>NC_140561.1:9677236-10877236 GCF_057381845.1 Rhamphochromis longiceps
TATATATAGATAGATAGATAGATAGATATATATATATATATATATATATATATATATATATATCTATCTATCTATCTATCTATCTATCTATCTATCTATCTATCTTCAGGGATTTTAACATAATTTCAAAAAAGCAATTCCCCTCACCACGCCTCTCTGGCTCCTTGCCCTAAGCTTGAAAGACAGAGAAATGGTGTCCCTATGACGGCAACAATTGATGTCTGATCAAAGAGAAAAAGTTCTAAAACTCTTTCCCACAAATAAGATGACAACAGAGTCAGCCGTTTTTTATCGAGTTTCTATTTTAGTCGTGTCAAAGTGCCAAATAAAACAATTTTCGGGCAAGGCATTAAAGAGCATCTGCGGCACATTACTCCATCATGGTGATGATTATCAGTGGCATTCCTCATATCAAATCCACGATCTTTAACAATCACAACAGCCATGTTTCTATATTTAACATAGACTGTCCACTGTGGTTTTTGCTGATACATTTTATGCCCAAGTTCTTATTTCTGATTTTGTCAGTTGAATGCAATTGAAATACAACAGTGAGTGAGACAGAGCTTTGGGGGGTTTTGGAAGCAATATTACACTCAAATCCATAGGGCACCACAGACTTACTGTGCTCATATACTGCACTGTAAACATAATAAGAAAAATAAATTAGTCTCAGAACTTCACAAACACTAATTGTTACATGAAACTGATTTTCATTAAATGAAATTGACTGTAATGTTTATACCATATTCACTATTGTTTCCCATCTTAACAGCTTCCTCTCTTCTGACACAGGAGACTGTTTGCAGTTATGTTGTCAGCTACAGAATGCATGTAATATAGATTTGGACAGTACAATGTGGAGAAGATATAAGACTGAGAAATAAGGATTTTTGCATTATGGGATTAGGGAGGCTGTCACTTATTTGAGAAAGCAATGCTGTGGATTTTTCTATTCTGCTCTCATCAGCCAATGTCATCAAATTCGACAATGTTTCATGTGTTACTGCAAAAACTGTGATTTGTAAAGCACTGTTAGTGACTTAACAATAGTTAGCAGTACTGATTTGTCTGTTAGTCCTTAATCTACCCTAATCGCAACTGAAATATCTAAATAGCTATATCCCAGATTGCCCACAAATGTCATACGAATTATTCATGATCACCAAAGGATGATTCCTGCTTCATAAAACCTTCAAAAACTTTCACTTCCTTATGCACCAACATGACATTGACATATGGGAATTTGACTATTTACCTGGGTTACTATAAAATTTGCAGCAAACATTCTTTGCTCACCTCAAAATTAACCCAAAATGACTTTTCATTTAGCACCATTACCATGTCAAATTTGTAATTTCAAAATTTCAAGATAACTGCAAAGCGAGTAGGTTTTTCTGCAGAATAGCTAATGCTACTGTGCATTGCCATAATAAGCACGATAGCGTCCTGACAATGGTAATTTGCCCAAGCAACAGTGGAGCTAAGTACAGACCCAACTGTAAACTCTTGGTGGAAAACCAAATACTGAACATGGGCAGAGGCGTAGCTTCTGTGTCTGAAAAGGGAAATAATGCAGAAGTGCCTTAAATCTGCATTTTTGCTAATAGGCAGCGGAGACGGACTCTTCTGGTTCCAAAACTAGGTTATTGAACAGAGTCAACAGTTCTCTGATGAGCTTATGGTCCCGGTTACTGGTTTCCAGGTTTGTTTAATACATCATTATGAATAACTTGTAAATTATCCATATTAGAGTCAAAATGGGCAGATAACAGAGGGTAAAAGGCAGGGTGGGTCAACGCTGTCACTAACAAGTCACTACAATATGAGCGAACAGTGATCTCGAGGTCTGCCTTTTACTTAACACGTCCAGTTTCACAACACCATAGCAGCAACATGCAAAACACACCACCCAAGGTTTCATGAGAGGACGTAAATGACTAAAGGCTTACCCTCCCTGAGGTCGCTAGCTAACACTTTGAGCTCTGAGTCCGCATAGGTGCTAATCGTAACCCTAAGTTTCTTTTTTCACTGTGAATAGTTTTTGATGTTTGTCATTTAGGATGGTTATATTCTTTGTTCTCTGATTGCCAAGACTTGTGAGAACAATGAAATCTTTACCTTATAATTTAAACCACCTTTAGTTGACTGTGAATAAGCACTATACATATGAAATAAGTAAACTAGATGATTTGCTTAATGTAAATTGGGCTAAACTGAATTGTGAACATTACTAAAACTTATTTCTGTTGGTTTTGGAGACTTGGAGATTTTTTTCTTTGAGGCTAAACTTAACTAAACATCAAATCTTCATTTAGAAAAGGGGTAGGCAACTCCAGGCCTCAAGGGCCAGTGTCCTGCAGGTTTTAGATCTCACCCTGGGTCAACACACCTGAATCAAATGATTAGTTCATTACCAGGCCTCTGGAGAACTTCAAGACATGTTGAGGAGGTCATTTAGCCATTTAATTCAGCTGTGTTGGATCAAGGACTCATCTAAAACCTGCAGGACACCAGCCCTTGAGGCCTGGAGTTGCCCACCCCTGGTTTAGATCATATATGTCATATAAAGCATAAGAGTGTCTGCTGCCAGATACATATGGAACTCCAAAGTGTTCAAAATTAAATAAATAAATAGGTCAAGATGAAATAAATAACTATGTGAATAAATAAGACACAGATATGTAATGTGAGAATGATATTGTGAAATAATGGAACACATTTTGAAAAAAAATGCTCATTATTGTGAAATATATTGCATTCTGCTATATAAATTTACTTATTATTGTGAAATATTATTTCATGGTCATTATTTTTCACAATAACAGAGATTATTCCTGAGGCATTTTATTTATTTCCAGCCGTTTTTAGTCCAAAATGACCTTTTTTCAAAGTCAGTCTTTATTTCAAAATCCCGTTTTTCCCGATGGTCTATTTATTTCATAATGCGACTTTTCAGCAGAATGACTTTGTCTGTCAATCAATGTAAGTGGGCTGGACCTTTGCACCTATTGGCTTATCGTTTACCATCGACTAGTTTTCCTGGATACCGGCTCCGCGGACGGCTACTGCAGCTAGCAACAGCGTGCTAGGTCAAAAGTCACGGAGGATGGCGGACTGGTGTGAACTTCAGCCAGTTCTGCTCATTTAAGCAAATCAGATAGAGAGGGATCATTTACCTGTAGATACTGTTTTGAGTCGTTTAGATGTTTCTGAAATGCTTGGGATGATAATTGCTCTTCAAGATGTTCGCATCGATGACAGCATTGTCAAAGGTTTAAGATCAATTCAGCACCGTGTTCGTTTGGAATACGCCGAGGAAGAACAGTCTTCAAATGTTGGCCGTCCACGTCTAGAAATCCCGGTGCAGCACTCAGGACTTTAGTGCTGTCCGGGATAACCGTCGGGGTAATTGCCGATACATTTTCTGTGTCTCCGAGCACAATTAGGAGGAAAATGACGGAGGATGGTCTAAGGTAAGTTTATGCTGTAATTGAGCACCTGTGTGATTCTGTACACAGCATTGTTTAGGTGTTGACCTTAATTATGACGTTTGACAATGAATTATTATCGCTTACTTTTTTTTGTTACTGTCTAAACTAAGTGGGGCAGCTACGGCTAAAGCTATCGGCGCCATCTCGGCGTTGAGACACGTTTAGCAGTGTTAGCTGTTAGTGTGTTAACTCGGAGACTGGGGTCAGTGGAGCCTGTAGGAACCTTTTACACAGAGAGTAGACCCACCAGCTTTCCACAGTCTACTTACTTATCACATCTTGTTAGACAGCAGGGTCATTAGTGCTTTAAATAGTACATAGTTGAATGTTTCATTGCTGTTTGCAGTTGATTGTTCTCTGATAACGCATAACAAGGTTGATGTTAAATAGCGAGTTTATTGAAATGGTTTTGTCTATTTCAGCAGCATTATAGATATCATACTTTCTCTGGTGTCTTCGGTAAAGCTAAAACAAGAATACATTTACATCCTTGGTTCTTTCAGCATTAATTGGAAAACTTTGAGATTTGCTGTGCGTCTCCCAAGCCATTCTCTTTTATCCCACCTGTCAGGTATAGATGGCAATACTTTAAACAAAGTTAAATTTGTTATACCTGAAGAGAACCAATCCTGACCTAGAATGGGTGAATGAATAATTAGTTGGTAGCCAATGCCTAAGCAACTCACATAGGCCCTGGCAGACTCAATAAGTCCATCTAGGAACAGCTGCAGGAAACACCTCTTCAGTTTAGATTTAAAACATGTGCATGCTCTTTCAGGTTGATGAGGATTATGGTGTGGACTGGACAGGACAACATAATCGCTGCCCATCAAATGAGATCACCATTCCTGAGATTCAGCTCCCAGATGCACTGAATGAACAAGACCCTGCTGTGCTACCAATACTTCAAAATCACTTGTAGAAAGACATTATTACATTTAATCAGTTTCTATGTCAGGAGGATTTTTTTTTTTTTAATTTCTACAGCTTTGTAGCTAATACTGACTCAAAACAGCATAACCAATTTCATTTTCAACAAAACAGTGAGTGGCTATAAAACAGGATTTGTTTTATACAGCTGTCACTTTAATGATATTCATTTCTTGGTTGGATATACAGTACATGTCAACTCTGAGCAGATTTAATACAATGAACACAGTAGAGTAGTGTAACATCTTAATTCAAATAATTTTTTCTAGAAATTTTTTTTGTATCAGTAGCGAGTATAAACAAAACATATTGTGTAATTTATAATGTACAGTGAACAACTGATTTTGATATCTGAACTCTTCATCAGTTTATATTAAAAAAGCCATAAATGCACACCTGTACTCTGTATTTTTCACTGTCAAGTGTATTAAAAAGAACTAGAACTCACTAGATTGTCCGTTTCTTTGAACACCGAGTACAGTAATGTGATGCAAGAAAGAAGAAATGGTCTAATTTTACCATGTGGTTATGGAATCAATCGTAAACCAGACCAAAACCTGAGTCAGTAGAGTTGAGACACACCTGAATGTCCATTAGAAATGACTCATAGGTACAGTAGTGTGCAGGAAGACGTAGTACTTCAAAACCGGTGGAAGACTTTGGAAGATTGCTGTTGACCACTTCCACAGTCATTTCTCGGCAAGACTTCCCATCCTGTCCAAAACTTGATGAGGGCTTTTTGTTGTGCACAAGATGCTGCAACAGAAGATTGTTTTAAACTATAATGACATCCTATATTCATTATTTTGAATCTTTTATGGAGAAATACCATAAAAGATGACCACTTACATACAGGGCACCAGACATTTTTGCCCCACTCAAATTGCTGTTGTAGCTTTTATAGATATTTTTATGTTAACAAAGCTAAAAGTAGTCTACATACAATTCTAGTGCAACTGATAATGCCACCACTCTTATGTATTGCATGGAGCAAATAACAAAACAAAATTATACTATAGCGTAGAGCTGGGCGATAGAACGATAACGATATGTATTGCGAAATAACTTTTTCTCAATAGAAAAATTAAACTATTGCGATAGACCTCACCGCTCTTGTCCTTTTATAAAAAAATAAATAAAAATAAATATCGTGATATGAAAAAATCTCATATCGCCCAGCTCTACTATAGTGTACTTTGTTAATGACCCAAGATCACTGGACTGTATGTAATTTACCAAAGTATAATCAGAGAAAACCAATGGCAAAATACCTATCGCAGCAGACTTACCATTTTCAATGAAGGACCGAAGGTAACCTGCCACTCTGCATTTATCCTCGAGAGCATTCCTCTTCTTCCTCATCTTCATCTTCTGTGGCAGGCCACAGTCATTTTATAGCTTTACTTATCTTGTAGTCTTAAGAGCATCAGCAACATTAGGTGTATTTTTATTAAATGTAAGCCAGCTGTTCAACTAACCCACGCATACAAAACAGTATATTGGTGTTTTGTGTCAACAATTAATGTTCATCCTTCATAAATTAACCAAATAGCTTTACTATTCAGATGTTAAAAGATGTGACCTGACCTTACCTCACAACAGGGAGCAGTCTCTGATTCCCTTGGTAAGAAAGGAGAAATGATGTCTGATCTTTCTGTCAGAAGCGGCCATACCATGGTTTCCTTAAGCCCTTTCCTCAGCTGCTTGACTTGACGACTTGTTTGTGTTATGACCTACAACGGTGAGACCAAACCAAAACTGAAGTTGGAGTCTGTAAAGTGACACACACTTTAAATGTTAAATATTTAAAGAACATCCACTGTACTAGTAAAAGCATTTTCAAATTATACCCACTTACAAAATCACTACGTTGAACTAAAATTGCTTTCTTTTCTTTCACATAGATTACTTGTCTTCCATATTAGCACAGAAGATAAGCCACTTTAAAACAGTCATGAATAACTATTACCTACAACAATGTAAATAGTAATACAGACATTAACCCAGAAGACAATTATTTTCTCTTACCTAATTTATAGAATTCTTTGCTATGATAAAAAACAGTATTAAAAAAAATCTGTGACTAAACTGATTAAAAAGCTCATTTTTGCCAGACAGACAGACTAACCAAGCAATAATAACATATCGTTACTTACCCTGAACAGCGTTTCGTGGAGTGGAGCTAGCTGTGATAGCGTTAGCATTTGCTAACGTTAACACTGTGCGGTTGTGATGAGAACTTGGACCAGGGACCACTTCATCTCCAGTACACTGCTGCAATACGCAGACTGAGGTGAAGACGTACAATCTAAGCGGTTAGCAACTTCTCTGAGTAACTCAGAAACGGACTTGTTTCCTGCAGCCATGCCCTTCACAAGAATTGATACACCTGTAACGTTATTCGCGCCCAGTGTTTTGCATTTGTCGGTGCCTTAAGTTTATTTTGAGCTGCATACTGCCGCCAGCTGCATAGGAGATGCATTGCACCATTAAACCTAAATCGACAATTCATGTGCTATTACTTATGTCTGAGTAAAGGAGCAACCAATCACACAACTGGCTCCGCCCTGTCTTTCTTGATTGACAGACAAAGTCATTCTGCTGAAAAGTCGCATTATGAAATAAATAGACCATCGGGAAAAACGGGATTTTGAAATAAAGACTGACTTTGAAAAAAGGTCATTTTGGAATATAAACGGCTGGAAATAAATAAAATGCCTCAGGAATAATCTCTGTTATTGTGAAAAATAAAGACCATGAAATAATATTTCACAATTATAAGTAAATTTATATAACAGAATGTAATGTTTCACAATAATGAGCATTGTTTTCAAAATGTGTTCCATTATTTCACAATATCATTCTCACATTACATATCTGTGTCTTATTTATTCACATAGTTATTTATTTCATCTTGACCTATTTATTTATTTAATTTTGAACACTTTGGAGTTCCATAGTTACATTCTGGATATAAGGTCCATTAGTAAACTGACTGACATGTTAGATTTTGTGTGACTCACCTTTGATAAATCAGTTTTCCAGCTCTTTTCCATTGTTCTTCAAATTTGTCGAATTCAAGTGTGTGTACAGTATGTTGTAATCATGACCGTGGACAGTCTCCGTCCATTTCCACACCAAAATATAGACTTTCTTGATGATAGTTGTTGATTGTCTAAGGACGTAAGAGCTTTGTGAAGAGAGTGCAAACAGCCACTGCAATTTAACAAGAAAACAAACACATCCTGTTCCCTAACCGTTATCACCGCAGGAAAGTACAGCCAGGTTTAGCCTCCAAGTTGTTGTTTTGTTTTGGGTTTTTTGTTCTGGTTACTACTTGTATGGAGCAGCACCAGGTTTTGTCTCACAGATAACAGCCAAAGACATATTTCTCTGTTTGTTTGCTTTTTTTTTTTGTTTTTTAAATTGACTGAAAAGCAAACAATCACCAAGTATTGGCAAAAGCAGCTGCAAATGTGAGCTCTGCTATATTCTTGCACAGTATGGGACATAAAGCGCTCAGGCAATCACCTGCATTTTACATCAAAATCTTAAATTGTTATTATGCCATAAAGGAACGAAACACATTTCACTGCTATAGCGACATCATAAATGCCCATAATGCTCAGAATGAAATCTGGTATTGCACACAGTGGAGATGACGGCATATCTCGCCACTCTAAATCTGAATCTCCTCTCGCATGCATTCAACATTTTATGACAAGGCCAAAAAATAGAGCAGTGACAGTGAAGATTTTTCATCATTCATATCAGTGACAGTTCTCTGGAGCAGAAATGTCTCATTAAACGGGTCAGGACCTGACTGATAGCTTCTTGTTTCCCTGCTCACTCTTACCCGACAAGGAGCTTTCAGGCGACAGGAGGAGATGTGCCTCGGTTGTCCTGCGTGCATCCCAGCATATGTGAGTGGATAACATACAGTCAGCACACAGATGAGCAAGTGATTACAAGTAGGTGTCGATGTCTGTCAAAAACCCAGCTGTGATAAGGACACGCAATCACAGGAAACACCAACTTTGAAACAAACATTTTTTAAAATAGGTTGCTCTCTATTGTGCCGACTTCTCCCATGCTTAATGTTTAATATGTCATGCTGAGGGTTACACTTTTCCACTATCTGAAGGATTTAGGTTTGGAGGGGAAATTAGCTTTTGATATTGAAAACTTGTTTCCTTTCTATGTAAACTTCCCCCATATCTTTTCCCATTTAGTTTCTAATGCCGGTTGCTGATTAGCTTCACAGAAATCTTGAACTAGAAGCAAATTAGTTAAGAGAGGAACTTTGAAGATTTAGCACAATATTATTTCTCTGAGAAACTGCATTAGAAAACAAATTCAATTTCAACAACACTTGAGTCCATGTCCATATTAGCAATTAGCTAAAACAGCATTTCCAAATCCCCCCCAAAGTATCTAGGAGAGTAAATGTGGGCAGATGGGACGTTGTAATATGGCATTTATTTAATTCAACGAGAAGATAAAATAACAGCAACAACAAGGTTTTCCAGCTATAGTTATTCATGACTGTTCAACCTCTGTTTGTTCCATTATACAGTCCAACTCAAAGTAATTCATTTTGCTGGTGCTGCAGGGATATCTCTTCCACAAATGCAAAGTATGAGAGTTTTCATTTTAGTCTTAAAATGTGCTTTCAATTTTTAGAACTACAACCTCCCACCTTTACTGACCAGCTACTCAGAGGGGAGGTAGGAAACTAGGGGAGTAAAGTGTAATTTATGGTCCTAGAAATATGTTCGTCGGCATACACGTTTCAGTTCGGACAGTGAGCGGAGAGGGGTTTTCCAGAATAGCCCAAAATCCCAACTGCACATCACTGGACGCGGATGACCTATGCATCTGCCAAATGCTGACTGGTTGGGAACAGGAGAACCGTCAAAAAAAGTTCAACGATTAAAAAGTACAGCATGAAAAGCACAGACAGTGGCTGTAGTGGACACTTTTCATTGGTTTTAACACTCTGTTTCCCTTCAGCACTTTATATATTAGGATTTTGTGCTTCTCTGTGGCTGGCTGACAGACCAACAACAGACCACACACCGGTTGAACCACATAGATGCCTCTATCAATAACAGAGCTCTCTGCAAGCCGACGGGCAATCCCTGGACTACCAGCAGACTGCAAACATGCTACCTGCACTGAACCATAAATTCTTCTTAATTATAAGCCCTGTCGCCATACTGGTAATTTGGGCTTAATCCTCCCATTGTAACTTCATGCTGAGAGGCTCATACAAACTATTGGTCTACTTCAGCGCAGAACCCACTTTTGATGCTAAGAAGCCACTGTCAATATTTACTAAAGAGGCACAGTGTCAGCTCCATTCATGCGGCTTTATCGCGTATTGGGAGTTTCCCTTTCAGAGCACAAAATTTAGAGAGTAGAGTATTTAGATGAATCAGACAAATGCGTTAACTAAGGTTTGCAGCATGCAGTTTACTGCAAATTGCCTCGAATGTAACACTGACAAAAAATAAAGCGTCTTACTTTGCGCTCAATACAGTTGTGATAGTTGTCACCAGGAGTCCTCATTTATTTGGAATCAGAGGGGAACAGGTTGTCAGTGCAAGTGCGTAATTGGCACTGGTGGGTGGCTCACTATGATGAATGTGGAGTGCCAAAACTCTGCTGCTGTCCTGTAAGTCTTCACCGAGTCCTCACCCTGAGTCTTTAGAGTTGAGCACCGCATACTTCTTCTCCTCAGTAATACTGGTATTTGGATGAAACAGAACACAGTTTAACTGAAGTGAACTGAGGGAGGGAGTCGTACATGAGCATGTGTTTTGCCTTAGAGGGAGACAACTTTTTAGATTGCACAGCAAGTCAACAGGTGTGTAGTATTCTGCTTTTAGTCGCATTTCTACACAGAGACTAGTCCACAGTGGAAATGTCTTTTTTGGGCTTTTCTAAGCAGTTACTTTTTATTTTTCCTCTGTTTCTCAGATCTTTCTGTCAAAATGCACTAATTAATAAGGCTCAGATGGAAATATTAATTGATGACTTTAATTTGACCTCACACAGTTGACAAAAAAAATGCAGAACAAGAAGTCCAAAACATCAACTTCATTAACGCAGCGATGGGTCAGGATCCAACAATAAGTAATATTTTGTGCATTTCTACTCATCGTGCAGGCCGGCCATTACACCGATTTCAGGTTTTAATGTTGCGATAGTTGGAATAATGCAGCCCTCTGCACATCAGTCCGGAGAACAGCTGTCTCAAAACCGCAGGAGCCCACGCAGTGCCCGGCAAATTCTTTTTCTTCTTCTTCATATCAAACACATATTGATTCGCCTTCAGCTGCCTCTCAATGATCTGAACTGCCCCACTCTTTCCAGAGAAGAACACATGTATAAAACCTGTGCTTACACTATATTATTTTGCTTTGTATAACACTCAAACCATCGGTTCTGCTCGTTGAAATTTTGAAATGAATGGATCGGCGAATTATTAGTGCTACGGGGGAAATAATTATATAATGACGTGAATTTTGCTTAAGAAAGCAAAGTTTGCTCACTTACAAAGAAATGACTAGTCTCTAATTGTTATGGTAGTTTCATATTAATTGAAAGAGGCAGAATATCAAGATCAAGGTGTAGGCCTGTGTTTTTGAGCTCAAGAACAACTGAACTGAATGAAACATGAATTTCTTATTCAATTGGTTTAGTCCAGTTCTGATTAGCGCTGACACATTTTTAAATGCTTTATGTTTATTCTCTCTGAAGCAAACTTTTCTAAGTTTCACAATAACATTTCCAATCATCAGTCTTCATTACACATTCCCATCCATCATCTCAAACCTGGCCAAAGGCTTGAAATGTCTCCCAACTTCATTATTTGACTAAAGTCCCCTGGCGCTTGCCCTTAGCATGGCTAAGTGAGGTAAGCTTTAAAGTAGCTCAGCCAGAAGGAGTGCCTTATTTGAACAGTGCATGTACATCACCTACAAGCCAAGCAGCATGAGAGGCAATAGGTCAGGATGTAGGGGAAGAAAACCAACAGGGGAAGACTCAGATGTGACTTTGATACACTCTAAGAAGCAGCACAAGGAAAAGAATGCTCTCCGCAGAGAACAGATCCCGTTTCCTCATAATCTGGGCCTGTTAGCGGGGGTCCTGGAGCTCCAGACCAGACTTCCTCGGGACAACAGAGAGCTTTGCTCACCCATCCGTCAGCACTGTTTACATTCCATCTTGTAAACTCTGAACTAACTCCGTGTCTAACTGCCCCACTCGCCTTTGAATTCCATGTGATGATGGCACCCATTTCCAACCCCCACGCCAGCCCTTTGTTTATGTATTCGACAGTTGTTCCAGATGTTGGAAATGATTGAAAGTCAGTGTTCTGAGAAATCACTTGCAGCTCAGTTATGTGGGAAGCTTTCATCAATAACACAGATCATTACAGTTTCAGTTTGCTACTGTGTCGGTGGCAAAGGGTGGATGTCGTCCGATAAAGAGTCAAGAAATGCCAGATGATGGTGATGCATAGGGATAAATCACACTGATTCTCCCCTACTGTCAACAAATTTCAGGGTCCTATTGGTATTCATTATTGCCAGGATGTGACTCTCTTGGGCACTTCTTTAGAGGAGGTAACAGCTCATTTTGACCACAGAGATCATCTAAAGGATACACTGTCTCCTTCATCATGTGTTTTTACTGCGCATAATTAAAACCAAATGGAGAACCTGTTATTTAAAGGCATAGACAAGCCACATCTATTCTTCCTTCACCTTAAAGGAACAAAGGGACTCCACAAGCTTTGACTCAACTATGAGGCAGGATGGAAATTGAAGGAAAATGAGAAGAAAGTCCTTTCAAAGACCAGCTTGGCTTTACTTTACCTCAATTTATGAGTTTTCACATAAATTCGCTAACAGCTTGTCACGAACACCAGGAACAATTCAACCCGTATTACCCATCAAATGCAGGACAGCACCATTTTTCAACTTGTTTTAGCTCCAGTGGCACAAAAGCTTTCCCCACAAACAGAAAAAAAGAAAACCATCTGAGTAACCTTACCTGTGTGTTGGGGAGGTGTAGCTAATGGAACACAGTCATTTAAAGATAGTCTCGCTTCGTACCTTCACTTCTCAGCTGCACTGCATGCTTCACTTAATAGATAGAGACACAGTGAGGAGAAAGGAAGGGCTTCTTTGTAACAGCTGCCAATAATAAAGTAGAAGTTTAGTTTCTGTTTTCTCCAGGTGCAACACTACTTATGTGTTGTCACTTTATCTGTTTTTGTAGAGGCACGGTCTGATTGGGTATCAGGAAAATTTAAATCAATGAAGCACAGCTAACAATGTAGCTAACGGGCAAATGCTAACGTCGGGTAAACCTTTCCCCACCTCTTCATACATTCCTCAAAATCCAATCAGCTTTCTGATATATAAGATGATGGGAATTAATTAGCATGTGTTTAAAAATAAAAACAAGCACAAGTCAGGGCTTCTAATGTTTCTATTTTAGCACTGTGACTGATGACAAACTCACAAAACTGCATGCTAGCTGTTTTTGTTTTCATCTGCACTTGTCTTCCATTTTCATCGACACTTTACTAAAAGCTGCATTTAGCTGTTCAAACTGCCACGATGTTATAGTAATTAAGTATTCAGTAAATTGCAAATGTGAAAAAAAATGTTGTTGCTAATTGCTAAATGGAATCTGAGGCATGATAGAAACATAATGAACATTATTAGTTTTCTCGCTTGGCTTTTTGTTTGTTCATTTTTCTCTTTAAACAGAAAGCTTACTACAAAGAATGATAAAAAAAAAACTGTTTGGCTATTCATAGTGAGTCTGACATCTGTGTGGCATTTAAAAGACACCAGACATATGTCTGTTTAAGACACAGATAATGGTGATTAGACCACCATGGGTGTGACACACTGAAGGCTGATATGGCTGACATGAGTCAGTTGGGATTTGTTTCTATTGTTAATGGCAAGACGCACAGTCACAGTGTAATCTGTGTTTTATATTTACTGAAAGTAGAAATGTGGTGAAGCCTCGGCCACTTGAAGGCGAGTTTGTTTTATTGTAATGTGAGCTACATTTTGAATAGTGAGACTTATTTCAAGGAATCGGTTTTTAAAGCATTGTAAGTCTACCACGTCATTTACAACAACTAATCACATTTATTATGACTTTGGCTCTAATTAATCCTGCAACCACCAAGTATGGTAGTATTAGTGGCTGAAATAGGACCTATTTTCTGCCTCCCGGCCTAGCCTCTAACTAAGACATTCTTTAGATAAATAGCTTTTCAAAAAAAGCTCCCCTTTTTGTGGTACAGCTCCTTTTCCCTCCTCCCTCCTCTCCCCTGACAACTTTGATGGTCAATTATATTTAATAAACAGTTAGGGCGCAGAAATAAATCAATTTCAGGAGGGGCTAATCCTCCTGCTCTAGCAGACTGCGAAGCCACAAGTCCTGTAGAAATGTTTGAAAATGAACTGTAATGGAACACATATGTCATGCAGCAGAGTGCCCTGGGAGCCCTGTATCCTATTCAGCTCACTGCCTTCTCCTTCAGCAGGCAGCTAACACGTGTGGTGCGCTCAGCAGAAACTCTTTTCTTCTACTTCTTCAACTGCTCAGTGTATTTTTCTAGTGCATTTGCGGATGATATTTTTGAACCAATGTCATGTGTTCATCAGGGCCCTTTTAATTATGCTATCAACTGAGGGCTTAGCGCATGACAAGGCCTACATTTCAACAACAGATGCACAGCCTTACATGTGTGGTTGGGATAGTTTATAAACTCTTGGGCCGGAGGTTTGGTGCTTTCACCAGTTTGGTTAACCCATCTGAGAAAGACTCCAGACACTGCTAGTAAAGCTGCACAAATCTGGAAAGAAAAGAAGGGAAAAAATCCATTTACAAATGACTTTTTAGTCCTAAAAGGCTCTTATCTGTTGTATTGTATGCTCCAGCAGCAGCAGCTCTAAAATGGTTACAAATGTTTGGTCTTTTCAACTCTTGCACTCACAGTGCTCACTGCTGCACTTTTACTTGCTAATTAACTCTTTAAACTCCTCATTCATAAACTTTCTTGGTTGCAAGTCACCGTGTGGGGAAGCATAGCCGATCCATGTCAATTGATATGCACGCCAGTTTTGGTGTGGTCAACTGTCCATCACTATGTAACTGTGGAGAATCCTGGTGGCACTCAGCTGTTGCTCATGTCATCCCAGAAGGTTAATGATGAGGTTTTGAAGAACGTCGGGACTCCACATCTTTCCTGCATGCCCCATGCAGAAGTGGTTTCAGTGTGCACAGGCAGATTAAAGAACAGAAGGGGCAGGGATGGGAGATCGGGGGGTTTGGGGGGGGGGGCATTGAACCGTGCAGCTGCAAAATGTCAAACACTAATTGTAGGGAAGCAACTACTGAATGTTGGAGAACAGCTTTGGAGGAATCCCTCATTTCTTCTTTCCTTCACTGCTTGCATCAAGAATTGATGCGTGACTGAGGAACTAGGCAACCACTTAATTGTCTTATTTAGTATGAGCTTATTGACAGCCCTGTAACTGGTGTGGATATATAAAATTGATTGGAATTATTAAAAGAGACTGGTGGGCTGATAAAATATGGGTCTTTTTAACAGAATTTGCATTTATTTTCTTCAGGCATGCATCGCAAATTCACCATTAATAAAATCATGTGTCCGTGGTTATGTGTAAATAATCTAATTACGATTCTACCAAACCCTCTCTGTTGTGAGAAAACACTGATTTGCATCCAGCAGGTACGTTAGGCATATCCAACAGGGAGGATAATGTGTTTAAGCTAGGCTTACATTAACTAATTCATTATAATCAGACCCTTTGAAGGAGCTTGTGCTGTCGTATAATTGTCCCAAGCCAAGCAGAACTTTCCCTGTAGTGTATCCAAAGGAAAAGCCATCAGTGCAAAATTACCAGATAAAGGACTACACATGCCTATGAGTCCCTCGAAATTATGCTGTTTTTGCTCACAAAATAAAACTTTATCTTATGCACATGCATATTCTCTCTATTTTTCTGCACCTATTTGTTCTTATTGATACTGTCAATCATACTCACTATTTGGTGATTGCTTTGGAAGGGTCATCATTCCACATTTTTTCACTCTAATAACTGAACAGTGATGGTTATTTGCAAGATCTAGCTGCAACATGCAACAACACATTGATAGTAGCTAGTGTAGATGTTTAGCAGGTATAATATTTATCATTTTATTTAATGTGCTAATTAGCACTAAATGCAAAATACAGTTAAGACTGTTGTCAGTTATTCACTGATATTTGCAATTCCTGGATTCAAATTAATTTCTTTATCAAAGAATAAAAGGTTGGTATACAGCATATTTTGAACAATGGAACAATTGCAATAATTGCACTAAATTTTCCTCCTTCTCATCCATACATTTATGCTATCTGCAGCATTTAACTGACAAAAGAGATGTGTGATCTGATACATTTTGTATGCTCAACAGCAGCAAGTGCCTAGAGATTAAATGCCCATTTTTGTCACTGTAACAGTTATTAAGTTTGGACAAAAATGAATACATTGTTGAAGACTGATGTACTGAGGTTGCTGTGTCCCCTGAATAATGAATGTGTGAGAGCTAAACCACTTATGTATGTGTGGTGAATACAACTAAATTACGTAGGTTTTATAATTGTATGTAGCTGGTAAGTGTTGTTTTACACAGAGGCAACAAAACTAAACTAATGAGAGACTAAAATGAAATCCGTCTGTGTTCAGATAAACTGATGGATCTTCAAATTTTCTTGTACTTTATTGCAAGCTGACAGCAGTTGCCTTGTTTCTTTCTAGCAGCAATACCTGCAACATGTTGGGAGTGAGTTTAAATTATAAAGCTTTAGTTACTATTTTTCTGGTAATACTGAAATACAGATCTATTAATAATTGTGTAATAAATATTCTCATAGCTTAAGCTAGGAGTAACATGGCATATGTATGACTACATGCCTGTATTTATCTTTTCCGAAACTAAATATTTTACAAAACTATACAAGAGTCGAAACTATAAGGGTCAGTAAAAGTATGATCTACCAGCCTCTTGGTCGGGGAGCATCCCTGAGCTGCACACTTGAAATGTTCAGTTCAGTGTCTCAAATTAGCTAAGAGCTAGCAGCTACAGCTGCCTGTGTAGCTGCCATCCACTGTCAGGCAATGCTGGCACTTGCATAATATTGAAAACCTTCACCCTAAAAAAAAATGTAAAGACATAATTTTTTAAAAAGTAATTCCAGCTATGTCGGATATTTTGGTATGAGACTGTAAACGTATTTATTTCTGCTTTAAAATTGGCCATTTTAGCATGGCAGTTTATGGGCCTTTCCTTGCTTTTAGAGCCTCGAGTGTTTATGGAACTCTAGATTTTGTTATTTCTTTGCTGGCTTCATTTTTCAGCCTGGAGATGGCTACGGGGTTGTGATGGGAAGAAAACTGGAGGAATAAATATTTGCTTTAAGCTTACATTGTCATATTATTTTTTTATTGATTTTATTTGATGTACAGCATTAGCGTGAATGTTACCATTTGATGTGTTGTACCAAAGTTAGCTTAAAGCTAATTTGCATCTGCAGTCCCTTGGCAGGTGCATGTGGTTCCTGTTTATATGTAGTATAATTGGTTGAGAGGCTATAGCATTTCTAAATCATGTCGCAGTTCCGGGATTTGTTTCTCTATTATACAGACCACAGCCATTAAATGTTTCAGAAGCCATCAAGTTGTTTTTTGCCGCAATATTCAAAGATCAAATGGGTAAACTTAAGCCAATTTGTAAGAAGAAATGGAGAGTTGATCTACGTTGGAAAAGCTTGTTTCACGACAAAGCAATACCTTTTTTTGTGGTTTCACTGTGGTATTCTCATAGTTCTTTATAACACAATCACATGTCTGGCCACATCACTGAGAAGCATGACATCATGGACCAACTTAAAGCTACACTGGAGAGCGTCCAGATAAAAGTGGCAGGATTTGCGAGCCACTTAAGCCCCATCTGGTGTGAAGACTGTGTGTGCAGTCTCAGAGTTTTATTATATGTGGCATAAAAGGATTACAGCGCAATGCTTTATTTAGTATTCCTTGAAGATGACTGATTTGGACCTGCTGCAGAATCAACATTTGACCTGGAGGGCATCAGGGCACATCGTGGCTGTGCGTGAAATGACAAACTCTTGAGATACTGATCATTAAAGATTTTACATATGGAACATATTTAATTATAGATTAAAAATGCCCCCTGTGAAGTAAGTTCACAAGATCATAAATATGAATGTGTTTATATCAGTTTGATTGAAACAAAAAGAAGTCAGATGGAACTTCAATTTCAAGCACACACACAAAAGAGACTTTCCTGAGTGATCATTATCAAGCTCATTACATGCTCATAATTTTGATTTTGAAAACAAAAGCGCTGAAGAGTGCTCAAAAGGTGTCATATATATTAAAGCGTAATGAAAAATGTGTTATTGATTCAGTGCTGCACATATCGTTTAAAAAGCAGGTCTGGTTCTAATAAGCATCACAGAGATTCAAGCTGCCTTTCTCAAAGTTACTAATGATGTCCCGATGGAGTTGTGATTCTGTGAGTAGTGTTAGTTCTGCTTCAGCTGAGCTCAGCATTCAACTTGTCTCATCATATAACCCTGATTGATCAGGACAACACCCCACCCCCACCCTTAATACACAGACTTCACCTCTGCCTCTTTATTCTTACCTGTCAAACACCAGTTTTTAATAACGGTAAAAGTTCTACAGTTTCCTGGAGTCTGTTATTTGTTTGTACTGGATTTCTTAAAGGACGGTTTCGCTGAAATGACAAAATATCTAAAAATATATATTTATATCCTTTCTTACTCACCTGGAGATGTATCAGTCATGTAAACAGTTTGATGCTGTATGTGTAATGGGCTTGAGATCCTGAAATTTATACCTCCTTCTTTAATATAAAGCCTTACTGAAATAATGGCACTGTTGTCCCAGATAACCCATAGAATACACCGCCAACACTTTTCAAAGCAACTATACCAGCAATTTTTTTTTTAAAGAAAGCAGTTTCACTGAAAAATTGCTCATGTTGAGTGCTATTGATTATTTTTCAAGTGCTTTGCAAACAAAATTGTTTGTCTCCGAGTTGGATATTTGAAAAACTGAGCACATAATAGGAGAGCTTTCTGCCAAAGGTAAATGATCTCGTTTATGTATGTATTGAAATACTCAAAATCTATGTCTGCATCATGGTGAGCTAAGCTATTAGTGTGGTTCAAACAACTGACCTCCCAAGAATGCCAGTAGCAGCAGCTGTTTCGGTAAGTAGAGTAAGTTTACACTTAGAGACAAACTTAACCCGTGAATCAAATCTCTAGAAAAAGGCAAAACCATGCATTTCAATGTTAATGTGCAATGTTAAATTCGATTTTGTAGCCGATCCAAGTGATTTGTAGAGTAACCCAGTGTAATGAAAATCAAGTCTGCATTCTTTTTTATCTGTGGTACATTGTTATTGTGTGCTCATCAATGGAAAAAAAAATTATACACTAAATTGCCTTCAATGAATATTGAATATTGAATTGAAGTGCCTTCAAATAATGCTGCAACTTTGACAGTAATGCAGCGATGATGCTCGCTGTGAAGTCCTGACAATTTCAAGCCCATTTCAACAGTCTTTTAATAGATTCTTAAATTATACAAAAATGAATGGCTTAAAACAGTAAATAAAAACAGAAGGTCAAATGTCAGTGTTTTGTAATATATGGGCTAAAACAGTCCAGCCCGTACTGCAGACACTCCTGTTAAATTACAGTAAAGTACTGGCAGGTTGTATTGTCAGCTTATGAAGAATTATACAATACCATGCTGTATAGAGTAAAAACCCCGTGCAATGCTGTGAGGTGTAGCTATTATAAAGTTACATTAGTGTTTTTTTTTCTCATGCTGCACCAAGAAGCCTACTCTAGTTATCAGATATCCTAAACAGGAATGCTGGCTGGATGTATTGTGTCTCAAACTTACTTCCATACATAACTTGCACCTTTGAATGTGGCCAGCCAGAATGTTTCTCCTACTGTTTGTATGTGAGAACATATTTGAATAACAACATTACTTAGCAATAAATTGGGAATTTAAATAATGAATATATGTCATTAAATATTTTGATATATTAAATATTTTAAATATGTCCATTTAATATTATACACGGTCATCTAAAAACTGTTCATTTATACTGAGTGTAGGCTGTCATTCAGCTGTCAGTATGCCAAGTGAGAGATGTCCAGATTTGTCTACTCTGGGAAGGCTGTAAAACTTAGAGAAAAGAGTCCATTTTGAATTAAAGAGACAGTGAAACTCCTTCTGTCTGGTGGCAGTGATACTGAGGCGACTTGTTGAGGATATACTGAACTATTATGTCAGTAAGTACTGTTGTTTTTGCCACTAGTAGTTGCTGTTAGCTGCTATTAGCGAGTGTTAGCTGCTATTAGCGAGTGTTAGCTGCTGTTAGCCAGTGCTAATGAAATTTTCTTTGAAGTGGATCTCTCATACCATGTGACAAAGTAATCCAACTATTTATAAGAGGGAAAGTGTGACTTGAGCCAAACATTAACTGGCACATAAGGAGAAAGGAGGGTCGCATGTCTAATCTGCTGACAATAATTACATTGATGTGGGGAATAAATTAGCATGTTTATGCACCTTTTCGTGTGTTAGAGCCCTGACACCAATACAGCTTCAGGTGAGAGGGAAGAGAATGACGTGTTGTCTCTTTCCTTTGTGTTTTCACTTTGGGTACCATATATAGGATGGGTCTCTAGCCACATACATAAAACACCATTAGGTAAGAACGCAGATGTCCATCTTGGTCACTGTATTCAAGATAATTGGGCAATACTTTCGCAAATGAGCACCTGCTCCTGTGTATTTAATTCTTTATAAGAATGCATCAGTATGCTGGAAGACATAATTACACACTAATCAATCTACATTCTAAAGTACTAATTCTTTTTTCTATTAAATAACCTAAAAAATGACTAACTGTGCCTGTAACTCTAAGATGACCAACAGTCCTCAGGGAGCAAAATTAGCATTGTCTTCTTTCCCATTCATGTGTACAACTTGTGTTATTTTTGCACTATTATTATTATTTGTCATTTGGTTTGCACATCTATTCTACACTATTGTATTACATCAGCCAAAATAGATGCCCTGCATTTTTAGAGCCACAAAGCTGGACAGCCTCAAGGTTAATATTTTCAGATTTCAGAAGTCTGTCTCATTTGTGTGTACCAAGTAGGTCAGACGCTGAAATGCTAAATAGGATACTTGTGTAAAAAAAAGAATTTACATATTTTTTCACACAATATTTTTAAACCAAAGAGACAGCATGTTATTTCGGGACCGGCCCACACACTGCTCCTTTGTGAGATTTATCTTGCAGAACAACAATCTAAAATAGCCAAATAAAAGAGTGGTTCTTCCCCCCCCCCTTGGACAGTATTTACAAGAAGGCTGTCTTCAGCTGTGGAGTGGAGGTGTGTTTGTTTTCACACTGCTCCAAAGAATATAAGCAGAGACACTATCTCCATTCCCATCTGATCTGGCCAGGTAAAGCTGCAGCAGAAGTGTTGGCAGGCAAAGACTCCTCTGGACCAAATGGAGTTGAGGTATTTGCCTCTAAGGCATCTGAAGTAGGACAGTGAGAGGTGTGTATGCAGCTCCTTCAATCAAGCCCTTTCTTTGCTAAATTAACACATTCCCCATCAGAGGAGAGTAATTTAAGGTAATCACTGATTAGAATTCATCATATTCAGTTATAAGTCTCCATATGTTATAGCTGTCTGGTAGTAGAAAATCTTTACAATCTTTTTTATTGTAGGTGGGATTTATTGGGCAAACAAAATCTTCTTGTGTGGTTCACATCTTGACTGAATAATTCAAAAAATAAATAAATAAATAAATAAAACATTTTTATTGAGCTATGCTATCAGAAACACAAATCGGGAATCAATTTTGTAATTTGATCAGATTTCATTAACAGTTATTGGACATTAGCAAACAGCTTCACCACATGTGGATGCAATCATTGCTGTTTGATGAATTCAAATATGTGGCATCGGTTCATTTAACAGGAAGCTGCTGAAATTTTTGCTGAAATATTCTATGTCCATGCGAGATTATGCCAATCATACAATATGTGGATAGAGAAAATAGGTCCTTGGGGATTTTTTTAATCAACAGAAAATCCAAACAGTGTCTTTGATGAATGGATCAATAAAAACACCAGAATGACCTTAAATTACCTATTTAATGTGCATTTATGAAACTCTCATGAGAGTAACATCAGAGAAAACTGCATCAATCACTTGATTATGTGGGCATGTGTTAAAAGTAAAAGTCTAAAAATACTTAATTTCAGCAGGCGTTGAGTCAAACCCAGACCAGTGTTCCCCATAAGGGAAAGCAATAACTATGACCTCAGTCTGTTATTTTGGTAATGGCTAATTAGAGGGGGCTTGTTTCCGATTAGCTCCTAATGTTACTTACACAGACCATTGCCTTGTTTCCGTGTATATTGAGTTATCCCCCCTTGCTGCTGTGCTACAGGAATAACTGGTCTGACTGTTCCAATCAGGCTGTTTGTTTATGTCTTTGATCACATACGCAATCATGACACTGTCAGTCCATTATTCTTGCTTTTCAAACCCTTGTGTTTTAATGTATGTTTCTCATTTAATCTAATCACTTCTCTGAAGTGATCCTGAGAAGTTTCCGGGGGAATAAATTATTCTTGGCAAAGTGTGATTTGGCTTATCATCGAACAAGTCGTTCTTCTGCATCCGTTTCTACGTGTTATTTTCTTTACTGGGCGATTAGAAACTATAATAGAAGTAAATCTTTAGAATAAGTGGGACCTCCTCCCTAACGGATTTATCACTGTCTTCCAAAAGAACTTATGATCTAGCACCCAGTCTGTTTTTTATCAGTGCCTACCCAAACATGACTGTCACAGAAACCAGACCCGCCACCTTTATGACTGGGGTTTGGTTGTGTTTAGGCAACTGAAACTACTTAGGGAACAATTATCATGATTCAAAGGCAGCAGTACTGCTGCAATCATCAGCTTCCACTAAACATCTACACCAAGTAGAAAGTAATTATCAGTTGTTCTTTTGACCACTGGATATTATTCTCAGAAATCTGCTGCCTCAGACGATGCTCTTTGTGCTTTAATACAGTCAGTGTTGTGTGGAGATTCTTGGATAGCATCGGAGTGAATGTCTCCACCTCCCTGGCTGTTGGTTCCTACAGGGCACCGGGGCACCACCTTTTCTTTTTCAGTTAGTCAGATAGAATAATTCAGAATGAAAGTATAAAAGAATAATTTTCATAATTTTTTAATATATGATAAGTACTTTCTGTCCAAGTACACACATTCATCTTTTGAATTTAGTCATAAATTTTGTATGTTAACATTTTTTGCCATAAGTGCTGATAGTTTTGGAAAGCTGCTGACCTCCTCTGTGTTGGTTGCTTCACATCCTACTTTTATTGATGCTTTTTTTTAACATTTCCACTTTCCACACCCACCATTTATTCATGTCTTGTTGTAGAGCAGTTCATTATTCGAATAAACTGTTCACCTCCTGTAGTACCAAATAGTTTTTGAATCACATTTCTTCACTAATATAGTTATACTGAACCCAGAACCACTGATTTTGGTACCAATTTGTTGTCTATGTCAGCGGTACCCAACCTTTTTTGCACCACGGACCGGTTTATGCCCAACAATATTTTCACTGATCAGCCTTTAAGGTGTCGCAGATAAAACAACAAAATAAAACCAGTAGTGGTACCAAAAAAAGATTTATTCATAACAGACGGGAAAAGACCCAGGGAAACTGAGTTAACGATAAAAACAATAAAACTAATAAGGATAAAAACCCTGAAAACCATAAATTTCACACCCGAGCCTCAACTCTGGCGACCCGGTACCAAACGACTCACAGACCGGTACCAGTCCATGAACCGGGGGCTGGGGACTGCTGGTCTATGTGACTAAGCAGTGGGAATTCATGATATGCCTTTGCCAGAGTTTTTAACAGTTACAATGAGTCCATAGACTGTAAATAAAAGATGGTTGCTTCCAGGTCTGTAAAGTGCAGTCAGTGCAGAAATGCCTTAAACATGCATTCTTTAGGCAGCAGAATTTGACTCTTCTGGTTGTAAATGTCTAATTTTAGCGTTCAGTGTACTTGCCACTCGGTTTCTCAGTCACATCCAGTCCTTGCTCAGTACCCACTTTCCCATGTGTCCTTAAACTTCACTGAAATATACCATCTGCAACATGCACTACTCATTCTAAAAGAGACAGCCTGGGGAAGTTGGGATCTACAGAGTCCAAGGAATCATAGTCTAATCCGGTTTAATCACCTATTGCCATGTTGATGGCAGGACTAGTTTGCCAACTTACAGATAACAGAGATGTTCAAAGTCTTTTCTAGATGTCTTAGCTATGAGCTGTCACCAGGGGGCGGTGTAAAAAGTATGTACAATCATTATTCTTGCCCATGGTTGTGCATTCATGATTACACTCTCTGGGGGACTATAAATCCTGCATTAGGCTGAAGTTGCATTTGCATTGCAAAGTATCTTTGGACTGAATTTATAATAAATTATTCCAACATCATGCATCATGCCCATTTTTTTATGAGAAACAACAGTTAAGATTCAATTAAAAAAAAAAAAGCCAACTTTGATGACTTTTGGCGTCTAAGTGAACAAAGAAGGAATGTTTTTTGTTTGGCAGGAGAATTCTCCATTAGAAACACCATCCGTTCTCTTCCCCTTATCCAATTCAGGGTCACGAAGACTGCATAGATCATTAATGTAAAAGACACATTGTTACTGTTGTGGAAAACTGCTTTATATTTCCACAAAACATACTGAGCAAGAGGTCCCAGCAGGATGAGTGTGTCCTTATTTCCCCTTTCAACTCAGTGAAAAGCTGATCGGTGCACTAAATTTAATGGGATCCCAATATTCATCTTCAGCTGACCCATTTGGAACACCATTGCACTATACACCTGGGATATAAGATAAATGTGAAGCAAACTCAAGCCAAAACAGGCCTTTAATGCACCGTCAGAAACAAATGTGAATAATTTCTTTTGCAACTGTGGTAGATTTAATATTTAAGATATAAATAACAGAAGCTTGCAGTCAATTGTTTATATGCAGTGTTTGTCTTGTCACATTCATATATACTGCCTTATTCAAATATAGCTAATCTAATGAGCTACTTGTAGATTTGCATAATAAAGGACTAGAAATGTTGACAGCGCTCAGCTACTATATTCAGAATTGTCTGTGTTTGCTTAAAATTGCATGCCTGAGCTAAAACTCAACTGCATCTGCATGTGTCCGATCCTGTCTACCAGCAGCTGCTTTACAGAGAGGATACACTGTCACTTCCATCGGCACTGGCCCACATATGATGTGACACAAATGGAGGCAGAATGGCCACTGAACTGAGAGCCTGCAGTGTTTGCAGTGAACAAGTGCCAGAGAAATGTGACTTCCTCTCATGCCGTCAGATCGTCTGTTTCGGTTGAGTTGAAATCTGGCTTCACTTTCTGCTGGAACTCAGCAAACTCTCGCTGGATCAGCAAAAGCAACCGATAAGGATTCCACTATCAGTTTTAACCCTTCCCACAGCTTTTAAATGCGATCTGCAGCAATGCAAGAAGTCCTTGTTAGTTGGGCTTCTTGTGTGCATAATTAAGTTTTTTTTTAACTTGTGGTGTTAAAATTTAAAAAATTAAAAAAGAACCTAGCAGTTCACTTGCAAAGTAAAAAAGCTCACATCCTGTTCATGCTCCACGAATGCGTGGTTTGTGGGAGTGTGCAAGTGTGAACTATGCCTGTTGGACGACCTGTCAACACTATAGTCACAGCTTGCTGGTTCATGGTCGCTGCTCTCATTATCAACAAGCTTTCAGCATAGCAGCTTTTATCTGCAGCTCCAGCCCTGCTGTCACCCTGCTTCAGGTGTTAGGCAAGAGCAAAGAACAGCTTCTCCAACACCACACATTGTTCACTCAACAGAGAAGTTCTGTGAAATCAAGCGACACTCGTGACACTCGCCGAAAAATATGAGCATGTCTTAAGTTTATTACAGTCTTTCTTTTTGCTTTTTTTTGTGGCCACTGCGGGGCTAAAGGTGTGGAGACTACGTTGCTGTATTATTATCACCTTTTATGGCAGCTGTGTTAGCAAACAGTTGATAATTTGCACATTCAACATTACCAGTAATTTGTGTCTTTGCGATATCCACACTACTTTTGATTTCTGCCAACACCTGAGGGAAATATGTGTCTCCTTGGCTGCTAAAACCTCCCTTATATTCACCTGATGTGTCTGATGTTTGGTGTTGAAATTTGTTTAATTAGATGACTTTTCATGCAAAGATTGAGTAAATTCCAGTGCCCCCTAGAGGATATGAGGATCATTAAATACAATAACACTGCATTACACAAAAAGGAAAGCTCACTGAGTATGCAAAGTGGAAAGCTGCCCTTCTTCTAAAAAACTAACTGCGCCTAGAAAATGTGATTTTTCTTGCATCAGCCAAATGTTTGCTTTGCTGAGAACGTTTGGCTGATGCTGTTACTGCAGGAAAGATCAGGCAGAGATTGTGAATGCTGAAAGCGAGAATTCTAGTGACAAATGAGCAAAATACTTGAAAACAAAGTTTTCACCAGATTCTTTGTAGTCCTGTGAAAAAATAAATACACCCCATGATTCAACAGCTTGTAAGACCAGCTTGAGCAGGACTTGTTTTCTGTATGATTTTATCAGTCTCTCACATCATTGTGGAGGAATTTTGGCCCACTCTTCTTACAACATTGCTCCAGTTCATTGAGGTTTGCAGGCATGCATTTCTGCACAGCTCTCATAAAGTCCTGCCACGTCATTTCAATCAGGCTGAGGTCTGGACTTTAACTAGCAACACCTTGATTCTTTTTCCTTTTTTCCCTCAGCAGTTCTCTGGATTTGCTGGTGTGCGTGGGATCACTGTCATGTTGCATGACTGAGTCTGGGCCAAACTTTAACTGTCAGACCTCACTTTTTAGTCTATGGTGTTGTAGTTTTTACATACACCTAACATAAAAAGAATCCCCAGTTCAATCCCAGAAGAAGATTAAAATCCCATTGGGGTTGCAATCATGTGGCAATACCTGCTCCTCTGCATGAAGTGCTACAAACAGCATTTCATGCAGAAGAGCGGATGGTCGATTTAGGCCATGTCCACACTAATAGGTTTTTGTTTGAAAACGCATCTTTTCTCTCTGTTTTGGCCTTCCGTCCACACTGAGATGGCTTTTTTGGTCAAGAAAAACTGAGCTTTTTTAAAAACGCTCTCCAAAGTGGATAAATTTAAAAACCAACCAATTCAATTAAGACGGCGGACAGCATTGTACAGCAGTTGTTTTGTTTGGTCTCAATTTTAACAGTCCTATTAAAGATTAATATCAGTTTGTACAATGTCCAGATAGCTCAAGATAAAACTCGGCAATTTTCCTTGAAAGTTTGCTGCAACGTTTCAAAGAGCTGGCAAGTAAACAAACGGCAGACGGAAATGACGCCGGTCGAATCGTCTTACGTTTCATGCATGCGCGGTACAGCAAGGTAGCTTTTTCAGTGTGGATGAAAATGACCGAGATGAAAACGATGTTTTCGAATTTATTAGTGTAGGCATGGCCTCAGTGACTACAAGGCGTCTGCAAAACAAGCCCAAATCATCATCCCACCACCACCGTGTTTGACACCTGGTGTGAGGTGTTTGTGTTGATGTGCTGTGTTTACTTTTCACCAAATATGGTGTTGAGCATTATAGCCAAACAGCTCCATATTGGTCTTGTATATTTAAAGGATGTTTTAGCAGAAGTCTTGTGGCTTGTTTAGATGCAACTTTACAAAGCTAAGCTGTGCTGTCACGTTCTTTTTAGAGAGCAGAGGCTTTCACCCGGCATCCTTTCAAAGAAAGCCATTCTTGCTCAGTCTTTTTTAGTTGTACTCTCATGAACTTTAACATTTGACATGCTAACTGAGGCCACACTGAGAGTTATCGCTTTGGTTTTTTGCTGTTTCTCTGAGTGTGGGTTGAATTTGCTGGGACGCCCCCTCCTGGGAAGATTGCATCATTGCATTAACACACACCTGAATGCTCCAGAGCAGCCAAGTGCCCAAACATCTGCTTTTATAGAGGTGTGAACGCTTGCTGATGATTAATTAATCAAGAGTATTTGATTAGCAGCACCTGGCTGCTACTTACCCTCTTAATTGCTATGGAAGCAGTAATGGTGTACTCAGTTTTCCACAGGGCTTCATTAAAATCCAGTGAAAACTTTCTTTTTCCACGACTGTATAGCTCCTTGAATTTTGCAAATGTGTTTAAGGCAAAGTTGCCAGGGTATATTTGTACTGATCAAAGTAATGGATGGACCGAACAAGTAAAGGACAAAGCTTTGAATTGCTAGGCCCTCCGGAGTGCAAAATAAATGAAAGATATTAACTATTAAATGTGTCTATTATAGATGTAAAATCAGAACCTTTAAACTTTGTGTGGTTTATCTTTAAAGTTCCTTCGTTGAGCATTTTTTTTTCTTTAATAAGCCACAGGGATAAGATACGCCAAGTATATTTTAAATGTTATTTATGGACTCACTGGGAACAGAGCTTCCAGAAAATCAGCAGTGCTTCACAGGCTTCAGAAAGGAAGATTTGATTGGAGATTCTCAAGTGCCTTCCTCCCCTCTTCTCCCCTGCAGAGCGACTCATCTGTTCCTAATATTGCACACTTGTGCCTTGGAAACCTCTGTAACTAATGCATTATGCTAGTCCTTTTGAAAAAATGCAGAAGGCTTTTTACAAGATCTATAGCGAAACACGGTCTGCAGATAGTGTCAGGTAGAGAATTTGTGATTACACGTTCTCGGTCCTTGAGTGTATGCGCTCTGATGCTACATAAGGGATAGCTATTTGATTCACATTATTCATTGATGGCCACACATTTTACATGAGCTTAGAAAGTATGGCTCTTTCAAGAGTAAGTTATAAAGTCTTACCCTTGGGCAGACACCGTTTTTCTTAGTAACCTTAGGTTAACAGACTTACAGGAGCAAATCAAAACTTGGTCAGAATTTTAAGGATGATTTTTTTTTTTGGCCCTTCTGTGGTAAAGGCCACAGAACCCTTTGTCTGAGTGCTTCTCTTTACGTGACATTAGTAGTACAAGTCTCAAGGCTGTATTTATTCAAAGTATTTATTTTTATTTTTTTAAATCTGACTTTAGGGGCACATTTGTCCTATAGTTCTCTATTTGCATGCTAAATGTAACATCTGTATATTATACGCCATTTTCCATGTAGATTTTTTTTTCCGTGAACCCGGTAAACCTTTAAAATACCGTTAACATTTGACTGAATATTTCTGGGTGCAGAGACAAACAGAGTAAAGATAGATTGTGTGAGAACTAGCAGTAAAATGATGAATTGCTGCTCTTTATCAAGCCCCCTTTACTTTTCTTTCTCTTGGTTTTTTCCCCATCCTGGGAAAATCTGTTGTTTAGCAATGTTACCTTTCATGCAGTCAAATTAGTCTTTGGGAAACCAACTATAACAAAGCGCCAACCAACAGCACCTACACGGTGATAAAGAAACCTACATGTTCATTCATGCATAAACCGAGGTGTAGGGGGGCAGGTTTTCTCACAATGATTATAATAATAATAGCAGCATCTGCCATATTGGCAGCCAATACATCGTGTGATAAAGAAAATTATTATTTTTATTTGGTCCAAAAGATAAGTCGAGCCACAAAGGGCAAAGCCACAGAGTCTTTATACTTTATCTGCACGTCTTTGCCATGACATTTTAATTAGCTACTGTATGTGAAAGCAGATTTAGTTTGGCAGTTTGACTGAGGTCATATAAAATGGGGATTTTTTTTCCTCTCCTTGTGCAGTTTTGCTTTTGTGTAAATCTGGGTTCCACTGACCCACATCCTGTTTCTAACCTCCTTGAGAGAATTCAAAACAGGCAGCTGTGAGAAGCGAAGCAAAGCATTTATTGGCTTTTCTTCATTTACACATAACCATCTGTGATAAAGATCTTCTTAGCAACAGCAAATATTTTGCACATTGTTATCTCTACTGTAGATCTGTTTAGCCTTTTTTCCCCATTTCACGATCGATTTAGCTTGGCCAAAAGTTGGCCATGTGGCATGACGTGTAAACAATCAATCGGGAGCGCCGTGTCCGCGTACTGCTCCGAGTTAACTTCAACCACCCTGCCGCTGACACCTGTGTTGTGCAATCATTCGCACATTTACATGTTTATGCCTGCGAGGATGTTGTGACGGTTGAGCTGCTGTTCTCTGTCATAACAGTTCGACGGGGCTAGAGTTGTTGTTTGGTTCATGCCATCTGTCAGAAGTGGAGGCAACTGTAGCCTTGTTGGCTCCCAGCCACAAGCCCAGCCTACTCATGGGGTCACCGTGAGACCTCTTCCAACAGCCTTTAAAGTTACTAATCCACTCAATGTGCAGGGGCCACAAAGCTCCAGCAAACCCTTGCAAAAAGCTCAATACGTTGCTGATGTTTGTAAGAAAAACAAACCATACTATTGATGTATAAATCATTTGGAGGTTACACTCAGTTTTGACAATATTACCGACTCCCAGGGGAGTTGGAGGCATATATGAAACCACAGCGAGATGGATAGTGTATTCCTTTTGTAGGAACATCATGTTTCAGTGCAACATGAAAAGGCATCCCGAAGTGCAATAACTCATCTTTGCAGTCTCCCACATGGCCCTCATGTCTTTGACATATCTAGGGGAGAGTGGTGATGATTACTAAATGGCCCGGCTCCAAAGCCCAAGCACACACAAAACACCCTCATCTCACATGCTAAAACCTACATGCCTCTGTTGCTTTACAACAAAGGCTTCGAGTACAGAGGATTAACAATGACACCAGGACAACTCTTCACGGCACTCAGAGTGTGCATTACTCTGTACACTTTTTTTTATTTATTTCCCCGCTCAGACTATTTGTGGCTTTTTGTGAACAAAACTGTGGTGACATTATTTTAAGTTACTAATTTGACATTTGGGGCTTATTGTTATCTTGACGGCAGTTGGCAATATTGCTGCTGCCTCATGTTTGTACACTAAATACAAATCTACAATGTACACATATATCATTGCTAACATAAACAATGAGAAATATTAATACACAACACACACAAAAAAACTGCCACGACCATTGTGAGTGCTGCCCAATGTCATCTTCAGAAGTAGCGTTATTCCCTTGGTTGCTGAGAGCTAATAGTTAATAGCAGCTAAATTTGGAGCTACAGCTAGCAATCATTTAGTTTAGCCTAAGGACTGTAAGAACAGCTAGCCTGCTAAGTAGTTAGCTAAAACATTACATATAAAATCTTTACACATTAAGTTATTGTTTAACATAAAAACAATAAGAACCTGAAAAGTAACCGCAGTCTAATGTATTGTGTGTGTCTACACACTGTATAAGTGTATTGTGTTGTTTCAGCTTCAAAGGTGAGTGAAAGCTTTCCTATTATGCTAGTTAATGTTCTTTTAACTCTACCATAAGTATTCTGATTACTTATTGTTGTATTTTTGTCTTGTTTGCTGTATAAACCCTTATCTTATTTCTGCTGATGTACATTTATTGATTTCTATCTTTGTTTGAACTTCCATGCTTTTTTTGGTTGTTGTTGTTTTTTTTTGTTTGTTTGTTTTGGCTAAATTAGAAAGGTTCCCTGCTTCCTGTCTTTTTGCTAAGCTAACCTGACTCTTAGCTGTAGCTTAGCCCAGAGTTGCATGAAAAAAGTTGCTGCCTGCTTATTTTCTTATTCTCATAAGAATGAGTATGTTTCAAAAACTATTTCTTTATATAGGAATTAGGGTCACAATAGAGGCAAGCAAGTGTAAGCTTGGGTTTTATCTCCCAGCACTATTTTAACCTGGAGGCCTGGTGGGAGCATTCAGGCCCAGTCTGTCCTGATGCTTCACTCACAGTTTAGCTTGGAGGAGTGGAATTAACTCTTATCTCCACAGGGATGAGGTCTGTCTTTTGGCGCAGCCTAACATGGACTCGTTTAAACCGCCCCTGTTGCCACTTCACATTCACAAGCATTCCTTAGCGGACAAGTCCTCCAGATAGCGGCTTCTTTAACATACTGTACCATGAAAATTCCAGAAGTTGAGCTTGCCCCGGCTCCGACAAAAGCCCATACAAACAACTGTTAATTTATTCTCACTCCATTTTGAGAGCAAACATTCCTGCCAGTGAGGCAGACCAAACAACCTCTCACAGTAAACATCCACGCACAGACGGGCAGGTTGTTTGTTCCCGGACTGAAATAATAAATCACAGCCTGTAGTTTGGTCCACAGGTTGAAAACCCCGAGCGTGGCCGGCAGGTTGCTGGTTAAATTCTGCAGAGTTCCGAGCACAAGATTTAATAGCAACCTCAAGCTCCGAACTGTGAAATAATATATGGCTTTATACAGCTGATGTGTAACAGCATGGGAAAAAAATCCAATTATTCTGTGAAAACTTGCTAAAGAAACAGGTGCTAAAGTAAAACCCCAGCCCTCTATTTTTCATTTCTCATCCATTCATTTTTCCACATCTGTCTAAACATTTCTTAACTCAAAACGCATTAAGTGTATTAAAGATGATCTTTTTTCTATGAATCTATGAAATACTCAAGAGCCAACCTGATTCCAGACATCTTATCACAAAAATTGTACAATTATTTGGCGACTCTATTGTAGTGCATACCGTTGAGATTAGGCAGGCTTGGGAGAAAGAATCGGGCATGAGGGTGCCCGAATCTATGTGGAGTAAGCGTCTGTCCAAAATTCATTCCTGCTCTATAAACAGTAGACATCAATTAATTCAATTTAAAATCCTCCACCGGTTACACTATTCTAAGATCAGACTGCACAAGTTTTATCCTTCTATTTCCCCAATGTGTGACAGGTGTAGACGAGCAGAAGGTACGTTGTTTCATGCCTTTTGGTCTTGTCCCTCATTAAGAGGCTTTTGGTTTAAAATATTTGACTGGTACTCCAAGGCATATATGAAACCTTTACAGCCTGAACCTGAACTTGCAATTTTTGGATGTTCTCCGACGTCAGAGCTACTTCCGGTTAGATTGCAGGGGCCACTGGAACTAGGCCTGATTGTTGCCAAGAGAATAATACTGAGGGAATGGAAGTCCCCCACCCCTCCTTCCTTTCAGTTGTGGGTAACAGACATGATGTTCATAATACATATGGAAAGGTTCAGTAAATACTCAAAAGACTCTTTTCTGACTGTCCGGAACCCCTTTTTGGAACACTTTGCAAAAGCCAGACTGGGCTAAACTAGATTTGTAAACTTTCATTAATTTCAGGTTTTTGTGTATGTGTATGTATGTATATATGTATATATATGTGTAGATGTGTGTGTGTGTGTATATATATTTTTTTTTCTTTCTTTTTTTTTGGGGGGGGGGGGGGGGGGGGAGGTTGTTTTTGTTTTTGTTTCTGTGTTATACTTTGGAAATTTAAAATAAAATAATCAAAAAAAAAGATGATCTTTTTTAAAAAAAAATGAAGTCATGACCTGAAGAATACTGGCTAAGAAATATATAATATAATCACATGCTGTAGTATATGCAGTACAAGAATCTTCGAGGTGTTCTGCACAGGGAGTTTTTATTCCACTCCATCTAAGCCATCCCATAACATCAGTGTAGGATTACCCACGAGCTCAGACTCTCTCTATCACGCGTTGTCCATGAAGTCTTTGATAAGCCCGTGTTTTTAGTTCTGGATAACGCACATATGGAAAGGTTTTATTGAGCATGGCATTGCATAAAACTGGATTTCCGAAAGAGGAGGCAACCAGTAGGAATGGGTATCTAATCACGGCAGGGTCAGGTCCGACACAGACTGTCTGCTTTAGCAACAGAGGCTATTATTTTCCTTCTCTAGGGCGAAACCAGTGTGTCCACTGGAGTTTACGTTAAAATTCAAACGCATTCAGAGCTACATGCCCTCCTGCTGGTATTGGAAGTGGACTCAGATCAGAGTGTCAAAGTGGTAAAACAATATCACGCTTTCTTTAGGTAAGGCCTCTGGTGAGGGGTGTGTTCAAACACGAATCCCTCGGCGGCGCCTCAGATATTCATTGTCATACCTCGCATTGTGATCTGTGTTGATTTCCCCAACTTTTACCTGATCTCACCCCCTCTTAAAGTGTGTTGTAACTTGAAGTCTCTCTTGTGGTTGTACTGGGTAATGTCCTTCCAAAGATGCTTGTTTTCACAAGTGTTGTGCATGCCTGAACGCTCACCCTCTGTGTGGTGAGTAACATTCATAAACTAACATTTATGAAATGAAATGGCTGTTTATCCTCTAAATATACAGCCGTAGACTTTATAGGTTTATGGGATTTTATAAAGCATTGTATCATTGTTTTTATATAACATTTGAATGATATATTCTGTTTGTTTTTTTCTTTTTTAAACAATTCAGACTTTGTATATAAGTAAAAAAAAACCTAAAAAAAAACCTAAAGGCATTGGTAGGTGAACTCATAACCGCACAGTTACTCATTATAGTTCTTTATAATTCTTTGTATTGTTTTAAATGATCATTTATTCTATTTACCTATTTTATATGGGATTTATTTTGCTGTTTAGCGTCACGGATATCAAAGGAAGAATGTAATTGTATAGGAAAACATGTTTCTTTACTGTGCATATGACAATAAAACTTTGAAAACTTTAGTTTTAGACTAATAGTTTTAGTTCCCAAAACTATTAGTCAGACTCTATTTTTTGCAGAAATAAATAGAAATAAATAAGAAAAAAAATATTTTCACTGGTTACATGGATAAACAAATGACATCTCATCTTTATTTCATTCTTCTATTTGAAAAGAAATGCGCAAGCTACTTTTTATCCCAGTGGCTGAGTACTCTGTGCGCCGTTAGTAGAGTAGTTACGGCAGAAAACTTTCGGAATGTCGCCTTCACTGACTATCAGAAGTGTAGATTTTAAAAGCTGAAGTCACGCAAACGAAGTGAAGATGCGTTCGAATTTGATGTTTTTCATGCACTGATCACCTGTAACTTGCTCCAAATGTAGAAATAAAGGCTGAATTGTGACGGAATAAAAGAAGTTTGCCGTTTCTCACACTTTGGTTCAGAAATTGTTGCTTTTTCGTGTCATAAACGGCCCTAAAAATTGTCACCTTTTCCTGATTTCACCTTTTCCTTTGCAGTTACAAAAAACATTTTTTTGCGTGCAAAGGAAACGAAATATATCTATTTTTCAGGGTGAAAAACTTCTAACTTCTAACTTTAGAGAGTTCGCGTACGAGGCGCTCCTGAAGGCACCAAAAAGTCTCGGTCAATTAGTAGAGTTTAGACAGTGAGGAGAGCTCGGAGCAAGTAGGTCTCGGCGAACGCTCCACCAATGACCAGCTAAGAGAAAAACGCCCCACTGCTCCTCCGACTTAGATCTGCGGGGGTGGGGAGTCCACAAGTTTGTCTCTGGATTTAGGGAAACCATGGGATTCGAGTTGGACCGCTTCAAGGGGACTGTGGACCCGGATTTCAAATGCAACTTGTGCAATAAAGTCCTGGAGGACCCGCTGACGACTCCGTGCGGTCACGTCTTTTGCTCTGGCTGCGTGCTGCCCTGGGTCGTCCAGCAGAGCAGCTGCCCGGTCAAATGTCAGCGGATCTCCACCAAAGAGCTGAACCACGTCCTGCCTCTAAAGAACCTCATCCTGAAGCTGGAGATTAAATGCGATAACCATACGAGGGGCTGCGATGCCGTGGTGAAGCTGCAGCATCTGGCCGAGCACGCCGAGATGTGCGACTACTCCCCGGCGAAGTGCAGGAACAGAGGATGCAGCGAGGTGCTCAACCTGCGGGACGTGGATGCTCACATGCGGGAGACGTGCGACTACAGACCGGTGGAGGTTTGCGAGAGCGGCTGCGGGCTGATGCTCACCCAAAAGGAGCAGAAATCAAATAGCCACTGCTGCCTGAGAGCCCTGAAGGCGCACAACAGCGCGCTGCAGTGCAGAATGATCATCCTGGATAGGGAGTTCAAGAAGCAGACCATAGAAGCAAACAAGAGGGAGAAGGCTCTCCTGGCACAACTTTCCGCCGTGCACAGCGAGCTGCAGATGACAGCGCTCAAGTATCAGAAGAAATTCACAGAATACAGCGAGAGGATCGACTCCCTCACCAAGACCGTGGCTTTCTCCTGCAAGGTAAGCAGGAAAAGTTTTTGCTCTGAGTGATTCCCAGTAGCTTCTCCCTGCTGTCATCCACAGTGTGACGCCTGGAAAATCTGTGTTCTGTGAGAATAAAATAATTCCACTGCAACTTAAAGTTGATCCTGACATGCACTGCGCATAAGGCAATTGCCTTAAGGCCAACTTTTATAGGCTGTAAAATATCTTCCTCAGCATGTTTTTGTCGGCACTATGGGAGTTCTTAAAATGTTACTTTAACTGGGCCTCCTTGTTGTTTGGGTGGCTGCCTTTTTGTTTAACTTCAACCCAACTGGAAAAGGAAGTCAATGTTGTTGGCGATTCTGCTTTTTTCTTTTTTTCCCCTGGTGTTTCCAGGAGAACTTCGTGCCTTGGCTGCCTGCTTTGAGACATGGATGTCAGCTGTGCCTCTTGGCCAGCTGGCAGTAAATGTGGGGTGGGGGGAGGGCTAAATATTTACTGCAGTTCTGTACACAACAAGAACCAGGTTCCAGTTATAATGCCTCACCCCCTCACAGCATGCTTGTTTGAGGCTTTTTGTCATCGGATGTTCGCCCTTTCCCCCGAGACCATCATAACAAATTAGAATCAGGGCTGCAGCAGAGTTGCTGGCACCAAAGTTGAATGAGCTAGTAAGGGCTTATGAGGTCCCAAAAGGCCTTAAAAACAGTAAAGCTTGATCTGTGCAAGGCCCCTGCGAGGTGGGGGGGCTGAGGAAGAGCTGATGTAAGGATGTTTTATGGTTCAAATTTATAAACCCAGTGGCCCATTATCAACATCATAAAGGATGCAGGAGTTCATAAATCTGGTAATGAATTGAATTAGTGTATGGTGCTTGCACTGCTGCTGGGATTAGCAAATGGGAGTGGTCAGGGTTTTGTTTTAGAGGAGAAATAATTATTAGTAGAAATATGGATGAATGGGATGTGCCTTTAACAAAAAAAAAAAAAAAAAAAAAAAAAAAAAAAAAAAATTACACCCTTTTTATGTCCCAGAAGTTCTTTAATAAATCACCTATCAAAGATTTCACTCTCTTTTCCTCCTCCTGCTTTTGCTGGGTGCTTTCATTTGTTCATTACGGGCTCAGCTCCCAGTAAAATGTGTTCTAGTAGACTGGTAAATTGCGCATCAAAAGCACCGATGCAGGCAAATCGGGAAATCGCTCATGCTGGTATAAAGAAGCTTCCTGGGCCTGTAGCGCAGCAAGTTATCATAGCTCATTTGACAGCGGCATCTCAGTCCTGCCATTGAGCTCTACATTAAGTGTGTTATTGCCATTGTGGCTGTTCTAACGTAAAAACAGAAGGAATAACGTCTGCACTTGAGGCATGCTTTGAACATATGTATGAGATACAGGAATGGTTGAGAACTTTTCTGAGGATGAGATTTAATATCTGTGGGTGATATTGCAACTCGTTAGAAGAGGTTTCTTTATTTCTTTCTATCTCGAAAGGCCTTTCATTGGATCCAGTCAAGCAGTGAACAGGAATGAGGTTCTCTCACAAATGTGAATACGAACTGGGATTAGCTGTTAGAGGCAGTCTGTCCAAAATCTTTGCTCCCTTTTTTTTTTTTTTTTTTTCTCATGATTTCAGTAATCAAGAGCCTAATTACATCAGTGTGTTATTGGTAATTTCCGAAAAGGGATATTTTGACATGCCAAAGCAGCAAAAGCCCAGGTAATGACTTGTCTGATGGACCTACTCCTTTGAAGCCATGCTAGTGAGCCAGCATTCACAATACCACGGACCTGGAACGCGCTAAATGGAGTGCATCCAATGGGAGGTGCATTTCACAATTCAAAAGATCATTGGGGGAAAAAGGTTTTAATGCAGTTTTATGACATGCAGTACTATGCAGAAGTCTCAGGCTACCTGATATTTCTTTATATTTTAGGTTATATTAAAGAAGCCAGACTTTCTTGCAACCTTTGTGGCATTCTTCTTTTTTAAAGCAGTTTTTGGCACTGTCCAGGCTTTGTAAAGTTTTCTTTGGATATTTGTGGTATTTTCACTCGTTTTCAACTCTGCACTTGACCATTTTCAGAGATTTTGAAAGTAGACAAAGGGAGAAGTGGGAAGCCTGTTAAACTAACCAAGCAGCAGCTGAAAATCATGTCCTTAAAAAAATATTAAAAATATAACAAGTCCTGACACGGGACCTGAGAGATGCATCTGGCCCTGCAGTTAACCCATCTGCTGTTCATTGAACCCTCATCAGAAATGGTCTCAGTGGAGGGTGGCATTCTTAAGGAAGGGAAACGGGGACGAAAGACTGAAGTATGCTAAATTACACAACTGAAAAGCTGAAAATCATCTTCTAGGCTGTGGAATTCAGATTTGAAAATTTTGTTTCAAATTATTGAACCAAAAATAAAAGGTCAGGAAAGAGGTATAACAGTGAGTGCCGGTAGTTACCTGTAAAACACGCTGGGGGCTCCGTCATCGTTTGGGCTGCATCTCAGCTGGTGGTGTTGGAGATCTTGTCAAAATTGATGGAATTATGAACTCCAAAAAGTACAGTCAGATTTTGATCAACCATGCAATACCACCTGGAAAACATCTGATTGGCAACAACTTAATTTTTCAGTATGACAGTGTTCCCAAACACATACCTGGATAGAAAAACATACTGTGGAACACTGTCAGTCATGGATTGGCTACCCCAAAGCCCAGACATCAACATTACTGAAGCATCTTGACAGAGAACAGGACAAAAGGCAGCCAACATCCAAAGAAGAGCTCTGAATGTTGTTCAGGGAGCCTGGAGAACTAGTTCAGGGTGTGCTGAAGAATAAAGGTGGTCTTAGCAAATTCGAGTTTTCAAGCTCGTTAGAATTGCGCAAACTCTGTGCTTGCCTTATAAACTGTGTTTTCCTGTATGTTTGCACATGTTTCAATAAATCGCTGCCTCCTATTTCCCAATGTCCTAGCAAACAGAGTGTTGGCTCAAAACCTTTGCTCAGTACTGATCATCAGATCACTACCAAAGGATGAATGCAAGTCCATTGTTACAGCTGACTGGCAACTTACTTTAGTTTAGAGATTCCACCACTCCTCAACTTCAATGTCTTTTAATGCCAAAAACTGGGAGATGAGGAGTAACTGACTGGTATTTAAAAGAAAGATTATTTAATACTAAATGCAAGAAAGACAAATAAAACTGATGGAAAATCAATGAACAAAAAGCTCAGATCTTTACTGTGGTTCATTGCAGGGCTGTTAGAAGTGTTGTCACACTCTCCATAAAAGATTGGATCTGTGTTTTTGAACCAAGATCCCCTTTGGCTGCAGATGACAGCATTAAAGGTTCTTGATCTAATAACAAGTGTCTTTTAAAATCACAAGACATCAAACTGATCGATCCTGCATTGAATTTGATTGGAGTAATTGTGACCTCAAACTGATTAGGCTAATTGTGGACTTTTTTTTTTTTTAAAGCAGGGCTCTGTGAGATAGCTTAACAGAACAAAGGAAGCTATTAGTTATTTCACAAGCGTGGCTATCAATTGAACATGACAGATCACATTAATAAAAGCCATCATGTATTCATTGAAGATGCCCATTTCGTCTAATAAAAATGCATTAGGCTGCTGGTTCCTTTGTGTATATACATTAGCATTGAGTGATAATCCTTGTCATTGATTTGAAATAGACTTCACTACCTCATTAATGGGGTAAACTGCCCTACATTTACAAGGTCACTGAGTTTCTGTCTCTTGACCACATGCCAGTAGTTTATAAATCAATATGTTCCCTTTTTGTTCTGTATTACAGTACCTACACTATAATTAGGTGAACTATATTAAGAGTTAGACAGGGGGAAGGCAGCTTGATGGAGGACAGACTCGGAAAGTGTGACGAGTGCTGAGGTGAAGGCTCACCGTGAGTGTGCCAAGTCACAAGTGAGCAGCAGACTAAAGTTTCACTGCCAGCGTGCCATTTCTTACCTCACCAACAAAGTTTTGTTGTTTTTTTTCTCCCCACGGAGCTTTTGTTTACTTGCTGTAGCGCCCATGTCATTGTGTCTCCACGGTTTTGTTTTGGTGGTGTTTAGCACATCAGTTTTTCTTTTTAGTCTTTAATATAACTCAAGCACACCTGATGTTTTTAGTAAATTTGCAACCTCATCCTGAAGACGTTTACTTCATTTTTGGGGGGTTGGATCATTGTTAGAGTGTTTGCAGATGTGGTGAGAGGGGAAGGGGGGGGGGGGAGAAAAGCTTCATAATTGTTCATTTTAATGGTTCTTGTGGATGAAATTTGAAGACTAGTTTGTTTTGAGGCCTGTGACACATTCAGCATAAGTGAAGAGGATGGAAAAGCCAATTGCTTTGTACCTTTTTTTCATTTGTCATATTAATTCCACTTTGTCTCAACAAGCATAATGCCCAACTGTCTTCTTGTTGACAGCGACGGCTGTAGTTCACTATAATTCGGAAGCATGTGCCACTAATGCTGTCGTGACAGAAGCGCACATTCCTGCAGGGCCAGACTTGCACATGCTGGTGTTTTTAGGCTATATGGCAGTCAGGATGCTGTACATGCCAGTAATATCTGCTTTATATTTAGTCTCAGTGTTTCGCAGAATACTGGAGCGGCAGCTGAAATTATGTTACCTCATAGCTCCCCTCTAAGTCCTCCTTAAAAAAACAGATTAAGGGCTGACTCTGCGAGTTTCCCAGAGGTTTTCATGTCATGTAGCTTCTGAGTCAAGAGGCCCGCTGGTGTATTCATTTACATAGGACAACGGTTCGTGAGAGAGCGGTTCTCTTCTTTGACCTGGTCATCATTTCAGGCTGGGTGTGCTGGCTAAGCCCTGGAGAATGGTGAAATTTGAAGAAGCTAAAGTAACTTGTTACATTACAAGATTCCGGCCATTAGAAACTACATACCAGCTGTTATGTTGTAGCGAAAAATTTGTACCATCCTGTGCTCATTTATATTGTCCAGAAGGTGTGTAACCCACTGTAAATTTACCCGAGTTTGTCCACTTTAGCTCACTGCATAACAGGTTGATATAGGCAGCAGTTTGTCCACCACCTAACTAGAAAGAAACTCGCTTTTGCTAGTTTTGCAGTTCTGAACTGTAGCACCAGCATCTTAGTCCTCCTCAGCAGCGACGTCGTGGAGCTGTGCTTAGCTTGCAGGTACTTCTTCAACAAGAGGAATTGAGCTTTGTAGCAGCTGACAGACTCTTATTATCACCCTGGGTCAGGACAATGCGAATGCTCCAACTGTGTAACTGCAAATCTCTTTGTCATCTCACTAAATGACCTTCACATGCTGACCGGCTCAATGGCCAGATTCCACTCTGCACAACAAAAGGAGCAGGGAAATGTTGGAACACTTCAATAGCAACCAGTTCCTTCATTGGAATAAAATAACAGTATTTGAATTACAAAGCTGACCTTTTGACTTTAAAGTTACAACGAACAAGTAATCTATATACATGGATGCTGTAGTTCATATGTTACACCAACACTGGCTAGCACTGGATTGGCATTTTTTTAAAAAATGGTTGTGGGCCTGAGACTGAAGTTGTCTGTTTTTAGTTATGCACAACTGTTACTTGTAATCAAATCATTTATGATAAGTAATTCAGAGTTAACTTGAATAATGACTAGCTTAATTTGTAAACGGACTGGTACTTGTGAAGTGCTTCTACTCTAGCTGAGCACTCAAAGCATTTTCTAGTACAAGTCTTTATTCACTCATTCACACATATACATACACATAAGTGCTTTGCCTGAAGCCATGTCCACACTAATACGTTTTCATTTGAAAACGCATCTTTTTCTCTCCGGTTTGGCCTTCCGTCCACACTGAGACAGCGTTTTCGGTCAAGGAAAACGCAGCGTTTTCAAACGCTCTCCAAAGCAGATACATTTGAAAACGCCGTTTTGGCGTTGCAGTGACAGTGAACCCGGAGCCTTTTCGAAAACGATGACACGTTTTAGTCATGTGATGCAGTCATGTGACCAATTAAACAAAGATACCGGAGGGCTAGTGTGGATGTAGCCTAAGATTCATGCAGACACTCACACTTTGATGGCACATTGGGGGCAGCTTGAGGTTCAGGGTACTTTGACATGCAGATTGATGGACATGCATATTCCAGCAGCTGTGGCAGACTATGTAAAATTACAGAGCGAGGTTGGTGAGTCATTAACACCAGCACACAAATGGTGCGCTGGGAGCTTCATGGTGTAATGTGTTGATAGCCCGGTTCTTTTGGTCATGTGCTGAACTTTTTACACGTAAGATTTCCTTTAATAGTTACACAGCAGAAGCAGTACCATAATATACAAAGATGTCTAACCAAAAGATTCAAGGAACTGCTGAAAAGATCTGGCTACTAAGCTAACAGTGTTTGTTTGCTTTCTGCTATGTAGTGAGTATTTGGCCATTTTGAGCAGCAAGTGATATTTTCTTTTGAAGAAACCATGTTTGGCTGGATGTTAATGACAAACACGGCATGAAGAGAGTTTATTGACAATAGAGCAGTCAATAGTTTCTTATTTTGTTGTTGGGCTACCACAGAGAATTAGGAACATCTGTTTGCTTGCAGCAGTTGTAGCTGGTGAATACAACCTGAAAGTTAGACAGATGCTATCAAAATATGAGTACAATATAGCCCCTGTGTTTTGAAAGTTTCACTCTTTGAATTTAAAAGAATAAAAAGATTAATTAAGATTAATATTGAGTTGTTGTCTATGTTGAATAACTTCCTGCCATCTCTTTGCTCACGTGTGTCTCTCCTGTCTGTTTGTAGGAAGGCGAGACTAAAAGCGTGACCGTTGTCCTTCTTCGTGAGGGCGGCTCTCTGGGTTTTAACATCATAGGAGGAAGGCCATGCGTGGTAGGTTGAAAGCTGAGCAACTTGGAGGTTCCGTCTCCCCCACCCCCTCCCCGGTGATCAGCCAAGTGTCAAATGGCAAATAGTGGAAGTACCACAAGCCTCCTCTGTGCTGACTGCCGCAACTTAGACAGTCGTGCATGTTTTTTTTTTTTTGACTGTGGATAGATGGACCGCATCTATCAAGTTTTATTGTGTTTATATATTGGTCTGGTTTAGCGGATTTGGCATTACAGATTAAAAAAAACTATAATTACTTTTATGGGAGTTAAATCTGGGATTATGGCTTCCACCACAGTTGTTTTGTCTCTAATTGAGGGGATTTTGGTGGTGAGGTAAACACAGAGGAGAGGAAAGGGTCTTTTAAACCCAGACTGAACTTTTCTCAGCCGCTTTCTGCCTCGAGGCCCCTGAAGTTAAAGTCATTAATGATGCCACGCGCTCTGCCGAGTGAAGGGTTGGAAAATATCTCAACACTGGCATCTCCCATACACGGAGCTTCTTTCTGCAGCCGAGGTCTTATTGAAACGCCGTATCTGTTTCACTTCCACTGTTGCAGACTTGGTTTTCCACAGCCACAGTGACGCACTTTTCAGCAGTGACATAGATTATCGCAGTAAAACTTTTTATAGCAGGAAGCTATAAAAAGATCGACATTTAACCGTAGATTTGCTCGTGGAGTTGCTGTGACAGAGCCATGCATCAAACTTGTACGACAGCGGAGATAATACTTGGCTTTTGCTTTCCTAGTGAGCCTCAAATCATCAGGTGGTGTAAGAAGCTACTCATTAGAATTGGAAGTGGCTAATATCCTAGCAGCCTTTGAAATGTGTGTTTCATGTGGCTGTTATACTGGTATGGCATGGTGAGCGCAATCAACTGCCAGGATTTGTGGTCTCCTAGATGAGCTTGTTTGTCTGCAGCTCATGTGATAGCGGTGAGGCAAAGTAGTAGTAGGCATGTTGTGGAACTTGCAGCAAAAGCACTGCAGTGTTAACACTGTACACGATGTCCCTGAAAGAGGAAGCAGACCAGAAATTATTAATTAGCATCTGTTCTGTAACTTCTGGGGTTTCTTTAAGTACCTAGTAAAATGTAGTTGTGTCACAGAGCCCAGCAGGAGTGTGGTACACATTTACATGTGGTTTTAAAGAGAGTACTAACATAGCTGTTAACCCAGACTTAGCTCTGACTCTGGGGTCACGGCCACAGAGTCGGATGTAGGCTACTTCATGCCCCTACAGCATGTCCGCGTGTCAACATTTAGGCCCTTCTGTAGACCAGGGTCAACCCTTTAAGGCCTGGGAAGCATGTGAAGTTAAAGCTTATCCCTAAGTCCACACTCAAGGGTAGGGTTAAAAGGGCATTTCACAGAAATTGCAAAAAGCCATATTTTTTCACTTAGTCTTGTTGCTGTTGAGCCTTCCAGATATTTTTGTTTTCTGTGTGCCCTGATTTGAGATATCTGCCTGGAAATTACTGCTGCCAGTAAAAGAAACTGCTGGCAGTAAAATTTTGTGGATTCACTGGAAATCTCCCTTAAATCTCAAGGCCAAACTAAATGTTGTTTGTGTCATTTATAGGGGTGGCAGCAATAGTTTGCTTGGGATTTTTTTTTTTCTTTGTTATTTGGGTGAACTAAACCTTCAACTTTGTAGGCTTGCAAAGCGTTGTACAGACGCTCATGTGGTTTTGCCCACAACAACCAAACCCAGTGTTTCCAGTGTTTTTTAAAAGTACTTTTATTGCGCGATTTATTGAGACTTCTATAGGCTTTCCTTTCCTTAACGAGCCCTGTGAGCGCTGTGCTTCCATTAATCCGCTGAACATGCCTGCAATTTATTCCCGCAGGACGACAACGACAGCACTTCGAATGAAGGAATCTTTGTGTCCAAGATCGTGGAGAAAGGTCCAGCAGACAAAGAGGGAGGCCTTCAGATCCACGACAGAATAATAGAGGTATGTGTGTCCTCCTCTGTAATGCTTCATGTAAATGGGAGGGGGGGGGGGAACTACTGATGTAATGACTGTCTGCACCATAAAGAGGGAGAAACACCAAAGAATCACTCCATCTTTGTGTATGTTTGAGCTCTGAGCTCAAGCTGAACGCAATGCGTGACGTATGGAACCTGAATTAGCATTTTGGCCTTTTGTTGGCGCTCCCGAAAGTCAATCCTGCAGACGGTGAACGTCTCTGATACGATTCTACCAGTCGACATTGGCGATGTCAAGTAGGGCATCATTGCAGATAGGCCGAGATAAACCTGAGGCGAGGCTGTCTGTCTTTACTGTTGCTGGCTGATAGCGAGGGAGAGGAAAAGATGTCTTTTACTTCTCTCGTCCCAGCAAATAAATCCCTTTCGACAGAGCAGCCATGAAGCGTCCCCCTTTCGTCTCTAAACAGAACTTGATGTGGAAAGGCCAGCTCACCCTGAGGTCAACTTGAGGGATCCATTGAAAAACTCAGCATCACAAAGGTTGCTTTTATAGAATGGTTGTCAACCAGAATCGCTCACAACGGCTGCTTTGAAATGAGTCGTTTATGTCAATTGCAAGTGTGTATTACCGCCGGCCGCAAGATGACAAATATGGCTTGTCGCTGGCTTTATTGTTAAACCTCAGTGAAATTGCCCCCGGAGCATTTTTGACCAGCTCATTGCTCACAGAGACGCTTGTGGAAAGTGTTTACACACACGAAAAAAAGAAGACTCCCAACATCTGGACTCCGCTGATCGCTCTATCCTGTCATTTATGCAGTCGAATGCTAACTACTTGCAAAAAAAATGCCACAAGTCCTCTGGAGAAAGCCTCACGCTGTTGTTCCAAATAATATGGTTGTAAATCTGGCGACGTCGTGACTGAGAGGTTATGATGTGCTTGTCTTTGGTTTAGACCTCCTGAGCTAACACAGTCAAGTGTCTTGGTGCTCTCTGCAACTTAAGACCTCATAACGAGGGCCGGTTGAACCAAAAAAGCCACTCAGAGATCAGCGACTCGAGACCTAAAGGGACTTGCCGTGGGCTGCTAGCTGATGTGTGGGGAGATTAGCTCATATGTCACACGAACGTGTACAAGTGTGTGTCTTTGCGAGCATCTGCCCTGCTTGGCTTTATGAGTTTGCGTGCACATGTTTGCCTGGGCGCGTGTAAGCACAGGATGCATGCGTTAATGGGCCAGATGTCGCTGTATTTGGTTACTTGAGAAGGTGTATCTATGGGGTTTAATGCTGTGATAGCCAATCCGGAGCGGAGAGGACGGAATTTGCTATAGGATAATGCTTCCCTCGTGTTTTTCATATTGTTTTCGCGCTATTGTAGGTGAAGCCACAGAATCTCTCCAGTGCAGGAAAGGCCTAAGGAGGTAGCACAGGTTCCTATAAAGTAACCTTTTCTTGACGAGAAGTGAGGGATTGCCATACAATACCCAGCAAATAAATCATCAGATTTAATAGACCGTTAAAGGCCGATACTTCACATTTACGCCATTCATCGGAAGGGAAACCTGAGAGCGAGGCAGCTTATATTTCCAAGGCTGCTTTTTTTTTTTTTTTTTTTTTTGGTTGACTGGTTGAAGCAAGAAAGTACAATGTCACGGATTCCTGGACCACAATAAGAAATGTGACATCAAAACACAATTTGCTGTTGCACAGCTTTTATTCTGGACCTGAGGTGACTGGGTCTGTGAACTTTGTTTGTTCGCTGTCAAGAATCAAAGACGATGAAGCCCAAGTGCCTGAAGGCAGTTTCACGGTGTTTGGTAGAAACCAAGCAGCCTGTAACTGTGTCCTGTTTAGCATCCTGTGATGTATGCTGGAATTGCAGGAACAGTCAAACCTGGTTTATCTCATGTTTTACCAGAGATTGTTTTTCATGCACATAAAATATGATATCCGTGACTGCTGTGTTATCCTTTTTTGTAGTAGTAGTAGTAGTGGAAATCATGCTTGCTTAAGACCTTTGTTTAATTTTATCTGTGCTGCTTTTCAGTATGTTTGCAGGATGTGTAAATATCAGGCAGGGTGTGAGGTTTCCTTTTCTGATTAGGCCCACAGCTAATCATCGGCGCTCAATTTTTACGAGTAATTTTCCAGTTTATCTTTTTAATCCTCCTGCCTGCCCGAACGTTCCCCGAGGCCAAGGTGATATCTTCAGATTGGTTTTTAAATCCATGTTCTTACTTCTGAAATTAGCTCGTTTTTCTTAGACAAGTAGATGGAAAAGTGAAAAGCAGACGACAAACTAACAATCTTTTTTTTGACTGAAGTGGTCCAAGGATAACTTTGCATCAAAGCACGTTTTGATGCATGACGATGGCAACGGAACAACAATAAGAATGAGTCTGTCTATCGTTCTGCTGTGTATTTGTAATTGAATAGAATCAAGTTGGCAGTGAGACGCAATCTGTTTGTGTTAACACGGTAACTAACTGTGATAAACTGGTAAAAGCTGCCTGTTGCCATCTGATGGAAACCTGTTGCTGTGCCCACATACAGAAATTGACATTAACTTTTTCATTCACAGTCCAAGCAGCCCCTCATAGATTTGAAATGGAATAAGAGAGAAGAGGATGGCTACATGTCTGCAAAACGATGACGCTCAACAACATTACTTTTACAGAGGAATGTAACAAGAATCTGACTCAGATTGATTGCAAACCGTCACCAATCTGTCTGAGAGCGATTGCACTTACTCTGAGTTGGGATGTGTTGTTTAGAGGCAGGTTGGCTCTCAGTCGGCGAGAGCAGCAAAAAGCAAATTAGCCCAGTCACCAGGCAACCGCTAATTTATTTCAAAAGGAGGCTGCCGTCCTATTTTTTACTCTAATTGGCTGAGCCTTAAGAATATAAGTCTCACATTTGCTTTCCTTTTAATTCTGCCATCGGTCTTTTTAACTGCTTGATGCTCTGCTGTGTTCATCAACAAACCAACACTCTCATGTGTTGTTTGCGAGTCTGATAAGCTACTTGCAAAACAAAGTACTGGAGTTTGAATATCAAAACTCTGGGCTATAAGAGGTTCTAAAAAGCCTCAGTCATTCTCAGTGGGTTGTAACTATAAACGATTTTTCATAATGCACCTTTGCACATTTCCTCTGCCCTAAGAGGGGAAAAAATATTGATTAATACAGCTTTAATAAGAAATAATTAATAAATGTGGAATCCTTTATTTTTAGCATCAGTGCCCTCATTTTCCATTATAGTGGAAATGGGGGGAAAAAAATAGCTTTTTGGGGTTTTTTTTGGTTTTTTTTATCCTAACTCATGAAATCTGATTTGCAAGCCTATAGATGGGATCGTTTTGACAGCCCTTCAAAATCCTGCCATGGGGGCTCAACTGCTCTGTAAAGGACCAATCACATTACGGAGCAGTGAAATGCTCGTGCACCTGTGGAGACAGCGCTGTCATCAGCCCCGCTGTTTTTCTCTACCTGTAGTAGAAGTGTTAGTTCCAGTAAATCTATATGGATGTAACATGTACCTGATGATTCGTGGCTTGTCCTGCTATAACAGGCTCTTAGCGGGGGAGTGCGACAGCAGATGGCTGTCCTCTAACCGAGCTGCAGGCTGGTATGAATCAGCACACGAGTACCTTCTTGTTCAGACACTTCTTTTTTTTTTTTTTCTTTTTTAAAAAAAAAAACAACCTTGAGTTGTGTTTGCTTTGGCTCACCTCTCTGCAAGCTGCAGAATCTTAGCACTCTGGTCAGGATCTGCTGGGATTGTGCCAGGATTTGATAAATAAGTTCTGATTGAACCTCGCACTGGTACCCGACTTCCCTAATCATGTCTTCGGGCATGAGTTGACTTTTTAGATCTGATTAAGAATGTTTTTCTCGTGTAAATGTAATCCCAGCATTTTGTCTTCAGCCTCACTTCACACAGATAAAGAGCCTCTTGCTGCTGTGCGTTTTCCTACATAAATGAACTTCCACTCTCTTCAAGCCTCTTTGCTATTCAACGTGACTAAGCCAGTGTCACAATCCCAGGATGGCTGCCCCTGAGCTCTCAGGGTGAACGGGATGTTTTCTGTGTAGGCTCCAAAGTGTGAAGCTAGGAAGAGAACGGAGACGCCTGGGCTGCTGTTGTAAATGTCACCTTGTAAAACCTCAGCAAGGCTTTTTTTGTTTGTTTGTTTAGGTCAGAAGTTGAACAGAAACAGTTACTTTAAAATAAACAGACACTAGGATAGGGTTGTTCGATATAACGATATATATCGGATGCCGTGTAACTCCGTGTAATAAATACTCACAAAGAAAACGGCGGCCGTTACAACTTATGTCTAAAAATGTATTGTTTCATGCATCGGTTAAAACACTCGACTCCAGGTAAAGGACGCGCAGCTGGAAACACTTCCCGCAAGTAGAGCTGCACGAGATTCACAGAATTTACAGAAAATGTTACATTTTTGTGATTTATATCGTTATCGGGACGATAGAATTCTTATATCGGGATATGAGATTTTGGTCATATCGCACAGCCCTACACTAGGACATATCCGCCTCTACGTGTTACGCCTGTTGTGTTTTTGATCAGAGCAGTGGCTAGCCTGCAGGAATGTGTCCCAGCTAACACAATATTTATATGAATGTGTAACAATGTGTAAACTTGAGCACTAGTCCTAAAACACCCGTATCATATTTATTATGTTCAACACAAGCTTATGTTACTTCAGGTTGGAATAATCGATGGGCTTTGGCCTTGGAGCTGAAGTTAACTGCATCGTAGATGCTACAGCTTGAAGAATTAATTTCAGTTCAATATTTAGAATATAGAACTGTAGTGCTTATTAAGGCAGCACATCTGCAGCTTCTTACTTGGTACTAGCTGCAGGGCTCAAAGGTCTCCTACACTTTGCCAGAATTCTGGCACTGGGTTGTATAATATATGACTGTAGATCATTATTTCTATGGTAAATCTTGGTTATGTTTTTTTAACTTTCCCACAGCTATGCTATGGCTGTTTGTCTATGTATAAAAACAGGAAGTCTTTATTTTGTGAAAATTATAAAGTCCTGTTTAAAACAAATAAAAATAACATTAAAAAAGACCAGAAGAGAGAGTGGAGGTGGACGGATGGAGAAGTCATAAACTGGCGGCTAATTACTGTAGTCTTAGTAACAGATTAATAAAACATTAGAGTGTCACTCACTAGAAAATAAACACAATATGATCCAAAAGGCACCAGAATCTCAAAGCAAAGCTTCTACACATTCATATAAATATTGTGTTAGCTGGAGAGGAACAGCTAACACAATATTAGTCTGATGCTTAGGTCTAACGATCAAAACATCCACACCTCCAGCTCCCACACCTTTACACCAACATTACTGTCATCATATATGATGAACTTGTAATCTTGTTGCCGTTGTTAATGGTTGTTTCCAAAATGGGTCCAGTTCTGTGACAAATTGCAGTCAGTTTCTGTCTTCAAAGTGATTTTGGTGTGTCGGGACGGCGATAAGGATTGAGTCGGTCCGTTACAAGTTTGCAGCTGAATGAGCTCAAGTTAGCAATTACGTTGTTTGTGCAGCAAAAATTGATAATCTGTTTACTGTCTACATACATAAAATACAAACTCACTTAACTGCTTACATTCAGAGTCCATCCATATTTAAAAAATAAAAATAAATTCTTAATAAAGAAATGGTGACAACCACAATTTAACTGCTAAATTACAGACGCTCTTAGCAACCTGGGTTTTCGATAGCAACCCAAACAGTTTGCAACCTGTGGAGCGTAGTCCCCTATTGCAAGAAGACACGTCACAGATGAGTTGCGCTCGTTATTGCAGACTGTCTCTTTGCCAACGCGTTCCACTCAATCTGTCTGTGGTTATAAATTAGTCAGCGATTATTTGCAAACCTTCACCAGAGTGATTACAGTCAGTCAGGTCAGACCGTGACTGTTTGGACCAGCCCAGTCACCTTGCAATCGAACGTGGTTGCCCACATGGTGATGATGTCGCACGCTTAATCTCTGGGCAACCATAACTACTTGCAGTCTGTCACCGAATGTGAAAAAATTCAGTTCAGTTTACTTTCCTATTATCACTCAAGAGTAACCGAGCGATTAGGTTGAAGGTGGAGCAGGATCATTTATCTTATAGTCTCGAGACCAAGTAGGCCATGACCCAGTAGGGGTTTGTTAGATTAGAAGTCTCGTTGATAGCTTACTAATTAAACTAACAGGCTATGCGCCCTTTTTTTTTCTGGTTGGCTTCAGTAAGGAGGTTGAGATAAAATTGTTCCATTAAAAACTCACCCAAGACGAAGAGATGCGACTTGATAGTTTGGAACGAGTCCAGAAATCTCACAGAAACACTCTGCAGCTATCAAAGTGTGCAAGTTTAAAAGTGAATGAATGAATCTTTGACACCAGTAGGTGCTTTGAGCAAATTTTTCAAAGCAGAGGACACTAAAGAGAACAATAAACTGAAATCTACAAAAAAAAAAATCAGCACTGGTCTTCATTTTGTGATGTTCTTTACAATTATAAAGACAATTTTAACATATTTGTAATATGTGTCAACTGGTTTATTTTAATTGAGTGAAAGCAAATTATATTTTTTTTCCAAAACCTCAACTCTGATTTATTTATTTATTCAAGCATTCAGTCACATTCTGTTGTGCACACAGTGTCTGAAAGAAAAACGTCTTTGTTTTATACCCTGACCACCACCAGCACCACAAATATATCTCAGCCACAGAAACACTCCTTGCTTTAAGCCTTGACACTGTATGAGTTGTGTGCTTGCCCACAGTCGAGCATTAAACACCTAAAGCCTCCCCGCAGCTCCTTGAGTATCAAGTCACCAGGTCAGAGAGAGCATAAAACCCAGCCAGATAGCATTTAGCAGTGACTGACATGAAATGTGAAGTGAGCTCTGTTGGAGGTGAGTTTGAAGCACGGGTGTCAATGGCCCTTTATTCCTCCTTGGTGTGAGGACCAGCAAAAGCAAAATGCTGCCTTTTGTCATCGACCCTGTCATTCGTTTCCCTTCAGATACTGTTTGCTGGCAAAGCTTGGTTTCATTGGAGTTGATGTAGTAGGCGATTAAAATTGTGGGATTTGTTGGCTTGTTGCTCGTGTCTGGATTTATTTTTTTTTAAATGCCATCTTATGACAGACCGGTATGATTGGCTTGTCCCTTATTGTCTCTAACCAGTTGAAACTGCACATGGCCTCTCTAACAGGACATGTGTTAAGAAGTTCCCCAGGCGTTATTTCTGACCCGGAGGCCTATGAGGAGCAGACATAGTTATTTCCCTTAAGGGGATCACATGTTGTTTGGCATTCTGAGGCAAGAAACGGGCCTTTGTCCGGCCCTTTATTGGATTTTGGGCCCCCGTGCGGGAACGACGTGTTTATTCCCCAGATAGGCGAGCTCTGTTGCTCCTGACTGGCCCTGGACAGGATGAATCCACCACAGGCTACGTGGGCCAATCCTAGCAGCGGGCCGCATTCCTGTGCCCCCGTGGTCCAGCTGAGGCAAGAGCAGGACATTAAATCAAATCTAACTTTAAAAGAGTCCATAATCAGCTTCTGGTAGTAGCCAGTGCCCTATGCAGAGCTGGCTTTAAGAAACAAGGACAAGCACATCTTTGTTTCCACTACTCCATATTGGGGGAGAGGGAAAAAAATTAGATTTTAAGATGTGGAGTCATGTCAGTGTAGCGTTAGTGTGAGGTGTGCTTAAACTTCACTGTAGCCAGAAAGCTGCTCCCTTTGTGTGCTTTTTTTTTTATATTTTATTTTTTTTATTAATTGTATTTTCCACTTACTTTAAACAGCTTCTGCCCTTAAAGGCGAGCGGGCGCGTGATGATTTTTTGTGGAGACATACAGTCTGGGGCACACTGTAAACGCGCTCACTCTGCTCCGACACAGTCCCGACTGGCTCCCTCGCTCACAGCTACAGTGGGCTTAATTTATGGTTCCTAAAAGGTTTAAGAACGGGTAGGGACAGATAGGTGCAATTTAGACCAATTTTCCTGTCAATCAATCACTGGCGTTGTGCAAATACATCAGCAACAATCAGCTCCGGTTGCTCTGTCAGCTGCTTCTCATGTCAGCCCCTGACCCCCGAGCACAGACTGCCCACCGACTCCTAATTAACTACCCTCAATTAAACCCTAATAGGCTGATTAACAGACCCTTAGTTGTGCTGTAATGGCCCGTCGTTTCCTCCCAGTGCCCCTCTGAAATGCATCCTGACTCTAGCATGTTAATCACCGCCCACTCCCTCTCACTGTTCCTGCCAATGTCTCTCTCTCACGCTCGCATTCTACCATAGTAGAGACTATCAATGAAATTGCCTTGTTAAATAGCAACAAAAAGGCACACGAGTCACAGTAATTATACCATAACGACACACTTTTCTTTTTTTTTTTTTTTGTGATTTGCCTTTTTCTTCCCTTTTGGAGCACGACAATTTAATCATTTCTATTGCATATCAAACAGCAGCGCTCCCCCTCCAAACTGGAAATAGTCAGTCAGTTCAAGAAAACATGTAACTCCTTCCCCGGGGAGACTGCAAGACCACAGTTTAGTACGCACATTGCCACTTCAAACTTCAGTCCTCCCGTCATCCATTCAGCTGCACCAAAAATAGCGCCACGCGTCAGCGTAGCTTTCTCAATATTTGACATGATCACAGCAGGGATCTCACAAGAGAGCAGATCTGAAACAGTGGCACAGTCCTAAAACCATCAGCCTAATGAAAGCGATGACAGTCGTCAGCAGATTTATTCTTCATTGTGCAGACCACAGTTTAAAAACTTACTGTTAGTACTTTTAAGAAGTTGTAAATCTCTCTGCTTGGTTTCTGCTGCAAAGAAGCCAGAAGTCTTGAAGTCTTTGACAAAAAAAAGACTGAAAGTACTTACTGTAGCATGTAACATTAGGCCTCTATAGTGAACTCCAGTGAACTGTGATAGGAGCATTACAGCAAATAAATAATAAAATAAACGGGGACTGGCAAGGGAGGGAGTACTCCTTGCAGGGAAATCAATTAAGTGGAGAAACAGGCTGCTGAGCTCCGGCAGCAAACTTAAGAATACATGGTAAGGTGTTCCTATGCATGCAGCTTTTGTTTGTTCCATTTTGTAGAGTAGAAATTGAGCCAAACGGTGCCTGCAGTTGTTTCTTGCCTGACACAAGTCTGTTTTTTACGACCGGTGCGTTGATACACAGGGACTTTCCTGTTTTATGACATGGATTCCATCTCTTGTTTGTTGGCGGCAGACACTCTGTATATTTGTTTCTATGGAAATTGCTACTGACAGTGATTTAAACATGGTTTGTGTGGCACCGTGTGATCCAGCGTCGGTCCTCCTGCAGATTATAGGCTATAGATTTTGCTCATCAATCAAAGTGCCAGAGTATGCTTGTCTTCCTCTCATATGGAAGGATTACAGTTGTCGTTCCAGCGAGATGATGAAGTGGACTTCATTTCTTTTCCCACAGCTCTGTAGGACTCTAATCTCAACTTGCTTGTTAATCATGCTCACTTCCCTCTGTGTGGTGACATCAGAGATGTTTTTCATGCGTCTCCAAGTCTGCCTGCCTTTAAGATCTCCCTACGTTCTGAAACACTTCATCTCTTCTTAACTCCTGAAATCATTAAACTTAATGGTTCCCCAGAACTTAAAAGGTCCACGACTGACCATCAGCAAGGACAACACAGGAGGAGTCCAGGGTCAGAGGTATTGATTTTAGCATTAAGCCTCCTGGCTTTCTGAGACTTTACATTCTTGGCGAGGTGAGAGGGACGTGCCTTAGGTGGCTGCCCATTCAACCGATAACGGCCAGCAGCACATGATGAATGTAGCGTGGCGAGCTGTAGTCCACGCCTGCACTGTATCAAGTGCGTCAGTCGTGCTGTCAGTCTTGGTATTCCAGATCAAATGTGATTGGATTAAACCATTGCATTTGCCAATAATTAAAGTATGTATTCAGGAGCATGTCAGAGTAAGCTTGCAGTGTGTGATTTTATTTATTTATTTTTTAACAGTTCTCATATTGTGCCATATTCACGACTTCTATTCTCATGTTCCAAATTGCATCGAAAATTTGCTTACATTTTAATTAACCCACCAGATCGAGCCTAATCAGGCACTGCACACTGCTGCGGCACTAGGGGCCGTTGATAGCACTGCCAGCAGATGTTAGGTTCCTTTTTTTCTTTTTTTGAGGCTCCATTAGGATTTAACAGATGCAAAACACACAAGGTTGACATCACTGTGCATAATTGTCCCTCCTGTACAGACAGATGTTCTGTAATATCTGGGCTAATTGGGATATAACAACACATGCCAACTTAAAGAGAGACCTATTGTCTGTTTTTTTTTTTTTTTTTTCCCCCCCCCTATACTTTGTCACATATGTACTGTTATGAAAGTGGAGGCTCATGTTGAACATTATTTGAGTTTCAAGTAATGAGCTAATAATCCCAGGGATTATTTGAAAGGATATATCCCTAATATGGCCATCTCAGGAACTCTGCTCTGGAGCCTAGAAGCCCCACCCACCTCCTGACTAAAACTTGATTACGAGGGGCAGCCAATTGCAAGATGGTTGGTTTAAAACGAGAGTGAAGGAAGCTAAAATGGCTTGCTTCACACAGAGGATGGACTGAATGGTTGCAATTTATTCTCATCCAAGAGTGTAAGCATGAAACTTTAGGTGGAATCATTTTTCTCTTTAACAGAATTAATAGCAAATACCTACCATAACATTTTTGCGCACAGCAGTCATGCAGTGCAACATTAGCATTACACCTACACCTGTACACCTGTTTAAACTTCAACATGTTTGGCACCTCCCCTCAGTGTGAGGTGTTCAGCAGTTTGTTGTGGTACAACATGCCTTCAGTTAGACTCACAACAGTAGTTGAGAAGTGGAAGCCTGGCGTCCCTTATCAAAATGTTTTCTTCACTCTACCAGCTAATCCTGACAACACGCCCCACTTTCACCACTCCCATTCTCCCCAGCTCCTCTTTAGAAGGTCTAGCGTGCCCATCCTTTCACCAGCCGACTAGGGGAACTGGTGGCTGCTGTGCTGCCTTTTCTTATGCAAATGTGTGCAAATAGAAAGCATTGTTCATCGGCGTGGCTCTCCATCTCAGTTACGCCGCTTTGCTCTGGCCTTTCTCTTGTTCCCCTGAGAGAGATGTTCCCTTTCAAGTGTTACCTCTCTGTCTCATTCAAGACTTCCTCTTTCCTTTTTTGACAAACAGCCCGGAGGAATGGTCGGAACCGGCTCATTGAGCAAGCTTTTCAGGGACGTGGAGAAATGGGGAGAGAGAGATGTTCTGCAGGCGCCTCCCTCACACATCCTTGCTTATGTCTTACTTTTTCCCTGCTCTCAAGAGGATGAGTTATTCTATAGCGGGAAGTACAGTGTGCTCTCTCTTGATACTCCCCTTTTCTCTGAGAAAGTACAGGTGCTCTCCCTCCAAGTGCACAATTCTCTGTGCTCTGATTCCACCTGTGTTTATGCTGTAATATATATCCCACATGTTCTGTATCACAGAGTAATATATTTCTAGTGATGGCTTAAAAAAAGCACATTTAACTTAGTCACAATGTTCAAAGCTCATCTGTGAAAAGGTGTTTAGTTATGTAGTTGGGGGAGGGAAAAAAAAAAGGAATTTGGGTTGGCTTGAGTTGGCACTTCTGTTATTCTTCTTTATTAAAAGCATATGTTTAATAACTCGTCTCTTCTGTTAACCCTGATCCACTACGGATTCTGTGCTCTCCTGAAAACGGTGCACCGTGTATCTGGGGCTGAATAGATTGTATCCACAAATTCCTGTAGATTATGACATACGATAGCTCTGAGGCAGAGAAAATCACCGGCAAGCTCAGGAGAAGGCCCGGACCACCGACTGAGAGCTCAGAGCCCCGTGCCAAGGTCAACGCCAAGATATCAATAAAATACCTTTACTCCGTGTTAACAGAGCGCTTCTTTGATTAGAACCTCCGCGAGAATATGTTGCATTTGCCACATGCCAGAAGACGTGCAGTCGCAGCCATTTTGTCTGCTTGTTGGAGAGAGATCCAAGCAGTTTTTTTTTTTTTTTCCCCCTCTTCTTCCCTCCATATTCTCGCTGTGTGATTGATATATGCAGGTGGTAAAGCATATTCCCCTGGGTAAGAATTCCCAGCTAACTTGAAAGGGAATGTTTTCCCTCTTAAACCATCTTATGAAAACAGTAGTCTCACAGCAGAAAGTCAGAAAGACCAAGAAAGGAAAAAGAAGTGTAATTTAATGTGTAATGTCTCTAACGTCATGCCAATTCTGCTTGGACAATAGGCCTCTGTAAGTCCATTGTAGGCTCTTTTAACACTCATAACACCATAAGCCCAGCTGCCTTGGGCTTACTTTTAAATACTGGGATATTAAGCCTTTTGTCACTACAGTTTCCACATTTGCTCCATCTGTGAAGGTTTACCCTGAAAATAAATGGAAGGAGGCTGCATGTGCCAAGAGGGAAGATGGAAAACTATTGCAGGGTAAGGCAGACATTGTTTTTGTCTGCAGTGTTCTGAAGTATTTAGGTCTATGTGTACATCAGTGAGTCCAGAACATTGAGCAGGGATGAAATCATGTTTTACTTTAGATAGTATTTTCTTAAAGAGGCCACAGGATCTTTGGATATGCTTCAGAAGAAGACTGAATCGCTTATGTCTACTACTCAGAATGTTAGTTTTTCTCTAAGAAGTCTTTAGCATTTTAATCTATGCAAAGGTTAAGTGCAACTTGCCTAACAGCATTTCCACAAAACTAATGGAAAGAGCCACAGTACTCGTTGGTTAAGTTACTCACACAGTTAGAGAGACTACGCACATATGTAGTCATGACAGTGGATCCATACACAGTTTAGGAATTGTAGATTTTAAGAGCTCACCTTTCTCAAATGAAGAATATAAAATAACTGTTAGAGATTCATTTATCCTTTGTCATTGTCAGGGATCATTTGTTAAAAGCAATTGATGATGTTTGAAACTCGATACTGATACCCGTAGGAGAAAAAAATCGTTTAAAAAAAAATAGAGTCATTATTCATTTTTATAAAAGTCAACCAGTGACAAAATCTGGGACTTAAGTGCATGTAAAAACAAACATTGTTAGTTGCACTTAACTGTGTTATCGTGTTAAATTACTGACTTTGTTAATGACAGGTCGGACTGATAGCATTTGCAGCCTAGCTTCCACATTAACACTGTTAGCCATTAGCTATATCCAGTTCTTGCTACATTAATGAGAACTTAATAGAAGGGTAAATGCTAATAGTTAAATGGCTAATGCTAACGTATGCACCAGCAGTGTTATCATTTATGTTAATGCTTTAAATGTTTTAGTGTTGTTGAATGGGAGCTTTACTGAACTCTCAGAATTCCTTATAACATGGGCAGGGATAGCTCAGTAGGTAAAGTGGTCGCCCCATGATCGGAAGGTCGGCGGTTCGAATCCACTTAACGGCTACCCTGAGGTACCCCTGAGCAAGGTACCGTCCCTACACACTGCTCCCCGGGCGCCTGCTTAGTGGGCTGCCCACTGCTTCACTGAGTGAATGGGTCAAATGCAGAGAAAAACAAGTAATTTCCCCATGGGGATCAATAAAGTATCCATTATTATTATTATTATTATTATTATTATGTTGCTCAGTGTTGTCAGCTACTGTTAATGTGTTCAGCTACTAGTGAGGGGAGGGGCCGTGTGACTGCCTGTCTGCAGCACTGATGTGTGAAGTTATATGTCAGCTGGAGGGGATGAACACGGCACTGTTGGTATTGTACCGCTGCAAATCGTAGTGATCTAATCCAGGAGTGATTTTTAGTGCTGGTTAGCTTAATGGTATAGTGGTTTACACATTCACCCAGCAGGCAAAGATCCACAGTTCGATTCCTTTGGGATTGTGTCAGGAGCGGCATCCAGCATGGAAAAAAAAATCAGCCAAATACAACTCCTGGAGCTACCTGCTGTGGTGACACGTTGTGAATAAGGCAGCAGCCAAAAGTAGACTTTAGTATATCGAGTAAAGTTTTTGGATAACCCTGCTGGAAACTGCCATTTATGAATAATGCTGCTGTAAACTCAGAAACGATGACGGAAGCGGTGAACAAACTTCAGGTTTTTAACATTTTGTCAACACTCAACTTGTCTTTACTGGTAAACTTCATTAGTGTAGCCTGTCAGAGACACTGTGAATATTGTGGTGGTGTGGTTTAGTATAGTTTATATGTTATGGGCATTTTGATTTATCAGTGTGAAATTATAAGAGCTCAGTGAATGATACTTGAAAGATGTCTCGGCATTTTGTGTGACCAGCGATGATACTGAAGTGTAGAAAATGACAAATATACATATCCTTTGTGTAAGGGGGAAAAAACATGGACTTTAACAATATGACCAACTCAGGACAAAGGAGAGACACATGCAGACACTCGGTCTGACCTGGCAAGATGGCTGTCCAGGGTTATGGAAAAATACCGCATGAGTGCATTTGTATACGGAATAGATATGTTCACATATTGTCAGATTAAGGGAGTGCATGTCTGCAAGGGAATTTTAATTCTCTCTAGCTTTGCTAAGCATAAGGACCCGCCATATCTCAGACACAGCTTAGATTTATACCAGATATCTATTCCTCTTTTGTTTTCATATCGTACAGCATCATCAAGCCTTATTCTGCCAGGGCATGCACTTTGGGCGATAACAGAAGAAAAAAAAAAAAGGAAAATATGAGAGCTCAGGAATCCAGCCATCAGAAGCAGGACTGATGTAGATAAAGCAGAATTGGGCCACATTAAGGGGGAAACTGCCTCACTTTACTTGGCTTTGAAATCGTTGCATGGAAATAAGAAATCATTTTTTAATTAGTTTTATTTATTTATTTATTTTTTGGTTGTACGCCAAATGTGCTAGCTAACTTTTTTTCTGCTGTTGTCGTTAAAGAAGACCCTTGAAGGGAAAGGGAGGGCAAGCCTGTGAACGAACAAGGCTGGTTGTAGCACCGTGGCCTCTTTCCTCTCTAGCCATGCTATATCAGGCCAACAGCTGCTGTCTCTCAGCAAAGGCATGCTGGCTGCTGGAGCTTGGCTTCCATACACAGCGGATCTTACACAAGGCCCTTTATTTTTGGGCTTATGAGTTAGAAAAAGCACACACACAGAGGCCCAGCTCGATCCCGGACTCGGTAGAAGAAATAAAAAAAGCATTTGTTCATGTTCAACATGACAGGTTATGCTGTGCTGTCGTAGCCTGGAGTTTGAGATTCAAACAAGGTATCTCAGGTAAAGGGTATGCGTTGTGCTCCTCAACTCAAATTCCTTGAATCGGAGCCAAAGAAATGTAAGCCCTCCTCCAGCTGTCCCTTGGCACATCTAGACAAGGCCTTTATCTGATTTTTGGAGAGTTGGTGCTGTTTGAGCACTCGGCCCGTTCAGAGACAACAGGCTTGCACAATACAGGGCGAATGCCGCAGGGACGGCCTCCCAAGACAAAACTCCCCGAGCATCTGTAGTTTCTCTGTCAGCATTTTGCTGTCCTCACTTTTGTTTTTTTGGCATGCAGCAACTTTTTTTTTTTTCCACGTTCCTACCAGATTTGATGGTTGGTGTAATATTTTTCAAACATTATTGCCTGGTGCTGTGAAAATAAGAACCGCATGTCTGTCTGCATTTTGCACATAAAGGTAAACTAAAAGCTCCTCTGTCTCAAATGAACACCCCCTCACCAAAAAAATCTCTATCTTGCGAGTCAGCTTCTTTGAGGTAAGGGACCACAACTGCAGCTCTTAACTCTGTCATTCGTCCCCAGGAAAGCATTTCAGCTCCTGTGAGAAACATTTCCACGTCCAGAATTCACACAATTCAGGCAACCACCCACCCCCCCACGTTCACATTTTCATTTAGGGCTTGGTTAGAAAGAGAAGTGGTTCCAGACTTTTAATGTCTGTCACAGCAGAAGTCAGCACAGTGTGATTATTTTAGTGCAAAGGTCCAAATAAACCCTATGTGGGTCACGACCTTACTGATCTGAACCAAATGTGCTGCACTTTGTGAACTTTGTTGAAAAATTGACTGTGCAGAGTAGCTGACTGTGAGCAACAATAGGCATTTTTGTTTTGTATGTTTTCCCCCCACAGTCGCTCTCCTTCCAAACTTTTCTCTGTCCAAAAACTGTCTCAACATTGAGAATGGTGCCGCACACAAACCTGGCTTTCTCCACACTGACATTTATGTGCCGTCGCTATTTGTCAGGGAGTTATCAGGCAGGTTTTTAGACAAATATACAAATCCTTACTTGAGCCAACATTTGAAGGCTCCTTCAAAATGCGTCCAGACAAATGCCTTTGTCATCGATCACTGGGCATTTACAAGTGTTGAGTAAGTGGATTTAGTTTTTTTGATGTTGCCCGCAGCTGCATGGAACTAGCGGACATCGGCATGTACGCTGCCATTCAAGTGGACAAATTTGGTTCGTTAAATTGGGGGGAGGGGGTTTCTTTGGAGAGTGAGTAATTCATCAACTGGTGAAAGTCAACACTTTTCAAACATGTTTAAAGCCTAGAGGAATTTACCAAACATGCTTCAGCTATCCCAGCAGTTTTCTACCACTCGACAAATTACTTGGCCCTTTCAAAAAGGAAAAAAAAACCTTGTCAATATTTATGTAAGAGTGTACATTTAAGGGAGACAGACGGATCTCTGATCAAACATCTTTCATCTGCGACCTTCCTCTGACGAGACTCACAGAAGCCTTTAACCAGGCTGAGGGTAATCAGGAGTGCTCTGGGTGTTTGCTAGGAAAGTGAACTTCATGCTAACTTTTTTTTTTTTTTTTTGCATGTACCCACCCCTTTCCACTACTATTACTATCATTGGCTTGCCTTAGGGAACCAAATGCATTGTAGACTATAACGATACAACATAGAGATATAACTGCTTAGATTCTGTAGACTGCAGCTGAATTCTGTTGTTTTACTCCTGAGCAATTCAAGTGCTCAATTCTTGCTATTGTGGCTACTGCCAACTCTGGCCACCATTTATTTGCAGTGAGTGTAGGCTGTCAGTCAGCTGTTTACCACAGCCAGGTCTCCACGTCTATTTATTAAGGAGGCTGTGGTCTGAAAAGAGTAAGTGAGTCAGTGATGCTCATTTCTGTCTGGTGACATTGATACTGAGGTGAGTTGTTGAGATATACTTACCAAACTTTTCTTTCGGTAAGTGCCCACTGTTTTTGAGGCTGTTAGCTGCTGTTAGTCCCTGTTAGCTGCTGTTAGTCTGTTAGTCCCTGTTAGCTGCCGTTAGCTTCTGTTAGCAGCTGTTAGCCTCTGCTAACATTGCTGGACTTTGACACCAAAGTATGATTTTTAGGACACTTAAGTCGAACAGTAGGTGACATAACAAACAGGTGCCCACTCCTAAGAATTTTTAATGAATCAATTCAAAGTTTATGATAAACTGATATCTATCAGTTTGTTTGAAGGGTTAATTAGACTCCACTCCAAGGGTGGGGCAACTCCAGGCCTCAAGGGCCGGTGTCCTGCAGATGTGTCCTTGAGCCAATACAGCTGATTCAAATGGCTAAATGACCTCCTCAACATGTCTTGAAGTTCTCCAGAGGCCTGGTAAAGAACTAATCATGTGATTCAGGTGTGTTGACCCACAGTGATATCTAAAACCTGCAGGACCCTCGAAGCCTGGAGTTGCCCGCCCCTGCTCTACTCAATATATGTTTATGAGTACAACAATATTGTTTTCTGTTAAATAACCTAAATAGTACTTACTGTACCTTTTGAACTTTTCTAGACATGAGCCAGCAGAAGTGCATGTGATCCAATGGCAATTGAATTGGGACATTTAACTGTTTTCAATTTGCCAGCTTCTCGGTACAAAATTCATGTGATGTCTGATTGCAGCCAAGGAACAATTGTTCAGAGATTTCACAGAACTGAGTGGGTGTCACGAGTCCTGCCCTCCTCCGTGGTCTATTCCAGACAGCATCGTTGCTTAATGTGGGACTGATGTTCGTCAGTTTTACTTCACTACAAAGATATTCTTTATGTATGGTGAATTAGGTTTTCATCAAGGAAAGAGCTTAGCTTAAAGAGCCAACTCCAGCAGAAAAATGAACAATAGCAGCCCACATTTGCCAGTTCAACTTATTTTCACTTTGTAACACCTACAGACTACAAATGCACAACTGTGTCGGGACTTTAAACCAAACAGAGTATTTTCAGACCTGAGAACTGCCGCGTGTGAGAAAAGATAGCTGCAGACAATGTCCCGACATGATCCTCGCAAGATTTTCCAGTTCAGCTTGACCGTCCTCGACATTTCACTTCACCGTGACACATTGCAGTGACAGAAGTTAAATTCCTTTCAGTGTTTAGAACATAACAAGGGACAAAGACTGTTGGCAGGATTGAAACGTTCAAATCCATAGAGGACATTTGGCTCTGCTCACATTTCCAACTGTGTTTGTCCGTGTGGCCATCACATGCTTCTAAATAAATGATTCATCTAGATAGCTGTAGTTTGTCAAAGCTGTCTTTGAGCTATTTTTCTGTAACTATAACGCCATTAAAACGGGTAGGATGAAACAAATCCTTCACCATTTTGCGTTGAGAACGAGCATGCCAACCTGATGAAGTCGAGGGCTATAAAAACGGCCACCGCTGGTACAGGTATGGCACAGCCTAAATATAAGCTCTCACCGCAAGCCGTAGTTGCAGCTCATATTCTAGAAACCCATGTTTATAGACTAGGAAAGGGATTAACTTCACTATTAGAATCCCTGGAAATGTTTCCTCCAATATTTTTGCACCCATTTGTCTGGCAGTAAAAGCAGAAAATCACCGCCGTTTGTGAACAGGCGCTGCGGTTATGACTCTCTCGGTCCTGTTTGAGCCTCACTCGGGCTTGTGTTTCACAGCCCATGAATGAAATTACATGATGCAGAAACTCTAGGGGGCCAGCCTGGAGACTCCACTCACTCAGCGGTGACTGGGGCGGCGAAATAACTCTCCTGGTCTGCCTTTTCTAGCAGGATTCTCTGCCATCTTGCTGAAATGACAAGTGGCTGCTTTTGAGAGCCTCGTGCTCTCTCTCTCTCTCTCTCCTCCAGCCTTTAGTGTCTCTTTAAATGTTTTCTCAGATGGTTCACTCCTCATCTTGAGCACACATTTATTCCCACCCCCCAACAACCTCTGATTAATCAAGTATGACTCGTCGAGGAAAATATGCAACTCGGTGGTTTTGATGCCTTAGTTTGTGTCAGAGTCCAAATATGGAATGTTTACGGCTAAATATTAAGTCTGGACTTCACGGTGGGGGTGTGTGAGTGTCATCACTTTGGAGTGTTAACCGTAAATGATGGCACTGTAATCTTACATTGGAGTTGCTTGGGCTAGTACCTCACAACGCTCCATGAATTTCACTTTTTTACATATTGTGGGAAAGAAAAGCCAACTCGAGATTCAAGTTCCAAAGGCAGAGTTCATTTGGGGAGACACCCGGCTTGTGTGCTGCATGTCATTTGCATTCCCTTAAGCAGGGGTTACCGTAAGCTTCAACCCGCATCACCTGGCTATAGTGTCACTTCGCTGTTGTCGTGTCTCCCGAGGAAACCGCTAGACGAGCTTTCACAGCTGACTGAGCTGTTTGTCCAGCTCCTACACAAGAGAGGAAAAGTCAACACGCAGAGGAAAAACTGCACTCCCCTCATCACAAGAACAAGAGTCATCCAGCTGGAACCGGAGGAGGAACGCTCGCCCGCAAACACATGATTCGCTTTAGTCAATTAGCCTGTTCGCTCAACAAAGCTTTTTATACCTCCGAGAAAATATCCAGCCTTTGTGCACTTCATTCCAGAGGTTAATCTGTAAATCGTAAACAAGCGTGTCTTGAAGGAGAAGAGCAATAACCTTGCAAAGGAATGAGGCATGTCAGGAGGAAGTGATCAAGGAGCTGAAGGGGTTTCAGCAAAGATCCAGCAGCACCTGAGAATAATTATAGTCATAAAATTAATATTCAAGCAAATGAGTAAGAACACAAACCTGTTTCTTCTTTCCTTTCCTTTGCCACATAACATTCACTGTGCTCCCTGCATATAATGCACTGGTGCAGAAGCCATTGTGGGAGAGTGTAGCCCGGCTTCATTTTTCATAGCTTCAGTTTGTAATATATGGTCACATGCAGACAATCAAGAAATTACTGTTTTGAAAAGAGGATATCTAGAAGGGTGTACTCAATGAATGTGTGTGTGCCTGTTTAAAACATGGCTGTTCAGAACAGTGTGATTGTGGCTTGCGGCTTTCTCAAGAACCACTCGTCCAAACAACATGAGCGAGTGAGTAACTGATGTTATTAGTCACAGGAAACCAAAAACGCAAGAATGATTAAAATTAGGTTTAAAACATAAATAAAATTAGGGATGATTTGGTTCTAAAAATTTGAATTTTTTTACCAGCCCTCATGATTTTTACACCCTACAAAGACTTTGAATTAGGTTTAAGTGAGTATAAGGTTCTGGCTCTTAGCTTTAATGGTAAAACTGTAGGGGTAAGAGGTTTGGGAACTCATATTTGTAACATGTATATGTATATATAATGCCTCCCTCCATTTACATATATAGTGGAGCAGGTAGTAGTTACTCTAGGGGAAACACTGGCAACAGAGAGCAACTTTTAGCCAAAATATAAGCATTGCTCATCCAAACAACCTCAAACTTGGCGCTGCATGGCGCTGTGATGTTGGGTCCCCAACATCACACTTGCCATGTCTAAAGCAGATCCAATAAGCAGTTGTCAAAACAGGCAAAGAACAGATGGACAGATGAACCGAGATTTCTGAAGTTATTAGTAAGATAAACTTTGTCACAATCTTTTTGAGAAGTACAGAATACAGAAGTTTGTGCTCTTTGTTCGGCTTTTTAGGATTTGTTGGTGTAAAACATGGACTGCTTGCTTGTAGATCCACTGGAGTCTTGTTTCTTTAGATAATCTTAAAGATCTGATTAAAAGGTTAAACAAAGAATATACATTGACTTGGGTTTTGGCAAATGAAAAATAGGGCTGATAGCGTTTTGATGACTGGAAAGAGCCACCTTGTTAACATGTTCATTTCTGTTCCCTTTTTCGTTTTTTTTAAAGGTGCAACATTTCTGCTGTGAAAGATTGCACAAAGTTGTACACTGATTAGCAAGTGTGACATCACTCTCCTGTCAAGCGTGGACAAAGATTGTGTTGAAGCACTGAAAGGAGCTTTGTACACTGTAAAACAAGAAGGCACAAAGGAGGGGATAGTGTATGTCTGGTCACCGTAGAGAAGGCTTGAGAAAACATTCCTGCACAGGTTCCCATCTGGAAAAAGACTGCAGAACCATATTGGCGAAAGAAAATATGAAGGAGACAAAGAAGGGAGTGGAATTAAAACTCTTCCAGTTCCAGCTGGTCAATTCAAAAGCTGCGTTTCTTCGGGGCTGTCTGCTGGGCACCCGGCTATGCTGTATTGCTCTAAGGGGCAGATCCCCTCCGGTTCCGCTTATCTAAGCACATCCAGCCTGGTCCAGTTTTTGACCCGCTGCTCACTTTCAGGCCTGATGTTTCCTCCTTTGAGCTGGATGTGTGGTCCATTGTGAGTGTGGTTAAAGAACTGGCAGCACAGAGACCACCAAAGTGATAGAAAAGCCTTATGGCTTGTGTCAGCAGGCCTGCACCTAAAACCAAATGTGACAATATTGAACATTGTCCTCTGTCTTCCTCTTCGCCTTAATATGCGGGTTTCCACTAGTGCTGGATAAACTGAAAGGTGCACTTAACAGTTTTTCTGTTTTTTCAGTCAGCATTTATTAGCAAAAAATATCTACCTCGATTATGCTTCGTATGTTCTGGTCAGATATCGTATATCATGTGTAAGTACAACCAAAAAACACCCAAAACAAATCTTGTTACTCTCTCCAGCTAATGGGGACCCGTCATGATTTCATGAATGTAATCCAGTGTATCTGATACCACGCTGTAGTTTGGGATTTTGAGAGCACCACTAAAAGTCACATGTGTAAACATTGAGTCTTCGGTTCTTGTCGTGACCTGCTGAAGACAGACTAATGACCACTGCAGCAATGAACTTTTCCAAACATCGCCCTGCAGAGGGGAATGTGAGAACACAAATCTCAGATGCAATGCGATCCGACATTAGCTTGTCTTTAACCTACCAGCCCCCTGAGACAAAGTCTGTTACTGGATATCTGATAGTACCAATCCGCAATTAGTGCAGCTAATATTCCAGTGCATTTACTGCTTGGGAGTGGCTATCAGGCAAGCTGCCTCCTGCACACTCTATACAGTCAGCTCCCTCGCCTCAACCACAAAGTGGACGATTGCTGTTTGCTACAGAGCTACAACAACTGTGGGAAATTATACTGCCCTGGATTTTCAAGGTTTGGAAATAGGAAAGTTCAGTTGTCCAAGCTTGTTGAAGGACACTCAAAGCTCTTCTTTGGATATTTGCTGCTATTTGTTCTGTTCTGTGTCAAGATAATCCCACGCTGCGTCAATAATGTTGCGGTCGGGGTTCTGTAAACGCCAATCCCTGACTGATTGTGTTCCATTGTTCGTTTTTGTATCCAGATATGCTTTTACTGCATTGGCAGTGTCTTTGGGATTGTTGCCATGTGGAAAAATGAAAACATTGCCAATTAGACATGTTCCAGATGGTGTTTCATGTTTGATTAAAATCTGACAGTACTTTTCTGAGTTCAAAATTCCATCGGTTTTGGCAAGACATTACCACTGAAGTGCAGCCCCAAACCATGATAGAGCCTCCACCATGTTTTAAATGCTATTGTAGCTCTGTTATACTCCTTCGCCGGACATGTGCCATATATATTGAGGACAACTTGAAATAATTGGATTTACTTGGGCCTACAACTTATTTTTTTATACTCCTCCCAGAATGTCCCAGGATGGAAATAACATTGACAGGCATAAAGCAGTATTTGTGCACCAACAAACTGTGATGTCTTTGGCAAAGAAATGGGGAAATGAGTTTTTGCGACAGTGTGCTAGTAACAAAGATCCAACTTAAAACTGGTTCTTTGCTAAGTTGTCTGTTATATGTAGACACAATACTGGTTCATCTATTATGCTTTAATGATTCATTGGTCAGTGTTAGGTGGCTTAAATAATTTCACTGAAAATTGTCAGGTGCAATGGCTGGACTGAAAATGAGGAAAAAAGCAGCCAATGCCCACAGAAAAGAGGTCTTGACAAAGCCTGGAGAACTATTGCTCAAGACCCCTTAAAATATGAAGAAAGTCTGGCTCCTTAGCAAAGCAAAGGCAAAGCAAAATGTAAATAAATGAGGGCTGGCTTAAGACTTTTTCAGAGCACTTAATGTAAGGGTTATTGTTTATTATTTCCCGTATTTTATGGGAAGATTGCACCACACTGGCCAGGTCTACAAATCATGTCATCTGCATATTCATTTGTTTTCATATTGCACCCCTAGTGATCGAAGATTTAACTTGGTTCATTGAAGCCACACTAGAGAATATTAAAAAGTCATTAAAGTAAAGCCATCTTATTGTAAATCAAAGTTGAAACTGCAGGAAAGTAGTTCATCCTTGCTAATGGAAACATTGGAGATAATCTATGACATCATGTTTAATTCCTACGCCTGAAGCCATCCATACCTGATTTCCATAATAATGTCCATGCTTGTACTTTTTGGTGGTTATTGGATCTTAATATGTCAGCAGTGTACTTGGCAAGGTTACTCTCATGCTCTGTTACAGATCCACAGCCATATTCATTTTCCTCCAGCACACATGCTGACTCATCCAGCCTCCACAGCTCTGGATGGGAGCAGCTGGGAGGCTCACATGTCCCAAACACATTATTAATGTGTACAAGCAGAGCAAAACTCACATTGCCAATGGAGATCTCAGTTATCACTGTGTCCATATCCTTGATGTATCAGCTGGATCTCTTTATAGTTTTGAGTAATGGCCCTGAGACTAATGGATGTTGTTGTGGGGGGGATCAAGTTCTGTTGCCTATCTAAACATCAGATTTCATACTAGATATGCTGCAGTCTGTTCATATTTCATCAGTTTGATGTCAGCTGTTCTTGATAAGTTCATGTGATATCAGGATCTGGAATTTGCATTTTTGGAAAAGAAGCAGCTTGGCAGGGAGTTTAAGGCGCTTCATTTTTACAAGATTCTTTAAAGAGATCTATTTTCAGAACTTCAGCCCAAGTTTTTCACTCCAGTTTATTTACTAGCAGCATCGCTTTGTTTTCAGCACCGCAACAACCCCTTTAAAATTATTTAACTTTCAGACTGAAGCTTTGCCAGTCCAGTAATCCCAACCTCAGACTCAGGCTTATCTCACGTATTTCTTGAAATTGTTCTCATAGGACGCTAAAGCAAAACGGGATAATCAAAGGAAATTTTGGGTTGTTAGTAGGTGCAGAATGTGTGTGTCACCCTCCATGCTCTGCATAATCGAGACATCAGTCTCAGATTCTCAGAGACCGCAGTGATGACACGGGCCCATATGCTCCCATATGTGCCTCTGTGTGCTTTTTGTCCACAGAACGAGTGTCATTCCTCACATTCCTGAGCGGAGTCTCTGTTCTCTCGGGATGACCTTCAACTTATCTCTCCATCAGAGCATGTCGAGGAGGGAGAGAGTAGTGGGGACAAAAGAGGGGGTGGAGTGGTGGTATCTCATACACACAAACTAGCCTAGCCTGTCGGTGAGCTCAGGAGACTCACAGGACTGGCTCAGTGTTGTTTCACTGGTCCGTTTGTGTGTCTGTTACTGCTGTGCTTTCAGTCATGTGTGTGTGTTCCTGTCTTTCCATATCTTTGAGAGCCAGTTTGAGCTTTAGTCCTGTTTTTTTGAGTTGGAGTTTTATGAAGTGAAGTCATTTTGGCCGGTTCCCACTCCCAACATTTTCCTATTTTAGAACTAATCCTTTGGTTCAGGACTTCATTTACATGCAGTTTTACCACAGAAATGGAAATGAACTCGATAAGTATTGTTTTCAAGCGTACATTTAACAGCTTTCAAGGTTAATGTCAACCCCCGACGAGCAAGCTCTTGCATCATGATGAAAACTTGAGGTTCCAGTTGGGTTGAGGTGGCTCCTGTGGACAACGATCCCATCTTTAATTTGGTTTCTCTGGTCGCCCCGGGCTTTCCCGCACTGGAAGCTCGCTGGAGAACTCTGTACTGGCTGCCAAGATCGTCTCCATAGTAACAGCTCCGTCCCCGTCCATTAGAAGAGGGGTCCTGACAATTGCTTCATCTGTAATTGTAGATCAGAGCCGGTGGTTTAAGCAGCTCTGAGACTCTCAAACACGTCTGACTGAATAGGAAACAGCCGAGGCATCTCTGCTCCAACCCCTCAACTTCGGGCTTCCACTTCTCTACTCAAAATGTCAACTTCACTTTATTAAGCCATTTCAGCCGCACAGGATCCAAGAACAGCACTAAATCTGTCATTTGTCTGCAGAGCATGCCAAGAAAGCACTGAGCTTGCTTTGCTAGATTATTACCCCCCTTAAAGGTAATGGAGTCATTTCGAGGATGTTAATCGAGGTAGGGAGTCTACTGCTGGTGGCCCTGACTATAAGGTTTGATTGGCTAATCTGATCTGGTAGCTATCTCAACACATGCTAGCAAATATTATCTGCTTGTATTTTTTTTTTCTTGGCCTCACCAGATATCTCGAGAAAAACTCCAGCTGGATTATCCCGACTCAATCAGAATAAAACATTCTGGCAAAACCGTGGCTAACGTTTTAAGCTGCAAGCTCACTAGCTCTTTGACTGTGAGGATGGAAATTCCACTTTGTTTCCTGCTCAGTCAGACCAGCCTTTGGTCTGAGAGAGTCTTATTAATGGAATTCAATTGAATGTTTAGATGGCTATTGATTGACTCCCACAAGATGAATTCTAATAGCTTTATTGATGAGAGTGCCTTCTCATCCAGTGCTACTGGCAGGTCAGATTTGTCATTTACCCAGTGAAATGCCACAAGCTTTACAAAGTGAATCTGTATAGACATCCAGGATTCACAGACGATATGTCCTACCGACTTTGGTCACCCCCAGAATTTGATGAGTTGTAGTAACTTTTGTTCCCTGCAGGGGAAAGGGAGTAACCGAAAATAGCTTTATCAGCTCACCTATGCCTCCTCTGTCTAAATACAAGCTTATAGAACCACAGGCATGGCAATGTCATGAAATTAATACAAAAATAATGGCACATTGTGAAACTATTAGGATGATCAACATGAACCTGGATGAATCAATAAGTTTCATTATAAATGAATCAGCATTGAATATCTTGTTAAAATGCAATGTTCTGATTGGAAATCTTGGGTTTCCTGTGGCATCTTGTTACTTTTGACACATAAAACTATCATAATTAGAATTATAAATTGATTCGATTTGTGGCCGTGGCAACCCTGTGATGGCAGTAAACATGACAAAGGATGCTGACCCAGCCTCCAAACATCGAAACCCGACTAGGCAGCTGTGGGATACGTGATAATAAGCAATAACCACAGAGGTGCAAGCCCTGCTACCCGCAGGACCCAAAGGCTTATCAATATCAAACCACAACTCGTTACCGGAGATGTGCTGACCTACACACTTACTAAGCAGTTGTTTTTTTTTTTTAATTGTGTGACTCAGTTGTGTTTCCACACTGCAGACATTTTTTCCGAAGATGTTTTAACATTCACCAAATTGGAGCATAATCGCTACCACGCAATGAAAAGTTAGTTAAGCTGTGAAGCAGGGGTATCAGGTACTGCTTAGCCTTGTGTTCTTGTTGTTTTTCACACCACTACTCTGACTGGCAGATTGAATTACTTCACCCTCCCAGCAACAGCGTGCCTGGAAAAATAAGGTTCCCTCAGAACAATTTTGCTGTTATGAGTTCATATTTCATTTATGTAGGGGATAAGAGCAGTTCAGTGGGGAGCGGTGTAATAAAAGAGGAACGCTGTACACTCATTATGCTGTATACATCATTAGCTGTGTGGATGGAGTTTTTCAGTGAAATTCCGAATTTAAGTAGAGTTGCTGCTTACATTCAGCAATGCAAATGACAGGAGAGATCACAGCATTACTTATTCTGCACATTAATTTTACATGTGCAACTGTCTATTCCTGCTCGTGTGTGTGTGTGTTGTGTGTGTTGTGTGTGTGGGCCTGAGTGAAGCCCTGTAGACTTTACACATCACCCCCTCTTATGGCCCCTGTAATGCCTGATAGCCAAACGCTACAGGGCTAATTGGAGACTGTGCGTTTGTGTGCTTGGCTAGAGCCAAGGTTGCAGGGTGTCATAACCTAGCTAATCAACATCAACTGCTTGCAAATTACCCACACATGCTGCCTGGTTAATGTAGGTTGTGGGCCTGAGCTTAGTGCCGGAGATGTAGACTGACTGACTAATGTGTGTTCTGCAGGGTGGGACTGTATTTCGTTATCTGTCTTTTCTTTCTTTTTCTTTTCTTTTAAACTCTAGGGTTAAACTTAATTTCTGATTTGCTGTTCAGTTATGAGCCAACCGGAACTCTGACAATCCCTGGTGTCAAGACAAACATCCTGGAGAAGCAGCAGTCAGTTGGGCTCCAAAGTTGGTTGTTTTAAAGAACAGGGCTTTAGTTTTCTTTGTTTCTTTCTGTTTTTAAGTAAAACAAATTTGTAAAGTAAAACAAGTTTTTATTCATATCTTACATCTTCATCTTTAAAAAAGAAAAAAGGTATTTGTGTTTTTTATAATGCTTGATTGTTATAAAACTCATACTTCATTGTATGAGAGCTTATTTACAAAGCGCCAGTCTCCAAAAAAGACAGCCTCAAACACAGTTTCATAAACACCAGCTAACAGCAACTAACACAGACTTAAAAGCAGCAAAAGCAGCAGCTCTTACTGAGAGGAAAATTCAACATATCCTCAGCAGCTCACCTCAGCACCATAGCCTTCAGTCAGAAAGAGCCTCTTTGACTCCTTAAGCTGTACTGGACTCTTTCACAAAGTTTTACAGTCTATTTTCAGAGTAAATAAACATAGACGTTTCTCACCCGTTATTGACAGCTGAGGTCAACAGTGGACTGACAGCCTTCAACAGACAGGAAAAAAAACTCTGGTGCAGATCTGATGCAAAGAGTAGCAGAAACATGCCGGCCAGGCATGGCCGTTAGCGGTACAGTCTAAAACAAAAGGTTTTCAGTTCTCTCATGGGTGACTAAAACAAGTTTGTCCTGTAGGAACCACCATAGAAAAAATAACTCATTTGACTGCAATCTGAGATCCAGCGGTAAAAACTTTACACACTGTAACTTGAACTGATTTATGTATCGTCTTTGATTTCCTTTTTTTTTAATGTCACTTCTTTGACATGCCTTCTAAATCTTTGTGTTTCCTTGTAGATGTTTATTTGTTTAGCAATTTTCATGCCTCGCCTCAATAAACTAGAGTGAAAGATAATTATTGGCTGATAGATTTCTTTCCTCTGAAAATCAGTGCCTCCTTCATTCTGCCGCAGTGCGGATGAAAACACTTTTCTGCTGCTCTCAGTAGCATAGCAGAACTGCCATTTAACATTATGCACACATGAGTCCCAGTTCACATCACACATTTGTCGAAACCATGAACAAATAGTAGCTCAGAGCTCTCCGGGTAGCGCTGTGCCTAGTGAAATTTGCCCAGATGGCTACTTCACTATCACCAGAAGAATTTGACTTGGAGTCGAGTCTGCACTCATGTTCCAAACCAAGCTCAGCGTGGATTTCGGCACGCTTTGCACTGCTGCTAGCTACCAATCACGGCAGGGAGAGGTTTGTCGTATGAGGCACAATGCTGAGTGGTGGTGGACCTACTGAAAACCACACAGTCCCCAGGCTGCTGCTCCACCGCTCTCCTAATTAGCTCCTCGTAGCTTCAGTCATGTTTTAGGTCTGGACCAAAAATCCCCCTGTTCCCCCTCTGGAGACCATAAATCTGCTTAAAACCGGCCCAGTCAGAGCACGGGCAGCTCGCCGAGATCCGTGCACTGTAGCTGTGTTCACGTCCACACAGATGAACCTTTCTAATTTCATTAGCAGACTGCATATAAAGCCTCAGTTTTCCCCCTCCGTTTGCCCATCCCGCTGGACTCAACATGCAGTGAATTATTGCATCTTCTCGGGAGCTGATTTAGAGGGCTTCTGCTTTACGTACTGTAGCAGGCAGCCATGTTAAACTTGGCAGTAAAGGCCTGCGCTGAGCTGCGCTGGGCTCAGGGAATGGCTGACTGAGTTAAAGCTTGCCTCAGCATCCAGCTGGAGCTGAGCTCATCCCCGTGGTCTGACTCAGGTCTGAGTAAAGAAGCAGATGATGTGTTTGTGTGTGCGTGCATGTGTGGGACTACACTAGGCAGAGGTGTATTTACAGACATTGTTAATAGCTCGCTGCCCCGTGTGGTCACATTGTTGAAGTTAGGCATCATCAGTCGGATTAGGGAGAGCGATTGTTAGCAATGACCTAAATCTCTTTCTAGTGTTTCTCCAGCCGTCCCTTCAAATTATGCTCGTTACAACAAACATAAAACCAGCACACTTTGCTGCTTTATACAAATCTGGACTCTCAGAGTGTCAGTGAAGGATTTTGAAACACGACTATAAGAAAAAAAAATGATGGGCTCCTACTTTAAAGTACAATTTTCCTCTGAAGTTAAAACCATCCTGTTTGAAACTTGGAACATTTTCACATCTGCCTAAGCCCGATATTCATTCCACCAACTCCTGGGTGAAATATCAAGCTCTGTGTTGTTGCTGAGGGTGGCGGGGTGGATGGTGGGTTTGTCTGGACTGTTGCATGCTGCAAGAGAGTCTAAATATGACTAAAAAGCCCCACACAGTTACAGAGTTTGGCGATAATTCTCTGAGGGCTTCTCACCTTTCACGTTACACACGGCCATTTGATCCACTGTTGATGTAAAAATATTGATTAGTGCAGCTTCGTGTTTGGTATGCCTGCTCTAGTTGGCAGTCATCCTGGCTGCGGGACTGAATGCACTTCTTTTATTTGTTTTTTTTATTAAGCTAATCTTCAAAAAAACAAAATACAAGATGATGTGTGAAAAACAAGCACTCAGGGCTCAAAACAGCAATTTAGAGAATGATAGCCTAACACCAGCACCTGTAGTCCCTGGACATTGAGTGGTATCTATCTAAACATTAGCCACTTTGGAAAGCTCTCTCATTTAAAGCGTCTGTGATCTTTGAAAGGCGGCTTAAAGCAGTTAAAGTGTCACATTATCACGAGGCATGGAAGCTTGTTCCGTTTTTGGTCGAGGCCTTTTGGTTGGGGGAACGACACAGAATTTGCCCCCACCCACCAACAGGTGCGGCTGCTATTCTCAGCGTGCTCTCGCTCCATCGTGACCAGCCTTGCATGTTACTGCAGAGCACCCTATCAGGCCCTGGGTGCGGTTTCGCCGCCGTCAAGACATCAGCTTTATCTCCCTCGGATCCTGAAGTTACATGTCTGCGGCTGGTTCGCACGCTCTGAGGCGAGCACCGATACTTCACGTCGAACGAGTAGCTGTATATCAGCCTTTAATTTGGCACGAGAGAAACTGATCTGCGTTTAACGCCACGCTTGGACGGCACAGAGTGTCAAAGCAATCAGCATTGATGGAAACTAATAGCACTGATGAGCACGCAGCCGTGTAACTTCATCCTCCAGCCTGCACATGCCTTCGTGTGGATTTACGCTGATAACTACCTGCATAAACTAGTGCTGAGTGCATAAAAAACACATATCCAAGAGGCTGTGCAACGGCTCATAAACGGTCTTTATTAATAGGCAGGTCTTTCAGGTATTTGCAGTGTAATTGGGCTGGAGCAACCAGGAGGTATTCTGGGTAGTGTTGCCTCCTAAAACACTAGCTTGCTGTTCGCCCCGTAGAGCAGACATATAAACTTTCTTCTCTACCTCCCAGCGATATGTTTATCCTGGATTAGGTCATTTGTATCCTTACACCTCGGAGGCCCGCTTTTAGCGGCGTGGCTCAAAGTGAGAGAGGCCTCTGTCTAAGCGTTTGAAGTGTTTCTCTCTTCCACGCCGCCTTCCAGTTGGAGTCGCGGCGTGTGGTTGCTCTCTCCCATCACGGCTCAGGTTCTGCTTGCGTTGCTTGTTTATGTGTTCCTCATGAGCGGCGTGCTGCCCGCACATTCAAACATCTTCCGTGTGACACGGGGTTTTAATTATGAAAAGTCGTAGCTGTCATTTTTTTTTCTTCTTCCTCCTCTTCCAAACAGAGTGTGTGCCTCTCTGCCTCCATTCATTCCTGTGTGGGTGTGTGTGTGTGTGGGTGTGGGTGTGTGTGTGTGTGGGGTTTACTTTTAAAGGTCCACATTCATCCAGACAGGCTCAGTGGTGGCCAGGAGCTGGCCAAGTGCACAACAGAGTGCCTGTTGTGTGATAGGTCTGAAGCTGCGTCAGCTCCTTTGGGGAGAGACGTTAAAAAATGGCCTCTGTCAAGACTCCAATTTCTCTCTGCAAGAATTAGTCCACCCCAAAGCCCGGAGTGCGATGATACCAAGTCGATCACAGTGGGTCTGAGTGACGTTTGCACAGATTTGGCCCAACAGCCTCGAGCAAAGTAGCAATGTTTGTTTATTAAGTGCTTTGGTCAGCTATTAAAAACTTCCCATTGTAGCCAAAATCCCTCCCTACCTACTCTTCCTCCTTACAGACAAAAGAAGGTGCATAGCTCGTTACACTTGCGGTCATGCAGTGCTGGTCATTACTGCCATCGATTAGGTTGTGACAGCATTTAATTTTTTATTTCAAGTTTTTAAAGAAGCCAAAAAGCTGCTGCAGCTCTCACCCGTATGCGCCATCGATCACTGCTTCTCCCTTGCGTTGGCGAGACTGATTTCTCACAGCAGAGTTGTTTGTCGTCTCTACTTACTGTGTTGTCCAAAAAAAATGCAACATGAAAAAAAATGAATAAATGTAATTATGTAATTATTACACAGGAAAAATGTTGTCGAAATGAGATGTTTTAATCAGGTGGATTTTACTTGGATTAAAGAACCGACGCGACAGTCTTACCATAATTGCCTTGAAGTAGAGGTACATACCCACTCTCTAATTCACTGGGAGAACGACACAGTGAAAACAGTGGACTGTAGCAAACACACTGGTTTAAATATCCACCGTTTTTTGCCGGAGTACAAGTTGAGAGAGTGCAGAATCGTCCATATAGGTACACTCGGCTCATCTCGTCCAGGAAGTAGCATAAGTTTTTTGGGTTTTTTTTGTTTTTTGGCTGACCTAAATAAAGTAGGGCGAGATTTAATATCTTTTCTGTTCTGCATCTCCTTTTGCCTGAGGAAACATCACATCATTTTATCTAAACTGTCTGGCAACGTGCCGCTGTGTCAGTCTGCCGCAGCTCTATCTTAATTTGGTCAGATTGCTCTTAAGATGGCCGGGGAAGGGAAAGCGGCAGGGGGAGACGGATGGACAAAGGCAAGAGGAAAATAAACACGGGAGGAAAAGTAAGCAAGCCGTCTGTGCTACTTTTCCATTTCGAAGGCCAAGGGAAGATATGAGCCCTCTGCGAGAAAGTTACAAAACAAAACAAGTGAAAAGAGCTGCCTTTAGAGAGTTGGGGCAGGGGAGGGGGATTAAAAATAAAATTCCACCAAACTGCAAACTTATTCGAGTCAAGTGACATTTTCTTAATACAACTGAAGTCGTTTGGCTTCCTCTGCCTGGTTTCAAGCTCCCTAGGTGCCAGAGAATCCCTGAAATACGTGGCGAGGGAATTATTTGACCTTTTCGCAAAGATTTACAAAGTAAGAGGGAGTGAATGTCAAAATAATAACTCTGAGAAACACTGTCGCAGTTCATACCGCGTGCATATTTCCCACGAACTTATGCATTATTCAGAAAAAATGTCGCCTCGCCGTTTAATCAGATCGAGATCAAATGCACGCAAATGCAGTCGACACGTCGTACACCGTGCCTCCAAATTTTCCATCTTTTTGTTGCTGTTTTTATGAGTAGTAGCTTTTTTTTCTCCTCCTCCTCCATCACCCCCACCAGGTCCCTCTAGGTTTGAATTGTATTACGTCTCCCAAATGCACAGCTCTCTGTGATGGCATAACTCTTCATGATGGCTGGATTTGGGTAAAGCTGCTGTCAGAACGGGATATCTTGCTAATGTGTTGAGCAGGCCCAGTCCTGGCACAGTAGAGAGCGAGCAGGAGGGAGAAAGGGACAGGAAAAAGAAGGAGAACACAACAAAAAAGGAGACTTGAGACCCAGTGGGAAAGTCTTTACTGGGTTCAGCATTAGAGGAGGGTGGAAGATGAATCTGTCGGGTGATGTCTGTGATTTGATCTCAGTTGATCATTTTAGGACAGTATGGCTTTTTCATCTCCCTCCTTCTCCAACTCTTCTTTTTCCCCCCAGCTCCCCTCCTCTCTCACTTTCTCTCTCTGTGAGCAAGCAAGCTGGCCTGACAGCCATGCACAGCTGCACCTACAGCTGTGCGTCGGTCCACAGCAGACCCTGCTCTTTATCAGCCTGATTGGTCGCATCTGGCGTCATTACTTCCACCTTTGTGCTGTCCGGTGGGGAGCAGGGAAAGGGGAGTTAGGGTTAGACCCACACAGGGGCATGGCACTGGATGTAAGGCTTTAGCTAAAAGCAACATGGCTCTGATTGTGTTTGCTGGCTGGTCCCCCCTTGTTTGTTTTTGCCTTCCGTGCCCTCGAGGATTTTCCAGCAGACTGGGCCACAAGTTTCCTCACACTCACATGCATCTCTTCCTGAGGTCTCATACACACAGTGTGTTTGGGGGGGGAATTGCCAATTTGGTGAAAATAATGCAAAACGTCCTATTAGTCCACAGTAGATACCCGCAGCTGCAGTAGGTAGGACTGGTTAGTGGACATCAGAAGATATTTGGTGTGTGCCAAAATGTTTCTGTAGTATTGAAAACTGCCAAGTGTTAAAGGCTTCAATGAAACAAATGAAAGTTCTGGTCAGAATGTGCTTTAGCTTTTACCTTAATCTAGGCACAAACCCTCTTTAACGAAGAGATAACTTCTTACCCGAATATTACCATCGTTTAGACTTCAGTGAGTATCCACTGGATCTGTAGGATTGTTTCATGTTTTTTATATTTTTAACTGATCCTTTTGTGAGTTCTACTCAAATTCATAATATGCACAAACAGAACGATTGATGTTATGTTTGGACAAACATCCAATATGCTGTTAATGTTGATTAAAAATGACTGGAGCATGGTCATTGGCATTGATATTCACTTAATTCTGAGGTAGGTACAACAAAGAGCGGGGACTATACCTTCTTACACAAACACATGGCATGAACATGTGTGATACTGGGACAATTTGTCATTCCAGTTCTTTATTTTCTTTATTGGTCTCATGTTGTTTAGACATTTAGCGTTTGAGAAGCTCGGCTTCCTTGTGAAACGAACAAAAGGCTTTTGTTATAGAAATCCATCCTTAATCCATTATCTCTTCCCAGTATGAAACTCTTTTTGTTACGTGTTGAATGTAACTGCTGTCAAATTGCAACTAGTATTGCAAAACCTTTTACAGCCTTAATGGTGCATTTTGTGTGTCTGTGTGTTTTGTTTTAATTTTTCTTTATAGTGAGAACGGTTCTTGTGCCGTGGCAGCTCTCTGTGAGCACATTTACATGAAACGTGGTGCAAGACTAACAAAAGCAAGAGACTACTTGTTTTGTTTATGTAGGAAATGACTTTCCTTTGACACTGGCTTCTCGTTCCCCCTCACACGAGTTTCTCCATTTCTAAGAAAACCTCATCATAGCTCACACCCTCTGAGACACAAAAAAGCTTTATTTTCCATCATCTCCCCCCCCCCCCCCCCCCCCCCCCCCCCTCCTCACCTCCACTTACAGCTGAACTCGACCCTCGCAGTGAAGTGCCAGCAGCTTGCTGCTACCGCAGAGCGCACTGGAAGTCGATGTCACTGCGAAGCTGCCTAGAAGCAGTAGAAAAACCGAGCCAGTGACAAATAAGATCAAGACAGTTGTGCATGTGCAGAGTAGCGTGTTACATGGAGGCTAAGTAACAAAGGGTTTTTAAACCTCTGAACGCTCCGTATCCAGAGCTAATTCCCTGCACATGTGCTCTGAGTAGTATCCCTCCAGCTCCCCAGCCGAGCTGTGATGCAGATGCAGATACAAATCACTGAACTGAGCTGACCCCCGTGTGGCATTAAGGATATGCATCAGGGGCTCGTGCCCACCTCTGTGAACGCTGCAAAAGGTGACGCGGAACAGCTAGATCCATCTACACGTCAGCCATCCTAGCTCGGATGACTGTCCTCTTTCCATTTCTGATGTTTAACCCCCCCCTTCACCCCAGAGGAACCAGTTTCCTGCCATGCCTCCAATGCTGAAATCAGATCCCAGCGTCGCTCCGGCCTTGTTTTTCTTGGCAAGAGCTGCAAACAGACACTCTCAGAACCGAGTCTCCCCAACAATTTCAACCCCACCGTCGTTCCCCGGCTCCCTCCCTCCACCTCTGTTCCTCATCTGCAACGTACAAGGAAGCGTGGCCTTATTTATTTATTCATGTATTTATTTTTATCTATCAGCTTTGCCTCCAAACCAGTTTTCACACCTGCGGAGCCTGAGTATTTTGCTGATAATCGCCGAATGCGCTCACGAAGTCTGAACGATTGGGAAAAGTTTGCGACGAGGAGGAGAGATGCTTGACTCGCTTGTTTCTCCAGCCATTTCGGGGCTGTAATTTGAGCCCGGCTCCGTTCAGCCAGCGCATATTTTAATGACATTTAAACGTCTCCAGATGTAATTTGAAATGAGTCCAAACAAATGCCTCGTGATGCTTTAAAGATGATATTTTTCCTCCTTGTAGCAGACCAATGCATCATGTTTTAGAGATAATCTTTACAGTAAATTTGCTCCTTTTTTTTGTTTTCCTGACACCGAAAAACCCCAGAACTTCTCAATGGCTCGTCTTTGTGGAGCAGGGCAGCATTCCACTGAGTTCAGGAGTTTTTTCTCCCCCTCTCTCTTCCCCCTTCCTCCAGTTTTGGACTCTACTATCCCTTCAGGTCCTAGTGAGCACAAACCTGACAAAATGTGAGTGATGCAAAGTCAGTGTATTGTTTTCCAGCGTAGCTCTGCGGCTTGTGGGAACAGGGCTGTAAAGAGGCTTTGAATGACAGAAGCGTGCACTCTGGTCAGTCTGCTCATTGTTGTCTGGTGTTTACATGCCTTTGGCCCTCGCACCACTGCCATGGCCCGGGGCAGTTTAACTGCAAAACCCATGAGTTAGTGCTGTGTTGAAAAGGTGCTCTGTTTCAGGGCCCAGCGGTGTGGAGAGGCGCTGTCTATGTGTGCTTTTCATGGATGGATACACAAGGCTCACGTCCCCCCCCTCCAATTCCCTTCCACCCCTAACTTGTCTGCTTGTGTTTGTTTGGTTATGCATGCTCCAACAACAAACTGGGCTCATCGTGACATTAAACAGTCCCCGTATTTTAGGAAGAAGTCAAACAGGACTGGCTGTTGCGTTTGCAAGTCAGAAAAATTAAAAACAACCCTCCTCCCCCACCGTGCAAGGACACTCAATCCAGAATCAAAGATCGGTGACGGGAGCTTAGTTGTGTCAGGCAAGTCTCCAGCTTCCTTTTGTCTTTTTACCTACAGCAGAGCTCAGAATGAAACCCATATGCCAATCGAACAGGCAGTGTGACTTACCGAATCTCAAAAAAAAAAAAAAACAGACCTATCTATTCCTCATGCAATGTTTCCCACTCAGATGAGGGTGGGTGTGGTGGGGGAGACAGACAGAGGAGCGGAGGCCCCTGGTCGTCTGCTCCACGTCACCACTCCCCCCGTGCAGCCCGACGGAGTTATCGCACAATAATAGCTTTTTAAACACATAGACAGGCCTTGTAATGTAGCCGCCATGCTCTGACCTCAGTCCCAGCTCATCGTAGCGATCATGTGTACACCCCTCTACTCATTGCACAAGCATACAGCTGTGCACAGCTTTTCTTTTCTTTTTTTATCCTCCTTATTGCCTCGGCTCTCTAATTTGATTTTCAGCTGCTGCTATAGGTCATTGCTGTTTTTTCCCGGTGTAGAGATTTTAAAGGCCTGAGGTATGGAAAAGGAGTGGATGTTAGGTGAGGTGGGTAAGGATGAACCCCCCCTGACAATCCTCCCCCCCTGCACCCACCCACAACCCCTCCACCTGCCTCGGGTCTGCGCGTCTCTCAAGGCCAAATTAAAAGCCTTGGCAACTTGCATTCACGTTCAATTAAAAGCTCCCCCTCTGTGGCCGCGCAGAAACAGCTGCACAGACTCCGTGCTGTCTGTTCCCCTCAGTTGTTGTGGAGAAGGCCACGGCGGCTCTTCTTCCGTCACAATTTTACACCCCCCTGACACACACACACACACACACACACACACACACACACACACACACACACACACAGGCATTAGACACCAAGAGAAAACAGCCAAGATAGCACGGGGCAAAAATCACATCCAAATGTTTACATGAGAGGCGGTGTCCCTGTTTCATCATCCCCTTATCGCGCCAGCAAAATGAGGCACAATTACAGAAACGATAACACGGCCGGGACAAGGAGCAGGAAAGAGAAAGGAAGTGAGTAATAGCTTGTAAACAGATCCTCTCCTGCCGGCGCACTTTTGATGGGAAAAGATGGCGCACCTCAGAGAATGAGACTGTCCGCAATTATGCCTTATTTGCTGATTCGAATATCCGAATATCAGAAGCGCTGATAAGACATATCACTGCCTCAAGTTGAGAGTGAGTCGCTCATTTCTTTTTAAAAACTTTGTTTTTATTGTTGTCAAAGTAAAAACAATAACAATAAAAAATGAGCCACTGTTTTCCACAAGGTGGAATTTTAGAGTGGAATGCATACAGGAGGCTAAGGTTTTGGATTTAGAGGTGGGAACTATTGCGTTGTAACATCAATGCACCGACTTATGAATAGAACTCTTTAATTCCCGAGGTTTGTTTTTCATGCACCCAGTCAAGTTTAATGTTGGGTGGTCGTATCTTTCTCAGCAAGAGGTGAGGCGGCGGGGGGACGGCAGTGCGGTCGGCGATGGAACTTCCACAAGTTCCTCGTTGGCTGGCTGGCTGCGAGGGCCGAGGCGTCACGTCTCATCCAGCCTAAATTTAAACCTGTGGACAGACGAGTCTAGCCAGCAGCCAGCCTCATTCCAGCCACTGATCACGGAGAGACAAAGACAGAGAGAGAGAGACGACCTCAGGCCTTTTAAGTCCGTCTTCCCACACCTCTCACTCCCTGCCCTGGTCTCCTTCACCTCCTTCATCTGTTTTTTCTTCTGCTTTCTTTAAACTCCTGCTTTGATACGATACCTTACAATATCTCTAACCTCACCGACCCTCTACCAGTGGGTGAGACACTTGTATATATCAGAGTACTTAAAGCATCGCTGAGGTGAAATATAGTGGAACCGACAGGCTTCGCTTGCTATTCAGTCCCTTCTGGACTTTTCTTTTTGCTTTGAAAACTTGTCAGGTTTAATTAATTATTCACAAAATTCTCCAACGGTCACATCTGGCTTCTTTCAGCTACTGATGGATGTGACACCAGAGCGATTTAATTTGAAGCAAAGCTGTTTTTCTTTGTTGTGATGGGTACAGGGAAATGATGTGATGTTCCCAGTTTAAACTGCACTGGAAGTGGTGTGTTTTTATAGTGTTTAACTCAACAATTGGTTTGTCTGGAACAGAAGTAAATAAAACGAGGAAGAGGCAGAAGTGTTTGACACTGTGCCTGGAGAGCAAATAGACTGGTACACGTTTGGAAAAACTACAAGGGCTGAAAAATGAAGCAAAGTTAGATTTGGTGAAAGCTGCAATTCCTCTGATGACCACTTGGGGCCGGCTCGAGAAGTGAGTCAATCCCCATAAGCTACCATGCTAAAACGGCCAACTTAAAAGTATAAATTAACACATTTAAGGACTGGTCAAATCAAACTTTGCTCTCTATAGCTAGATTAAGCATTTATAATCACTGTACAGTAAGTGAATATTTTCAGAACCCAAATATTTGTATATTGATGAGCATTAAAATTAGCGGAACAGCTTTACTAGCTGGCAGTTTTGCTGGGGTGTACACTTGCAACCCCTACTGTAATTGCATGCTAGGCTTCCACCTAGGGTTGCCAACCGTCCCTTAAAAAACGGAATCGTCCCGTATTTAGAAACAAAAGTACACGTCCCGTATTGAGCTAATAAGGGACGCACTTTGTCCCGTAATACAGTGAGAATCAAAAGTAGTCTATAAATGTTAATGGAATTAACACTTTGTTTGAAAACATAATTCCCAGCCCCTCTCCTGCTTTGTGACCAATGAGCTGACAGCACACTTATGACAATTCGAGTATGACAATTCAGATTACCGCTCATCTCATTGGTCGAGGAAAGGTCGCTTGCGGAGAAAATACCGGAAGACAACAGATGACCACAACAAGAAGCATGGCCAACAGGGAAACAAACGCTGACACTGCGGTGCAAGTCTCGGACGACTGTACACCTAAAGCTGGGCAAACACTGTGCAATTTTTTCAGTCACGTTATTCAGCTCCTGCTCAAACTGCACGATTGACTCGCAGGGGTTAGAAGTTGGTAGGTCACGATGCAGGGTCTCACACTATACCGCCCGATGCTCTGATGCGACCTGAGTGCTCACACTGTGCGTCCATAAAATGAAGGTTATAACAGAAAATCTGTCGCTCGCTCTCTCTCTCTGTCTTTCACTCACACAGACACACAAACCACCACCATCAACTTTGCTAAATTGCTAATGAAAAACATGATCAGGCAGCTGTGATTAAGCAGCAGTGTAGATCCAACTATTTTCACGGTTGTTGTCGTGATAATTTTGTGATGCCACATCGAAAAGGCTCGGATGAGCTTTCCAAAGTTCTACAAGTTGTGCCTCCATCGCTTGTGTCCAGATCACACGCTGCACAGCCGTGCTGCTCCGTCTTTTTCACCGACGTTTACGTGTTTGCGCATGTGCAGTGTGGTGACACCCTCACGAGCGATTGATGATCGGGAGCTGGTCGTGAGGTGTTAATCACTTCTCGCCGATCACCAAATCGGTCGCACGACTCAAAAATCTTCTCAAAATGGGCCAAAAATCGCACAGTGTGAGCCCAGCATCAGAGCAGCAATGTTTGTTGCTCAGAGAAAGAAAAGAAAAAAAGGCTGCAAAAGTACGGGGAGGAATGGGAAAAGGAAAACACCTGGCTGGAAAAGTGCACGATAACACCTATAAAACGCACTGCACTGTGTGCCGGCGCACTTTTTCCATAGGCATGCTTTTAGTGGTGGGCACATGAAGAACATGAGGGGCGTGAAAGCTCGGGGAACCCTTAACCAATTTTTTATCCACCAGGCCACGGCAGAAGCAGATATGGTATGTAAACATTGGTTTGTTTTTTTTAAACCCTCTGGTTAAGGTTAATATGGGCATGTGCAGTGAATATCAGCGCTATGTGGCCAGAAGTGTAATAATATAATTTATTTTGTGTAATAGACAACTGCAAGAATAGATGATTATAACAAATAGATGACTAATACATAAAAGTAATACATAGATGAATAATGATGATGAGTTATGATGCATAATCATGGGAACAAGTGGGTTTACAAACAGGAGCAGCTGATTAGCTTTAGAAAAGCTGAAATAATACCTCAACTGAAGCCAATTGTACTAAATGCACTAAATGTGCACAGTTACAAGAATATTTTTCGTTCTATTGCTTTCTATTAATTTATATAATTTTAAGTTAAGCAGGACAGAGTTCTTTTAAAGAAAGATTTACTTATATTCTCAAAAGTTAAGCATGACAGGCTTCTGTTTAAGAAAGAGACCTGTTTTACTGTGTTAATGTTGTCATTTTGAGCTAAAAATAAATGGCTAAATGATCATTTGTTTCCTATATGGTCATATCACAAAGAATATGCATCTGCTTAAATCAAATTCAAGTCAAATGGTTAAAAAATAATTTCACACACAAAAAAAAGAGCTACCACACTGGGAAGGGTGAAGACAACTGGGTTGCCCAGCCCTGGCCACGAGGTGTCCCTTATTTATTTTTCAGGGAGTTGGCAACCCTACTTCCACCTCTGCTAATTTGTGTCACAGAACTAGACCACTTGTTTAATGTTTTTGGCGCTTTGCAACAGTTTGATATGTCCTGTCCAGAAACCAGTGGATAATCTCACAGTTGCTGTTTCTGTCATTCTAAAACAATCTATGATGACATCTAAAGAAAATCCAACAATCAGGCTTTTTAGCTTTTATTCTGCTGGGTAAGTAGACACAAACTTCTTCAGGGTTATAATAATAGCGGTCTGTTGATCTGTTTCATGGTCCCTCATGTGCTTGTGCTGCTTCTCCTTATCGCTTCTCTGAACTCACCGGCTCTTCAAATCATGTAATAGATGGAAGAGTTGAGACAGTCTTGGTGGAGGACTGGAAAATGCTCAGAAAGGCAGATGTTCGCTGAAACAGTGCTTCTATTATGCTACATTTGTCTGCGTGGTTTTATTGCCACGTTGAGAATCAGTCTGCTGCTCATGTTATGATGGAAAAAGGGCTTTGAGTGTATATGCTCGTAGCCTCAAAGGCGAGACATTTGAGCACAGTTTCACATGGTTTGCACTTTAAAGGGCTGAGCTAAGTCGGTGAAGAAGCACCAGTCGGAAGATGAGCAGATCCCCGGAAGCTCCCCTACATGGGCTGCCTTTATAGGTTAAAAGTATCGGTATCGGCGAGTAAATAAGTACTGCACAGCCCTACTTTCCACTCTGGCTCTGTCCACCTTCCTTCCCTCCTTCCTTCTTTTTATCCCTCTGTCTTTCCATTTAACCTGTTTCTCTCTCGCTCTCTCATTCGCTCTCTCTTGCTTCATTCTTCTCCTCCCTGTAATCAGGGCCCTTTGAAGTGGGCCGAGGAGACGGATTAGAGTGGGACCTGCAGGGTCTTTGACCGGGGGTGAGCCAGGGACGAGTAATTAGACAGGGAATTAAGAGGAAGCCCAGCCCCTTGCTCTGTTTCTCTCATGAATTGTACGCCTGCTGCATTGGAAACCGCCTGCTGTGTTTTTGTGGAATTGTTTTTACTATTTTGCATTCGTAATGTTGAATTAAAGGAGAAAATGGTGGTGTCTTAGCAACATAATTGGTTTTTTTGGCAAAGGGAGTCAACGGAAGAAGCCGTAAACACAGAATTGACATTTTATCGCCCTATAAAATTTGATATTGACCACATGTTCAATCTTTGCTCTCCTTTCAAGTCATGCTCAGGTCTCTCAACAAGTCCTCAGAGACAGCTGCTTACTCTCGCAGCTACTACATCTGCAGTGGCTCGGTTAGTGTCGCAGAGCTTGTTTGCTGAAAAACAAAAAACTAATAATGTCATAATTTCGGCTTCATTACACATGTCATTTCCGGTGGCTGTGGCTCAGGAGGTAGAGCAGGTCGTCTGCTAATCGGAAGGCTGGTGGTTCGGATCCCCAGCTGTTCCAGTCTGCCTGCTCGAGTATCCTTGGGCAAGCAGACTGAACACTGTGTTCATCAGGGTGTGAATATATGTGTGAATGTGTGATACAAAGCTTTGAGTGTTCAAGTAGACTAGAAAACCGCACCACACAGAGCACAAGCCCCGCCTACCTTCTCTTTATGAGAATCAACCAGTTACCCAAAAAACTGGCTTAAAGAGACGTGCACCAGCTGGTTTAGTCCTCTTTTCCACCAGCACCTACCCAGCTCTACTCTACTCTACTCTATTTCAACTGTATACCACCTCAATATGGGTGTGGTCGTTATAGCAAGGTGGACCGAAAGCCATGTATGCAACACAACACAACAATAGAGGACATTAAAGCAACCTGCTACTCGGTCTATAGCTTTTTGTCAGACTTGAGGTTAAAAAAAAAAAGTTTGTGTGCTGCTCTTTCCCTTGTTGTCGAGTCCCTAGCCCAGGGGTGGGCAATTCCAGGTCCCGAGGGCCGGTGTCCTGCAGGTTTTAATGTCACCTTGGGTCAACACACCTGAATCACATGATTAGTTCGTTACCAGGCCTCTGGAGAACTGCAGGAGCTAATTTAGCCATTTAAATCAGCTGTGTTGGTTCAAGGACACATCTAAAACCTGCAGGGACACTGGCCCTCAGGGCCTGGAATTGCCCACCCCTGCCCTAGCCAGTCAATGGCATGGAGTCTGACGTCACAGTTTTTGGTTTGACTCAGCTCGCTTGAAACATCGGCCGAGTCGGGACTATAAAAGTACCTGGTACCAGATATTACCCCCTAATAGGAAACCCTAAAAACTGAGTAGAGCCAAGCCCAGTCAATGGTAATGGAAAATAGACTTCAGACAGATAAACTCTGCTCAGAGAAAGACTTACAGTACATGGAGTAAGAAGTGAGCGTAGCAGGCAGTCTTTAATGACCTTTAATGTAACTAGAATGGAGGATGTAAGCGATAGGAGCAATATCTGTCCTTTCAAATAGTGCATTACTACCCGTAGAAAACTATTAGTAGTAATTCTCTGTGGATAACAAGAGCAGGAATAGAAGTGATTGAAGTCATAATGTTGGCAGTATCAGTGTAATTGTTGTGGTGCAGTGGTTTTATGACAGTAGTGGTGTCAAAAAGCATTATGGGTAACCATCACTTTAGTAGCAACAATAGTGTTTGACAGCAGTTTTTATTTGTGTTTATTATGCTTCTGTGGCCTGTGGTGACTGCGTGGACAGCTTTGTTGAAGATGAGAGTGGAGAGAGTGGCGGGGGGGGGGTTGTGCCCATCACCCCAACCAGCTGAGACCAGGCACTGTATTATTAAACAGAGACCGTCTAGGAGAGCGCCCACGTGGCCAAATATGGACATCCAGTCATCCTCTGTCTCTGTGAGGGGAAAGAGGAATGAACCCAATCCAACTGGCCAACAAGTGACATGAACCCTCTGTGCTAAAGAAATCCACTAAACATGATCTGTCTCTGTCTCTTTTTTTTCTTTCTCTCTGCAGGTAAGAAAGATTTTTCAGTGCTACAGAAACCTTTGTGATCTGCCAAGTAAGTAAAAAAGAAAGCCAACAATTTTAGGTTCTCTATCCTTTCTCCCCTGCCTACTTCCTGACATCCCTTTCCTGGATGCATCTTTATTTGGTGTGTGTGTGTGTGTGTGTGTGTGTGTGTGTGTGTGTGTGTGTGTGTGTGTGTGTGTGTGTGTGTGTGTGTGTGTGTGTGTGTGTGTGTGTGTGTGTGTGTGTGTGTGTGTGAGAGTGAGAGAGATATCCCCAGGGTACCTATTGTTGTGACAGGCTCTTGACTTGAGCAGCGTTAGAAGATAATGCATAAATTGTGATCTGGGAGCTCTCATTCCTGTAGCCTGTGTCATGCTAATAATGCAGCACGTCAGTCAAACCTGGCCGCTGATTGCAGGCGTGAGCCGATGCTATCTCTCTCCCTTCTACTACAGTGCAGGCGCCACAAAAGGAGCCACTTACTGTTGGCCGTTCAGCGCCAGGAGGGAGAGTATTGGCTGTGTGATAATAGCGACTTAACCTGTATTGACTCAGTCCTTTGCATAATCCCAGCACTACGAGAGTAAGTTCCGGTCGCAAGTGGCAATTTGAACAGATGAGCGACATTTGGTCACTTCTTCAAAAAGCTAATGGTGAGCATTACTCTAGACGGGGGGTTTCAAACATAGGGCCCAGGGGCCATAATTGGACTGGCAAAGACTCCAATCCGGCTCCACTGGGCGGTCTTGTGAAATGTAAAGGAGGGCGTACATTTTTGGACTTTCAACTGTATTTTTATAACTTTCATTGCTTATTTGTTTACTGATAAAGACCTCCCCATGGCTATTGATACAGCTTCAAAGTAACTAAGTAACACTTTTTTTTTTTAATCTACTATCGAAATTTATGCCTTTTAAAATAGATCCACAGTGAAGAAATAGGACTCTTTTTGTTAATTGACAAAACGTCCTGTTTTATAATTACAGGAGTAAGCCAACAGACCTTTTTCTGTGATTTTACAAGTTTATTTGTTACAGTTTAAGCTGAAGGAGTCATGCTGACTTCTTTCATTTACTACATCAGCATTTCTTTATTGTGTAGAAAAACTGAGACATACTGTTGAGATTGCACCTCCTTTCCTTCTAATTAGATATCTCAGGGATTCAATGTGTAGTTAAACTTCTTTACACTGACAGAAAGGGGAGTTTCACTGGTCTGGCCCACTTAAGATCAAAGTGGGCCGTATGTGGCCCACGTTGCAAAATGAGTTTGACATCCCTCCTCTAGACGAAAGAGAATATCTGCAAGAATATCTAAAAGAAAAAAGAGAAGGATGGAGTGGAAAGGGAGTCTCGAGGGGAGGGCGTGGGAGTTTCGCGATACTGGACCGCGGAGAATCTTAGACTCAAACACGCCTCCCACGCAAACACATAAACACTCACAGGTACACACTTCTTCTTAAGCCCATGGCTCCTGCTTACATAACCCACCTGCCTTTCCTTGACCTCAGCCACATCCTGGGAGCAACAGGGAGTGGAGGAGGGGTGTAAGACGGAGGTGGGGGCTGTTAAAGATAAGAGTGTTTACTCTAACTTTGTAGGGAAGTTGTAGACACACTGATCACGTAGAATGAACAAAGTCAACAATAGATTTTTCTTTTTTTTTTTAATGCTTTTTTTGCTGCTGTGTTTTTATCGACGGCTCGAATCGCTGTTAAAGAAAATGGGAAGCAAAAAAACAAAACAGAGGATGATTGTAAAGATGTCCGTATATTACACAGATGTTATTCTCAGTTGAAGTTTTGTTCAGTGCAGTAGCGTGTCTTCAGAGGACAAGAGTGAAAAAGAATCCGTTAGGAAACTGGCATTAAAAAAAGTTTGCGGTGCACAGTAGTGACGTGGAGGTGTGTCGCTTAAACCTCAAGAGCAGAAGCGGAAATTACAGCTTGGCTATACACGTCTTTAGGGTGCCAAGTACAGGAGCAGCAGCAGTGCACTTGTGCTGTAAAGAACCCTTCGAGATCCATCGCTTTAACCTCTGATTTTGACCACATTTCAAGCCCGCTGACCTCTCCTCACGATCAAACCCTATCCTTGCATTGCCTCCAATAACTGACATCATCACTGTTTTGCCCATTAGCTTCGCGTTTCTTGAGAAGAAACAGCTGCGTCACCCAGAGACCGTGTTGAGGGTGTATTTCGGTTCCTCGGTTAAAAAGAACATTTGAACTCGGGTTCCTCGCGCAGGCAGCCAAGCCGAACGCCGGGGCTGGGGAACGGAGCGCGTTGTGCAGTTTCACATTCAACCTCATTTCCCTTCCAAACCTTCATCCACTTTGGCCAGACCACACATCCTTAAACGTCGATAGTTCTGCTGGGTTGCTCATATTCTCCCTGAACACACAACCACACAGTCACGACCTCAGATAGGGATCACATTCAGCCTCGCTTGGCTGCTAACTACCCTCAGTCGCATTTAGGGTTTACAACCGAGCTGAGCTTGAGGTACCCCTCAGTATTTATAAACACCGATCGCATTTGCTCAATGAAAAGATCTGAAATTAGTATATTTCTAAGAAGGTCAACAGAAACACGTCTGACAAGTACATTGAATTTGCACAGCGTGTTCTGAACTCGTGCTGTTTATGCGGTTTGCTGTTGGCTGGGCTGCCAGTGGAAATGCAGAGTGGATGGGGTTGAGCAGGAGGTTACAAAGGGCTGCCGCTGCAGCCGTAATGGATCATGTGGGCAGTCGGTAGAGAGCAACCGGGCTCTTCTACCACTGATATATCCGGGGCCTGTTTTGGGCCCTTCTGTGCAGAGAATGAAAGTGCCTGTCAAGGGCACGAACAGAGATCCTGCTGATGTCTTAGATTTCCTTATGATGCGAATGCTGTGTAAAGTCAGAAATAGATGGGAGTATTCACTTTCAGATAAAAGACACAACAATGTCTTCCTCGCTGGCGTTAGAGATCCATTCTGCTCACAGTGGGGCCGTACATGGGGAGCAAGTCACTGTTTGTTATTAGATGGTGATGCGAGAGGTGGAAGGGTAGTGGGTGATGTGATGCAGAGAGGTGCAAATAAGCTTTGTCTTACTGTTCCACACCCCCCATGTCCCCATCGCTGCCATGCTATCAGTGCCATCTGCTGCTCTGATTGCGCTTCATCTACATTACCACTGACTAAGTGGCTGGCAGCCCTTCCTCTCTCCTCTGGGTCATCTCTGTGAGCATGTGTTCTTCATCAGCTTCCCTCTTTTCACCTATTGTGTTCTTTTTCTTCCTTTTTATTATCCGTCTCTCTCTCTCAAAAAAAGGCCTCATTTGGGATGCAATCTGCAGATGGAGGCAGTGAAGAGGGTTTGAGATCAGCTGATGACTTTCCCCAGGGGTCATGAGTACATGACTTGTAGCTCTGGCACATGATGAGCTAGCAGCTCCAGCTTATCAGGGAGAATGATGGCAGAGCCTTGGCATCAGCGCTTCTTGGGGGGGGGTGAAATGACGGCATGTTGTAACTGGCTGGCAGCACGATGACATTTACTGGCTAAAATGCCACTTTACCCTTCAAAAACTTCCAGATCCAGCTTCAGGAGCCCGTGACGTGTCACTCGTTAAAGCCTGATGGAAATGAATTTGGGGGTCACTGACATTTATCAGGGATACGACCACTTCAGAAACGAGCCAGGTTGTTGGGAGATCCTGAGTTTAACAAGCGTGCCAACACAGAGCGCTGTGTAGCTTTCTCTCAGTTTAACCCCACTGGACTTCTGCACAGCTGAAGGGGGAACCCCGTTCACTGGATACAAATCCTCTGCTCGTACACTGCATAAACCCCCTCCAGAGTGGCTCGCACACCGTGGTGTATTCCTGCTTTAACCAGGATGGCGATTGGCTGGACGATCCTTTACCCTATTGAAGCCCTTGATGTTCGAGTTGATGCAAGCTTTGAGTCAGGTAGAAGTTGCTCTGAGAGAAAAATCTCTTGGTTTCTGTATTTCTTTCGCTGCCTGTCTTTATTAGAACCAGATGGAAAGATGAAAACTGAAAGAAAAAACAAAAAACCCTCCCTGTCTGGACTGCTGTTGGTAATTTTCTGATCAAAGCATTAAAGTGGGTTATTATGCTGGTGAATACTTCTATTAAACATAGCCAAACTTTCAAATGAGGTCAGAGTTTGTACATGCAATCCCTGTGAGCAAAATGCTGAGGCTTCAGACTGCAGCAGCAGCTCGTTCTTCATGTATACGTTTTGTTACTGCTCGCTCTATGTGATGACATTAAAAAGGGGTATCCTTCATGCCGCTGGCTGCGAGGACAGAAGCCTCACCCATATGCTGTTTAAACATCCAACAGAGGTCCTGAACTCACTCTATCACTGAAATTAGTTTGGAGACCAACCCACTCTTTAATCCAGCCTCGCCAGCCACTTACAAAAATTAACAGATGCACAAAAAGCCAAAACGACTTTAAACAACGGCAAGGCTGAAATAGAAGCTGTTTGTTTTCAAATAGCAGATGAAGTGAGGGTTCAGTTTAAGTCAAGTAAAGATTATTTTTGGCTGTAAATCATGCAAAGCTACCCTAGAAGAGTCACATGCTAAACATAAGGAGTTAGAACTGAGCACAACAGGACCGGTTCAAACACAGAAGGTTGTCAAATTGTCATCCTGAAGCTTCCACAGGCCCGGTTTGATCACAACTGTTCAACTGACCAAATCAAGCTGACTCCAGACTGCGTGCAGTGTAGGGTTCTCACAGAGATATAAATACAGTCAATTGTTTGTGTGCTGTGCAATATGTTTTCACATGTGATTTTATATATAAGTGCACTGTGCACTCTCAGGGCTGCTTGTTAGTGCAATGTCAGACACGTCCATCAGTAGCATCCCTCGCCGCTCAGTGGGCGCGCCCCAAGCCACAACTCTGGCGAACGTTTCACCCTCCTCTCCATGTTTACCTCCTCACCCCCATCTCCTTGTCTCTTTGCCTTAGGCGTTTTCTTTTCAATTACCTTCCGAGTTTCCCATCTTCACAGTCTTGCCTCTCGCTCTGTGTCCTGGCCCCTCGTCTTTGCCTTGCGAGGTAAACTTGATTATAAAGCATCCCCGGGTTCACAAAGCCTTCACAGGTGTCTTTTTCCTTTTTTAAAAAATGCTTATTTAATGCCTGTGAGCATGCAGCGGGAGCTCCTTTCCTGACCTTCTCTTCCCGTTTTGCTATAACTGACAAAAATGACGAATCCAGCTCAAGTTTGAATCTTTTCCTCTCACACACCCCGAGTGCTTTTATTTCCTTCAGCACTGCTGAGAAACCCCAGTGGTCTAAGCTGACCTTTTTGCAATCAGAAACCTCAACGAAGAGCAAAGAAGGTAAAGAACAAGACCTTCCATGCCATTATTGACCTTTTTCTTTTTGCTCCGATATGAGAAATCAGATGAGGTTAGCTGGCATAAAGGCGGGAATTCTGTATATGACTGAGTGACATAAGGGAAGAGAGAAATCAAGGTCAGATGTTTCCAATCCAGGTCTTCCTTATCTGTGTGTGGCAGTCATCCTTTCTTTCATTACCCGAAGCTTTGCACTAATCTGAAGTGGCACACCTGACACCCCTCCCCTCAAACCCACAATCTCCCCTGAATCACTGTTACCTACCCCCGACCCCGTCCCCACCACTGGAGCTAAGTGTTGCATAATCTGGGTATAAAGGAGCCTTAATCCTAAGAAAGTCGGGTCATGTACTCGTGCACCATTGCCCGAAGCCTGGATAAATTCCCGAGCTCGTTAATTTGTTAATTGGAGCCGGGTCAGAGGGAAGGCCTGGCAGGGATCAGAGGATGAGTCAGAGTAGATGTTAGTTATAGGGGGAGTCAGTACCTCTGACCTGTGCGTGAGGGCATATGTGGCAGAGAGAGACGCACATTTACTCAGATTGTTTGAAAAAGGACAAAACATTTGCTAAAAATATACCAAAACCCGTGAATGTGACTTGTCAGTTATCCTGAGCCAAACACCATCTCGGGCTTTTCTAGACTAAACGTTTGGCACAATAGCGAGGCAATTTGTGTTGTTTTTTAACTTCTTCACTCAGAGAAATGTTTGACAGAGGGCTTCTTGTATCATTTACACAGAAGTTGTACTTGGAGTTAAAGAGTAACATCTATCCACTGCTGCAGAGGCGCCCTTCAAAAATAATAGCCCCCCTGAGTGGTTTTCACTGGTTTCTCACTTCAGGTCAAGGTTTGCATGCTCATGAAGGGGGGAAAAAGGAGGCGCTAATTGGTTGGTGTAGTCGGGTTCGTTAAAAAGCCTTTGTTGTGTGCGAAGGAGGACATCAACAAAAAATCAACAACAACAGAAGAAGTGCAAACGTCGGTGTACTTTTTTTCAGGCTAGCCCACAAAGCTTTAATGTTAACGGGAACATATTTCCATTGCCTTCCAGAGATGTTTTATTTTCCTGAGGTTAGCATGGGGAATACTTGAAGAGGTATGAGCCATAAGCCCACACGGAGCTTTCTTTCAGGCACTTCAGGTCACAGGCAGAGAGATCAGCAGATAAAACTTGGATAAGATTTCTTCTTCTCCTTCTTCTTTTTAATGCAATTCCATTGTAAGAGGAAAATGAATTTCCTCTAACTTCATTTTCAGCTCTCTGGCTCTCAGTAGCATTGGAGATGATTTGCCAAGGGCCTCTGAAATGGAGAATGTAACAAGAAGGGTTTGACTTGAGAGTGCACCGCTGGTGTGAACTCCGCTCCCTGCCCCGGGCGTTCTTTCCCTGGGAATATGTGATAGATAAAGATCGATGTGAGGGTTGGAAACCTGCCCCCCACCCCACCCCGGCCCTTTGCTCCAGCCCTCATGGCCCTGTTTCCCTCCCTCCTGGTCTGCTGCTTCTTCTCCTCCCTTTCTCTAAATCTCTATTCATCATCTCATGACCAGCAAAAACTACAGCAGCTTCTTGGTCTCACCGCCAGAATGAGCTGTTTACATTTGGCCACTTGCCTCTGGCTGGTGTGGGCTGCGCCCCCCTCACCACCGAGCACAGCGGGAGCAATTGCGCAGTCACCAAAATGTGACCAGTGCCCAGCGCACCCAGGCTCCCGCCCAGCCACGCACGCTCCGCCCCTAAAGCCACAGAACTCCATCAGTCATGTTCCCAGTATAAGCCCTTTCCTCCTCCTTTCCAGTGGCAGCTCACTACAGTTTGCATTTCCAGCCCAGCTGAGGGAAAAGCATTTAATTTATTGAATGGTTTAGTGTAAAGAGGCAGGTCTCCGAGCCAACAGTTCTACCACATGCTGCTTTCCTCTGTGTTTTCTGCGCCTGAGGGTTGACGTAGAATGAAAGAGCTCCCCCGGTGCCACGCACAGAGAGAGGATGCTTGTTTACTCTCTGGCAGTCCAGTTTAGAGCCACCGAGGCTGCGCAGGACCCCCGGGCTCGGAGTGATGAGGTGTTGTTGGGTGGAGCCGGTGGCCCCTGCCGTTCTCTGGCCCTCGGACCCAGGTGCTTCCTGTCTGCCTGTTGGAAAAGTACGAATAACCACGTGATAGGCCGAGTCAGCCGTGAGCCTTGTGCTGTTGCTGCTCCTACGGTGCCCTGTGGGACCAGCAGAAAGGCTTTAAACATCCTACTGTTTTTTCCAGTCTTCCACTGCCTGAGCTCCCTCTGTTTCTGCTGTTCTCAATCTCTTGTAATATAACATCTGCAGAGAGACTTAAATCCTAAGCAAAGAGCTTTACAATTCTCCTCTTATGCACCCCCCCTCTCAGGTGTGGCCTGTTACACTGGCAAAACAAGCAGATTTCATACTCAAACACTAATTTAGCCTGACAGCGTGTTATTCTGTTTGCTTTACTTGTGTACTGCTCTCCAAAGGAGTTCTAGAGGTGCACTCCAGTCTTAATCCCAAGACAAAGGAATACTTTGGCAGATATTTTCCCAAATGAGAAAGGATTTACAAGATTTAGTGGCAGCTGTGGCAGCTCCATAAAGTATTTTTATACGCTCCCCCCAAAATCTGCGTTTTACATGTAACTGGAGCTGTTGTCTGTGTAAAGAGCGCAGGTCAAACTGCAGGAGCTGCAGCCTGGGTTTTGAATCTGGACAGGGGCTCATTTCTATAAAGGCTTTCATTTAGCTGCCCTTGCCCTAATCTGTGAAACAGTGGAGGGATGGAGCGACCCCTGGTGGCTGCCGTGTGCACCTACAGGTCCAGAAATATTCTCCCCCTCTTCAGAGCCAGCTGTGGAGCCACAGCGAGGGGAGCACGTCACAGGTAGTCTCCACTGCAGTTGCATTCGTTGTCTTTGTTTGTGAGCAGACTCTCCTGTCACGCTTAAGACAGACCAGCAAACTCTGATTTATGACTCCTCCAAAAGCTGTAATTTAAGGTGGGAGCTCAGGAAAAAAACCCCACTGGATATCTCTCAACTGTCATATCATGCAGAGACGGAGCTGTGATTGTTTGCACCCTCTTCCCCCACACAGACGTTCAGGTTTTCCAACCTGTGGTGAAGAGAAGCGGCAACAGAATACATTAATTACAACTCTTCTTCTTCACCTTCCTTGTGCTCTGTAGCATGAGTCATCAGATGAGTCTAGGTGTACAAAGGTAATAATGGGCAGCCCTGACACAGGCATGAAAGTACATTAGCTGCTCATAAATTTAAAAAAAGGAGAAAAAAAAAGATGGCTCTTGCTTGCAGGTTTTTCCTCTTCATTGTCAAGCATTTCATTGGCCCTCCTCCCTTAGGGTACAGCCATAGTGTTGGGTGCAGTTAAGGTGGTGTTTATTTCCAGGTACAGCAGTCTCCCTCGTACGACGCCAGGAGTCTGCATCTGCTGATAAGGAGCGAGACTGGCTGGGAAGAGACAGACTCAAGGTTAATGTGCACAGTCTGGGAGACGTTTGCTTTTGCTTTAGGCTAATGTTGTGCAAGAGCAGCTTTGTTAGGCTGTTGGACAAACGGCAGCAGGGCAAATTACTGTACTTCCACACTTATGAACTAGTTCACTGCATGAACACGGTGCGCAATACTGTCAAGTCACAAATCATCATGTATGTGCACATTTTTCCTCTCTGTTTATGCATAACCTTTTTCTTGGCTGTCTAAATAGAGAGCAATACTTTAAGGTAAGATGGATCATACCCAGCTTTGACCTTAGGAGTCATCCCTCACTTCAGCGTGAGACCTGCTCACGTTTGTTTCTGTCCCCCTTGGCTGCCACTCATGCATGGCGCTCTTTAGCACTCGCCGAGGTTCAGCCAGTTCAAAGCTTCAGTGTCCTTCTGGGTGAAGGGGACTGGTGAATAATTACAGACTCACTGAAACAGACAGCCACTTTTAAGTTTTCTTCACATAGCCCGACTGTTGCAGACATACAGGCATTCAGAAAAAAAAGGAAGGAGGAAACAAAGCAGTGACATTCATGACCTTCATTTTTCAGTTGAATCCACAGAGGTATTTTTTGTTTGTTTGATTTTTTTTTTTTAAGATATGTATTATTTGGTTGTGTGTTGGGTCTAGATGTGCAGATAGGTGGGGGAGAGACACTCCTGCAGCCAGCTGTGGAAACAGAAGACAGCGAGCGAGCTGGAGAGGAAGTGAAAGGGATTTGGTGTGCAGGGTCTGCACAGCTCTGCAGAAATGGAAGTTTTCATTTCTTCATTTCCTCAGGATAGCTCTGGCTGTTTGAACAGGTGTGCGAGCCGCCTCCCCCACAGCCCCAGGGATATAAAGGCTCCAGCATCCTCTCGTGTTGTCCAGCTCGGGCCGTTGCTTTCATCAGTCCACGGCGCAGGGCAACAACCTCACACAGGGAAGCCTAAACCGACTAATGCTTTTCCAATCGCCCTCCTGTCTCGGTTGTTATTACTCCAAAACAGCTGGGCTAAGAGACACAGAAGAGCTCGTTAAATGGGGGAAAGTGAGCATCTGAACGTTCTGATTACAGAGGGCGAGGAGAGGGGAGAGCCGTGTTTGGTACATGCTTTGTGTTTTCCCCCCAAGGCAATGAATACACCCGGACTGAGTCATGCTAGACTGGAGCCACAGCTCTGGCTCCTTAAGCTCCTCTCCCTCTTCACTCTCCTCCCACTGTTGACACAACCAGCTGGGCTCCTGATGCATCCAAACACACACATATAACCCAACACATGTTGGGAGAGGTGCTTGATGGGAGGACAGAGGGAGGGAGGAGTGATGAAATGGCAGAAGGAACAGGGGCAGCCGGTGCGAGAGGCCCACACTGAGATTGATGAGCTGCTGTAGAATCTAGCAGGTAAACACCAGTGTGGCTCCTCTTCCCCCACACAGAGCTTCTCTGGGATTAAGCCACTTGTTGAAAGAGGTTTCCTGTTTGCTAAACGTCACGCTCACTCTCTCTTGTACCACCCCTTCATTTGTCTCAGCTTGTTTACATGTTTTTTCATTTATTTATTTACCGACCTTTCTTTTTTTTTTCTTCATTTCCTGCTCGACACCTGAGAAAGTCATTGCAGTGTTTCTGTGCTTTGAACGTGCAGCTCCTTTGCTCCTCAGCATCACTATGTTCATGGCCTTTTAAATATCACCAGTAGGTGGTGATATGACTCTTTAAAAGCTGCCTCAGAGATCTCCTAAATAAATAACCTCTCCTACATGGCCTTATTTGATCCCACATCCCTTCAGCAAAACAATGTCTCGTTACTGCAGTGTGATATTTTTTTCCCCCGTAAGAAAGGAACCTGGAGGTTTCAAACCGCTTTCCTTTTTTTCTGACTCTTTGAGCCGTCTACTTTTAACGAGACACATGAATATGTATTCGATAGTGGGGCATGTACAATGCTTAGGGAATCTCACCCTCAAATAATGCAGGAAGGATGAATGATGGTTTGCTCCCTTTTAGGCAGGAACAAAAGAAGATTGTTCCTGCCAAGATTGCTTGCACGGTTATATTTACAGCAGATTTCTCAAAAACGTAGCTTATTTACATCAGTGGGTTAACTGCACTGATGGGAGAATAAGGTTTTTGCCTCACTGGATATTCAAGGCGGATCACTTTTTTGGTATTTTAGAATCTATTTCAAGATAAACATTTCAAGTCAAATATGTTTGAGAAAGACTCCTGTATTCAGTTCAGTTCAGATCTTTTATATAGCGCCAAATCACAACAACAGTTGCCTCAAGGTACTTTATGTTGTAAAGTAAAGTCCCTACAATAAAAACAGAGAGCCCAACAATCAGAGCGAGCACTTGGCGACAGTGGGAAGGAAAAACTAAGAATCGTCAGGCAGAACCAGGCTCAGGGAATCAGCCTGTGAAGGGGATGTTACTGTCATTATTTGCCACAGTTTTCTCCTCTTTTTTTTTTTTTTTTTTTCCTGTCTGTTAAAGGTCTGACCTTGTGGATATAACCCTGAGGTGGTTTTCTATCGGTCCCTCTCTGTAGCCTAGATCACAGCTCTGTGAGAGTTATTTGGTCTGGACTGTGGCTGACGTCTCAGTAGGCTCACTTCCTTCTCTATCTGCAAGAATGTTTTGCTCGGGGAAGCGGTTTGTTATTTCCCCATCGATCAGGAAGTGTAAGAGAATGTGCACGCGTGTGTGTGTTGGCTATGTGTGCCATGAGAGGTGGACTCCACGGTCCAAATCTCCGTGTTACGTCCACTGGCAGCGGACAGGAGCTTGGAGCAAATTTGTGATGTAATCAGGAGTTAATCTCTACCCTGCTGCTTGCTGATCAGCCCCACAGGGGCATGCATGGCAACTCGGGCGTGCATGCACCCCCCCGACCCACCTTTGAAATACACCCACGCACATTCCATGCATCTGCAGCTCTGCCATCCTTCAGCCCCTTTAACTCCCAGCTGAACTGCTAATCCCATTACCAAAGCAAGAGAGCAAAAGCCTCCAATTCACCTGAACCCTCATACTCATTACACATCAAGAGCAGCATTAGAGCCCAATGGATGGCGAAATCACATTCCTGACCCGGCTCAGGTTGCATAACATGGCTCTGCGTAGCCGTACTGGTTGAACCATCACCAGAACTAGAGCTTTTGGCCAAGCCGCTAATGTAGGCAGGGTTGTACTTTATTGGCTAAAAGATCTCAGCATGACTTTAGGAGCAGAAACAGTTATCTAACATTTGTTGGCACATTTGAATCATTCCCTTGTTCTTTTGGGTAAAAAGTGAATGCAGATTATGACCTCGAAAGGCTGGTTCAGTCTCTTTCATTCACCCAATTACTGCAAATAATAACAATAATAATCCTAGCATGTTTGAGTTTTGTACTGTAGCCTCTGGAGAGGAATCTTCACCAACAGGACGTCATCCCTCAGAGGGAGCCTTCACCACTTTTTGGATAAAGGTTGCCATGGTGACAGTCGGAAACAGGTTGTTTCCTTGGTGACTGAAGGTCCTGCCCAGCGTGCGCATTAGCTTCATTGTTACCGTCCTCTCATATGCAGCCTTGCTCACAGTCACACACAGGCAGAGAGGTGTTCGAACCAAAAACCAAACTGCAGCACCATTACCAGCCTGCTGCAGTACCATGTTTTGTTCTGTTATTAGTTTAAAACTAGCCAGCCTTTCTTTACTTATTTCCATCTGTCTTTCAAGATGCCAATACTGAGGTCGGCTAATGTTTTTCCCTGCTCACCTGGTTCTCCCATTAGGAGCCTGTCTGTGGTCAGACGGGCAGCATCAAAGCAGAGGTGTTAGTGAGGCACCATGTCAACCTGTGGCTCACTGTTGGAGGGAAGGGGGGGAGTATTACCCTGGGATAGCTAATGATAGCCTGCTGGGAGGGGGGAGAGAGGACAGTGGTGGGGTATCTTTTTTTGATTAGCATGCTTTGATTTGGGTTTCTTTTCTTTTTGTGGAGGTTATATATAAAATACTTCTTGTGATCAGCTGTCCACAGGCATTCACTCAGCTAGCAGCACAGCCAACCGTGACTGGCACATAATACCTCCTCACCTCTACCACTCAGCTGCAAAAATCAATCTTTTTTTTCCGAGCCTGGAACGTCCACTGGCTCGGAAGCAGTCTGAATGATGGTGTGTTGGCTCGCAGATAAGGAAGTAGTCAGTGGAGGACTGAGGAGGGAGTGCTTTGTAGTGAGAGGCTTTGACTGAGATAGATGGGGCTGAAAGAGTGTGAACTTTGGTGGAAAGAAAAGCTCAGACTCTATCATCGAGTTGTGCATTTGGATGCTGCGAATGGCAGCGGTGTTAAGAGGCCTATATTGAACTGATTGAACTGGAGGAGTAAGACAATAGATTGGAGTTTAAGAGTTCTGACATATTTCATAACCTCAGTTTCTATAATGTGTTTTTCCGTACACATTGAGCTGTTGCGTTAAAGGAGCCAGAAGCTCTGCCCTTCGTTTTGTCATTGTGAGCCTTCTTTTTTTTCTTTCTTTCAAAAACAGCGGGTGGGAGTCACCTGCTAGAGGGGGATTGCCCTTTGGTTGAGGACCTCTCACCTCACTCGCCTCTTGAGGCATCCCCCAGCAGGCTGTCTGTGTCACAGCTTGACTGGCAGGTACAAAGTAACCACTGTGTGCTCATAGGTCCTAAACTCACCCCTGCCACTCAGCTGTCACAGGACAATGCTGGGCTGCCCCACCCGCCTGACCTGCCTCTTTGTGTCCTCATTGAATTACAGGACAAGTTGGTTCTGTGCACTCTCAAAGTAATTGAAAACATGTGATTAAAAAAAGGCAGGGATTTGCACCAGTGAACGTGACTCCATCCAACAGGAGCAACAGTCAGAGCCTGTGAAAGATGATATCGGCATGTGGCATCCTCATTATGAGGACTTAAACATCTCTTTGTTAAGGTGTTAAGAGTGGAGCCGGGCTCTTTGATACGGTTGAAGGGGATTGTGTTGACCTCAAAATGAAGTCATGTTCCAGCAGTCTGCTGCAGACAGAGCAGAACCTTTTAAGTTCCCTCTTGGCCTTGTCAGGGTGTCTGCTGGGAAACAGGACTACAGTGTCTTCTTACTAGCTCGTACATTTTTATGGAGGAGATACCTTGTTGTTTTTTTATTTATCCTTACATTCAACTCAGATAAAGTAAACAGATGGATATAAGCTAGCTAGTATGTAGCCAGTCTTCTTTTTTCACCTATTTTGACAGTTCCGCTCTGAACTTGGAACTGTTTATGATATTACTCAGCAATATGGTTGAAAGCCCAGCATCCCAGATCAACACGCGTCACAATTCCATGTAGATTTGAGTCATACCATCTCTTACAGTTTATTATTGTCTAATTTTAGATACAATATTTCCACTGAAACCAAAAAAAGCTGCCACGTTGTTGTTTTCAAGTTTGCATTTTTGTTCAAACAGCTTGGTTGAAGTGCTGTCTGTACGATGGTAGAAGAAAGAAATGTTCTTGCAAAGTGGGACAAAGGCTGCGTATCCCATTAATGTGCGGATGGATTTCCTTGGGCGTTTTTCACACATCTGTATCTGTCTGTAGTTGGCCCCCTTCTGTCACACGGTACAAAGACACTGCAGGCAACATCAGTGTGTAGGTATAAGGACACACCGTCTGTCCGTCTAGGAGTAGACGGGGGAATGAGGTGCATAATTGTTGCTTTCAGGGAGTATCCGCTCTCATGAATGTGTGCTCTGTTTTTATTACTACCCTTGATTACCTTAATCCGCCGTCTGAGCTCAGGCCTGTCACACACACACCGAGGGATTTGAGAGGTCAGAGATCAAACCATCCCCCTGCTTGCTCCTAAAGTCACTGTCTCCTCATTAAACTACAGCCTTGTCTTTATCCCTCCTTTTCTACGTGATTCCAGCCCCAGCTCCTGCTTTGTCGCTGTCCACCATTCCCCTCTGTCTGTTGCTCTTTTGTCCCTCTCCACTTCTCTGCTCCTCTTAAAAGAGAGCATGCTTCTGTCTGCCCGTCTTCCTTAATGGACTAGGTCCTCTCAGCATCACCATAGCACTATGTTCAGTAAAGGCAGCGTTTGCGGGGTACTTCAGCGCAAATGAAGTTGGAGCTAGATGGAAATTACAGGCTTCGGTTCCTTAAAAGCATTCTTTTCTTCCCTTCCATTTGGAAGGGGATGGGGTGTAAATGGGGATGGCGGTGAAGGGTTGGGGGCAGGAGGCTGAATTTTCAGAGAGGTTTTGTTATTTGCAATCAAATGCACTCGTTCTAAAGATGTTTTAGTGGAAACACTGCTCAAGAAATTATATTTGGGTTAATGATGCTTTCAGCATGAAAGACAAACCTGCACTATGGGCCCATTTTCCAATGCATTTTTGAACAAGCACACACTAAGAAAGGGCATCATGTTGATCCATTGAATTGGTTAATAATGGTGCTAATAGCTTTGTTTATGTGGAAAATAGACAGGAAAATGACACACAGGCCTCTTTTTTTGCAGTTTCCATTCATGTTTCATTTTAATTTCTAACTCTGCATGCGTTGCACAGCATTAGGACACTTGCTAAGCATTATACCAACGCTTTAAATGCACATTTTTTGCGCTGACGAAACCCTTCCACACAATCCTTTTAGTACATTAATTGACACGTGTCACAAATGAAACCTCCATTAGTGCTAATGGCATTAGCATTTCCTTTGTTAAAAGCCTCACTGTTTTGGGTAATCACCAAGGAAGCAGTGGAGAATCAGGGCATTGTTCACACTTGGAAATCTCAGAAGTTGATAATCAAATTAACTTTGGGCAAACCTGGTTTGTATTGTCATGAGCAGATGTGTGATGGGAAGCCTCAAGCACTGCTCATGACTGTTTTACATAATTAGAGATGGAAAATCCTGTAACATTGAAATTGTGTCATCTTCAGTCCTTAACCAGATATTTAGTATGTTTTACAAGTTTGCTGTTAAACTGATTTTGATAAAACCGGTAACATTGAGCTAGGATTTGGTTATCTTTAAAATGTTCTATAATTGACAGATTTAAACATTTCCTTCATTTATAAGCAGTTGCAGGCAAAGCTGTGGAATCGGCCTTTTGGATAACCTGGATAACTATACGGCCGTACGGATAGGATAAACGATAAAGAGCAGAATTCACCGTGTCTGTAGTAAATGTGCTTCTCAAAGACGTTTTAACTTTCAAAGTAGCCATGACGAAGAAAATGAATCTTGTAGTTCATCTAATCCAAAAGGTCAGCCTTCATCATTAAACCAGATTGTCTCAGAGACCCTGTGGGATTTCTTCGTTAATGATGATCTTCAGTGTACAACATTCACTGTCATTTCACACCACTTGAAAATTCTAAAATGGTTAAAGAGACAGTGCCCATTTAAGCCATAGTGTGCCTGCCATCACATTAAAGTTGCCCACTTTTACTGTATATAATTATTTCCGTGTCTTTCTGTGGGATGGGAAATGTGTTCTGTTATTGAAAGGCCCAGGAATTAAATGGCCCCGGGTGTTTCTTCTTCTTTTGTAACATAAGAAACTGTTCTTCTCCTGTGTATTACCTTTTTATAGAAAGGTTTATTCAGCCACATGTGAAGCGCTAACCATCAGTCAAAGTGATGTTTAAGATGTGCCATCAGGCAGCCAGTGGAGCTTGACACTGAGGAGGAGCAGACGTCTCACTTTGAAATTGCTCAGTCGTTCGGCGAGAACATCGGGGAGGCTGCGAGTCGCTTCCCCCCCAAGGCCTTAGAGGTCACTGCCTCGGCCTGACTAATGGGCCACAGGTCACGTTGTAAAGAGATTTACCGACTGGCCAAGACATCCAGTTAGCATCACTCGTAGTTTCATTCAATTTCCTTCTACTGCTAAAGACTGCAGTGTGTGTAAAACCTAATATTTTCCCCTCCAGGGTAGTGGACTCATTTATCACAGCAGGCTTCAGGCTGTTAAACTCAGCTGTCCTTCTGGGTATTGAGACATGTGAGTGATGTCAAGCAACATGTCAGTCACTTACCTCTCAGTGACCTCAGCTCCCACTCAGAGCCTTTCATTTGGGAGAGCACTGTAATGTAATGAGATAAGGCCGTAGGCTGTAAGTCACTTTTCAGAACCTTTCACTAAGAGAGGCTGATTTATTCCCCCTTTCCTGTACAGGAACCCAAACACATTTACTGTCACGTGTAAACAATGTGAGAGTGGGCACTATTATTCCCATTGCCAATCATTTTCTTGCTGAATAAAGCACTTCTCAGATTCAGAGCTTGTGATTGTAAGCACACGAGGAAGAAGTTTTCAATCCCCTAAGGCTCGATTGTGTTTCTATATCCCTTATCCAAAGTGTTTTGCAGCTTGCATCTCATTGCTATGAGTTACAACACTGACCTAACCATCAGCAACAGCTGTGGACACATGATCTATCTACCAGCCCTGCAGGTAACGGAGGATCTCCTCAGCCTTTTAAGCGCCAACTGTAATGTGTTATTGGAGAAACTCAGCTGTCAAATCCAGTTCTGATGCTGTGAAACTGATCTCCAAAGGGAAAGGCTGTTAAATCTGCACGGACACTGGGTTTTCTTTGGTTGTTTTTTTGGGTTTTTTTGTCCAACTCATCCGCTTGTCTCTTTTGAACCTCAGTCCAGAACCAATCCACTCACTGTCAGCTTCCCAGCTCTGCCTACTGTATCCTCGCTGTGTTTGCCCACACTGTCTCACTCTGCACCCGGTCTAGCTGGAGGCCTTTGTTGGTGACTTTGGCTGCCAACATGCTGGAACAGCCAGGAGTGATGAAGGCTTGGGGGGGAATTAGCTGGTGACAGGAACTCTGTGAGGACCGCCGAGCTGGCAGAGCCCTTCAGGGAGCCTCAGAGCGGAGTCACGTCGCCGCAAAGCCCTGCTCTCTCTGCAGGAGAGGGGGATGAAATATGAACTCCTTTTAATATCCCACCTAATAACTGTGTTGACAAGCGCCATGAGTTACCTTCTGCAGGAATGTCGTGGCATTTGGATAATTAGCACGTAAATAGAATTTTGTGATACCCTGCTATAACACAGCGGTGGAGACGTTTTTATAGTGGCAAAGGTTAGGCGGTAATTTTACTAGCCTTCTTGTGGAGCCAAGTACAGGTCTCTCATTGGTGGTGGTGGTGGTAGCTTACAGGCCAGTCAGCTGGGAGGGGACCAAGCCAAGAGATTCACTGCCTGCACTGAGACCAATTAATTTACACTCAAATCCATGCCTGCATCCACTTGGCACTTGTTTGCTCAGAGAACCAGAAAGCTGTTCTTTGCTCTCTTTTTTTTTTTGCCAGAGTTGTTTGTGGGATAGCTCGACAGAAATCTTTTTGGGAAAACGCGGATTCTTTCACACTCCAGCGATGCCACACAAAAAAAACTGATAATTGCTTTTGTGGCGCAATGTTTGTTCAAACCATCTCAGTGAGTGCAGCGCACCAACGAATGCCTGCCTGAAGCTGTTTTCCAAACCCTGGAAAGTGAAGGTGACTTTAACCAACCTGGAGCAAAATTATGTGCATTTTACTGTCGAGTTGTTGATAATGGGAAACCGCCTTGGGCAGCCTGGAAAGAAGACACCAGGTTTACAGATTTATATCTTCTGTTAACAAAAAAAAAAGAGAAGGAGGGGAAAAAACTGTATCCTAAAAACATCCAGTGTCACGGCTGTTTGTGTATGAAAGGGGCATTATCATAGCATTTTAGCATATCAGTCTTGTTAACATCCCCTCCATACTTAAGTAGTTACTCTGAAGAGATAGTGATGGCATTATTAATTGTTTAAGTCTCCAATTAAATCGTTTCGGTGGCTGTCATTCCCGCTGGCTCGGGTCCCTGTTGGCACGGGATCTGGCTCGCAAAGTAAATAGGAGTACAAAGCTGACAGCTGTCTGATAAATTATGCACAGCCCTGTGTTTCAGAGGTGCAGGCACACACACACACACACTCTTGCACCCACACACACACTGATCCTCGCATGCTTAGGCCCCAGCGGTACTGTTGAGAGGATCTGGAGACTCATTAAACTCCTCCACACATTTAGTTTGTTTCTGCCCCTCCTCTGTGGATTCTGTCTCGCGTGTCTGTCTTCTTCCTCTTCTTCACACCTTCTTTTAGCGTCCCTCGTGTTAGCTCTCGCTCCATCTTGGCGCTCCTGTTTGCTCATCTGGCATCTCCATTAACACGGTGGTATTATAGCTCCCTTCTCCTCTCATATCCTCTGCAGATTACAGGGCTGATATGAGGGCTCAGGCCGCAGCCAAATGGAGTGTGGGGGTGGAGGGGGTGGGCTACAGAGCCGTGGCCAAAATCCACTGAGTAGAGTCCATCTATGCTGGGCCAAACCTGTTGACAGAGAAATTTCATGGTTCAGTATAGAATTTTAATAACATGGTTTTGCGTTTGCCTGAACTTTATTCATAGTAATCTTTTCAAAAAAGGGAATTGTTACAAAATCATGTAATCCTGCAAAATCAATCAAATGGCAGCTTTTCTATGACGCTGCCATACCTGGGAATGCTCATGCCATGCTGCGGTTTATCCAGAGGACTGGAAGATGTTAGAAAAGTATTTTCACTGGTTGAGCAGCACTAATTATGATGAGTAAGCAGTGTTTCCCACAGACGTCGACTCTGATCAGCCATAATATCATGAACACCTGACTAATGTTGTGGTGGTCCCCCCAGAACAGCCCTTAGCCATCAAGGTATGGACTCCACTAGACCAGCGGTCCCCAACCCCTGGGCCATGGACCGGTCCGTCGTTTGGTACCGGGCCGCGAGAGTGGAAGCTCGGGTGTGAAATTTATGGTTTCAGGGTTTTTATCGTTAACTCTGTTTCCCTGAAGGTGTGCTGTGGTATCCGACACCAAGAGAATAATAGATCCTGTAAGTTTGTAAGTCCATGTTTGTCCAGCACATGCCACTGATGCTCGATTGGATTGAGATCCGGGGAATTTGGAGTCTGAGTGAGCACCTCAAACTCATTGTTGTGCTCCTCAAACCATTCCTGAACCATTTTAAATTTTTCAGCAGTTTGACCTACCTCTGCTCATCTGTTGAATCGGACCGCCTTCACTCCCCACCTGTATTAATGAATCTTGACCGCTGCTGACCCTGTTCCTGGTTCACCGCTGTTCTTTACTTGGATCACTTTGATAGATACCACTGCAGACCAGGAACACCCCACAAGAGCTGCAGTTTTGGAGATGCTCAGTCTTCCAGTAATAACTGTTTGGTTCTTGTCAAACTCGCTCAAATTGTCCACTTGCCCACTTTTCCCGCTTCTAACATCAACTTTGATGCTAAAATGTCCAGCCGGTTCCCTGTTAACATACCTGTGCAGCTAAGTCAGTGTGAGAAACACAGATTCAGTTTCACTTGTTGAACCCTCCACTAGATATACGACTGCTTCATATAATTTAATTTCCCTGTCGATGGGCTGCATGGTAATTAAAGCAAAATCCATTTGCCGTATAAAGAACAGGTGTTTTAAATATCCCATATCAGGTACAGTGCAGCATCGTTGACCACTGCTGCTTTTATAAAAATATGTCTTTATGAATCGGTACTGGTTTGTCTGGTGTGCACAAGGATTTGAATGTGTGCTTATTAGAAAGTGGTGTCCTGTAAGAAGCAACCCAAACAGCTCATTATCCGCTCTTGTTGGAAAACTTGAGTGTCTTCCTGTTTATGTTAGTCAGCATTTGTGGCGTCTCACCACAAAAACACGAGGAGTTACAGACAGCGGAAAGTCTTCGCCTGACCTCAAGCAACATGACGTGAAGTGACGTTAGTACAGACTCCATCGCCGCACAGAACAATGACACTTTATACAACAGAAAGCCACGTTAGTCTAGTTTTCCCCTCCATCAATCTATCATTCCCAGTCTTCCACCCCTCCTCTCTCTCTCTGTTTCCCTCATCCTGCTGTCTGGACAGCACATTAGAGTGGTGTGAGAGGACCTGGACATTATTATGCCTTTTCCCTTTGTGTTATCACTCCTAGCCATCAGTTTCCAGTTACTTCGCATGTTGCCACGTCGTCACCTTCTGTAGATTTCCTCTCCGCACCCTCTTACCTCCACTTTCTTTCTTTTTTCTTTAATCCTTTCTCTTCTCTGATGACTGAAAGATAAATGGCCAATAAATTGGCTTGGTGAGGTAGGCTGAAACATGTGGTCAGGTTACATACATTTTAAATAGATCAGCAGTGGACCTGCATATGAACCGAAACACTGTGTGCCGTTACTTCTCAGTCAGATGCAGTTTTTACGTATGAGCTTGAGACGGCGTTGGGCGGAAAAGGTCTGGACGTTGTCTCACTCAAGGAAACAGTTTAATGTCCACTTAAACCAGACATTTACGTTGTCACCTGCATGTCTTTGTTTAAAGTCGTGAAAAGTTCAGCACCAAGGTGCATGTGTGACAACTACAGTGTACAGTAAATATTCAGACAGTAAAGGGATTAAAGGTTAAAACTACAGTGTGCATTTTTGTACAGCAGTAGGTCTGACTCACTACATACTGCATAAATTGCTTAGCTTCTGGTCATACGAAGTGCAAAGCTGCGTTAGGCTTTTAGTTTATGTACTAATGTCTAAAAAATGAGATGAAGGTCATAAAGTAGTTTTAGTTTTGCTTGAAGAAAGTTAATGATAAGTTGCCATTTACTTAGATTTTGTGGTTAAACAAGGAAATAATGTCAGCAGTCATTCATTTCACTTTATAGTAACCGTGACTGAACTAATCTATGGACATTATCTGAAGGATTATTGCACGAGGTTAAAGAATACTGCTTAGTGCATCTAAATGCAATGTACTTGGATTTATATAGTATTTACTGACCCCCTAGACTGCACATTACATTCTGATCACACAGTCATCTAAAAGACAACAATAAAGTTGTAATTGATGGGTTTTTTAAGAGCAGGTGATGTGGTGGGTGCTTAAATCACAAGACTTGAGCATGGTTTATATTCAGCTTCACTTGCACTATGTTTTTCTCCAGACACTACTTGGTCGAGTTGCAGGAAAGGAGTGTGGTTTCAGTTATAACACGATGAGGTAGAATTCATTAACGCTGTGAGACGTGCATCACAAGACCAAAGATAAAGGACAGCCTGTGCAAATCGCATATGTGTCGTTGTCATCGGATTGTAATTTTAATGGCAGTAGCAGGGATAGAGTTTATTAGTGAAGCTACATTAAAATGCTAGCAGTTGCAGCTGTGTAAGCTTTAGTTTGTGATTTCAAGAACAATTGTCAGTTTCTGAAGTTATGTGAGGGGGGGGGGGGGGGGGAGGAGGAGGAGGAGGAGGAGGAGGAGGAGGATAAAGCACATAGGGATGGTGCACGCTGCAGCGATCGCCACCTGATCCCTCGGTGGCTCCGGCTAAAGTCATGACTTTTAAACTGGGCCCAGTGGGACGCGGACACACTGCCAGGCAGCCTCTATGAATATGAATGACTCAACTGAGCATTGATCAAGTGCACAGCAGCATCCGCACACTATGAAAGCAGCACGCTGGTAATTGGAAGGGGATGTGGTAACCTCGAGCCCTCTGGTCGCCATGAAAAAATGTTGATGTTTATTATAACAAACCGTATGACATTATTATTGTTTGGTCTCGATCCCGCTGAGATAGAACCTCTGATACCGTGTCATGTCTAGGCCAGTAATGAATAAAAGCTGAAGAGTGTGCGCGTGCATGTGTGTGTCTGCCTGCCGAGCCCACTGATCAGACCACCGCACACGGATGGAGGACGGCTTTGTTGCCAGAGAGGGCGAGAAATTCAATCAGCAATGACAAAATTAAATCTCAGACACAAAGACGATGTGCAGGCGCTTTTCCTGCCAGCTGTGGTTGAACAGGTTCTCAGTTGACTTCCCAACTCTATATTTCACCTCTGCTGATTGTTTATTAATATGCACATTTTTTATTTCTCCTCCAGCTGCCGCAACCTTTAGCGCAGTTGTTCGTCGCGGAGCGCTGTCTTCGTTTTGACTTGGCGAATGGGTTAATCTCAGTGTGAAAGAAAGATTATCCAGGCAACAGCGCCGGCTTGAACCCTCCACTGATCCCAGCCCCAGGCACAACAGTACAGCTAATGTGAGCGTAGAATGAGTTTTCATGCTTCTCTGGATCAACGTTTTGAGCCTATAGCACCCAGACAAGCAAAAGCCTGCAGTGATGATGAACAATTGTCAAATTTACACAGATACCTTCTTGGTTGGCCCGAGGCAAGTTTTTGTCTCTTGCCTTAAGGAACTCCTTTTAACGTTGTCCAGAGTTCTGTGCAGCTAAGATTGTGGGAAAGAGGAATTTATCTAACGCAAGGCTTTGTTTGGAAGACGCTGGAAAGGAATACAAACACGGAGATTAAATGGATAAGTCAAATCTTATTAGTCAGATTCCCCTCCAAGTGGTCGTATGTAAATGAGAAATTAGAGGAAGTGAATAAAAATGGGAAATTCTGTAAAAACAAAAATGTGAGGTTGGCTGGAGACGGTTTTGCCGAGACCAGTCGTACCATTTAACACAATACAGTGAGTCTGCTTGTAGCAACAAACTGTCAAAGATGAAAACCTTAAACTGCTGCATGCTCTTATTGTTTTGAAAAGTTTTTGTATTAGTTGATGGAAAAAATGCAGTATTCAGCTGGATGTTAGTTCGGTGTTCCGTCTGCAGGGAAACCTTGCGTCCTGCCATTCGTGTAGATGTTACTTTGACACTTACCACCTACTTAGGCATTGTTACAGATCATGCCCACCCTTTTATGGAAACGGTACTCCCTGATGGCTGTGGCCTCTTTCAGCAGGATAACACAACCTGGTTCAGGAACGGTGCGAGGAGCACAACAACGAATGCGAGGTGCTCACAACGCCTACGAATTCTTCAGATCTCAATCCTGTCGAACATCTGTGGGACGCGTTGGACGAACAAATCTGATATATTGTTATGCCTGTCAAGGTGTATGTTGTTATATCTGCAGGACGCCTGGATTAGAAAAAAAATCATCCAATGTTACTTTGTATGCACACTTTTCCAAAATAAGTCGCGTGACATGTGGGAGACGAGACAAAAGTTGAGCAGAATCTAAATTTTGAAGGTGTGGCAATATCCACACTGCTACTTCTGAATTATTGCACAAATGGAAAAAGTATTTGATAAAGAGCAAATTTTGCCCAGTCCAGGAACAGTATTTCCACGTTAACCTCTTCTCTATCCAAATTACTGCATGTTACAAACACAAAGCCAGCAGGGAAAGAGATTGAATCTCAAATGCAGTGTATGCCAACCACAACTAAGCAGCAAAAACGTGCTTTTTCTACAGGTAACAGAAGCAGAGACATACAGTGCATTTTGTGTGACGGCCTCTATCGGCTGGTTTTCATCTGCTTTGTGCTAAACAGGCTGCTAAGTAAAATCTGCAAAAGTAATGCAACAAGTACTGTAACAAATTACTTTCTCCAGGAGGTAAATAAAAAAAAAAGTAGCTACTTTCTGTTTCTTTCTTTTTTTAAACAAGCCCAGCGTCTGCTCACTTGTATTGCAGCGGTTTTGGAGCAGTGGTGAAGCTGATAGAGATCACAGGACACATCTGGCTGGAGGAAATGCCTTCAACCGCCAGCAGTTAGTGGTAGGTCTTACAGGAGAAACCCTAACTACTGCCATGAAATCTATCCAGGCTTGCGGCTTAGCGCTTCAGTCCTTGAAAATTCACATCAACCATGCGATCAGATCGTGAAGAGGTGACGATATCATACAGTGAAGTCCTGCAATGATCGTTTTTATCACACGCATGATGTTTTTCTCCACTGTGATGCCTGCAAATAACACTCGAACGCTTTGGTTGCCCCTCTTGCTGCCCCCTGTGAGCATTTATCTGTGCTTGGCTGCGTGGCACACGAGCAAACAGCAGGACAGATGCCAGGTCTGGCTTATGGAGCCATCACCCGCCGTGCGCTGGCAGGGTAGCGGACACCGTGAAGGACCCCGAGAACTAACTGTATGTCGCTACGCTTCAGATGCTCCGCTGGGTAAAGTTTGTCCAACTGCGCCACAGAGGGCCAGCATAAATATTTATCTGGTTTATTTGTTTTCACTGGCTGTGGGCCTTGTGTATATGGAAAGAAAAACACGAGGAAAGAATGCTGGATTAGTATACCAGAGGTCACCAAGTGCTAATTTAACAAGGGGCACAGAAAGGGTAAAAGCTGCAAAGCGCAGCGCTGGATGTGTACGTCCTGCTGTCAGAGATGAAGGCTTTCTCGAAGCGCTTTGAATTTCAAATTAAAAGTCTACATCTGGCTAGAAAGAAGCTCCTGGAGTCTCTTTAGTATATTTGTCCTGCCGGGATATTAAAATGCTTTTCATCACTCAGCTTGTTTCTACACAAAGGATCCAACTATGCTTATTAATTAAGACTTTATCTAGCCTGATGACCACCACTCCCCTCCTCACATTCATGAACTAGCCCCACCCTTCATGAATATTCAATGAGCAGCTGCTTAATAAACATGAGGGTCGTATAAAGCCGATCTCAGTTGCTGGCCTCCAAAAGCTGAGCAGGAAGCTGGAGAGCGACGGAGTGGGAGGGAGACATGTGAAGCAAGAAGGAAGGGGGGCGGTCAGTGTGTATGTGTGTGTGCATGAGTGTGTGTGGTGTGTGCGCGTGTGTGTGTGTGAAGGACGAGGCTGAGTGGCGAGATAGAGCCACAAGCTAGGGGGAAGTCAATCCTGTCAGCCCAAGTTGTCGTGTGGCTGTGGAAGAAAGACACATCGCACTGGAGTGGGAGTGAGTTCAGAGAGGAGAAGAAGAAGAAACAAGATAACTGCTGCTTCTCTTCTTCTTGGCTCGAGGGAGAGCGTGGATGGTGTGATCTCCTCCACCATGGGATGCAGCCTCTGTACCCTGCAGAAGCCCGAGGAGCAATATAAACTACTCTACGAAGTGTGCCAGGTACTGTGACCAAGCTTCTGCAAGCCTCAGGAGGAGCTGCTTCTTTTTTTCTTTCTTTTTATAGTTTGTTTTGTTGTTTTTTGCAGTTTCTTTAAGAGCCACAGTCTGGTTTGGTAGCTCCCAGACTTTGTTGAAGTGCAGCTCAGTTAGTTTGCGTCTCTGGGGGAAGGTCACTGGCTGAGTGGGAGTTGGAAGAGAGTGGAGTGGAGCTGAGCTGTTGCCGGCCGGAGCTCTCGCAGCTGAGCAGCCTGAACGCCGGTCACAGGGGTCAGTGAGAGGTGGCGCGCTGTGGTTTAAAGGAGGAGGGGGTGACGAAGAGGCGACGGCTCCCTCGGTGTGTCTGCTAGTGTGTGTCGATCGCTAACCCACCTCCTCATTGTCAGTTGAATGCTGACTCGGAGCTTTCCGAGCTTTAACCCCAGTTTGACTTTGACTAAAGTTTATGTTTAACACTCGGGTGCTTGTTGTGCATTTTTTCTTCCCACCAAAGAAACTGGACCAGGCAGATGCATCATTAACAAGCAGGGAGAGCATTTTCTCCCAAGAGCCCTGAACTTGTCTGTTTTTTAGCACTTTTTATGGCTCCAAGTTGCTCCTTAACATACTCAGGATTTTCCCACTTAAGTATCACTTCCAAAAAAATAAGCATATGCTACTTTTATTCCATCTCATAATGTTGTAAATTATCTATTTTTTGGCTGTTGGGCTGAGAAAAGGGAAGAATCGATGAAGAAAATAAAGTTGCCTCAGTGCTTTTGTAGTGTTAAACTTTTATTGGTTTTTTGGGTTCATGTGGAAAAAGTATGCGAAACATAACTTTTTTTTTTTTTTGTTGAAAGTGATCTAAGCAATTCTGCTCGTCTGCGGCATTAAAACAAACAAAAACAAAAACAGTACCGTTGTGAAATTTAGCCGGATGTATCGTGTGAGTGTGTTTGCTTGTTCTTTGAGCAGAGAAGCTGTTCACGCTTCGGGACAAAACCCTACAACATGTTGCCGTTCTCTGATCCCCGCGAGCTTTCCTGCGGTGTCGAATTCAATTGAGACGACACATCCAGAGTGCTGGTGTATTCATGTGAGAGCGTTTGGATTCAAGTGTCAGTCTGCTCTAATGAGTGAAAACACTGACCCATCTGACAGCAGACAGTGCGCGACTCTGACAGACTGTGTTGAACATCTTTGTGAGCGCTGCTTTCTGTAACACACTCAAATCTGCTTTTTTGTTGTGTTTTTTTTCTTCCTCCCTCCCTGACTGTCTTTTCATCTATAATGGAGCCCAGCCAAGTGTTATCCTCCTATCACACCAAATTACATCTCCATTTACTGCACAGGGTGCCGGGTGGCTAGCGGCTGCTTTAAATGAATGTAATGATCAAGCTCTCTGTGGATCTCACTTATTATCCTCGCCTTTTTTTAAATTCTTTTTTTCTTTAAAAAAAAAAAAAAGCTCCCAGGGTAGATAACAGGAGGGAGTCTTACATTGTGCCTGCAAATAGTTTGGCTTTGATCAGGTTTGTTCTGGGGGAAAAAAGACTAAAAGGTTTTGATTCTCTGAAAGGAAAAAGAAGGAGGGGGGGGGGGGTTGTATTCAGGGGTATAATAAATGGATTATGAGTGCTAATACTGAGGTCAGAAAGCCCACCAACCAAAAACACAGTTTATGGAAATGTGCATCACTTCTATTTCTTCTTTAACTTCCATCCTTGTGTCATCTTGCTTGGAAGTTGCTCCGGATCGGGAGAGCGTTCACCCACCTTTCCGACTCACGGCTCTCATGTCAGTGAGTCAGTCTGTGGAGAAAGTCGGCGTGCCGGCTTCAGCAGCACAGATCATCTCTGTTTCACTGAGGCGTCTGTGCCTCTAACAAGCCAATCGGCTGCCTCACATGACAGCACAGATCTCACCTTTTTTCTCCTTCTTCTGGTGTACATCATATTTTAAAATGTGAGGAATACTTTTTTCTGTGGTGTACTGAGACTTTGCTTGCTTTTTACAGGTTACTGTTGTTTGCAACTTTAAAACAAAAGGGGAAAAAATACATGTTTTTGTGTTTCGTGTTGCCTCACCAGTGGCTCCAATGTCAAAAATATTAGTTTTATTTTCACCTACAACAGACAAAAAGAGCCAAGTCTCACAGTGCCAACATTGCTTAAACAATCACTGACTGTAAATGCTTTAACCTCTATCATTAGTACTTAAGGAACTTTTAAGAAGAATTGCTTGTCTGTCCTGAAACTAAAGAAAAGTCGATTGTGATCGGGTCAAGTATTTATTTACAGTACAGACAGACTTAGTCCAACCCCCCGTCCCCCCCGTCCCGACACATTTAGTGTTTAATCATTACATGTGTCCTACTGGCGTGGGGGGATCCACTGTCTTTAACTTTCCTTCTAGCATTAGTTAATGATAGCAAAGCTGAGACACATGCTACCTGACTGCAGGCTATTGCAGGGGTTAAATCATTAAATATGCATCAGTGTGATGATCTGCTGCATGAATGATCATCACACTAATCCTAAACTGTCAGAATGCAAGATTTTTTGGGGGGCTTGTTTTGTCCTTTTTGGTTTTCTTCAAAACATATTGTAAATTTAAGCTTACTTGTCACTTGTTACCTCATGTGGTTAACAGTGTTTTTTAGTTTTTAGTGTCAGTCCAATTAGTGTGACAGTGTCTCATGAGACCTACCCAGCGTGATGCATAGACTGGTAATGGAATGGTATTTCATGCTTGCAGCGTCCCTGTAATAACCATTTTCGTCTTTCGCTGTGAGATCAGATTATCTAGTGTCATCTTAGGTTTAAAGGCCCAGAAAATGTCAGGTTTACAACATCAGATATCACTTTTGGAAGGAGAGAGTGTCGCTATATCAGAGTGTTTTCAGTCTGTTGACTAAAAGCGAGCGTTTCAGGCCCTAAAATAGTGTTGTGTTTGTCTCTTTCAACCTGCAGCTTTTTTCCTGAAGGCTTGTATGACTTGTTTTGCTTCCACTGAGTAAATCAATTCACAGCTAATAAAAACAAGTTTACAGCTTCTTGAAACGCCTTTACTGCAGAAATGAAGAGAGGGTAAAATCTGTCGGGCGGAGAAGAATTACGTCTGTCACAGACGATGAGCTCCGAAAGGCGGTCTGAGAAACGCTAGCTGTCAAAACGAGTGATTCAGACTGCTTCGGTATTGATTCAGTGATTCAGCTCCTCTCCTCAGAGTAATGATACCTCTGGTAAACATCTCCACCGGGATCAGACCACAAGTGGACTTTGTTTTTGATTGAAATAATTATCTGCTGTGCAACTTGTTTAATTTTTCTTTTCTTTTTTTCAATTTATTTACTTATTTATTGCAATATTTGATGTAAAGTGTGCAGATTGCACTGAAGCCTGGTTTCTGAATGTTTTGTCTCTGCAGTCTGATGGTGGCTGCGAGCTCATTAGAGCTTAGTCTCACTGAAGGCGGGCACATAGCTCTGGCGCTCATGCATAAACCATTCGGTAAAATGAATATGTAGTGCATGTTTGCGCTGCATGCTCTTTCATAGTACAGTAGAAGGCGATGAGTGAAATATTATATGTGAGCAAATTCTCAGCTTGTACCTCTGGGGGCGATTCTGGGAAGCCGTTTTTTTCCTCCCTCTCCTCACTGATAACACACAGGCAGATCCTCTTGATCAGCGGCCCTGGCACGGCGCCCGCTCCACTCTGCTCGTCATCTCTCCAAGGACTTAATAATCCATGAACACTTGAAATCTTTCCAGTTCATTAAACACCTTAGCTCTAAATCCCATGTTGGGAGTATGAGAAATATGGTTTTGCACTGTTCTATAAAAGTCAGCAGAGTTGCACATCTTTTTTTTTCTGCTTGTTTGTTTGTTTTTTCCTACCTCGAGGCATTTTTAAGCAGTCCTGGCAGGATTCGAAACACTCAGTTGACTTGGTAACTCGAGCAATCTGTTTGGGAAGAATTCATTAAGAGGATCTGCATACATTACCGTCTCCAAGGAATTGCAGATTTTTTTTTTTTGTTTACAGTGCTGACTGTCAATAGAGCCATTCTGGAGATCAAACACGGTTAGGGTCTATCAATCGCAGCCAACGCTGCAGTCTGTAGAAGTGTTTTCCCTTTTCGTCACGATCATTAAAGGCCTGAGCTGCAGTGGGCTCAGCGCTCCCTTTTCAACTTGACCCCTCTGACAGCGCTGAACCCTCGGCCCCTTTCTTCAAAGCTTCAAGGTAAGCGCCGTGTGGAGATGTAAGCTCAGCTGCTTTTGTCAGAGACTAGAAGGTAGAGGCCTTGGAAACTCTGTTTGACAGTCCTACGGCACTTAATCTCTCAGAAGCGCTCCGTAATGGCTGTGGCGCCGTGCAGCAGCTCTTATGAGACCCGAGCTTAATTAGAGCCTCAGCACAAACTGCCCACTGTGGCTCAGATCCATGCTGAACTGATCTGGACTGTTGTTTTCCTGCTAAATCTTTTGCTTTCTTAGCTCTCGCTTTCTGTATTTTTTTTATTTTCCTCTGTTCCATGCATGTTAAACCAAAAGCGACTGATCTGCTGAGCAAAAGAAGTTTGCAAATGAGTCCGCTGGAACATTTCCTATCCGGAGCTTTCCACGCACCGCTGCCTAATTAGCCACATTTCTGATTGAACGCTGCTAAGATGTCACGCTCGGCTCAAGAAGCCAAGTTGTCATAGCGCCAGATGGTCTCAGTGCGACATCTTCTCCACCAAGCAGACAAAAAAATGAGATGGAAATATTTGTACAAAACACTTTCTTCATCCAGTCAGTCCTCCGCCCCCCTTGTCCCGCTGTCAGAGACCCCCTCTGTCTTCAAAGACCCAGCTCTGCCTGCTCCTTGGCACCCCGTAACGAAGCCTGACACGGACAGCGTGCAGAGACAAAGCAGGGACCGCCAGCGCTTGAGCATGGCCGGCTTTTAATAACGGCGAAGATCGGTCCCGGTGTGCCGTCACATCTGTTACACACTGGAGCAGGTGGCTGACTGCCACGGTGGAGCGCTCACAGGAGCCTGTGTACTTAGTGTGAGCCTAAAGCAAATGGCAGAGAGGGATCACAGAGACATAACACGATGCTGACAGTACAGCAGTATAACACTGCGAGCCAGCTGCGAGTCTCTCAAACAGACCTTTAATGGACTTTGACAGAATATTGGCACACTTAATAGGTGTAGCATGAGATGGTGTTAGATATTTCTTGAGAGATTAACTCAACCAGTCTCTGCCACACAATTGCCGAAACAATTTTTCTTTTGTTTTTTAGGTGCAATTGTCAAAGGAAGCACAACAAACGCACAGTCTTGGGTTAACCTGATATCGTTGTTATGTTAGCTGATTTCTTGGTGGTCTGAATAAACCAGAAGGGATGTATTAGCCTGCCAACTTCAGATTTAGCTGAAACTGAACCTACAAGCTAATCCCCTACAAAGCTATCATTACTTTGATGTAGCTTTTCCACCAGTGGAAATAACTGACAAGTAAGTACTAATTAAAGTCATGCTCTTATGCTTTTGCCAACCCCTACTAGAGTGGCTTTGTGTGATTCACAGTTCAGAATAATCCTTTTTTATCTTATTTGCAGTCAGGGTGAAGTCTCTCATTTCAGCCACGAGCCCATTTTAGCTTCCTTCTGAATGCCTTAAAGCAAGTATACGTTATTTGTTTGTCATTTGCAAACAGAAGGTTTGAACAGCAGGGTAGCAAGGCTTCCAAAACTTTAAAAATCGCGCTTATGTCTCATTTCCTGAAAAACTCCCATCTCCCACAATGGCTTAGATCTATTTCCTGTCAGAAAATCAGCATTTTCTGCCCAGTTACAGTTAAAAGATTGACTGATTGACTGCGAGTGTCATGCAAAACACCAGGCTATGTCTTCACTGCAACTTTGCCGTGTTTCACTTCACCAGCATCAGTCTTTGCACAGATAGTGTAAATATGTCGATTCACAATTTTATTGGAGTTTACTGTCTACCGCAGCATATTTTCAAAGAGTTTTTATGCTATAAAATCCAAAAAAAGAAGTTAGGCAAGAAAAATCTTATTTCCATCCTCAGTTACTTTGACAGAGTAGCATCTTCTGTAATATTTACACCTCTGATTAAGTCTCACAAGTGTGGCTTTATTTTGATACAAAGATTTTTTACACAGTTTGTAATTGCAGAAAAATACTCTTCTCTTTTAGTGGCATGATGTTTTTTTTCTTCTCATTTAAAAAGACAAGGACCAGTTACCAAAAGCTTCGACAAATTCCTCACAACTATAACTCCATATGGTACTTAAAAGCTATAACCTATACACATTATATAAAAATATAACAGAGTACACAAACCTACATAGATTTATATTTCAAGCACATTGTGTTTTAGTACAGTGACGTTTGCTCTATAAAGAAAATTGATACTGACTTTGACAAACAGGTAAAGTTTAACAATTTTGTAATTTTTTTCTTTTTTTTAAATGACTGTTGTCTTTGCTCACTCAATAATGACTTAAAGTAAAACCTACCAAGTTGAACTGGCTTAAACTGTCGTCATTGTTATGGACAAACACTAGCCACAGACCCGATGCCATTATAAGACGATAGAATAGGTCCTAGTCAGCTTTGAATAGGTTGTCTTCTAATTAGTTAGGTGTGTGTGCTCATAGTAAAGGTCTCCTAATTAGTTTCACTCAGCTGTTGTTTTATAGGAGCAGCAGTGCTTCACCCTGATTGTCACAGCGGGTACATGATTAAAAGATTGGTGATTATATAATAAGTGTTCATGAACCTTGTAAGCAGAGCTTTATTCATGTACTTATATACAGCACTCAGCCACAACAGTTAATACTGTTGCCCACTTAATACCCACTTAATGCTGTTAGCCAAAACAGCTCTGATCCCCTCAGGGTCACGCAGATCCTCTGGAGGTGTCTTGGTATCCAGCACCAGGACCTTGGAAGCAGATGTTTGATTTCTGGGTGTTTTTCATTATCTGGCCTCTCCCAGCATGACGTTGACTAAGAGCTCTTTTTCTGATTTAGTGTCCTAGTATAATGTAGTTATGGCCATGGATGGCTCCAGTATGTCCTATCTCGACGCAGATTGTGGCTTTTCGTATTTACTTTTCTGTCCCCCACCCCCTCCTCTCCCCTAAGAGCAAAAATGTCTTTGCTGCCATGGACAAATAGACTTGGCCCTGGCAAAGAGCTGTGATGGGGTAAGTGTGTGTTTATAGTGTGGGTCGACATCTGTGTAGCTGGACAGTTAGGGGGCGCCTGAGGCACTGGTGTGAGATAAGTGCGTAAATGAAACATGGCACAATCCTTAGGTTTCAACCTGACTGCTGATATGAGCAGCCCCGTGAACCTGACCCTTCACTTTGCCTTATACCTGTAATTTCATACATGTGCTGAGGGGCAGAGAGCGATGTTCCCCACACTCTGCTCAGGTAGGCCGGGCTACACAAGCACACAGTGGGAGATACAGGCGTGCAAAAGCTATTTAAAAAATTATGTCTAATAGTCTATTTGAAAAGAATTTATTATAAAGAGATTGAAAGCAGAAGACAAATGGAGTGCGGTGAAGTTCAGCATCTCCATCAGACACACATCACACCTTCATTTGGGCTCATTAGGCCTGAGATGGGGAGCAGAAAGCATACTGAAGTAATCTGTTTTATCCACAGCTGATCAGTTAAGAAGTCAATGTCCCATGCTTCAATCAGATTAGGTGAAAGTAAACAGCAGTATCTCTTTCAGCCAGCATTAAGTTTTTAGCTGTTTGTTCTGTAATCCTCTGTAAGCTCACAGGCTGCTGTAAATAAAGACTGCTGTGTTTCTAAGCCTCCTGCTGTGGAGAGTTTCCTGCCTGGTCAGTTAAAAAACAAAATGCAGATTTTTAAAGACTTTAAAAAAAACAAAAAAAAAAAACACTAAGTGTGCACAAAAATCATCAATTGCTTCTCAGTTTTTAGGTTTTTCCTCTCATGAAGAGGTCCTTGCATGTGCTTGCATGTGAGCTGTCATGTCCTTGCATGTGAGCTGACTGGACCCATTCCCACTATCATAGCTACTGTATACCGCCCCCCCAAACCTAACCCTGTCTTCCTCAGTGACTTTGCTAATCTACTAACCCATCTTTCATCTCTCTCCCCAAATGTGATCTTGGTGGGAGATTTCAACATTCACATGGACAATAATGACCTTCTGCTCACCAGAGACTTTTCCTCCTGTCTCGAAGGCTCTGAATTTAAACAATTTATCGACTTCCCCACTCACTCTAAAGGACACACCCTGGACTTGGTCTGCTGTTCTGGTCTTACTCCCTTGAATCTTTCTGCTACTGAAATCCCCATAACTGACCACTTCCTCCTTTCATTTAACCTCACTCTCTGCTGCTCTTCTACCAAGCCAACCCGTCTCATCTCGTTCCGCAACATCAAGAACATTGATATGGACATTCTCACTACCAGTTTGGACAATGTTCAGATTCCGGACTTCTATTCTACTCCTGATGATTTGTTGTTATATTATAATAATTGTCTACGCACTGTCCTTGATTCTCTGGCTCCTGTAAAAACCCACTCTGTTTCCTTCACTCGCTCTGCTCCCTGGTTTACCTCTGACCTCCGAGCTCTGAAGGCCAAAGCTCGGCAGCTAGAGCGTAAATATAAGAAATCTGGTTTAACTGTTGATTCAGAAATCTATAAATACCATGTACTTCAGTATAAAAACTCCATTAACAAGGCCAAACAAAGCTTCTACTCTGGTATTATCAGTTCTTGTGAGGGTAATGCTAGGACTCTGTTTTCAGTTTTCAACAAACTAATTCAACCCCCCAACGCTTTACCACCGCACTTCTATTCCTCTGAAACATGCAACTCCTTGATGCTGTTCTGGACTACGAAAATCGATAACATCCACCAGCAACTCAGATCGAATGTTGTGTCTACGCCCTCTCCAGAACCTTTTCTCCTTTTTGAGCCGTTTTCCACTTTTCATCTTCCTGATTTATCTGATATTTCCGAGTTAATATGTAAATCAAAGCCTGCCACATGTCATCTTGACCCCATGCCCACGGGGCTTGTGAAATCCCGCCTCTCTTCTTTACTCCCACTCATCTGTGCTATCATTCACTCTTCTCTCACCACCGGTATCGTTCCCTCCTTATTGAAGACTGCTCTAGTCACTCCTATACTGAAAAAACCTTCTTTAGATCCTAACAACTTTAACAACCTCCGTCCGATTTCCAATCTACCCTTCATTTCTAAGATACTCGAAAAAGTGGTTGCAGCTCAACTTCATTTACACCTGGTTAATAATAACATCTATGAGAGATTTCAATCTGGTTTTCGCTCATGTCACAGTACCGAAACTGCTCTACTTAAAGTCACTAACGATCTCTTAATCGGAGCTGACTCTGGTCTTCTCACCATTCTCGTCCTTTTAGATCTGAGCTCTGCCTTTGACACCATTTCTCACTCTGTCCTTCTAAGCAGACTTTCCTCTCTCGGCATCTCTGACACACCCCTCGCCTGGTTTCAATCATATCTCCTCGACCGTTCCCAGTTTATTCAACTAAGATCATTCCGCTCTCGCCTATTCCCCATCACCTCTGGTGTACCCCAAGGTTCAGTTTTAGGCCCTCTTCTCTTTATAATATACATCCTCCCTCTAGGTACCATCTTCCGCAAATTTGATCTTCAGTTTCACTGTTTTGCTGATGACACCCAGTTATATCTCTCTTGCAAACCTGATTCCTCCCTCCCACCTTCTTCCCTTACAGAATGTCTATCCGAGTTAAAATCCTGGTTTACCCCTAATTTTCTAAAGCTCAATGAGGATAAAACTGAGATCCTCCTTATTGGCACCAAATCCAACCTTTTGAAGGCAAACCATTTCTCACTTACCATCGATAACTCCACAGTTTTCCCTTCTCCTCAGGTTAAGAGCCTTGGTGTCATCCTAGACAGTACACTTTCTTATAAATCACACATCAATAACCTCACCCGTTCTGCCTACTTCCATCTACGTAACATTAACAGATTGCTTCCTTCTCTTTCCACCCAGTCTACGTCCATTCTTGTACATAGTCTTGTTACCTCCCGTATTAACTACTGCAATTCTCTTCTGCATGGTCTCCCCCAAAAATCCCTCCATAAGCTTCAACTGGTTCAGAACTCTGCTGCTCGCATTATCACCAGAACCCCCTCCTACCAGCACATCACCCCTGTTCTTCAGGAACTTCACTGGCTCCCTGTGAAATTCCGGATAATTTTCAAACTTCTCCTGCTCACCTTCAAGGCCATTCATAACCTCGCTCCTTCTTACCTTTCTGACCTGTTAACCACCACTTGTTCTGCCCGTTCACTTCGTTCTTCTTCTTCTGTCCAGCTTACTGTACCTTCCTTCCGCCTCACCACCATGGGAAGCAGAGCTTTCAGCTGCTCTGCTCCCAGGCTGTGGAACTCTCTGCCCCCTGAAATAAGAAATATTGGTTCTCTCCCCCAGTTTAAATCCCAACTCAAAACTCATCTGTTCAAATCTGCATATTCACTGTGAATCCACTGTTTGTTCATTTTATCTTGTGCTTTATTTTATTGTTCTTATTCTGCCATTGTTTTACTAAGTGTTTTATTCTATTGTAAAGTGTCCTTGGGTGACTTGAAAGGCGCTCATAAATAAAATTTATTATTATTATTATTATTATTATTATTATTATTATGAAGATGCTTTAAAGTGAAATAAAAGAGGGATTAGCTGTGCTTTATGAGTAGAATGACCTACATTCAGGCTGCCACTCAAACGTAGTATAGGCCCCACTGAATATAAGCCTTCATGCTCTCTATAATGTCAGCGCTCCTTTCTGTTGGGAAATAGAGATTTGGAAGAATTTGTCTAAGAAGTGTACCCAACCAGAAAGACGAGTGCTCCGGCTTTCAAACTGCTTGAAAATGCTCGACTATAGAGTGAAGTTCCCAGGGTTTCCTCTGCCACACTGTCAAAGGCACCGTGTGTCTGGCAGAGTTTCCACTCTGCTCACCTCGCCGCATCTCCCCGAGGAACAGAAACACTGGCTGTCCTCTTTATTAAAGGATTATGTGGTGATTCAATAGCCATATCAAAGACTAATGCTACATTCACTTAATATCCTGCAAAGCCTTTCCTGTATGATGATGATGATTAGAACTGGTGGGAGGGGGGCTGTCTTACTGGCATTGTAGTGTATCGGGCTGGTTTAGTCTCATTTTAGCTGATTCAAAATGCTCCTGTTAGCATACTGTTAGCATAGCGTTTCCATTTATCATTAGCTGCAGTAGACTTTGCCATGCTGGTGTCCAGTGTTGGGATTATTATTCAAAAAAAAGTAATGTATTATACATTTCTTGTTACTTTTATTAAAAGTAACAAAGTGTTAGCATGCTGTTTGTGCAGAAGCTTGCAAAGAGCCAAAGTCGTGTTAGCATCTTAATGCGGTTGTTTCTATCTTGGATGCAGGTTGCAGTTAGCATCACACTCCTGTTCTTTTGTGCAATAAAAATAATAATAATATCAATTTCCTCCTCCCACATACAAACTCAAATCGGCTGAATGTAATGTGAGCCTGCAGGAAGGGGGAAAAAAAGCATCACTACTGGTGTCATTCCTACAACATCAGTATTTATGTCATTGCAACCAGCCACTTAGAGCAAGCTGCTCATTGTGTGGATGCTTAAGCATCCACACTATTGAGTTCCTGTTTCTCTTTATTCTTTATTATTATTGTGTGGATGCTTTAAGCATCCACACTATTGTTTTCCTGTTTCTCTTTATTCTTTATTATTGTGTGGATGCTTTAAGCATCCACACTATTGAGTTCCTGTTTCTCTTTATTCTTTATTATTATTATTATTCCGGGTGTTTCCGTACACTTTTCGCCGTAGAACTACTTCCACAATTTTCAGCCGATTTTCACCATTCAAATTTTAAACTATTCTGCTATTTTTGCTCTTTCCGGCTATATCTTTTGGTATTTTTAACTATTATACTTTTTAAAATATTCCACTTTTTTCCTTTAATTTGTCCCATTGAAATTAATGGGAAACTTCAGCAATTCTGCTAAATTTTGCTTGTTTTTGAAACTTAACTACTTCCTCAAATTTTCACCTAGAACAACCATTCAAACTTTAAAATGTTCACAAATTATTGGGCTATTCATGTATGTTTCAGCTTTTTCAAATATTTTACCGTTTTACTTTTATGCCTCTTAAAGTTTTGAGTTGCAAAATTGTGATTTTTCACAAAATACATGCGTTGTTATGGTTGCTATGCTCTTGGCTTCCAGTGTGACACTGAAGCTTTTGCAGCCTTCTCTTCATGTCCGAACAACTGTTTGCTACTTCCTCAATTTTCACTCAACTTCCACAAATTATACATCAAAACGTAGGTATTTTTGCTGGCTTTCAGAAAATGTCACTATCATTGTTGTGGGATTTATAGAATTTTGGCAAATCTCCTCAGACCAACACAAGGTCTCAAAACTCTGCATAGAAAGTCAATGGAGAGCTTGTTCAAAATCATCGCTGGATTTCTGTAATGAGAGGCATATTCGAATCGTCATATCTCCTTAACAAAGCAAAGTTAAGACATGAGGCTTGTCCCGGTATATCTTCAGACACTCCTGACACTCACAATTCAAGAATTTCTTTCTCACCTATTACCGTTCTGAAATGAGTTGGACTTGTTTGAGGGTAGGAAATTCGTCCTTCGCTCAGATTTCTTCAGATTTCAAACTGTGGAAATGAACCACTTTTTTCTCTCGTCATAACTTTTTGTTGGATTTCCACAGAGACCTGAAAATTTCCATGATTGTTCACCAAAGCCTGCTGTCTCTTACGGTGAAAGAATGATATCGATACTCCAAATAGATTTAGAGTTACAAAGCGTTGTTTGAGGGCAAGTCAAGGCAGTTTTTGCTTCGCTCTACTCAGTTATGGTGCATTACAAGTCAAATATCTTTAATAATTCATATTTTAATGATAAATTGTAAACACTGGAAGATTCCCCCATCTCTTCTGAACAAAACGGTGTAAGAATGACGGCTCTAGCCCCTACGGTTAGGAAATTATGGTCATTTGTTTGAGGGGAGTCATCACTATGAGAAATAGGCTGCAATAATCCTGTGCCTCTCTGTGCTGCGTGTGTAAAAAGAGGCACATGTTTTGGCGGGAAAACGTAAACAGCCACTCTGATTGGTGGATTTAAATTCGGCAGCTCTCTCCCTCTGTGTGTGTGTGTGTGTGTGTGTGTGTGTGTGTGTGTGTGTGTGTGTGTGTGTGTGTTTAGTGGGAGAGAGAGGACCCTGCCCTTATTTGGCAGCATGTCATTGTAGGATTTAAATTGAATATAGTTAGACTGGTTGACTGAATTGGATCTTGTGTGTGTGTCTCTCTGTGCATGTGTGTTTCCTCATGTGTATATATTTGTAATTGTGTGGCTGTCATAAATTTTTTTTCAGATTTTTGTCATTTAACAAGTATATTTGAGGGACCCTCAGCATGTTCAGCATTTTTTCAGCTGTCCATTTTGCTTTTCCAATTTTTCTGTTTAACTTATTACTATTGTGCTAAATCATACTATTTCTGCTATTTTATAAGATTTGTGCTTAATATACTATTTCTGCTTTTATAGGATTTGTGCTTAATATAGTATTTCTGCTTTTTATAAGATTTGTGCTTAATATAGTATTTCTGCTAAATGTAGTATTTATGCTTAATATAGTATTTCTGCTAAATTTAGTATTTCTGATTAATTATAGTTTTTCTACTAAATCATAGTACAGTATTTCTGCTTTTTATGGGATTTGTGCTAAAACAAAGTATTTCTACTAAATGTAGTATTTATGCTTAATCATACCATTTCTGGTTTTTATAGGATTTGTGCTTAATATAGTATTTCTGCTAAATTATAGTATTTCTGCCAAATTATAATATTTGTGCTAAAACATAGTCTTAATTTAAAATTACAATATTCATAGTTCATCACAGTGTCTCTGGTAAATCACAATATTTCTGCTCTGTTGTACTATTTTTCTAAATCATAGTGTTTCTGTAATGTTTAAGTATTTTTGGCTAAATATATTCTTTCTGTTATCTTATACTATTTCTCCTAAATTCTTGTATTTTTGAGAAGTTATCATGTTTCTGGTAAGTTACAATATTTCTGCTAAATTCTGCTATGCTATTGTATCTCTGCCAAGTATTATGTTTCCTCTAAGATATTGCAGTTCTGCTAAGTTATTCCATTTTAGCAAACTTCTTTTGCTTCTGCAAAGTTTTTACAATTTCTGCAACTTTTCAGCTTTTTCAGCTACTTTTTGCATACAGCTTCAGCTTTAAGCATCCACACTGCATTTTCGCAGGAAATGCAAATTTTTCTAGTTGTGTGGATGCTTTAAGCATCCACACTATTGAGTTCCTGTTTCTCTTTATTCTTTATTATTATTATTATTATTATTCTAGTTGCTTCCGTACACTTTTTGGCACTTAACTACTTCCACAATTTTCAGCCGATTTTCACCGTTCAAATTTTAAACTATTCTGCTATTTCTGCTAATTTACGCTATGATTTTTGCTATTTTTAACTATTATACTTTTTAAAATATTAAGCTTTTTTCCTTTAATTTGTCCCATTGAAATGAATGGGAAACTTCTGCAATTCTGCTAAAATTTGCTTGTTTTTGAAACTTAACTACTTCCTCATATTTTCACCTAGAACAACCATTCAAACTTTAAACTGTTCACAAATTATTGGGCTATTCAGGTATGATTCAGCTTTTTCAAATGTTTTACTGTTTTACTTTTATGCCTCTTAAAGTTTTGAGTTGCAAAATTGTGATTTTTCACAAAATACATGCGTTGTTATGGTTGCTATGCTCTTGGCTTCCAGTGTGTCACTGAAGGTTTTGCAATTTTCACTTCATGTCCGAACAACTTCTTGCTACTTGCTCAATTTTCACTCAACTTCCACAAATTATACATCAAAACGTAGGTATTTTTGCTGGCTTTCAGAAAATGTCACTATCATTGTTGTGGGATTTATAGAATTTTTGCAAATCTCCTCAGACCAACACAAGGTCTCAAAACTCTCCATATAAAGTCAATGGAGAGCTTGTTCAAAATCATCGCTGGATTTCTGTAATGAGAGGCATATTCGAATCGTCATATCTCCTTAACGAAGCGACTTTAAGACATGAGGCTTGTCCCCGAATATCTTCAGACACCCCTGACGCTCACAATTCAAGAATTTCTTTCTCACCTATTACCGTTCTGAAATGAGTTGGACTTGTTTGAGGGTAGGAAATTCATCCTTCGCTCAGATTTCTTCAGATTTAAAACTCTGGAAATGAACCACTTTTTTCTCTCGTCATAATTTTTTTTTGGATTTCCACAGAGACCTGAAAATTTCCATGACTGTTCACCAAAGCCTGCTGTCTCTTACGGTGAAAGAATGATATCGATACTCCAAATAGATTTCGAGTTACAAAGCGTTGTTTGAGGGCAAGTCAAGGCAGTTTTTGCTTCGCTCTACTCAGTTATGGTGCATTAGAAGTCAAATATCTTTAATAATTCATATTTTAATGATAAATTGTAAACACTGGAAGATTCCCCCATCTCTTCTGAACAAAACGGTGTAAGAATGACCGCTCTAGCCCCTACGGTTTGGGAATTATGGTCATTTGTTTGAGGGGAGTCCTCACTATGAGAAATAGGCTGCAATAATCCTGTGCCTCTCTGTGCTGCGTGTGTAAAAAGAGGCACATGTTTTGGCGGGAAAAAGTACACAGGCTCTCTGATTGGTGGATTCAAATTCAGCAGCTCCCAGGCTGACCTAGAAACTTACTTCTCTCTCCCTGTGCATTTTTTTGCTGATTTTTTCATTTAACAAGTATATTTGAGGGACCCTCAGCATGTTCAGCATTTTTTCAGCTGTCCATTTTGCTTTTCCAATTTTTCTGTTTAACTGATTACTATTGTGCTAAATCATACTGTTTCTGCTATTTTATAAGATTTGTGCCTAATATAGTATTTCTGCTTTTTATACTATTTGTGCTAAAACATAGTATTTCTACTAAATGTAGTATTTATGCTTAATCATACTATTTCTGCTTTTTATGGGATTTGTGCCTAATATAGTATTTCTGCTTTTTATAGGATTTTTGCTCAAACATAATATTTCTACTAAATGTAGTGTTTATGCTTAATCATCCTATTTCTGCTTTTTATAGGATTTGTGCTTAATATAGTATTTCTGCTAAATTATAGTATTTCTGCTTTTTATAGTATTTGTGCTAAAACATAGTATTTCTACTAAATGTAGTATTTATGCTTAATCATAGTATTTCTATATATTTCTATATATTTCTGCCAGGTCCCCAGGCAGCCAATCCTCTGTGAGGACTTAGACATTCAAATTTTCAAATCAGGGCCTGCACGGTTTCCCAGCCAATCATATATGTGTCCTGAGGCATTCAAATTTGCATATTGGGGCCTTCATGGCTTCTAAGCCAGCCAATCATATCTGAGGGCTGAGGAATTCAAATCCACAAATCAGGGCCTGCACAGCTTCCCAGCCAGCCAATCATGTATGTGGGCTCCAGGTATTCAAATTTGCATATTGGGGGAATTCGTGGCTTCTAAGTCAACAAGTCATCCATGTCATATATCTCTAAAAATTCATATTTTAATGATAAATTGTCAACACTTGAAGATTCCCCCATCTCTTCTGAACAAAACGGTGTAAGAATGACCGCTCTAGCCCCTATGGTTAGGAAATTATGGTCATTTGTTTGAGGGGAATCCTCACTATGTGAAATAAACTGAAAGAAGCAGGTCTATGTCTCTGTGCTGCGTGTGTAAAAAGATGCACCTGTTTTGGCGGGAAAACGTAAACAGCCTCTCTGATTGGTGGATTCAAATTCAGCAGCTCCCAGGCTGACCTAGAAACTTAGTCCTCTCTCCCTGTGTGTGTGTGTGTGTGTGTGTGTGTGTGTGTGTGTGTGTGTGTGTGTGTGTGTGTGTGTGTGTGTTTAGTGGGAGAGAGAGGACCCTGCCCTTATTTGGCAGCATGTCATTGTAGGATTTAAATTGAACATAGTTAGACTGGTTGACTGGATTAGAGCCTGTGTTTGTGTGTCCCTCTGTGCATTTGTGTTTCAATAAGTTATTACTATTCTGCTAAATCATAGTATTTCTGGTACTTTTCGGTACTTGTGCTAAATACAGTATTTCTGCTAAATCATACTATTTCTGCTTTTCATAGGATTTATGCCTAATATAGTATTTCTGCTAAATTATAGTATTTCTGCTTTTTATAGGATTTGTGCCTAACATAGTATTTCTGCTAAATTATAGTATTTCTGCTTTTTATACTATTTGTTCTAAATTATAGTATTTCTGCTTTTTATAGGATTTGTGCTTAATATAGTATTTCTGCTAAATTATAGTTTTTCTTCTTTTTATAGTATTTGTGCTAAAACATAGTATTTCTACTAAATGTAGTATTTATGCTTAATAATAGTATTTCTATATATTTCTGCCAGGTCCCCAGGCAGCCAATCCTCTGTGAGGACTGAGACATTCAAATTTTCAAATCAGGGCCTGCACAGTTTCCCAGCCAATCAAATAAGTGTCCTGAGGCATTCAAATTTGCATATTGGGGCCTTCGTGGCTTCTAAGCCAGCCAATCATATCTGAGGGCTGAGGAATTCAAATCCACAAATCAGGGCCTGCACGGCTTCCCAGCCAGCCAATCACATATGTGGTCTCAGGCATTCAAATTTGCATATTGGGGAATTCGTGGCTTCTAAGTCAACAAGTCATCCATGTCATATATCTCTAAAAATTCATATTTTAATATTAAATTGTCAACACTTGAAGATTCCCCCATCTCTTCTGAACAAAACGGTGTAAGAATGACCGTTCTAGCCCCTACGGTTAGGAAATTACGGTCATTTGTTTGAGGGGAGTCGTCACTATGAGAAATAGACTGCAAAAATCCTGTGTCTCTCTGTGCTGCTGCGTGTGTAAACAGATGCACCTGTTTTGGTGGGGAAAAGTGCACAGCCTCTCTGATTGGTGGATTCAAATTCACCAGCTCCCAGGCTGACCTAGAAACTTACTTCTCTCTCCCTCTGTGTGTGTGTGTGTGTGTGTGTGTGTGTGTGTGTTTGTGTGTGTGTGTGACAGAGAGAGAGAGAGAGAGAGAAAGCCTTTTAATGGGATGATCCCATTGTAAGATTCAAATTCAATATATTTAGACTGGTTGACTGAATTGGATCTTGTGTGTGTGTCTCTCTGTGCATGTGTGTTTCCTCATGTGTACATATTTGTAATTGTGTGGCAGTCATAAATTTTTTTGCTGATTTTTGTCATTTAACAAGTATATTTGAGGGAACCTCAGCATGTTCAGCATTTTTTCAGCTGTCCATTTTGCTTTTCCAATTTTTCTGTTTAACTTATTACTATTGTGCTAAATCACACTATTTCTGCTATTTTATAAGATTTGTGCTTAATATACTATTTCTGCTTTTATAGGATTTGTGCTTAATATAGTATTTCTGCTTTTTATAAGATTTGTGCTTAATATAGTATTTCTGCTAAATTTAGTATTTCTGATTAATTATAGTTTTTCTACTAAATCATAGTACAGTATTTCTGCTTTTTATGGGATTTGTGCTAAAACAAAGTATTTCTACTAAATGTAGTATTTATGCTTAATCATATTATTTCTGCTTTTCATAGGATTTGTGCTTAATATAGTATTTCTGCTAAATTATAGTATTTCTGCCAAATTATAATATTTGTGCTAAAACATAGTCTCAATTTAAAATTACAATATTCATAGTTCATCACAGTGTCTCTGGTAAATCACAGTATTTCTGCTCTGTTGTACTATTTTTCTAAATCATAGTGTTTCTGTAATGTTTAAGTATTTTTGGCTAAATATATTCTTTCTGTTATCTTATACTATTTCTCCTAAATTCTTGTATGTTTGAGAAGTTATCATGTTTCTGGTAAGTTACAATATTTCTGCTAAATTCTGCTATGCTATTGTATTTCTGCCAAGTATTATGTTTCCTCTAAGATATTGCAGTTCTGCTAAGTTATTCCATTTTAGCAAACTTCTTTTGCTTCTGCAAAGTTTTTACAATTTCTGCAACTTTTCAGCTTTTTCAGCTACTTTTTGCATACAGCTTCAGCTTTAAGCATCCACACTGCATTTTCGCAGGAAATGCAAATTTTTCTAGTTATTATTCTAGTTGCTTCCGTACACTTTTCGCCGTTAAACTACTTCCACAATTTTCAGCCGATTTTCACCGTTCAAATTTTAAACTATTCAGCTATTTTTGCTAATTCCTGCTATGATTTTTGCTATTTTTAACTATTATACTTTTTAAAATATTCCACTTTTTTCCTTTAATTTGTCCCATTGAAATGAATGGGAAACTTCAGCAATTCTGCTAAAATTTGCTTGTTTTTGAAACTTAACTACTTCCTCATATTTTCACCTAGAACAACCATTCAAACTTTAAAATGTTCACAAATTATTGGGCTATTCAGGTATGATTCAGCTTTTTCAAATCTTTTACTGTTTTACTTTTATGCCTCTTAAAGTTTTGAGTTGCAAAATTGTGATTTTTCACAAAATACATGTGTTGTTATGGTTGCTATGCTCTTGGCTTCCAGTGTGCCACTGAAGGTTTTGCAATTTTCACTTCATGTCCGAACAACTTCCTGCTACTTGCTCAATTTTCACTCAACTTCCACAAATTATACATCAAAACGTAGGTATTTTTGCTGGCTTTCAGAAAATGTCACCATCATTGTTGTGGGATTTATAGAATTTTTGCAAATCTCCTCAGACTAACACAAGGTCAGAAAACTCTCCATATAAAGTGAATGGAGAGCTTGTTCAAAATCACCGCTGGATTTCTGTAATGAGAGGCATATTCGAATCGTCATATCTCCTTAACGAAGCAAAGTTAAGACATGAGGCTTGTCCCCGAATATCTTCAGACACCCCTGACGCTCACAATTCAAGAATTTCTTTCTCACCTATTACCGTTCTGAAATGAGTTGGACTTGTTTGAGGGTAGGAAATTCGTCCTTCGCTCAGATTTCTTCAGATTTCAAACTGTGGAAATGAACCACTTTTTTCTCTCGTCATAACTTTTTGTTGGATTTCCACAGAGACCTGAAAATTTCCATGATTGTTCACCAAAGCCTGCTGTCTCTTACGGTGAAAGAATGATATCGATACTCCAAATAGATTTCGAGTTAGAAAGCGTTGTTTGAGGGCAAGTCAAGGCAGTTTTTGCTTCGCTCTACTCAGTTATGGTGCATTACAAGTCAAATATCTTTAATAATTCATATTTTAATGATAAATTGTAAACACTGGAAGATTCCCCCATCTCTTCTGAACAAAACGGTGTAAGAATGACCGCTCTAGCCCCTACGGTTTGGAAATTATGGTCATTTGTTTGAGGGGAGTCCTCACTATGAGAAATAGGCTGCAATAATCCTGTGCCTCTCTGTGCTGCGTGTGTAAAAAGAGGCACATGTTTTGGCGGGAAAAAGTACACAGGCTCTCTGATTGGTGGATTCAAATTCAGCAGCTCCCAGGCTGACCTAGAAACTTACTTCTCTCTCCCTGTGCATTTTTTTGCTGATTTTTTCATTTAACAAGTATATTTGAGGGACCCTCAGCATGTTCAGCATTTTTTCAGCTGTCCATTTTGCTTTTCCAATTTTTCTGTTTAACTTATTACTATTGTGCTAAATAATACTATTTCTGCTATTTTATAAGATTTGTGCCTAATATAGTATTTCTGCTAAATTACAATATTTCTGCTTTTTATACTATTTGTGCTAAAACATAGAATTTCTACTAAATGTAGTATTTATGCTTAATCATACTATTTCTGCTATTTTATAAGATTTGTGCCTAATATAGTATTTCTGCTTTTTATAGGATTTTTGCTCAAACATAGTATTTCTACTAAATGTAGTGTTTATGCTTAATCATCCTATTTCTGCTTTTTATAGGATTTGTGCTTAATATAGTATTTCTGCTAAATTATAGTATTTCTGCTTTTTATAGTATTTGTGCTAAAACATAGTATTTCTACTAAATGTAGTATTTATGCTTAATCATAGTATTTCTATATATTTCTGCCAGGTCCCCAGGCAGCCAATCCTCTGTGAGGACTTAGACATTCAAATTTTCAAATCAGGGCCTGCACGGTTTCCCAGCCAATCATATATGTGTCCTGAGGCATTCAAATTTGCATATTGGGGCCTTCATGGCTTCTAAGCCAGCCAATCATATCTGAGGGCTGAGGAATTCAAATCCACAAATCAGGGCCTGCACGGCTTCCCAGCCAGCCAATCATATATGTGGTCTCAGGCATTCATATTTGCATATTGGGGAATTCGTGGCTTCTAAGTCAACAAGTCATCCATGTCATATATCTCTAAAAATTCACATTTTAATGATAAATTGTTAACACTGGAAGATTCCCCCATCTCTTCTGAACAAAACAGTGTAAGAATGACCGCTCTAGCCCCTACGGTTAGGAAATTATGGTTATTTGTTTGAGGGGAGTCCTCACTATGAGAAATAGGCTGCAATAATCCTGTGCCTCTCTGTGCTGCTGCGTGTGTAAAAAGATGCACCTGTTTTGGCGGGAAAACGTAAACAGCCACTCTGATTGGTGGATTTAAATTCGGCAGCTCTCTCCCTCTGTGTGTGTGTGTGTGTGTGTGTGTGTGTTTAGTGGGAGAGAGAGGACCCTGCCCTTATTTGGCAGCATGTCATTGTAGGATTTAAATTGAATATAGTTAGACTGGTTGACTGGATTAGAGCCTGTGTTTGTGTGTCCCTCTCTGCATTTCTGTTTCAATATGCCTCCATATTTGTAATTTTGTAAGTTATTGCTATTCTGCTAAATCATAGTATTTCTGGTACTTTTCGGTACTTGTGCTAAATACAGTATTTCTGCTAAATTATAGTATTTCTGCTTTATTATACTATTTGTGCTAAAACATAGTATTTCTACTAAATGTAGTATTTCTGCTTTTTATACTATTTGTGCTAAATTATAATATTTCTGCTTTTTATACTATTTGTGCTAAATTATAATATTTCTGCTTTTTATACTATTTGTGCTAAAACATAGTATTTCTACTAAATGTAGTATTTATGCTTAATCATACTATTTCTGCTTTTTATAGGATTTGTGCCTAATATAGTATTTCTGCTTTTTATAGGATTTGTGCTTAATATAGTATTTCTGCTAAATTATAGTATTTCTGCTTTTTATAGTATTTGTGCTAAAACATAGTATTTCTACTAAATGTAGTATTTATGCTTAATCATAGTATTTCTATATATTTCTGCCAGGTCCCCAGGCAGCCAATCCTCTGTGAGGACTTAGACATTCAAATTTTCAAATCAGGGCCTGCACGGTTTCCCAGCCAATCATATATGTGTCCTGAGGCATTCAAATTTGCATATTGGGGCCTTCATGGCTTCTAAGCCAGCCAATCATATCTGAGGGCTGAGGAATTCAAATCCACAAATCAGGGCCTGCACGGCTTCCCAGCCAGCCAATCATATATGTGGCCTCAGGCATTCAAATTTGCATATTGGGGGAATTCGTGGCTTCTAAGTCAACAAGTCATCCATGTCGTATATCTCTAAAAATTCACATTTTAATGATAAATTGTTAACACTGGAAGATTCCCCCATCTCTTCTGAACAAAACGGTGTAAGAATGACCGCTCTAGCCCCTACGGTTTGGAAATTATGGTCATTTGTTTGAGGGGAGTCCTCACTATGAGAAATAGGCTGCAATAATCCTGTGCCTCTCTCTGCTGCGTGTGTAAAAAGATGCACCTGTTTTGGCGGGAAAAAGTACACAGGCTCTCTGATTGGTGGATTCAAATTCAGCAGCTCCCAGGCTGACCTAGAAACTTACTTCTCTCTCCCTGTGCATTTTTTTGCTGATTTTTTCATTTAACAAGTATATTTGAGGGACCCTCAGCATGTTCAGCATTTTTTCAGCTGTCCATTTTGCTTTTCCAATTTTTCTGTTTAACTTATTACTATTGTGCTAAATCACACTATTTCTGCTATTTTATAAGATTTGTGCTTAATATACTATTTCTGCTTTTATAGGATTTGTGCTTAATATAGTATTTCTGCTTTTTATAAGATTTGTGCTTAATATAGTATTTCTGCTAAATGTAGTATTTATGCTTAATCATACTATTTCTGCTTTTCATAGGATTTGTGCTTAATATAGTATTTCTGCTAAATTTAGTATTCCTGATTAATTATAGTCTTTCTACTAAATCATAGTATAGTATTTCTGCTTTTTATAGGATTTGTGCTTAATATAGTATTTCTGCTAAATTATAGTATTTCTGCCAAATTATAATATTTGTGCTAAAACATAGTCTTAATTTAAAATTACAATATTCATAGTTCATCACAGTGTCTCTGGTAAATCACAATATTTCTGCTCTGTTGTACTATTTTTCTAAATCATAGTGTTTCTGTAATGTTTAAGTATTTTTGGCTAAATATATTCTTTCTGTTATCTTATACTATTTCTCCTAAATTCTTGTATTTTTGAGAAGTTATCATGTTTCTGGTAAGTTACAATATTTCTGCTAAATTCTGCTATGCTATTGTATTTCTGCCAAGTATTATGTTTCCTCTAAGATATTGCAGTTCTGCTAAGTTATTCCATTTTAGCAAACTTCTTTTGCTTCTGCAAAGTTTTTACAATTTCTGCAACTTTTCAGCTTTTTCAGCTACTTTTTGCATACAGCTTCAGCTTTAAGCATCCACACTGCATTTTCGCAGGAAATGCAAATTTTTCTAGTTATTATTCTAGTTGCTTCCGTACACTTTTCGCCGTTAAACTACTTCCACAATTTTCAGCCGATTTTCACCGTTCAAATTTTAAACTATTCAGCTATTTTTGCTAATTCCTGCTATGATTTTTGCTATTTTTAACTATTATACTTTTTAAAATATTCCACTTTTTTCCTTTAATTTGTCCCATTGAAATGAATGGGAAACTTCAGCAATTCTGCTAAAATTTGCTTGTTTTTGAAACTTAACTACTTCCTCATATTTTCACCTAGAACAACCATTCAAACTTTAAAATGTTCACAAATTATTGGGCTATTCAGGTATGATTCAGCTTTTTCAAATCTTTTACTGTTTTACTTTTATGCCTCTTAAAGTTTTGAGTTGCAAAATTGTGATTTTTCACAAAATACATGTGTTGTTATGGTTGCTATGCTCTTGGCTTCCAGTGTGCCACTGAAGGTTTTGCAATTTTCACTTCATGTCCGAACAACTTCCTGCTACTTGCTCAATTTTCACTCAACTTCCACAAATTATACATCAAAACGTAGGTATTTTTGCTGGCTTTCAGAAAATGTCACCATCATTGTTGTGGGATTTATAGAATTTTTGCAAATCTCCTCAGACTAACACAAGGTCAGAAAACTCTCCATATAAAGTGAATGGAGAGCTTGTTCAAAATCACCGCTGGATTTCTGTAATGAGAGGCATATTCGAATCGTCATATCTCCTTAACGAAGCAAAGTTAAGACATGAGGCTTGTCCCCGAATATCTTCAGACACCCCTGACGCTCACAATTCAAGAATTTCTTTCTCACCTATTACCGTTCTGAAATGAGTTGGACTTGTTTGAGGGTAGGAAATTCGTCCTTCGCTCAGATTTCTTCAGATTTCAAACTGTGGAAATGAACCACTTTTTTCTCTCGTCATAACTTTTTGTTGGATTTCCACAGAGACCTGAAAATTTCCATGATTGTTCACCAAAGCCTGCTGTCTCTTACGGTGAAAGAATGATATCGATACTCCAAATAGATTTCAAGTCACAAAGCATTGTTTGAGGGCAAGTTAAGGCAGTTTTTGCTTCGCTCTACTCAGTTATGGTGCATTAGAAGTCAAATATCTTTAATAATTCATATTTTAATGATAAATTGTAAACACTGGAAGATTCCCCCATCTCTTCTGAACAAAACGGTGTAAGAATGACCGCTCTAGCCCCTACGGTTTGGAAATTATGGTCATTTGTTTGAGGGGAGTCCTCACTATGAGAAATAGGCTGCAATAATCCTGTGCCTCTCTGTGCTGCGTGTGTAAAAAGAGGCACATGTTTTGGCGGGAAAAAGTACACAGGCTCTCTGATTGGTGGATTCAAATTCAGCAGCTCCCAGGCTGACCTAGAAACTTACTTCTCTCTCCCTGTGCATTTTTTTGCTGATTTTTTCATTTAACAAGTATATTTGAGGGACCCTCAGCATGTTCAGCATTTTTTCAGCTGTCCATTTTGCTTTTCCAATTTTTCTGTTTAACTTATTACTATTGTGCTAAATCATACTGTTTCTGCTATTTTATAAGATTTGTGCTTAATATAGTATTTCTGCTTTTAATAGGATTTGTGCTTAATATAGTATTTCTGCTTTTTATAGAATTTGTGCTTAACCCCTGGAGGGTCCTAGAAAAATGCATACACTATTGGTCTTAGAGCCACAAATCGACCACGCCCAAAAAAGCACTATAAAAAATTTATATATTAATATTTTTTTCCACTTTAAATTAGCCAATCTTTTAGACCTACTTCTCCTTGAAATATTCATGTCAAGTTTTAATTACATTTCGCGGATTTTAACCCTTTATATCCCGGTTTCGTCACATGAGCGCACTGCTTTTTTTGCCCCAAAAAACAAAAAACTTGAATATTTTCCAAAAAAAACATTTGAGGTAATATTCAATTGTTATTATAATTAGGCCTTTGGATGGACTAAAGATTGGCACCAAGAGTCATTTCGATCGCCTTTTATTTTTTTTCCAGGAGCGCATTTCATAAAATGCACACTATCGACCACGCCCAAAAAGTGCAATAAAAATATTAAATATTAATTTTTTTTTTCACTTTAAATTGGTCAGTCTTTTAAAACTACTTCTCCCTGAAATATTCATATAAAGTTTTAATTATATTTTCGTTGTTTTAACCCTTTAAATGACAAAAAAACAAAAAAAAAACTAAAAAACTAAATATTTTCCCAAAAAAACATTTGAAGTAATATTTGATTGTTATTATAATTAGGCCTTTAGATGGACTAAAGATTGGCACAAACAGTCATTTCGATCGCCTTTTATTTTTTTTTTCAGGACCAGAAAATGGTCTCCAGGCGGCAAATGCTCCTCCTCTAGCCCGGAATCGGTGCATGCTCCCGGGTTGACTCGCGACGATGACCGGGGCATGTTGCGTCGGACCCCTTTTTCCAACACACACATCCGGTACCACGTCACAACAAATACGTCATTTCCTGTTGATTTAAAAAAAAAAATCCAACCTCAAACGGTCCTGGGGCCGAAAATTGTCCCGCCCGATCAGCGGGCGAAACCGCTGCAGCACGCCGGAAAAGAGGCGTCATTTCCCGCAGGTCTCTTTAAGCAGCCCGCTGTTTTCCAGCCCCGGGTCAAATGTGGAGCAAGGGCGCCACCCGGTGGACAAATAAAAAAATTACAACTCCAAGGCCAGTACTGCAAGCGGAAGCGGAAGCATTACCGATCGAGATCGATTTGACCGTATTTTTTTTGCCGTGAAAAATAGCGTTTATAATGGGTTTCAATGGGGCACAAATCGACCCTAGGATCAATAGCGTAAGTTTATCGCTAGCTTAGCCCCTGAAGCTAATTTCCGGAAGTCATACTGAAATTTTAACAGTAAATGTGACCAAACTTTTTTTTGCAGACTTTCGCTATATTCCATTCAACACTGTGCAAATGGCAGGTAATCAAAATTTGAAAATAGCCGAAAAATAGCCACAAATCGACCCAAGACCCTCCAGGGGTTAATATAGTATTTCTGCTTTTTATAGAATTTGTGCTTAATATAGTATTTCTGCTTTTTATAGGATTTGTGCTTAATATAGTATTTCTGCTAAATTATAGTATTTCTGCTTTTTATAGTATTTGTGCTAAAACATAGTATTTCTACTAAATGTAGTATTTATGCTTAATCATAGTATTTCTATATATTTCTGCCAGGTCCCCAGGCAGCCAATCCTCTGTGAGGACTTAGACATTCAAATTTTCAAATCAGGGCCTGCACGGTTTCCCAGCCAATCATATGTGTGTCCTGAGGCATTCAACTTTGCATATTGGGGCCTTCATGGCTTCTAAGCCAGCCAATCATATCTGAGGGCTGAGGAATTCAAATCCACAAATCAGGGCCTGCACGGCTTCCCAGGCAGCCAATCATATATGTGGCCTCAGGCATTCAAATTTGCATATTGGGGGAATTCATGGCTTCTAAGTCAACAAGTCATCCATGTCGTATATCTCTAAAAATTCACATTTTAATGATAAATTGTTAACACTGGAAGATTCCCCCATCTCTTCTGAACAAAACGGTGTAAGAATGACCGCTCTAGCCCCTACGGTTAGGAAATTATGGTCATTTGTTTGAGGGGAGTCCTCACTATGAGAAATAGGCTGCAATAATCCTGTGCCTCTCTCTGCTGCGTGTGTAAAAAGATGCACCTGTTTTGGCGGGAAAAAGTACACAGGCTCTCTGATTGGTGGATTCAAATTCAGCAGCTCCCAGGCTGACCTAGAAACTTACTTCTCTCTCCCTGTGCATTTTTATGCTGATTTTTTCATTTAACAAGTATATTTGAGGGACCCTCAGCATGTTCAGCATTTTTTCAGCTGTCCATTTTGCTTTTCCAATTTTTCTGTTTAACTTATTACTATTGTGCTAAATCATACTGTTTCTGCTATTTCATAAGATTTGTGCTTAATATAGTATTTCTGCTTTTAATAGGATTTGTGCTTAATATAGTATTTCTGCTTTTTATAGAATTTGTGCTTAATATAGTATTTCTGCTTTTTATAGGATTTGTGCTTAATATAGTATTTCTGCTAAATTATAGTATTTCTGCTTTTTATAGGATTTGTGCTAAAACATAGTATTTCTACTAAATGTAGTATTTATGCTTAATCATAGTATTTCTATATATTTCTGCCTGGTCCCCAGGCAGCCAATCCTCTGTGAGGACTTAGACATTCAAATTTTCAAATCAGGTCCTGCACGGTTTCCCAGCCAATCATATATGTGTCCTGAGGCATTCAAATTTGCATATTGGGGACTTCATGGCTTCTAAGCCAGCCAATCATATCTGAGGGCTGAGGAATTCAAATCCACAAATCAGGGCCTGCACAGCTTCCCAGCCAGCCAATCATGTATGTGGGCTCCAGGTATTCAAATTTGCATATTGGGGAATTCGTGGCTTCTAAGTCAACAAGTCATCCGTGTCATATATCTCTAAAAATTCATATTTTAATGATAAATTGTCAACACTTGAAGATTCCCCCATCTCTTCTGAACAAAACGGTGTAAGAATGACCGTTCTAGCTCCTACGGTTAGGAAATTATGGTCATTTGTTTGAGGGGAGTCGTCATTATGAGAAATAGACTGCAATGATCCTGTGTCTCTCTGTGCTGCGTGTGTAAAAAGGATGCACCTGTTTTGGAGGGAAAGAGTGCACAGGCTCTCTGATTGGTGGATTCAAATTCAGCAGCTCCCAGGCTGACCTAGAAACTCACTTTTCTCTCCCTGTGTGTGTGTGTGTGTGTGTGTGTGTGTGTGTGTGTGTGTGTGTGTGTGTGTGTGTGTGTGTGTGTGTGTGTGTGTGTGTGTGTGACAGAGAGAGAGAGAGAGAAAGGCTTTTAATGGGATGATCTCATTGTAAGATTCAAATTCAATATATTTAGACTGGTTGACTGAATTGGATCTTGTGTGTGTGTCTCTCTGTGCATGTGTGTTTCCTCATGTGTACGTATTTATAATTGTGTGGCTGTCATAAATTTTTTTGCAGATTTTTGTCATTTAACAAGTATATTTGAGGGAACCTCAGCATGTTCAGCATTTTTTCAGCTGTCCATTTTGCTTTTCCGATTTTTCTGTTTAACTTATTACTATTGTGCTAAATCAAACTATTTCTGCTATTTTATAAGATTTGTGCTTAATATACTATTTCTGCTTTTATAGGATTTGTGCTTAATATAGTATTTCTGCTTTTTATAAGATTTGTGCTTAATATAGTATTTCTGCTAAATGTAGTATTTATGCTTAATCATATTATTTCTGCTTTTCATAGGATTTGTGCTTAATATAGTATTTCTGCTAAATTTAGTATTTCTGATTAATTATAGTTTTTCTACTAAATCATAGTACAGTATTTCTGCTTTTTATGGGATTTGTGCTTAATATAGTATTTCTGCTAAATTATAGTATTTCTGCCAAATTATAATATTTGTGCTAAAACATAGTCTTAATTTAAAATTACAATATTCATAGTTCATCACAGTGTCTCTGGTAAATCACAATATTTCTGCTCTGTTGTACTATTTTTCTAAATCATAGTGTTTCTGTAATGTTTAAGTATTTTTGGCTAAATATATTCTTTCTGTTATCTTATACTATTTCTCCTAAATTCTTGTATTTTTGAGAAGTTATCATGTTTCTGGTAAGTTACAATATTTCTGCTAAATTCTGCTATGCTATTGTATTTCTGCCAAGTATTATGTTTCCTCTAAGATATTGCAGTTCTGCTAAGTTATTCCATTTTAGCAAACTTCTTTTGCTTCTGCAAAGTTTTTACAATTTCTGCAACTTTTCAGCTTTTTCAGCTACTTTTTGCATACAGCTTCAGCTTTAAGCATCCACACTGCATTTTCGCAGGAAATGCAAATTTTTCTAGTTAATATTATTATTGACATATTTATCCACCTTGCCCTCTTCCTTATGCAAACTTTGACACTCTTTAAACTCCCTGAGCTGACTCCCCTAAAGCGAAAACCCCTGAAGGCAACGCTGACAAGCAAGCATTTAGTATTTTTCCAGCCTTTTCCCTGAATTGCAGAGCTATGACATCACATCAACATGATTGGCGAGTTGAAATTATGAGTGATAACAGTGTCCGATTCAAAACTACGACTATAATTTGCGGTGGAGTGCCCTTTATGTTTTTTCCACCACAGCAAAAATTCATAAAGCCACTTTTTACTCTGTGTCTTTAAGCCCACAAACACACCCCTCACTGATGGATGCATATGGGAAAGTTTGGAGTTTAGTATCTTACCCGGCAACACTTAGACTGCAGAAGCACCCACCGTTCAATTAGCAGATAACCCATTTCACCTTATGAGCGATGATGTGGTGCAGTACACATGTGGCAAGCATGAACTAAAAGCTTGAGTTACAGCAGAGCTTAGAGAACCGTCCTGTCTATTACATTTATTATCCTTGATTACAGTTATTTCCCTTGTTTTTCATCATAATCATTCTCGTATTTAAAGAAGCTCGATTTCACTGGGGATATCTGATTAAATAAAAACTAAATAGAAATGGAAAACAGAGGCCGCCTCGCTCCATGCAGTGTAATATGAATATAATAATCAAAGAGATGAAGCCCACTGCCTGGCAGATAAGCATTTCTGGCAGCAGGTTGCCAATCACTGAAGAGACAATACACAGAGAGTCCCACATCAACATCTCAATCCAGCCTGATTTGCCTTCCAGAGCATCTGAGCTCGATGGCTCACACCTGCTGCCCCTTATTATTACCCAGCAGGCTGAAGACTGACACAGCTACCACACGAAGCACCGAGGAAGAGCGCTCCGGAGCACGAAAGTCCTGTGATACAGGTCGTCCGCTCTGCTTTTGCTTCAGATGTGATCATTTATTGAAGGAAAATCGGTGAATAACAAAGCCACAGCTGTGTAAATTCCACCACTGCAACGGTCGTTTGATTTCAAACTAATTAGTATTCCTTTAAGTGGGGCTTTGCCGCCCTCTTGTCATTAAAACGGATTTAAGCCAGGCCTCTCAGAGGATGCGCCGGAGGATGACGGAGTAATTTCTGCATGTCAGTCATCGTGGTGTCAGCGTGAAGAACACATCTCAAGGCGAACTTGGCCTTCAGTTGCAGCTGAGCAGCTGCTAAACCTGTTAAAGTCTGGCTTGTTTGGCTGTGCGTGTAAACGGAGTTGTGCGCTCTGAACTGCGGCTGAGTTGGGGCTTGACACGGCGCAGTTTGGGGGTCTCAGCGGTGCCGAGGCATTGTGTATTGTGTCGGGAGAGTGTTGTGGGTTTTTTCCCAGTGTGCCGCAAAGGGTCGCTCCGTGTCAGAGGTGAGCCTAGTGAATGGAGGCTGTGGGACCCCCTCCACAGTTGGGAGGACACTCTGCCCCCCCCCCCCCTCCCCCATTGAGAGCACTGAGGCAGAATGCTGTAGGCACAACAAGAAGGGGACTAAAGGCTTTGTCTCTGGTTCACTGCCTTCAAGTAGGCTCGGGATTCCTGGCAACCAGGTTTAACTGCTGGAGCCTGCGTGCAGAGGGGAGAAGGCACAAAGGCGCTTGTTTTCCTCAGCTGATGTGCAACATCGTGGCCTGCTGTGGGAAACAAAGATCAGTCCAGACATCAGGTCTGGACTGATTGAATTTCTTACATTAGCATTTTCTGTTATGATAAAACTTTTCTCACTGTTGAATTATTCTGAGCAAACCCAAATTAGCTATTAATTTTTTTTTTGGCCAAGTTTTAATGTAGAAAAAGTTTAAAGTCCACTGTGATGATCCAATTATCCTGCAAACCCAGGATTAGCATTAATCTGCCCTGGTTATTAGCAGGCACATGGCCTCTCCCCACAGCGTTTCCTCCGTTTTCCAGCCTTTCTCTTTCAGCACATACTCAAGCCTAGCGCTTTTTGGTATACGTCCTCCTTTTATAAAAATATACCTTCACTTTTCACGTTCTGTGGGTCAAAGTCGGGTTGTGTGTATATACCACCGTTATCCCCCTGGAGGTGTTTTAATATTGCTGCTACTTCTGATGTGTCGTACTACAGTTAAGTCTGCAAACTGTGCTATGAATTGGAATGAGACTACTATAGCTGGGGGCAGGCACAGCAACCACCTACATGTTTATCAGAAAATTAATCCTCAGACGGGGACTTGCACGTGTGTCAGATGTGAAGAAGAGTGAAGAAGGGATGCTGGAGATTCATGACATGCCTAATGACCTGCAAACTAGATACTGATGTGAGAAAGTACCTTCATTCTAGGTAGAAATGAGCATGTGTGTGCGTGTGTGTGCAAACGCAGCAGAGAAGCAGGAGGAGGAGACCTGTGAAATGAGAAGACCCTCAGGCTCAGATTCTATCAAAGCTCTCAACACATCCGGGAATCACAGACCAAAAAATTCCACATGACGTGGTGATTGAGAGCGGAACGGCAGCTCTGTGTAAACCCCGATAAAGTGTACTGACCCAGGCTGCGGATTACATGCAAGAAACCTCAGCTGTTAATAAAGTTTAGCGAGCCGCCGCTTGTTTTGGATTCGCTCCCAGTGTCGATCCTCCAGTAAATTTCCTGTAAGATTTAGCCTATAGCGATAAACCACAGATCTAATTTGTACACCCAGCCGTGACCTTCTTGGACAGCGTAGATCTGCGTGCAAGTCACACTGGGTCTGGTGACATGTTCTTTTGAGGGTCTGTGCTCATCTCTCATCAGCACTCAGACACTTTAAGTGGCTCAGCCACACTTAATTAGCCTCTTCTTCGCGACTCGCTGCAGCTTTTTTGCTCAAATTAATCTTCTCAGGTTAGCGCCTGGCACCCACTCCACTGTCTCTGACGGGAGGTCAAATTTATCCTCTGCTAAGAAATTACTTAGCTAAACGAGGGCTTCTTCATGCAGCCACGGATAATAACCTCGATTAATTAAAGAGAGACTCTTCCTAATTAAGGTCTTACTCTGCGTGGTCCAACTGTGACCCTGTAAAACAAGCTGAAGGCGGTAATGAGTCATTTCTCAAACAGAACATTGCTTCTGATTTTGTGTGGGCATAGTGTGACGTGAGCTTCACAGAGAGAGCTCGGCAAATAGAAAAATAACCTTCTCCATTATTATCATGGTTATTGACCTTGGTGTCTCCTTCCTCCTTCCAGGTCAATGGAAAGGACCTCTCAAAGGCCACACACGACCAGGCGGTGGAGGCCTTCCGCACCGCCAAGGAGCCCATCGTGGTCCAGGTTCTGCGTCGGGCCCCTTACCCCAAAGTGGCCAACCCTGCCGTTGACACCCAAGTCACAGACATCAGCACCCAGACGGACATCACCCTCCAGCACATCATGGCCCTCACCAATCTGCCCCCCTCTTCACCCCCAATCTCAGAGCTGGAGGAGTATCTGCTTCCAGAGGAGTAAGTACCAGCTCGGTTTTTTTTTTTTTTTTACTCAAGGAGTTCAACCTTGCAAGTTAGTGAGCACAGAACGGCACAAGAACAACTGGAGGCAGACTATTTCAAGAGTAGTCAGAGAACTCTTGTTTTAAATATAGAGAAGGCAGTTTATTCTGTAAATTATGTGTGGGACACACATTTGAACATTAAATAACTGTACATGTCAATGAAACTGTGTTGCTAACAATCTCTTCCCCTGTCACCGATTCAAAGTGTTCAAGTTACACATTAAACTAATCTCAAATTTGAGGTGGTTAATTAAACCGTCTACCAGTGGTTTTAAAAAAGGACACATTTGAAAGGGTCTCATAAGCCTTTATGTGTCGCCAGCCTTTCTGGACCACGTTTCTTCATCTTCTTAAAAGCTTCTTAAGCTTCTCCTGTTTCCTTAGTTTAAAGCAAGGCCAGCTGCAGTTAAGCACACTCACCCTCAGTTGCTAAAGACCCCTCACGCCTTTTTCACAACTTGCTTGTTCAGAAATTCCTTTTGCCAAATGGAGAAGAGTGTCGAAATCTTTGTTGTTAGAACTCGGCAGTGTTGGAAAGGTCATGCCAGTTTTGGTCACCGTCCAACGTTTTACCTCAAATGCTAATTGAAAGAGCTTATCTTGCTCTGCAGAATGCACCGCTGCGATCGTGTAACACCAGTGTGGAAGTTTGAAGGGAAAATGTCCCTGTCACTCACAGGAGATAACAGCTCCTCCGGGGCACGCAGCCACATTAAAATGATGGCCGTGCTCATTTGCACATTCTCAAAATGCATCTTTTGTTTATGACTCCGTGTGTGTGTGTGAGCCCTGGAGCCTGGCTATACTTTCCACTCTGTGGCAGCAGGAGTCGCCCTTTAATGAATAATAGCGATTTAATTGATTTCCGAGACAAATTAATAACACGGCGTTAATTTGTGATTAGCTTCAGGCTGCAGTTTCAATGAATCTGATTCAAGAGTGATTTCTTCATTGAATTCTTATTACTTTCCCACTACTTCTCCATTTAATTTTCCAACTCTGGGGCAAAATTAAATCCAGATTGACAAACGCGTCACTACTTCTTGTTTCCTTTCCTAATGTGTGTGTTCAATTTGACTTCCACTCTTTTCCAATTTATCGTATTCTCTTTTTTTCCTTTCCTCAGGCATCCTCCTGGGCACGTGTACTTTGACCCTGATTTCCTTGAGGGTATACAGCAGGACATAGAGCGGGAGGAGCTGGAATATGAGGTAAAAACACCATCTCCGTTCTTAGTCGTCCACTCAATGAAGCTCTACTTTTGGGCAGAAGTGCATTATTGCTCCATAAGCAGACCTGAGGTCGTCTCGGCGTCTCCGCTCCAATGGCCTTGTTAGCGACCCCAAGCCCTGATATATTGCACTTATTGATGGAGCAGTCTCCCTATGCGGAGACACTGAGATGCATGCCAGACAGGAATCGAGTTGCTGGTTTGTTCCAGCAGATGCACAACGGTGACATCATTACTTATTAGTGACAGGGCCTAATAAGTCTTCCTCTGCTCCTACGCAGTGGAGATGAGGCCGAGCGGATAATTAGATGGCACAAGATAATAGGGCTGCGGTGATGAATCTGACGATGCTAACAGAGGCTGGAAGAGGCCACGATCAAACCTCCATCGTGCACCTTCGTTGACCTCTGCCAACCCTCGCTCCCCCTCTTATTAAACCTCAGGGACCACCTGCCTGATATTAATAATATCTGTGGAGGTGCTCTTGAAGAATGACTCTGCTTCATAATGTTTAAATTCACACAACAGCAAATTAGCGATTAAATCAAATCCGACAGGTTGACCGCTAATTTGTTTATATTAATACCAGAAGCTTTTTTGTTTACTTTACTTTTCTTCCCAAATCATATTTATTGTTTTGTTTAGTTGTTTTTTTGCTAGTTAAAATAATAGATTCACACAGTCAGTGTTATGAATCCTGTATAATATAATCCAAATTAATGAATCCTATAGGTATCCCTGTGATTCAGTTCAGTTTTATTTAGCACTAAATCACAGCAACAGTCACCTCGAAGCACTTTGTATCGTAAGATGAAGACCCCAACAGTCATACGACCCACTATGTTGCGCTTGGCAACATTGGGAAGGAAAAACTCCCTTTAAACAGGAAGAAACCTCTGCAGAAGCTGCAGGTATTTAATAAATCCAGAAGAAAGACTGCTACAAACAGCTAGAAGCAACAATCTAAACTTCTAGTGTCGGTTTCAGCCATTCACGAGGATCACCCCTGCTTACCATACCTCACTATAGCATCATATTTACTGAATAAGAATAGTCATCTAATTCTTGGTGTTTTCCAGAGGTTTTTCCTCAAAGATGGTCTCCATTTTTTAGCTGCGAGTTTTTTAGAGTGCTAACCCCTTTCAGAATCTGCCCTCTGCCCCCAAAAACGAGCGCTGCTCATATCTTTATCTGTATCTGTGAGATTACACGTGTTGACAAGTGAAAAATGGCACTCTCCGCAACTGCAGTCCACTGCATCATCTCTCATTCTGTCAGAGGGCTTTGTCAGGAGCCTGTGGCCTTGCTGCCTCCAGCTGAAAGATTCATTACAGAGATTGATGGATCACTCCTTCTCTGGTGTCCCAGTTTTGATCCCATTTAGATAGTCCTGGGACACAGACGTATAAATACAGTGTTTCTCTGCTCTATGGGCCAAAATAATTCCAGCTATGTAGGTTATTAATCTGTGCATGTGTCCTTCCAGGAGGTGGATTTGTACAGAGACAACATTCAAGACAAGCTCGGCCTGACTATCTGTTACAGGACTGACGATGAGGATGAGGCTGGGATCTACATTAGTGAGGTATGTGGCGCAGGCGGACAGCGATTTCTTTGCCTGTCGGCGTCAATAACGCTCACTTTAACTCACAAATGTAATGTGTGCTCTCTTTAGATTGATCCAAACAGCATTGCAGCAAAAGATGGCAGAATTAGAGAAGGTGACAAAATCATACAGGTATGATTTCGTGTGTGTGTGCATGTTTCTGTGATCTCATATCATGACAGTGAACAAAAACAGCTTTTTTTTATTTAAATGGCTCTTTCTGTGTCAATAAGATCAACGGTGTTGAGATCCAAAATCGAGAGGATGCCGTGGCACTGCTAACCAGTGAGAGCAACCAGAACATCTCCCTGCTGGTGGCCAGGCCAGAGATCCAGGTAATTTCACAAACTGTTATTGGTGTTAACTCAATAAAGGTTTTAGTTTGGAACCAAATGTGATTTCACATCAAATTGATTCAAATCTGAAAACAGCACTTGGACTTTGAATAGCAGATGGTCTTTTTTGTGTGTGTGTGTAAAACTTTGCATCTAATGAGGCGTCTCTTCTCTCCGCCGCGTCTCAGCTGGATGAGGGCTGGATGGATGATGACAGGAACGACTTCCTGGATGACCTCCACATGGATATGCTGGAGCAGCAGCACCATCAGGCCATGCAGTTCACTGCCAGCATGCTGCAGCAGGTACGCGCACATGTGCGCAGCGTGAAGAGCGTGAGCACGCACAATCAATCTCCACTAACACATATGTCCATCAATAGATTATGTCGGCCGAGCCCGTTCTGGCGAGGTGAACAGATGCTCCGCGGTTTCCAACTGTTTTTTTCCATTAACAGAAATTGTCTTTGTTATGGAGAACCTCAGGCTCAGCGACACAGCCTTTGTTATTCGTCCATTTGTGACTAAAAGTGCAGTGAATGCTCATAATTAAAGCAGATGTGATATTAACAGTTTTGCACATATTTGTCCAAATGTGAAAAACAGTTGTGAAACAGTTACGCTTATTTCTTCCCCCTGTGCGGGCTGTTTGCTTGTTTTGTTTAGAAGAAGCACGAGGAGGATGGGGGCACCACAGATACAGCCACGCTGCTCTCTAACCATCACGAGAAGGACAGCGGCGTCGGCCGCACGGACGAGAGCACGCGAAACGACGAGAGCTCTGAGCAGGAGAACCTCGGCGATGACCAGACCACGGCCTCCAACACGCTGGGCAGCTGCAGAAAGCTGACCTACAGCCAGGACACGCTCGGTAGCACCGACCTGCCCTTCAGCAGCGAGTCGTTCATGTCGGTCGACTACGCCGACGCCGACTTCCTGGGCATTCCGGTTGACGAGTGCGAGCGCTTCAGGGAACTCCTGGAGCTCAAGTGCCAGATGAGGAGCAGTGGAGCCCAGGGCCTCTATGGGCAGGGCGGTGGAGCGGTGGGTCAGGACCAGGAGGGTGTGGACAAGGAGCTTGAGATGCTCAATGAAGAGCTGCGCACCATAGAGCTGGAGTGCCTGAACATCGTCCGCGCCCACAAGATGCAGCAGCTGAGGGAGCAGTGCCGTGAATCCTGGATGCTGCACAACAGCGGCTTCCGCAACTATAACACTAGCATAGATGCTCGCCGCCACGAGCTGTCAGACATCACGGAGCTGCCAGAGAAGTCTGACAAGGACAGCTCCAGTGCCTATAACACTGGTGAGAGCTGCCGCAGCACCCCTCTGACTCTGGAACTGTCTCCAGATAATTCACTCCGTAGAGTAGCAGAAAACCAAGCTGGGCCGTCGGGCTCCAGCGGCAGGATGCTGAAGCCCCTCCTGTCTCCTGTGCAGGAAGCTTGCAGCCCGAGCCGGAGCAGAAGCTCATCCAAGGATCCAGATGGAGCACTGCAGGCAGAGGGCAAAGAGAGAAAGCCCGGAGAGTCTAGTAAGAGCGGGCGAGGCTTCTCTCAGCCGCACTCACCTTACAAGCACGCTCACATCCCCGCCCATGCCCAGCACTACCAGAGCTACATGCAGCTGATCCAGCAGAAGTCAGCCGTAGAGTACGCTCAGAGCCAGATGAGCCTGGTCAGCATGTGTCGGGATCCCATTACCCCCAGCGACCTGGAGCCTAAGATGGAGTGGAAGGTGAAGATCCGCAGCGACGGCACACGTTACATCACCAAGAGGCCCGTCCGGGACAAGCTGCTGAGGGAACGCGCCCTCCGGATTCACGAGGAGCGCAGCGGTATGACCACAGATGACGACGCCATAAGCGAGCTGAAGATGGGCCGCTACTGGAGCAAGGAAGAGAGGAAGCAGCACGCGGTGCGTGCCAAGGAGCAGAGGCAGCGCCGCGAGTTCATGAAGCAGAGCCGAGCCGACTGTCTGAAGGAGCAGGCCACCCTGGAGGACAAAAAGGAGCCGAACATCATCGAACTCAGCCACAAAAAGATGATGAAAAAGAGGAATAAGAAAATATTTGACAACTGGATGACCATTCAAGAACTTCTCACCCATGGTACCAAGTCACCAGATGGCACGAGGGTGTACAACTCCCTCCTGTCTGTGACTACGGTCTAAGTCCTGTTCAGGCCTGCTAGAGGAGAAGAGACTTGAGTGTAATGGTCTGTACATAGGACTCTAACAGCTGGGGTACAGATTCCTGCCTCGTTCAAGGTGGCAACACGTGTAAATAGGAAATAAACACCTTTTCTGTGTGAGCATTTTCCCCACTGCAGTGAAAAGAGGGCTCCTGAAACAACGGTTGGACCTCGAGTGAGTTGGATTAGGAGACCGTGTATGAGGAAGATTTTGGAAGCATAATTCAATAATCTCTTCTACCTTTGTGCCTGCTTTTTTGAAGATTTTTTTGAAACACAAATACAATATTTGACTTTTTGGAAGGTTTTGAAAGTGTGTAAAGACAGTGTGCCATACATTAAAAAGCCAGCATTTACACTATTTTACATTATTTTGTTCGTACTATATATCTCTTCAGTATTTTTGCTGTAATGTGTACGTAATGCTTTTACCAAAACAATATTTTCCTGCGAGGTGAAACGCTTAACCTTTTCAAAAGGACTTTTTGTAAATTAAAAAAAATCCAACTTTTGTATCAAATTCACTTTGTTGTTTTGCTTTCCCTTGAATGGTGCTGATCTCCCAAAGTTTAAAGCCACCAGCGATGTACCGTCTGTTACATAATGTAGAGAACATCATAACGTGATATCACCATGTATGTACGTATATTTAGAGAAAGACATTTCTCACGTTGCTGAAACTGAAATGTCTGTTTGTTCAAGCACACACTGTAGTTGCTTTGGTAGGGTTTCATGTATTGGTCAGAATAACAGCTTAAGCAAATCTTTAGTTAACCACCCAATTTGATGTCTTGTAAAATGAGAGAAATAATAAATTATTGTTTTATATATGACGAGCTTTGAAAACTTGTGAGAATTTTGTCATTTATAAGAGATGTTGTTTATTTCCTTCTGGCATTTTAGCATTTAAGTATTTTTACTCAATAAGGGGAGGTTGGACCAAAGTAGATGGTGCAAGACTCCAGTCAAAATATTCATGTCGATTAAGGTTTTTGAACCAAGTTTGAAAATGCACAGAAAGTGTTTTTGTTCAAAGACATGAAAGAAAACGGGACATTTCCACACAACAGTACGTGCTACTCCCTTTCTGGCTCTTACAGGTGCCTTTCAATAAAAAGTTACCATTTGGAAAAATTAACGAGGCATCTTTTTTCTCAAACTAGAGCCTGGATGTTCCCGTCCTCATGCTCGTTTTTGTCTCCCCCTCTTTTTTTCCTGTGTAGAGCCAGTTCTCTACACAGCTCTCTTTGTGGAAGCAAAGAATTTTTGTTTTGGTGATATTCTTTATTAAAAGGTCCACTAATTAATAACGTATAGCAAAAACACTCTGACAAGAAATGTTTTGTTAATTTTATTCATTTATTTTTTAGTTTTTGAGGTTTTTACCGATGGGGTATTGTCGTTACCCCACCACACGGGCGGACAGGTTGGTGGTGTGGAGATCAAAGTTTGTGAAAACAATAACTCAACAAAAGGTGATGTAGGATTTTGAAATTCCTACCATAGATCAGTCTACTAAAAATCTCAGACAGGTTTGAATCTCAGTGACGTCGAGGTCAGAGGTTGCATTTTCCAAAAATCGTGTTAAAGGAAGTCACGTAGGATTTTCAGATTTATACCACACATGCATCGGCTAGAAGTCTGACTGGCAGCACTACGTTTGTTCTTTGTTTAGTTGAGTTTTTTGGTTTGGAGACTGTAACCTACAAAGGCTACAATAGTTTGTTTAAACAGCACATGACTTTTATTTTATTTAAAACATCTCAGCCCAACCTAATTTCTCACCAGTACAGAGTGATGTTGCTACAAATCTGCTCCTAAAAGCTTGAGTAGCTATTTCACTAAAGTTGTTAATGATTTGTGAACAATGCGTCTGTTAGTCAGTAACTGTAATTTACATTTTTCCTTGTGATATTAGCGATGATAGTGATAGCATTTTGATGTTTATACAAAGAGTATCAGAGACATTTCAACTTCACGGCACACAGCAGTGCATTTAGGCTGGAGAGCTTAATAATCCATCAGATCTCTCAGGCTGCAACGCTGCTGAATTTCATTCAGTTCAAATCCAACTTTAAATAGATTTCTTTGCTGTGCTGCTTAGTCCGTTTCAATATCTCGAGTAACACGTTTTTGATTTTAGCATGTGGTATCAAAGGCACCCTCCCTCTCTTGGAATACTTTTTTTTTTTTTTCAATCTAGGATGAAGTCTTACTGGTATCACAGAAGCATCCATTCATCTGCCAGCCAGTAGTAATGATAGCAGAAGTCCTGAGGCAAAAAGTGTTTTGGCTGTGTCTGCGTTTCATATCAGAACCCAAGTAGGGCAACAGCATGACAGGCTGGCATTAACATAAAACAGTCCAGTCAGTAGAGATCCCTGCTGTCCAAGTCTGACGGGGCTCAAGGTTGACAACAAAGATTTACATACTGACAGCCTTTTCTACATATCTCACAGTGGCTTCCCTCCATTATCTTTTCCTCAGCCAAAGAAAAGTGGTCCATCAGCTCGTAGCTCAGATCTGATGGGTCGTTTCACGCTGTCTGTAATGCTGGCAATAAGCTTTGTCTTATGGTGATGTCCCCATGCTGGGCTGATGGTTTATTTATCTGACGCCGGACTCCTACCATCTGTTACAGAGACCTTGTCGCCTCAGTCCCGTATGATCCTTCAATTATCAGCTCAGCGCCTCGTTACCGAGGACAAAAGCAGCTCACCCTCTGCTGATCCACTTTGTCGTCACCTTAGTTGTTCAGTGCACCGTTGTTTTTTAATGAGACGACAACAACAAGGGCAGGAGTAACATGCATTTAACGTGTTTACTCACAGATGAGTCCATTTAAAGACTGATCAATTTGAGGGTTTGGACATTCAATATGTAGATATTTTTACTTTAGCAGGTCAATTAATTATTGTGTAGGGTCTGAAAGTGAATACTAGAGCCCATTTTCCTGCCATTTGAACTCTGTTCGCTTTGTTAAAATGTAGATATTTATTCAGTTGTAAGCTGTTTTGTGCAGCAAGTATCTAATAAACATACAGTCTTGTCTGATGAACGTAGACTACATGATTTAGAAAAAATACTGAGTATGTGTGTTTTCGCCACTGTTTCTTCCAAAGCTATGACACCTCTGGCACAGTCAAAGCAGCTGGAGGAGACTTCATCTAAACAATAACTTAAAGAAATTTCTTCCATTTGGGTTTAGATATGCAAACATTCAGCTTGTTGTGCTGGTCCCAAGAGATTTAACAAATATGTATAAAAGAGTGCTCAAAACTGCAAACAAAGGTTGTAATATCTTCTTTTTGTTAGGGGATCAAATATTCGTCAAGCTCCAAAACTTCATATATACCCCATAGTATGTCCTGCCAAACCCTGCTTAGTCAGTGTGTCAAGCTAACAGAAACATGCACATCATGGTGATACTGATACAACCTAATGATACCGATTATCTCTACATCATGACCCCTGTTGGTGGAGGTGGGGGAATATATGGGGGAGCAAATGAACATTTTGTCCTCAAATCTCATGTTAAAAGCAAGAAAAATGTGCAGACGTGAGGATTTGAACAAGTTTGACAAGGACCAAAGGTTGGTGGTTCAATTCTTGGCAGCTCCAAAGTAGCGCCAAACTATCCTTGGGCAAGATACTGAACTACAAGTTGCTCTCTGATGCATTCATTGGAGGCATCAATGTGTGTGAGGACTTCAGGTATAGAAAAATTGCTTGGAGGGATTGGGCGAATGAAGCTTGTATGAAATGCTCGAGAACAGTAGAAAAGCAGTATAAAGGAACAAGTCTATTTACCATTGGTACTCCCTGATGGTTGTGGCCTCTTTCAGCAGGATAGTTCACCCTGAGGTGTTGACTTGGCCTCCATATTCCCCAGATCTCAATCAAGTCGAGCCTCTGTGGGATGGGATGGGCTGGACGAATGAGTCCAATCCATAGAGGCCCCTCTCACAACTTACAGGATTTACTGCTATCATCTTGGAGGCCAGCTACAGGGTTGTTTTGGCAGCAAAAAGGGGCGGGCAGACAGGCGGTCATAATGCTGTGCCTTATCGGTGTACATGTTCCTCCCTTCTGTAGCCTATCACAAAAAGACTGACTTAAAATTCCTTTATGAACTGGCAGTGCTGTCTTCAGTTTGTATTATTAGTCAGTCTGGATAGTTCATGAATCTCTCTCGTCTCCATTCTTCAGTCTGCATCACTTATGAGGGATGATTATGATAATGAGGGGTGCAAGCTCAGCCTCTCCCTCTGTGTCTGGTAGAGTATAATTGATGACTCCAAGCTCTTTACGCTTGACCGAACCCAAGCCTCTTGATTTATGTCTGGGTACAAATCTCCGTGCACACTCTTTTAATAGGAGATAACAATGTGGCATGCAAGGCAAACTATAAGATATAGCATCAATTCTGGGTTGCCCCACCACCAGCATCACAGACTCCTTGGAGATTATCTGATCACGTACCTGTTTTGCTACCTCCATGTGTTTTTATTATCGTTGGGATGAAAGTGTTGCTCTTCCCCTCCCCACATGGTTTGACAGTCCAGTGTTTGGCTTGGACTGAGGGACTCATCAGTTTAAATGTCAGCGTGGAGAAGAGGCCGACATTCCGGTGCACTTACCCATTAACTGATAAGGAGGCGGCTCCTCTGCTTCCTGCGAGCGCTGCCGATCCCAATGCTGTCTCACTATGGAGACGAAAATGGTCATACCTGCTCGATAAGTCTGGAAACTCCACCTCAGCTTGCCAATATTTACAAGCAGACTGATACTGCCTCTATATGAGATTTGACACATAACAATAGAATTCATCTCATTCACGTCTTGCCAAAAAAGAACACACACAAAAACCATGTACTTGACCTACATTAACATGGCCAACTTTTTCCATCTTTTTGCTCGGTGTGACGATCCTCGGAGGCACGGCATCGCTCCAGCGAGTTCAGCATGTGCTGAGACTGTGTTTGCACATGTTGGATTAAAGAGAACAAGCTGCTGGATAAACAGGAAGAATCGCTGAACCACATGTTTGTGTCTCAACATCAGTGGAAAAAAGGGAACGCTCAATTGTCGAATCGTGCCCTCTGGGACTTTGATTTTTCACAATAAAACTTAAAACTAAAACCCCAAAAGTACTGCAGATGTGAAACTGGAGCCCAGCAAAATTTTTTGGTGCTTTTCTTTTAAATTAATAAGTAGGCATCCGTATTGAGAGCGATTGTTCTGACCTTGACTTGCATGACTGATCATTAAGATTACCGCGCTAACCCTGGTAGATATTAAGAAAAGTGGATTTATGGTTTCATGTGGGTTCTTTTTTAGTTATTGCTACTATGTACTTTGACGGAATGACCTGTTTTACCATTAACTCATATGTAGTTTTTTAGACAGGTCCCGGAAGCCAAAAATAAGAAGAACACACACACGAGTGGATTTTTTCTGTGTAAAAACTATAACCATAATTTTTCTGAGTGAGCTGGGGAATTGCGAATGACATGTGTTTGTGTGTTGCTTTTAAATGCATTTTATCACTTCAACGCATCTGCTGTGAAATCATGCAGTATGAGACAGTCAGGAGAGATGAATCACTCTCCATACGGTGGACAGTGATCGGGTACATAAAAAGAATAATAAAATCCACAAGGATGTATGTCATTTACCTCCTCAGGATATGAGCTCAGACAGCATCCAGGAACCTGACAGTTTGATTTCGAGCTCTTTTCCACAGTGTATCCTGCCCCCCTCACCCCTAACCGGTGGCAGCAGATGCATCCCCCTCCCCGAGCCTGGCTCTGGTTAAAAGGGAGTTTTTCCTTCCCACTGTTGCCAAGAGCTTGGCCATAGAGAGCTGTCTGATTCTTGTGTTTTCTCTGTAATGGTGTAGGGTCTTTACTTTACAATATAAAGTGCTTTGAGGTCAGCGTTGTTGTGATCTGGCGCTATATGAATAAAACTGAATGGAACTGAACTGAAATATGGGAACGGATGTTAGAATGTGTGCTCACAAAGCAGTAACACCTACATTTTATTAACTACAAACATAGACGTGAAGTTAATTCATAATGAGTTCATTAAACTGAATTATAAGACGCCCTGGAGAGGTTGCCGATCCATTGCGGGGGAAACGCAAATAGGCAAACATTTACGCTCACAACCACACTGATGGCCAATTTAGAATCACCAATTAACCTAACAAACTGGAGCACCCAGAGAAAACCCACAAACTGCTCTTTGAACCCGGGATTTTCTAGCTGTGAGGTGAGTCGCCCCATCACTCCCACACACACATGCACTTTTTGTTCTCCATGCTAATGACATTTGTAGGGAATTTGGAAGAAACATCATCTATTCCCAGTGTAATCATTGGTTTATCTCTTATTATGTGACTTTAAAAAATAAATTTACATTAAAGTGACATAAAATGTTCGTTTTGTTCAAAAGAATGTGTCTAAAAGTTCATACAAAAAGTATAAACCTATCTATGCATATCTATATTTTATTATCTATCTGTATTTGTTTTATTGATCCACCCACCTCTGTTGAAAAGCACTGCAGTAAGAATCGCAGTCCCCCACTTTTAGAGGCTCAAAGGGACCTGGATAATTGACAGAGAAGCAGTTCCATGGTCAGGTGAGACCAGCTCCCTCATCATTCAGTGGCAAACTGGGCAGATAATAAATCTGGAGTTGGTTCAAATTGTTGAATTTGTGTTATTTTACATACGAAAACCTAAGGAATTGTCTCTTTATTGAGACTGAAAATATAAGACAATAAAATATAAACCTACTAAAGAGACAGCAAAAATGTTAGAAGTGGCCAAATCAGCAATGTTGTACTTTCTTAAAAAGAGCAACAAGTTGCAAACTGCTGGTTACACTCAAGATTAGGAAATAAGATCAGATCTAGCCAGAAAACCAAATCCATCCAGTCATGAAAAAAATACTTTGGAGGGATGAAACCAAGGTCATCTTGTACCAGAATGATGGGAAAATGTGTAGAAAAGGAAAGGAACAACTCACGGCCCAACACATGATCTGTCAAACATGGTGTTAATAAACTATTATGGACTGGTCATGTATGGCTGCATGGAACTGGATGACACAGATCGAAGGATGAATTCTGATGTATACAGAGTTATACTCTGCTCAGATTCAGCCAAATGCTGCAGAACAGATCAGCCACAGCGTCACAGTGTAGATGGATATTGATTCAAAGCAATCTGTAAAAGCAACCTGGAGTTTCTCAAGGCAAACAAATGGGTTTTCTTCAATGACCAAATCAGACGCCTGATCTCAACCCAGTACAGCATGCTTTCCAGCTACTGAAGACAAAAATCAATGCAGAAAGTCCCATAAACAAGCAGCAACTGAAGGTGGCTATAGCCTTAGCAGGTCATCTCAAGGGATGGAAAACGGAGCATTTTGGGATGTCCATGGGTTCCAGACTCCAGGCATTCATCAGTGAAGACAAAGGAATTTCATCCAAGTCTGTACATATAAATTATGAAAATCCTCAACAAATTCTTACTTTACTTGGTTAGCTTTAGGAAAACATTGTGGTTTGGGTTGAAATATGCTCCTTTCTCAGCACGAAGAGTGGATGTGGAAAGATAACACTAACCCAATGTGTTACCAAAAACAAATATATTAACAAGTGTTCATATGTAACGATTTAGGAGTGACAGATCCTCTTGCTATTACTTAAAGCCATAAATTTTACATGCTTGGAATGAAAACTAACTTACTCACACAGTAAGTCAAAGAGGCTGACGAGAATGGAAGGCAATATTTTGCAAAACCCTGGATTCTTATATAAAAATCCAGCAGCAAGACAGGGCTGTCAAGAGACTCGCAGAGAAACAGGAAAAGATAAAAAGTAAGTTGTATGGTTTGAGTCAAAGAGGGAAGGAAGAATATTTTGAAAGGTTCTTAATTAACTCTAAGAAACCTTCACCGGGGTTTGATACAGCTGCACCGTGGCACCATCACTGCCTGCTGCTCCTGCTTCTGTCTTCAAGTCATTTCTTTGCACTTTTGCTAAAAGGTCAGGACGGGCAATAAGGCAGCAAGTTCCCTGTCTGCTAAAGCCGGTGTGCCACCTAATCTTCTCTTTAATTAGACAGACGGCCGGCAGAAACAGGACTGACTTTCAGAAGTGACATCTACTATCAGGGGTTGCCAATGAACCTAGAAATATAATTTCTTCATTTAAGAAAAAATTCAGAACTTAGAATGAAACACTGTATTATAGCTTTTGGCCAAATGAGAGCTTTATAATGTGAAATGTATCTTTGCTTTCCATCTAACAGCCTTTCCTCTTCTGTCCTTTGAATGAATACGAAATGTGGGCCAACTCTTTGAATACTAAAGACACATTAAATTCCTCTGAGTACGTTTTTGACCCTTGCGTGGTCTTGTTAGCTTCAAAGGCCCCTTTTCCTGTGTTTTGTTTATGGCCCGGCAGAGCCGTAACTCACTGCAGCCCGTCCTCCCACAGCCGCTAAACTATTCTCTCCGCACAGTTTCCTGGGTCAGATCGCATGAACCTCTGTGGCTCCCTTTTCTGCAGATTTATTGGTTGACAGCTAATTTATCCATTATACACATTCCAAATTATAGGCTTCGGTCAACAGGATGGCGGCAAAAGAGCAAGGATCAAGAGAAAGAACGGGAAAGACGAGCTGTCCACCACATTACCCACTGGATCCGAAGGACTCATCTCACCCCTGAGCAGGGCCTGATGTTTGCAGGCTCAGCCAGTGAGGTTTTGGCTTTGGAAGGAATCAGAGCTTTTGATCATTGCCTGAGTCATACTTGTTAGAGAATCTCTACTTGTGTTTTTCTTCTACCACCCACTAACATTACTGATATCATCTTCATGCACATTGTAGTAACAAATGCAAGATCATTCATCAGCAGCTCCGGGGTTCTTCATGACCCTGGAGCTTCTTCAGTGGTTCTTGATGTTATATGGGGGACAAGCGGGTATAATGTCCAGTGACTAAAGTGTTAATGCTCCCCACTCCATTCTAGATGTTCAAAAAACTTTGTGTGATAGTTAGGAAGTTAGGAATAGTTATATTTGCAATAGAGAAATGTTGACATTTTTGCCATTTTCGCCATCAGGTGGTGAACACCTGATTAGCCCTGAATGATAAGAAAAAAAGGAAGAACGTGCAAATTAGTGAGGTTTAGAGATGCCAGTAAGTGTATTTTTTTTTAACTTGACCTAGCTAATTAGCCTCAGTTCCACCTCCCTGCAGTTCTGTACTTGACACCGAGGCTTTAAAGTTTCATCTAACCCTAATAAACCCAAAAAAACAACTAAAAGCATTTATCAAAAGTCAGCAAACTCTTTTTCATTTTTGTCAATTTTCCTTAAAACCAAATTTAATTTAAACAGCTATTCTTGAGCGCTATAAAGCTTCAGATACGACCCTCCTAAAATTCTACAAAGAACTAACATTCTTTGCAGTGCTACGGCCCCTGAAATAGAAATTAGCAAATCTGATTCATGAAACTAGCTAAGCTAACAGCTATTCATGAAGCTAGCTAAGCTAACAGCTATTCATGAAGCTAGCTAAGCTAGCTGCCCTCATATTACTCCTGGGTCGAGCAGTTTGATGCAGGTTACAGGTGGAGGTTTGTCTAAACGTTTGTCCCTGTACAAACTATTGCTCAGCAGGGTAGGTATCGATGTGTAACCACTTCACTGTCTATTGTACTAAAAAGTAGAAAAGTAGACCCCCAATACTCCAGTGTCACAGTCTTGCCACTGTAGTCTGTAGAGGCTGTTAGCAAGCCTTTAGAATTTCAGTCTTGTTATGTCAAATAACATTGTTTGATCAGGTCAGTTCAGAAAGTGCACTTTGAAGGAGTCCACAGATACAGTAATTTTGTCTTGCCAAAAGACAATTTAGTCACAAGTACCATACAGCTTTGAAAAAACAAAGCCTTAAATATTCCAAACTCCCAAAATGATTGATGAAATAATGATGGAATTAAAATCCACCCCACTCTCCATCGTTAAACACTGTTGTTTTTGTTCTCTTAGGAACTATGCTAGCATTTGGCTTTGATTCTGCACATCTGCGAGCTAAACCAACAGCGCCACTGTACTAAATGAAATGGTGGGAAAAAATAAAATTAATCTGTTCTTCATTTTCAAAGCATTTCCCCTCCCACATTAAGAAGCACTGCAGTAAAACAAGTAAGAATTTCAGCATGGTACGAGTGGTTATTGAGAGACGAGACATCACTTTAAATTCAGACTGTTGAGTTTACATTTTAAATTCAACCTCAAACAGAAAATAAGCTAAAAAGAGAAAAGTGTGTGTGTGTGTGTGTGTGTGTGTGTGTGTGTGTGTGTGTGTGTGTGTGTGTGTGTGTGTGTGTGTGTGTGTGTGTGTGTGGTTTGCTTATATAGGCCGTTAGCTTTTATTAATCTCCTCTGAAAGCATGAGGTAAACCTGAAGTTCACATCTTTAGAAAGGTTTGATTCTTTTAATATTTGCACCCTCCATCTTGTGCATTCATTTATAATGTATATGCCATGTCTCAGTAATTCATGTCCCGTACACGTTAGAATGCAGCTCTCTAGACCTTTCCAGCAAGCTCAGTGAGTCCTGCCTGTTGATTTAAAATAGTGACAGGAGATCTATTCTTGTGTTGAAAGCACGCTGCTTGTGGCACGGGATTTTTGTTTTTTTCTGGCCTCCCACAGCAGCAGTTTTCAGCCATGCATAGCATGTTCTCTCAAGCTACATTTCAACTTTATGTTCTTCCAGCTGAAGCTTAAATCAATAAAGCTTAAGTGGCCACAACAGAGGAGCTTGTGTTATTTAGCTGTTTTTGAAGGCTTCAGACAGAGAAATGCTGAATGTATTTATTTTTCAGAGCTGAAGTGAAGCGCGCACTCAGTTTGTTGCTTATTTTTGCTTTTGGCCATTAGAATAATTACTATATGTCTGTTTTTTTGCATGGACAGGTATCTCAGGCAGATCCTCTCCCATGTGCCTCTTCACTGTGGCCAAACAATCCATTATCATCCTCATAAAGCATCCAGGCAACCTGCCTCCTCAGCCACAGGACGCACACATGCACAGACCCACTCAGAGGCAGTATCACCGCATACACACACACAATCGCTATAATTGCACCTTTATTAGTCTCCCATTCACACTTTTTACAACCCGGCGCAAAGAGCAGGTCGCATCTCTGGAAATGGCCTCTAAAAGCACGGGACTGTTATAAACAAGACCCTCCAGCGCCATTAGGCTGAGTGGCTCAGGGAAGCAGGCAGGCCCTATGCTGCCAGCATGGTGAGTAAAGTCAGTAAGTGTACTTCATAGGAGTGTCACATGCAGAAAGGCTATCAATGAAACTTTTTTCTATTACACTGGATGGCCCGTGATGCTTTTTTAAGGTAAAGAACTGGATGTCAGCTGGTGGCATCTTAGCTGAAGTGCTACAGATTGGACCGAGAACCCATCAGGGTCATAAGAAAATCATAAAATTCTATCTATGTCCATCTAACCAGGATGTAGCACATCCTAGATGATGATTTTAATTGTGGGCAGACCTCCACTTCTATAAACATGCATATAAGACATGGGTGCCCCATAGCAAATATGGTGGTTGCACGGAAGCAAATTATAGATTTGTAGTTATGGCGCTAACAAAATACAGCCTGGTTGCAAGTGAAGGAAAACTTTGAAAACATCCACTCTGAATGAGGAAAAAACGTCATGCTGGATATATATACTGATATACAGACTAAGTAATGTGTTAGGAACAAACAAATAGAAAATAAAATGATCGACCTACAGAGGGCAGAATTCAAAGACATGTCAGTGGCCTTCACTTGTAAAACCACTCCTGTTTTGGGGGTTGCCCCCTCTATGTAGACTTCTCGTGAGCTTGCAGTGTACGACCAACGTTTTTCCCATGAAAGGTTTACCATCCATACATCACACCATGTTTCTGTCTTTTTGTGGGGTTGTGCCACTCCAGGGCGCCCTTTAGTTAAACAAGTGGCCCAAGTTTTCTTCAACAAATTGTTTTCAGTTTTGTTTCTATGACTTTTTGCCAGTAACACCCCATGTGACCTTACTCTGCAGTGCCTCTCTGGACTGCTTATCAAATATTGTAGAAGACAGCTCAGGTCGTCAGGCACAGGCCTTCAGACTGTTTCAAGTGTTACATAAAAGATTTGCGAAGCTGCATCATTGTTGCTCAATATTTCTCAATATTGCAGTGTCTATGGGACTAAGACGCACAGCTTTCAAACATAAGGTTAAGCGCTTCAGTACGAGTCAAATCGACAATCTCTTTTTTAACACTGACCTGATTTTCCCCAGCCAGGCTCACTGCCAGCATTTTATCACCAGCCATAAATGTCACCACTTCACATAATGTGTAATGTCCTACAATTTCCTGCCTTGGCGTTCTTGACAGAACTTGAAGCCGATCAGAAGGATGATGCTGAAAGGCGCTGACACAAATAGACTGGCTAGATCAAAGCATTAACCCCATATACTGTCGCTTTGTGATGATGCCATTCTGACAGCAAAGTGGAAATTCAAACAGCAGCCACCTGAGGATGGTGCCCTCAGAGTGCACCGCCTCCACGAGGAGTTGCATAAAACTCCACTCCGCAAAAACCCCCAGTCTGGGCATCAATCCCTACCTTTTTCAGCACACCCATTCAGGACATTACATAGTATTTCTCAGTGTCCGCACTTTGCTAAGCGCTTCTTGTGAAGTCTGTCTGGAGGCCTCCTGTGGTTGAACCAAATCCATTTTTAGATACGCCTCGTGTTCTTGAAATACGGAGAGACTTTATGTTTTTTTTCCCCAGCGACTTGTCTAGTCTGCCAACACACTGAACAGAGTCCCACCACTGCTGCTGCATGCCGTTTTGACAGAGGGGTTCAGAATGTTAAACCCTGCTGTGCATCAAATAATGCAACCTGACATTGACACCAACCTGCAGACCAGAAAATCTACACTAACTGTTTACAGAAAGTCAAAAAGACACCGAACTAGCTACAAGCAGCATATTCAAATAAAATATTTGAATATGCTGCTATCAACACATGGGAGTTGATCTGATGCGGTTCTCAAACAGGCGTGATAAACGCATCGGTAGAAGGAGGCAGCAAACACGCTGTCTGGCTGTTAGACGGTGAAGAAAAAGACAGCTGTGTCATCTTCATTCACAAGCAATCGCAGACTGAGCACCCACAGAAAGAAAATTAGACGGGCGAGGGTTCATTGTGCGGACAGCACTGGATGGAACTGAAAGGGGTCATGATGATTCAAGGCAGTGTATTAGGAGGCATACTGACTATGTCACCATGAGCAGCAGCAGCGAGAGGACGAGGGGGAGGAGGGGGAGAAAGAAAACCTGGGCTGCATTCTGATCTTAGAGGAGGATATAAGCATGTTTGGTCTGCCTGCGAAACTAAACAGTACCCTCTATTGGATGAGACGGAGATTGCGTCTGCCGGTCTCTTACTGGTCAGGAAGGACGTAGTGATGCTGACACTGCTGCTGCTCCATCTGTGAACTTTCAATCCTATTGAGCCACTCGCATGCTCCAATCTGTTATAATGACTTTCAAAAGACTCGGTATATTTCTTCTTTTAATCCTGTCTCTGTCGCTGACTGTATCCAACGCTGAACTCCTTCCACTTAACATGACGACTCAAGGGAACGATTATGATTTGACAAAAACTTCCAAAGACACCCCAATCCCCAGTGGGGTGCAGAGTGGGTTGGATTTTAATTTCATAGTTATTTTACTGAGGAGTTTGATCAAAGGCTCCACTTTATTCGCTCCACCTATCACTCCAACCTCTACATAAACTCTTATAATTACTTGCTAACAACAAGTCTGCCGGCAGTGAGACAATTTACACCATGCGAAGGGTTTCGAAATATATATTTTTTATCTGAAAGGTGTTTTCTTTTCTTTTATTCCAGCAGTTTAAATAATGCTAACACTAATGGTAATACTACTACTATTGTTGTTATTATGACTATTATTGCTGATTATGTGAGACAAAGTTTTTACAGGGGCTTTGTGATTCATATAAAATGAATCAATAGCCTGTAGAAGCACTAGTATTTGAGAGTAAGGGCTGGACTGCTATACCTTCATTCATCGTTTTTTGGCCTCACATTTGACTTGAATACTTTGTTATACAGAGGAGTTCTTGTTTGAGTCGATGACTGCAAGTCGCCCAAGTAAATGAACCCAAATCATCAGGCCTCCGCCACCGTGCAGGACAGTTGGTATGAGGTCTTTGTGTTGATATGCTTTTGCTTTATCCTAAATGTGATGCTGTTCATTATGACCAAACAGCTTCACTTCAGTCTCAACGGTCGGACAGTATTGTTCCAGAGGTCTTGTGGCTTGTTCAGATGCAAGTTTGCAAGCTTAAACCATGCGACCAAATTCTCTGGAGAGAAGACGCTTCCTGCTGGCAACCCTTGGCAGCCGTACTTGTTTTGTATTTTTCTGTACTGTCATGAAATTTAACATGGTAACTGATTCCTTTAATATCTGAGCTCAAGGGCAGGTTGCCATTTGGGGTGAGTAAAGTTCAAGTATTTTATTAGTGTGTTGCTTAACATTAATTACCAGATAAATACTGATGCAATTTGCTAATACCAGCATTTGTTAACAATAAAAGGCTCCAGTCTCACTTTTAGCTCCAAAACTCATAACGGCAGATCTTAAAATGCTGACATTGATGTTTCAAACTGTCAACAACCAATGGGTTACATGACGGTGGTTATTCCAACATTTATATACAGTCTATGAGAATAACATATGCACTAAAGAGTAGTTATGAAAACCACAAAACCTATGAAAACTGCCATCTTCCTCTGTGGACAGCACCTGCCATTCATGAATCTCGGGTCAGATTAAAAATCATCTTGGGTCAAAGCTGTGTTTAATATCCCTCCGGATCTGGCATTTGTCTCCCTGGAGACTAGTCTTCAAAGCCCACCGTTTAATCAGAGCTGCACAGATTAATGCAGTCCGCTCTTTATTTCCTCTGTGAGCCTGGATAAATTTCAGCAGTGAAGGCAGCGGCAAAAGCTGATAATATGGACATACAGGCAGAAGCATCTCTTATTCTTATGGGTTTACCGAAGAAAGAGAGGTGAAAGGTCATCTTTATTTAAAAGTCAAAGGTTTACTCCTTTTTATATTTCCATTGTAGCCATAGGCCCAGAAATGCTTGTGAGCTTTAACAGAAAACATGTCTTTAATATCTCCAAAGTCAAACAGATCATGTTTTTTTCCTCTTTTATGTAAAATGAAAAATTCCATCCATTTTTTAACATCATTATCCAATTCAGCGTTACAGTGGGGGCAGGAGTCTGTCCCTGCTCTCACAGGGCAAAGAGGAAGGGTACACCTGTGAACAGAAAACATGATTCTTGTACTTGGCCTATGAGGAACCTAACAGAACTACAAACTACACTTCGTACACCATGTGCGCATGATGGCATCAAAGCTGGACATTAAAGTCGACCGCTGCGCATGTAACGGAGGAATAAACCTAACAAAGCAACTGCTGGAGGAACAGAACAGCTGCATTTCATTACAGGCTGTTGTCATGCAGGCTACGTGGCACGTTTTACCTCGGCTCATAAAAGGATTAGAAGCTCTGTTAAAGTTCTTAGCACCAGCTGTTTTTCATGATCCCAGCATGTTATTGCATGTGCAGCCTGTGTTGAGGCTGAATTGCATCAGTCAACATGCAATAATGGGAACAGAGTTGTGTCACAATGCAGGGTAAACAACAATTTTGATTTTTTCTTCTCGTTTGTTCTGATGAATTTACATAAGTTATCATTACATGACTATCTTTAATACTAAGTAGTGCTGTGTAATACTTTAGTTAGTATTGATCTGATACAAAGTAAATACAGGGCCAGTATTGCAGCTTATGTAGAGAGAGTGTGCTGTGATTTATGAATTTGACTTTCCTCAATAATTAGTTAACGCAACAAAACACACCTTTCAGCTTTCCACATATTTTGAAAACTGGGTTCTGATCCAAAGCAGTTTGGATCATTGTGTTGTTTAAATGTGATATAGGCTATAAATAAAATAAGAGGACAGAACGAAAGTATCGATCTGATACAAATACCACCGTTGGAACCAACTATCAACATCTGGACTGATCCACCTACCTTTAGTGTTAGAACTATGGTATGCCATTGTGTGTGTGATGCAGAATTAGAGTACAGCAGAACTTTGTATGGCTAGGAAAAACCAGGGTACGAAAATTATTTCCAAATCAGAAACTACTGTAAAACCAGGCATCCATGTGCATCACTCATTTTAGTTCGAGGGCCACACGTCTGATCAAGTGTTTTTATATTATGTATAAAAACAATTGTTTTGTTTTTTGATCTTAAGTATAAACACATTCTGAACAACATTTGCCTCAAGGCACTTTATATTGTAGGGAAAAGACCCTACAGCAGGGGTGGGGGAGCTCCAGGCCTCAAGGGCCGGTGTCCTGCAGAGTTTAGATCTCACCATGGATCAAGACACCGGAATCAGATGATTAGCTCATTACCAGGCTTATGGTGAACTTCAAAACATGTTGAAGAGTTAATTTAGCCATTTAAATCTGCTGTGTTGGATCAGGGACATATCTAAAACCTGCAGGACACCGGCCCTTGAGGCCCGAGTTCCCCCACCCCTGACCTACAGTATTGGAAAGGAAAATCAGCAATCACATGACTACACTTGGTGACAGTGGGAAGGAAAAACTCCCTTTTACCAGGAAGAAATGTCCAGTAAAACTAGGCTTGGGGAAAAAAAAAAAAAAAAACCCAAGTGGAAATGTGCCAGGATTTGCTTAACCAACTTATCACCAACACTCTGTGGCAATCTAAGCCATAGGTAGCAACTTCATTATTAAAAGGGCTGTAAAGCCGACAAGGATTCAGACAGAAATAATATACGGACAGTGTTAAGTCCAAATATTACACAACCATTTAGTGGGCTGGACTTCCTGCTCATTCACAAATGAGCACGCGCACACACCCAAACTGGACCCTGGAAAGAACTCGCCCCTAAATTAACTAAAGCCATCAAATATATGCTTGTTGTTCACATCATCTACATATTCCTAAATAATTAATGCACAACATGAATGGTTAAGTGAGCAAGACCACCAACCATAAAAATGTTAACATTTATTGCTGTTTCTGAATACCCCATTGAAAGCAAAAGCATTCAGAGTATACACAGAAATTGTACAATTAGATATGGTTTCACAAAGGCAGTGAACACATACTGTATTACAATCTACAAAAAAATCTACTTTACAGAAATTTAAAATTCTAAATATCAAAAAGTACAGCTGCAGAAACAAGTGTAGAACTGGAACCAGAAAACTGCTCTGGATATCGGTTGGTGAAACAACATGGTGACATCACAATACAAAGAAAGCATCTGATCTTTGTACTTACAGCTGGTATTTGGAAACTACAACTGGCAGACGAAACTAAACAAAAAACAAATATACGTCAAAATAACTCATTGAAATGATCATAAATTATGTTGGTTTTATGCATCCGAAATATCATTTTACAAAGGACGCCTCTACAAGGTAGACCGTCATAGTACTGTTCAGTAGGATTGGTAGTGTATCAATGTGGGGTGGGTTAAACAGGACACGGGGGGGGGGGGGATCTCACATCTCTGGTGGAACACACGTTGGTTAGTTGGTTGCCATAGTTTAGGTCAGGAACAGATTTGCTGGTTTGTTTAGCTTACATGTGAAATTCTTAAATAATGAAGATCTGATGCAGCTCTGTTCTGACCCTGGCAGTGTGCTACACTACGGTTAAAGACTACCAATCCTGTAATAATGTCAAAATGGCTGGAGTGAGTGGCATTAAACAACCAGACCACCACAGAACTCAAACAACCCCAGTGAAAGAGACAAAAACCAAAACACAGCTGCAGAAACCAACCCCTTTTAGGGGAAACTTAAAAGCAAACTTAAAAACAGAAGAGAGGAAGATCAATAAAATATTCCAGTTAAAAAGAAGGAAAAGAAAAAAAAAAAATTTTGGGATGCCCACATCAGTGCCAGGTAGCCATTTTGGAGGAGTGTCCAAAGCGTAACGAGGCGTTCTTCTTGTGTTTGAGGTGCTGTCCTCGTTCCCAGTGACAGTCAAGCTGGAGTCAAGGACAAGCTGGTTTATGGTCACACATGGCTGCAAAGGGAGGGGGAGGCTCTCAGTCTAGTCCTGCTCCATAGGCTCCTCGGTGTTCCCAGTGTTTAAGATGGCACTTCCCATATCGCCCTCTGTAGGAGGTTCACTTGTACTGCTGGAGGGAGTGAGAGCTACATCTTCACTGGCCGCTTCTGCTCTCTCCTCTATGCTACAGCTGCTATCGCTGCTGCTACTGCTGCTGATGACTGGGTCACTGTTGCTCTCCTCACTGTCTCTGCTGGTCTCGGGGCTTTCCAGGTCGCCTGTGGGTGCCTGCTGCTCTGTCTGATCCATGTCGCTGCCCTCGTCCTCTGAGCCACACGGCACTTCCCTCTCGGCCTGCTCGGCCTCCTGGCCCGAGTCTGCACATGCATCGGCCGCCGTGCTGCTAGTTGGTTCTGTAAAAAGTGAAAAAGAGCAGAGGAAAAACTAAATCAAAAGTAGCTCCAGAGGGGGAGGGATGCACGCGATCCCAACATTACACTGGCGAGTACAGTATGAAGATATTTACAGAAAGAAAATTATATATTCTTGAGAATTCACTCTCACCTCCAATAATGCTTCTGCATTATAATAAATGAAATGTTACCTTTTGTATCAGTAAATGAACTCTTTATGTGGTTTACATCATTTAAAACTATCCTTTCGTGCCTACAAATAATTCCTTTTTACTTTACTTAACCATCTGTTCAGGTCTTGCTCTACGAGTACACATGCAGAGGTATTTGTAGGCCACTCTGGTCTAAACTACGTAATGCAAGAACCACAGCCACCACATTGTCATTGCAGTAAAAGGTACTGACAGCATCTTCAGGTATCAGCAGACCTGGCCTCTTAAACCTGGATTATATTGTGCTGAGAATACAGCTGGAGACCCAACGGCCAAGTGGTCATTCGTATTATACTCGTTTGATATCTGCTTGAAGTCCGATGCCTGGATTGTAATGCAAGTTCACCACAAAAAAAAAAAAACAACAACAACAACAACAACAACAGGCACAGAGACGTCTGCATGAATCCTTTTGCTAACTGCGTAATGACGACATTTACACCAGTGGAACTCGCAGACTTGCGGGTGCAGAGTAATCCCTGCTTCATCGTTAACAAATCCAGCACCACTCGGCCCTCAGCTCGGCTGTCCCTCTCTTCTGCCAGCTGCCCAAATTACACACACTGTGCATCAAATTATATGGTATTAATAGGACATGGGGTCAGTTTTATTTTCAACGCTATTCCTTAGTTAACTAGTTAAATTACAGCTTACATCAATGTAGCGACAATTTGTGAAACTGGACTGGAAACTGGTTACAATCTATATCAATTCCTCAGTCATGATGTTGAATATTGGGCAGTAAAGTCACACTTTACACAGAAAGTACTGCTTGAATTGTTCAACAACCAACAAGAGACACCAAAACATGTGTTTGTGAAAAGTACCCTTGAAAATCTAAAAGCCACAAGTTGTCCCTTTATTGAGATCAAAGAAAAAGTACCAGATGTTCACACCTTACGTGTTATAGTTATATATGTCAGAGTTTAAGCCAACTCTGACTTTGATGCTTCATGTTGCAGTGTAAAGTCAGAGCAAGCATGTCATTTGTAAGAAAGTGAGTAGTCTCGCTTTTCTTTTCTTAAAACATAAAAACAATTACTTTTTAACCAAAATAGTGACAAGCTGTTTTGCCGTACCACGACTTGTTCTCCAGGTTCCCTATGGTAAAGTTCTGAAGCATGTTTTTGAACAAGGTAAACTATCACAAAGCATCTGAGCTGTTTCTGTTTTTAAACTCTGCAATCTGATTGTTAACTGGGGTTGGTTTAGTACGCTAGAAACCTGAACAGCCAATACAGCCAGCACATTTGCACAATCGCTTGTATTTTTCATTATCTACGTTTGTAGAGTCAGCTCGACTTTGTAGCCTCAAACTGCTCAGTACTAAATTTATTGCCTTAACGTCCACAACCAATGAACAAACAGCACTGAAGAACACCTACCTTGGTCTTCAGTGGCAGCAGCACTGCTAGAGGCTTCATCCTCCTTATATGCAACCTTTTCTTCTTCTTCCTCTTCTTGGACCATGGCTTCTGCTTCTTTTGAGTGGCAGGTGGCATCTGAAGGCCTCAATGCATCCACCCCATGCTCCTCCTCTTCATCCTCCTCCTCATCTTCTTCCTCTTCATCCTTGCTGAACTTAAGTCTCTTCACCTCTTGCTGTTCAGCTTCCATGTCCTCTTCTGTTTCATCGTGTTTGTTCTTTACAGAGCTTCCCGGGGATCCGCCTGATGCCGAAACCTCACTAAAAATGAAATAAGAAACCAGAGATACACGTGAGACCAGCAGCTTTGATTGCGCTCCTGGTGTGTTAAGAATTCGGACATACCTGGAATCTTTGTCGCCATCTGGGTCCGTGTCAGTGTCTTTGTTGTCTGTGCTGTCTGGCAGACCATTAGCTGTTAGTGAGCTGGCCAGAGAAACTTTCGGTCTGTTCAGTGGTCGTGGAGTTCCTGGACCATTCACTTTCCTATCACAAAAGCAAACCAAAACAAATAAATAAATGAAAATACATATTTATTTTTTTAAATCGGGTCAATAATCTGTCCTCAACACAACCTCTCTGTAAACGCAGATGTGCTTCCAGGAGCCATTACTCCATTCATTCTATTCACAGCACTGCATCCATTTTTTCTGCAAAAGCATGAAAGAGAAAAAAATATTAATGCATTATTAAAACCCTCTGCATGGACACTGAATGCAGATAAATATTCTATTAAACTCTAAACTTGAACACATCACTTACTCTGAGATTGGATGGACACAGCTTACCACCATTACGTTCTAGAGGGAAATAAAAATTTCTAAAGTTAATCACAGACATTATTAGTTGAAAAATACCTAACTTTTCTGTTCACGTCTTACCTTCTCCACCCCCCGAAGAAACTTATCTGTTCCTGTATAGTTCCTCTTAGGTTCTGTAAGTAGCTCACACAGGCGCTGGATCGTGAATGGGATTCTACAAATGGAAGCAGAGCAACAGATTCACCATACAGTGACCAGGACAAGTGTCCTTCAGAAGGTCCATGAATCTATTTTATGTGGTTCGTAAGTGGGAAGTCACCAGTTATAAAAATCAACAGGGAAGGACAGATAATATTGAGAAACACTGTTCTGAGCTCTAATAGTCTCCCTTTAAGAAATGAGATTCAACTCGGTGTTGATTGATATACCCCCAAATCACAACAGTCACCTCAAGGTGCTTCATACTGTAGAGTAAAGACCCTACACTAATACAGAGAAAACCCCAGCAATCAGGCAACCCCTTACGAGCAAGTTTTATGGCAACAGCGGGAAGGAAAAGCTCCCTTTAAACAGGAAGAAACCTGTGGCAGAACCAGGCTAAGAGAGGGTCCAGTTGGGCAACCAGTTGAAGAGGAGATGAAGAGAAACAAACTTAGTTGGGTACAGCTCTAGTTGAATCAGGTTTTGAACAATCTTTGTACTCTGCTAATTTAATCTAGTTTTACAGCATGGTTTTTCATCTAGAACTGGTCTTATGTGGTCTAGATGGTGCTGAAGGGTTGGAGGTGGGCTAAATCCCAACTCTGAAAGTAGGTTATAAGTAGTAGCATGGTTCCTTTAACTATAGGTTTAACTGCAAAATTGTGCAAATAACTGAACTAGTTGCTCAGTACACTCATTTATTTAAAGCTGCCAACCACAAATTAACTTGAAATGTATCCAAAATTGATGAATAAAAGTACTGTTGACACACATTATGCAAAATTCTGAAAGAAAGTGCAAACTGACTGGCCTGAAAAGACTTGGGCAATAGGAAATGCTTTCACAACAAGCAAAAAAAAACACGAAAGAAAGAAAAAGTGTATATGTGCACATATAACACACAGTGTAACCTTGCTTGGCTTCTCTATTGATACCACTTCTGCCTCACGTGTTCCACTTCAGCTCAGTACCCACCCATTGTATCCCTTCACAATCTTTAGAATTCTCTCTTTCATATCTTCAAATGGAACTGACTCCACATTGGGATTTGCAGGACCTCTTTGCTCAGGTGCTGAGGCTCTGAAGTCATCCATCACTTTCTCCAATTTAAACAGGAAGTAGTTCTTAAATTGAGACCATTGAACCCTAAAGGAAATACAGTGAATAATTAGAAACAGGTCAACACACTGGCAGAAGACATGTTAGAAGCTTAAAACAAGTCAAAGTTCAACATTTCCACCACTGTGACAAATGGCAGATAAATTAGAAACTGCAATGTTGTTAAAGTTAACAGACCTATGCTATATGAAAGAAATGGACCCTTCCACTGTATTTTTACAGTCTGAAATCTACCCCACACTTTTGTATTTTTGCGATTATCTAATAAGACCAGGTAATGTCAGATACCACAAATCATTTTGGAAATCAAATGCAATATTAAAAAAAGGGTCATCCATCCATCCATTCGCTTCCGCTTATCCTTTTTCAGGGTCGCAGGGGGTGCTGGAGCCTATCCCAGCTGTCATAGGGCGAAAGGCGGGGTACACCCTGGACAGGTCGCCAGTCTGTCGCAGGGCTAACACATAGGGACAGACAACCATTCACACTCACATTCACTCGCACATTCACACCTAGTGGCAATTTGGATTATCCAATTAACCTATCCCCACAAGCTGCATGTCTTTGGACGGTGGGAGGAAGCCGGAGTACCCGGAGAGAACCCACGCAAACACGGGGAGAACATGCAAACTCCACACAGAAAGACCCCGGCCTGATGGTGGAATTGAACTCAGGACCTTCTTGCTGTGAGGCAACAGTGCTAACCACCGTGCCACCGTGCTGCCCAAAAAAGGCAAAAAAAGGTCAAAAAAAAAAAAAGGGTCAAATAAACAATTTTTAAAAATGTTAAAAAAAAAACAAAACTTTATTGATTACTCTGTGAAAAGAGTAATTTTAACATGGCCTTAAAAACATGTCACCCCTAGACTGAATATGTGTTTATGTGTGTAGTACAATTTTTCCAAGGTTAGGTCTAGCTGCAAAAAAAAAAAAAAAAGGCATTAGGCAAACACTGTGGTTGATGTTTATCTGTTGTGTCAAATCAGTTTGTACAAACTATAAATGTATGAAAGTTAGATACTCCAAAACATCTTTAGCTTGACACCAAAACTACAACCACACACACTGACTAGCTGCTTCAAATCCCTGCAGAGGGCCCTGGACATCTGACACCTCCGTTTGAAAAAGCTCTTACAACACTTACAAAAAGAAAGCTAGTGGTCATTTTGTGTACACCTCTTGTCATTTGCCACCGTTTCCTCCTGCTGGCTTGAGGGGCTGCTGTCTGCACCAGCATGTGGAATTTCTGGTAGCAGGTCAATGCTGACCCACCACAAACAAACTCACTTACTATCCCCAAAATACAGGTGAATTCCCATCATAGGTCTTTGTTAGTACCTTAAACTTTTCTCATTACAATATTTTAATAATTGTTCTGTTTACCATTTCCTTTTTAATCACCCAACCCCACGTGTTTATTTGGCCCATTTTCTTTAATCTTATGCCTTATGTAAGAATAACTCACTTAGATTTCAACAGTACTTACTACAGGATACTGCAGTAAGAAACCCTTATGATTTTAAATGATCCAATTATAAAAACACATGTTAACTAATATAACAGCAAATTGAAATTACTTATAGTCATGAAAGCTTTGAGCCACACATACTTTAGGCTGTTATCTCAAGTCCAAAAAGTCTATAAAATGTCATCATACAGGGCCTATTTAAAATGATAACACTTGTGTATTTGTGTGTGTGTGTGTGTGTGTGTGTGTGTGTGTGTGTGTGTGTGTGTGTGTGTGAGAGAGAGAGAGAGAGAGAGTAAGAGAGAGAGCAAAGGGATACAATAAATAGGTCTGTAGTTTTCACCTACATGGCATCGCCAGTTTTGGCGATATGGCATAGAAACTGTTCCAGTAGAGGAGATGGCTCCTTCTTTCCTTTCTTGTCGAAATCTGTTAAGATGAAAAATAAAATAAAAAACCCTGAGTGGCTTAACATGACCATTTAACTAGTGGAGGTGCACAGGCTTTGATTTACCTCAGCTTTCCCAACAGTTTTGATAACTCTGCCAATAAACCTGGATATTTTGTTTACTTTCAGTTATAATCTACTCTAGCCGACACGTAAAAAGCTGGTACCAGATCCCTGAGGAGTCACCCTATCTCGTTAAAGTTATCTATTTACATAACCAGTGTTGCTAATTCGCTGGCTAGCCTAAGTTTAGCATGTTAAGTTAGCCAGAAGACCATAGCCGGCAAATAACTGTACAAAAAGCCGGTGACAGTCGTCATATACTTAATACATATCTGTGAGAATATTATCAGTTACTGAGGGCAAATACATAAGAACTTTACAGTAAATCCAAAGGAATAAGTTGTATTTTCTCGTCGTTCTTTCATGACTAAACCATTTCCGTGAAACCGCTTATAATGCTAGCCTTAGCTAACGCTAGCCTCGAGTATCAGCTAGCTAGCGCCATTAGCGTGAGAGATACAATCCGATCATTTGTTACAAAAGAGTAATCTGGGCCGGACACAAATATCGTGTGGTCTCGGCCGATGAAAGAACAAGAGGAATAAACTGAGTATAACCTCTGAGAGCTTCTTGAAGCGAATCAATTTCCATCACGTCGTTGCCCTCTGTCAGTCTTGTAGATGTAAAAAAAAAGCAGACTGGCGGCTAGCTGCGGCTGCTAAGCTACAACCTCACAGACAGGCAAAGAGGAGGAAGCATTTTAATATGGCGCCGTGAGGTCACTGCCTGTTCGCTGAAACACACGGGGGGAGACAAGCGCTCCACTTATGAATGGAGGTGGATTTACACAAACAGACGGAGAAAATGAGACAATGTTTTAAGGGGCGACATTCTTTTAACACAATATCGACTTAAAACAGAATTTATACCAAAACAAATTCATCTTAAACATAAAAAAGTATATCAGAAAAATGTGAACCAAACTTGTAATTTAAATGTCTTTATCAGCACAAGTTTTGGATTTATGCTATCCAATACAATGCATGTGCATTTCTTTTTATTCGTGAAAAAAGGCATGGTTGGCTGAATGCCAATCTATTTGCGTTATGTAACATTATGATATACACATTTAGACGTGGGAAATTCAAGCTCAGCTGTATAATTTTTTAATAACAAGTGAATCAGAATGATTTCTATAAAAGTACACTGAACATAAAAAGATGCTGCATGTGAAATATGGATACATTAAGATGCTATGCACAGATACAATCTGGGACTGAGAGGCACTCATCACCATTTGCATACAGAGAATATTTACAAAGATATTTTTCTGAATCATTAGTTATGATACCTGACAATTTAAAATGTCGATTCTAAATATAGATTTTGTATCTTAAGTTAAATTTAGACTAAATTTAGGAGGGGTGTCAAATTTAGGTTTACCCACTGTGAAGCTGTGAACACACGGACCAGATGTGTATTATGTGAGTTTGACAGCTGACATTCTTTAATTAACACCATCCCTGCCAATGACAATATATTCCAGCAATATGTTTTGCATATTCTGGGAGGTCTTGGATGATTACTGATTCATAAGTCACTGGAAGGTTTGAAACAATACTCTGACTGAGAAAAAGTCCATAATTTAAGAAATCCTTGATAATATTGTTTATTGTCTCATATATTCTTCCTACATCCAATTGGTCTATGCACACAATGGCCTCTGTAAATAATTTTCAACATATTGCTTACCATTATATGATTTATTCAAGAATACCAGTTACCATTTACAAAGTATGGGAGGTAAAGAAATATATCCTCATGTAAAAACAAAATAATCTTTATTTCTTTACATATTTGTTAAGGGCCCAGACATGGCATCTCAACTCTTAAGAGAAACTGCCTTTTAAAAAAGAAAAGAAAAAAGATATTTCATCGTGTAGACGCTTGTTTACATATTCAATATAGCCTTCAAGTGTGAAAAAAGGCACATGATAAGCAACAAATCACAATCTACTTTTTTCAGGTTTCTGGAGCCCTGATAAGTGGGTTAAAAGGTCTCCGGGCCTTGAGTTTGACAGACACGATAGAGAGTTAGGTGAGTGTTAGCTTCACTTTCAAATCGCTAAGATTGGGCTGTATTATCATATTTGGATCAAAATATACTGACATCTGATACTTACTGATCTTGTTGAAACAAATCTTCAGTAACCATCGTCTGTACTCTCTCTGTCACCATTTAAAGAATATAATTCATCCCCGTTTATTGTTTCAAACATATTAAAACACAATTGATTATTATGCAGTCATGGTGAAAACAAACAAACACACACAAAAAAGCAACAACAAACATTTGTATTAGGACATAATTAAAACTATCTGGTCTTTAATAGGTCTTAAAATGAGATGAACAACAACACATGACATATTATTATACCGTGTTATTAACAAAAATAAGGCCAAAATGTAGACGCACTGTATAAAAACTAAGGACACCCTTACTGCTTTCTAGTGGCCAGGTGCTGCTAATGAAATGCATTTGATCATTGATCATCAGCAACCTATATATAAGTTTTGGCAGTTTGCTGGTCTGAGATCAGCAATGTTCTTATAGTAGCAATTGGTGCTCTCCATCAGTCTTGGAAGGGGCCATTTACAAATAATTGTAAGAAAGATTATTTACCAGTGGAAAACATTCATTACAAATACCAGTCTTCCACTGAGTGCACATCCCAAATTCACCCCAAAACAGAATGTGCAATGCTTGGAGGAAGTTAAAAAAACCCAAGCTGTATCTCTACAGGCCTCAGTTAGCATGTTAAATACTAAAGCTCATTGCAGTACAATTAGAAAAAAACACTTGTTTAGTTTTTTTTTTCTAATTTTTCTGCAATGAGTTTGTTTGGAATGATTGGCAGGAGAAAGTCTCCTCTCCATAATAAAAACCCCAAAGAAAAACAAGGCAGCACAGCTGATGTTTGGAAGATTGTATCTGAACAAACTATAAGACTTCTGGAACACTGTCTCTTAGACAGATGAGACCAAAGTGGAGGTTTTTGACCACAAGGTACAGCAAACACCAAACAAAGCACCTAATACCAGCTCTCAAGCATGGTGTTGGAGGGGTGATGATTTGGGGTTGTTTTGAAGTCCCAGTCATTGAGCAGACTGTTAACTCCTCTGCATACCAAAGTATTACAGAGTCAAGACCATCTCCAACAACTGAAGCTTAGCCTAAACTGGATCCTGGAACAGGATCAGAGAATGGCTGAAAGAGAAAATAATCAAGGTGTTTTAAATGCCAAGTCAAAGTTCAGACCTGAAACGTACTGAAATTAACAGAAGTGTGCAAACCTCTGAACTGAAGCAACACTGTAATGAAAACTGGGCCATAAGTCCTCCACAACGATGTCGGAGTCGCACAGGAAGTTATTACTGCTACTCAATTTTTTCCACACACCTTCTGCCTTTTGGCTTCATTTTTGTTAAATAAACAACACAGAGTGATATGTCACATGTTCCTGTCCTTACTTTAAGACCTGCTCAGAATTAGATACTTTTTTTTCCTTTTATGATGTTGTGATGTGTAAAAACCTCAGAACTGACAGATGCGGTACGTTCTTTTCACCAAGACTATATGAGCATAAATGAGGCTAAGGTAAACTCAGGACATTGCATTGTTTTATTAAGAAACACACGCTGAGTGTACAGCTATTCAGTTTCCAGGTTGAATGATTTGATACATTTGGCGCTTTATACCCCTTTAAAAGCAACTTTAAAATATACAGCCCATGCGTTCATCATTGATCACATGGTACGTACACCACACATCAGATTACAGGCTCGGAGACTCTCAAACACACAAATCTACAGCACTTATTTTCTTCTGCCAGGAAAGAAAACGTCAGACATGAATATTCATACGGTACATGATCTGCTGTGGTTTGACACCTTTTTTTTTTTTCTTCCTTTTTTTCCAAAATCTAGCACTTTTGGTTTTGATTTCAGTCGAGTCGTGTTGTATCTAATGGAGACATATGTGCAACAACAACAACCTTCCAGTCCTAATGTCAAAGTGCATTGTGACATTCAGTATTCAACACAAAAGTCTACATTTCTTCTGCTGTGCTGTGTGTAATACTGTCAGCGGCATTTGGCAACTGCAAAACAGACCACAAACTCATTTACACAGATTCACACTTCAAGTTATTTGCTGATAAAACATTCACAATTTTAGAGGAGTGGTTTATAAATCTACTACTTCAAGGTAGTAACGCTGTCCAAAGTTGACTCTGTGTAGCACATACACATCTCCCTAATGGTTAGGAGGAGAACTTCAAATGCTTGAGAAGAAAAGTAAAAAAAGACAAGACACCTTTGTACAAATCTTGACAAAAACACGGCTTAAATTTGTCTTACACACTTGAGATGAGCTGATACTTTCTAGTTTTCCAACATTCTTATACGTTACATCACTTGTGATGTCAAAATAAAGACGGTTATAAGGCAAACTTATTCGGCGACGTCACTGACCAGCACTGTATGCATAGGGTGATTACTAATTACCAGAGGCTCATAATGTTCATGAGACCCTTATTCCAGAAAGTGTCATGCGCTGAACACTGCAAATGCAGAGCCACCAGTTTCATCTGAGAATCCACAGGGACACCCACTTTCTCCATCAGTTATTTATGTGGCCTGACGTGGCGGACCACTTTGTCCTCAAACACCTTCCTCATTGTCTTTTCGATCTGCTTGAGGAAGACTTGGGGAATCCGACCACAGAGCGTGTTGACCGTCTCCAGGAACTTGGTCTGGATGGGGTAGAAGAGCGACTGGAACATGTTGTCCTCAAAGGGAAACTGCAGAGACGGAGACATCGGCCCATGTCAGTTCCAAACCCAAAGTTTTGTGCGTTTGCGCAGGTTTTTTTTGTTTGATCTAGAACATATCATAGGCTAAATGATATTTACACATTCGGTTGGCAGGGGTGGGGCGGGCCTCGGTATTAATCATAAATTACGACCCTGCTCGTCTTTAAGAGGCTTATCTCAGCAGAGCAGGGGGGGAACCGACTCTGCTGCCGGAGAAAACAAATTCTAATTTTAAACTGACCCAGATTGTTTCATGAGTGCAAGGGGAGAGATTTTGAAATCACAAAATAAATAGTCATAGCTGTTCTTTTTTTCTGAGCTAAACAATGCTGCTACAGAAACAGGTCTACACACACTTATATGTAGAATTGCTCCTTTAGCAGCTTGTTGGGACACATTTTCATTTGCATGACTTCCATTCTGTATTTTAGCAGCTTTATCAGAGCTAAGCAAGTATTCCTCCGATCATGACGCCAAGCTATGCTACAGCTTTCAGGCCTTATTGCAGCACAATGGAAATTTGTACTGAGCAAGTGCATCTACCTGAATGTGTGTTTTGCTCCAATGAATTTGAGGTATTTTCCAACAACTACCCACATGAGCCTGTGGTGGAAGTGCTATGACCTGTCATTGCTTCAGATCAGATTCAGCAACATTATGTGCCCCAAAAATGAGGTCAGCTGATTGCCTGCACATATTGACGGATCATGTGGTTAGCACCGTTGCCTCACAGCAAGAAGGTCCTGAGTTCAATTCCACCATCAGGCCGGGGTGGAGTTTGCATGGGTTCTTTCCTGGTACTCTGGCTTCCTCCCACAGTCCAAAGACATGTAGTTAGTGGGGATAGGTTAATTGGAAAGTGTAAATTGCCCAAAGGTGTAAATGTGAGTGCGAATGGTTGTCTGTGTCTATGTGTTAGCCCTGCGATTCACTATGTCCAGTTACTACTGGACATAGTGTTCCAACAGAGGGCACTGTGCATCACTGCCATACTGAGTCAGTAAAGCTTGATTTATATGTGTGAAATCAACATCCTAACTAATGTAGGAACTGGAAACTCCTTTTAATCCCCACACCACAACCTTCCATGCTATTCAAACCATTGTGGTATGCTGCAACCTGATGTGTAGCTACATTTCTCAGGAGGTGCACGTCAGGTTCCTTCAAAACACCAACATGTCCCAGTCTCTCAAGACTGCTAAAAAATTTTTTTATTAGTTATCAGTTATTTATTAGTTATTAATCATCTCTGGCTCTCTTCCACAGTGTGTCTTTATTCCATTCCTCCCCTCACCCCAACCGGGCGCGGCAGATGGCCGCTCCTTCCTTAGCCAAATTCTGCTGGAGGTGTCTTCCTGTTAAAAGGGAGTTTTTTCTTCCCACTGTTGCTAAAGCTCTTGCTCACAGGGGGTCATTGTTGTTGTTGTTGATTGTTGTTTTTTATTTTTCTGGTTTTCTTTGTATTATTGTAGGGTGTTTACTGTATAATATAAAGCACCTTGAGGCAACTGCTGTTGCGATTTGGCACTATGTAAATAAAACTGAACTGATAACGTTACGTAAGAGGTTGTGGCGTAGGGATAAATGTAATTTAAGATTTCCCTCAGAAGCATAAGTCACACATAACTTTCAGATCCTCCTGGGATACTCACATCATGGATTGCATCATAGACTACTTTAAACGCTGGCTGCTTGTCATCATGATATACGCCACGGTTGCCATGGAGGATGGACACGCCTTCCTCTTCAGCCCCTTTGCAGTTACTACCGTACATACAGTGGTCAGGTCTGTAGTTCCACTGGCATGGAAAGATGAATAGACGCTCTGGAGGGGGGAAACGATGAAATGGTTTATTTCTTAATCAGGTAATTGCATCAATGTGTTTCTTGAAGGGAAAACTAAATATGCATCCAGACATACCAGAAGATTATAGAATAAACAGAGTTGGGAAAATAGATCGTTTTAATGTCAGCACAAAGAACAAAAAACCTGCTTCTGCTGTAATAGAGGAGCTGATCATTGAATTGCATGATAAAAATCAATAGAAAAAGAAACACAAATATTAATTAACTTATTTGTTCTGAACCCTCAATAGTGGTGCATTAGCTTAAAGAACATGAGGTCCTTGATTGGTATGTACGCTACTACCAGGAGAAAAAGTTTCCTCACCAAGAAAAACACAGATCAGAAAAACGCTGATGGACCAACATGAATATATGAATATACTCAGACAGCAGAGAACACAAAGCGCTTAATATACAAAAACAAGACACTCCATTTGGCTCTGAGCAAATGCGAATGATGCCAGCTCTGCTGACGGCTCTGAGCATTTGATGCCTACATCTGGCGGCTGCAGCTGGATCTCAGTCTGCTTTCACCTGCAGCCACAGCCTTGGTGTTTACACAGCCAGATTCATGAAGCAGACTTTAGCAAAAGTGAAAATAAGATGCAATTTTTGGAAACATGTTGATGGTGAGAAGCTGTTGTTTGGGCTGTCTGCAGACTGGTATTTCAAAGTGCACTCATATGCATGGATAAGCAGTTTGGATTAGGCCTTAAACATAACGTAACATAGTGCAATTAATGCATTTCTTATGTATACAGACAAACACACACACACACTTGAAAAAGGAGCTTGTACCTGGGTTGTAGTGGAAGATGATATTGAGGAGGTCCTGATCTCCCCAGGTGATATGGTTCTTGTATTTCTGGTAGAGTGGATGAAGAAGATCCTCCCAAGACAGGCCAGTAGGGATCATACTGTTCTGAAATACAAGGATTAATAAAAAGAACAGCTTAAGAGGAGCATTAAAAAAAATAAATAAAAAAATCATCAAAGGCGGAGCACATTTACATTCCCGCTTCCATGTGCAATCTGCTGCCAGTATTAGAGCTGTTAAATTGAGTTCTGAGGGCAGAAGTCTGTGATGCTGTCATGGTAATCTGGAAAGCTTTAATCACAGCCCACTCATAGCACTCTGCCTGTCACTTGAGCTCAAGGAAACAGCCCTTCAGAATGCAAATAGGAAATTGCAGCCCACTTTAGCTTTCTACCGATCAGAGTGTGGGGAAATAGTACTGTTTTGACCTTACTTTGAACAGCGTGCTGCGGATCCGTGTGAGATTCATCAGCATGACACCAGAGTTGACGCCCGTGACTCCGTAGAAAGGGTGGCGGGCAAACCGGCTGTACCAGCCAATCTTGGGTACCTCGTGCTCTGGGGCCATCGCTGCCAGCTGCGTCCTGTTGAAGGACTTCAGTAGATTCCAGATATCATCCATAGGGCGCAGAAACAGCACATCAGTGTCCACATAGAGTAAAGAGTCCACGTCCTTCAAGATGACCTGGAAGTACAATTTTAGACGTAAATACAATATTTATGCCAGCGGTCCCCAACCTTTTTTGCACCAACGGACCAGTTTATGTTCGACAATATTTTCACGGACCGGCCTTTAAGGTGTCGCGGATAAATACAACAAAATAAAACCGAAAAAAAGATTTATTCATAACACACGGGAAAAGACCCAGGGAAACCGAGTTAACGATAAAAACGACGGAAAATTACAATAAAAACTGATAAAAACCCTGAAAACCATAAATGTCACACCTGAGCCTCAACTCTCGCGGCCCAGTACCAAACGACTCATGGACCAGTACCAGTCCATGGCCCAGGGGTTGAGGACCGCTGGTTTATGCCACACATTATCAATATGTACTAAAAAAGAATACAGGGAAAATTAACCCCCAAATTCAATTAAATTTTATTTATATAGTACCAAATGCTAACAGCAGTTGCCTCAAAGCACTTTATATTTTAAGTTACAGACCCTACAATAATACAGTTTGTTCGTTTGTCCAGTTGGGCTGGAGGAAAATTACTGTTAGAGCGGTTGCAAAAAGACTTCGGGTCCTTACAGGTACTCCGGTGCAGTGGTTTGTATCATGTATATCTAATAGTCTCCAATTTGTTTATGTAAATGGAGAGTCCTCTTCAAACACTGAAGTTAACTATGGAGTACCACAGGGTTCTGTGCTAGGACCACTTCTGTTTACATTATACAGGCTTCTCTTAGGCAGTATCATCAGACGGCACAGCACATATAAATGAATGTCAGTATTAATGAACCCCAACTATCCCAACCAACACGTGAAGATAGCTATTTCCTTCAAAACATACTGTAGTATCTGCTCTGTAGCAGCAAAACAGACTACTGCTTTATTTTTTCCTGGCTCAGCTGACAGGAAGATGCAGAGGAAGAACGCTAAAGAACAAAGTGGAGGATGCAGTGCACAAGTTTTAGTTCTTCAAGAGGAAATCTGGGTTTCATTACACTGCTACAGGAATGTTGCGAAGTCAAGCAACGTTACTTGGAAAAACAATTAAACCAGCACCAATCCAATCTGTACAAACTAGAGTTTACATGGAAGGATAAATGAAACAAAACACAGAACCTGTAAATATTTTTTTCCCTTTAAATACCTCATCCATTTGGATACTGGTAAAGATATGTAGCTGCTTTGACTGACACGTGCTTAAAGAAGATGCTGTAGTTGTGGTTAGACTTGAACCAGAGCTCTCCACAATGTTTTTTATGTTGCTGCCTTTTGAACCTTTTTGCACGGCGACCCTGAGCGGTCAAACGGACTGCAACTTAAGAAAATGTCCATAAAGAGAAAGATGCTAAAAAACTTCATCTTTTTCTCCCCAACAACATCAGTGAGTCCCCTGCTTATTCTAAGCATGTCACAGTGCCATCCTTCGTATGCCAAAATTGCTTCAATTGTGAGGTTTTTATATTGAACTTCCACTGTGCTTTTGAGTCCTTTTTTGCAGCCTTTTCTATTTGTTTTAATGCATTTGACCTCTCAGGGCCACTGTACATTTGAGCAGAATTAATTGACAAATAGTACAGTTTGCTGTGTGTTCCAGCAAACCCTACTAGAGGATTATACAGTGTTGGTGGGTGAAGTCCAGATATGGCAAGTTACGCCTTAACCCCCCCCAAACCTCCCAAAATACAGGAGACATGATGCGGTTATGTCCATACAGTCTGACTCTAGTAATGAGGGAGTTCTACAGCATTAACTGTAACATATATGGAAATATGTGATAACACTGAATCAAGAGGCATGTTCTATTTAATTCAGATTATTGACGAGGCAATAGAAAGGTGCTCAGTAGGTGTTCCTAATAAAGTGAATAGTGAATGTCTATTGATTGCCTTGCAGCAAGACAAAAAAAAAACACCTATTGATCTGCCACATGTTCATTACATGGTAAGAACGCTGACTGTTACTGCAATGAACCGTGTCAGAAAAAGGAAATCAATAGGCGGCATGAGCCTCACTTGATGGAATTACTGGATTTGTTCTCTGGGGAATTCTTATTTGTTACATAATTGCTGCTGAGAAGGTATGAAATCATCAATAAACAAGCCAGTATCTAGCTGTAATCATCCAGTGAAGAGGGTAATAAGATTGTTTAAGTAGAAAAGAGATGGATTAACATTTTTTCTTAACACCGGCTAATGACATTAAGCATGGTGGGGATATTAGGTGAGATAAGTGTGGCAGGCTTACGGGGAGGAAGAGTCTCTGAGCAGCGCAGGGCTTGAAGAGCTTCTTCCACTCGTCAGCGTTTCCCACCGAGAAGGAGATGGAGTAGATTCTGTACTGGAACTTGGCTGCGACAGAGCGAGGCCACTGGTTCAGCTGAAAGTAAAGCAACATGCGGTGTGTTACGCCAAAAAAAGCGTCTAACTGACTTTAAGTAAGGCAGGCTGCGTGAGAAAGAGTCAGGATAAACAACAATTAGACTGAAAGCTAATCTCCCTTTTGCTTTTTTCACAGACTTGTGCAGGTGGCCATTTCAAACAATGAAGTCACGTCTCCGGCTGCTGATTGGGTCTTTTTGGTACGCGTGCAGCAACCAGCTGCTATTTTATTAAAACGCAATAATCTAAACAAGGGAAGGCACCATCTTAAAGCATGGCGAGGTTTGCTGAAGCTCGCGTTATCTGACCAGTTAGGCGTTAAATCTCTCCATAATCACCAGTTCAACAGTTTGGCCCTGGGAAGAGCGAGAGAGACAGAGAGAGCGCCACAAGCAGGAGGAGCATAAGAGATCAAGGGAGGTGAGACTAACCTTTCCTGTGGCTCCTTTCTGGCATATGTGTCACATTATTACAGGCCTCAGCTACCACGACTCCCCCCTCATGGGAATTTTCAACACATGGCAGTGATTCACCGCATACAGGAACGCTGGCTTTTAGGATTAAGATTTAAAGCTGTTTAAAGGTACTTCTGCTGATATTTGTGGCCCATCAATTGAAGCAATGTTAAAAGGCTGTTAGTTACAGTATCAGTGGAACTAATCAAAGTCACGCCAACGCACCTCCGTAAAGGTGACTTTGAGGCGGGGGGAGGCGGAATAACGCAGCGTGTCTCGGTGATATATTACGCCCCGGCCTTGAGATAAAAGGGTACAAGAGTGAGTCTAAGAGAGGCTCCGAGTTACAACTGCTGTGATCTCGGTGTCATCTATTACAAAGAAAGGAGGAGTGTTTAACATGTGCTGTGGTAGCTCAAAAATCAGAGTAAGATCCTGAACAGCAAAGCAGACAGCAAGGTGCATTGAAAATACAGGTTTTTGGCTCAAAACACATTACAGGGTTCTTACCCTTTCTTTAAACTGCAGGGCCAAGGGGTCCTCAGCAAAAATGTGAAACTTGATCTTCTTTAAGCTGAACAGGAGGGCTGACTTTACCATGGTGAGGGTCTCGTTCAGACGGTTCCCACAAGCCACCACGGCCAAATGCATGACGTCCTCCGCCTTGGTGCGCCTGGTTACAGGTCGGGCTACATTACTCCGTGGTTTACTAGAAAAGAGTAAATGTAGAAGATGAAGCACTGGCAGTCTTGTATAAAAGAAAAACAATAACACCTCAGTATAATGAAATTACTATATCGAGATCAAAAGCTGGCAGTAATTGCAACAAAAGATGTGCTGGATGTCGAGTTTTTCCTCCACCTAGCTGTCCGTTTTAGATTTCAATGGGCCAAGGCCACACGTTTGGGCGGGGTGGGGGTGTATGTGCTGACAATCACAAACCTTGTTCCCCTCACTCATCGCCAGCAAATTGGCCTGCAAGCTGCAGAACCTGTGAAGAGCAATTTGTGCTCAACAGATGGACCACAGCACAGTGGAACCAAAACATACACAGAAAAATGAAATTACTGAAACGGACGCCATAATTTCAGACTTCCACAAGAGCTCCAACCCATATGGTCTTTGGAAAGCTGGCACCTATATTTATATTTCTTGTAAGCCAACATAAACTGATGGCTTTTGGTTATAACTACACATATATCCCCATGAACACCATTTATGAAAATACCCCAAAATAATATTATACTTAAGCATGACACTTTTTACTTTTTACTTGGTGGGGAAGCCCATAAGTGAATAAACAGATAATAATTATTAAGATAATTCTACGTTTTTTTAACCTTTTAAACCCTACGTAATTGTACTGCTAGAACATAGTTCATCACCAAGACAATTTGATGCTAGGTTTTTGTCCAGCAAGATAATATTCACATTTATGCCTTAAAGCAAACGTTGTTGTGATTTGGTGCTGTATAAATTAAAGTAAAAATGTTAAATTTTCAATGAAATATGCAAATGCCAGAAATAAAATGCTAACCTCGAGCTTTAGCGTCACCTCCACTTAGCTCCAGTGTTTAGCATGAAGGCTGCTTCAGCAGTTTGATTTAGCCACACTGGGCATTTAAAAATGTCCTTTATGTTATAGAAAAAAGCATTTTTTAAAATGTCTAAATATTCAGGGCACAATAGGGTCTGTTAACAACAGAGTGGTTTTCTAATATTTCACAAAGAAGATTTGCAAAACCCGACTTTAAAACAAATTTAAAAAAAACAACAACAACAAAACACTGCATATGTAAAATATCAACCCAATTTGAGATTTTTAGATTCATTCTGTCATTTATTTAGTCAGCGAAAGGTTTTTACTAAAGATATTACCGTTTATTTTCTACCAGACTCAATGGCTACCAAGCTAGCTGCACACAAACCACACCAAAAAAAAAAACTTGAGAGACCCACAGTCAAGTGAAAAACAGCGTTTTCAAAAGATGTACTGTGTAGTCCTGTTATAAAGAAAACTAAGTATACCCTCACTGCTTACATAGGAGTTGTTTACATTTGATTAGCAGGTGCTGCTAATCAAATACATAGCGCGGTGAGCGCCTCTATAAAAGCACAAGTTTTGACAGTTTGCTGGGAGCAAACATTCAGATGTGTGTTAAAACAATGGCACAACCTTTCCAGGAGTCCACACTTCAGCAAATTCATCCCAGGCTCAGAGAAAATACAAAAAACCCCAACAAAAAAAACCCAAATTCAGACACTAAAGGCCTTGGTTAACATGTTAGCACATTTATCAAAAGACTGAACAAATCAAGGCAAATGTGAGGCCAACTATCTGACAGCTAAAGCTTGACTGAAATTGGGTCATGCAGTAGGCCGGTGACCCCAAGCACAGCAGCAAATCTACAACTGGCTGAAAAAGAAAAGAATCAAAGTGTTGCAATGTCCCAGTTAAAGTCCAGAGCTCAACCTGACAGACCTAGACTTTAAGAGAGCTGTGCATGAATTAATACCCACAAACTGAACTGAATCAATAATCAAAGCTTTAAAAAAGAAGCTAAGCAATAACATCACACCATATAACGTTTAAGCAAGGTTAGGTTCAGGTGAATGATGCAAGCGTATTGAGTAAAAGGTTGTGATTCCACTTTCCCTTCATTACAGCGTGTTTTGTTTCTATTCCTGCTGTTATCTTTTTAAAGTCGGTGCAAATCGTCTGGGTGATACTGGGAATAATTATATCTGTTAAAAAACAAATGCATTCAGCCTTAAGCTCTTTTTGCCACTTGTATGGATGTCAGTATTAATAGTACCGGCTTCTTACTTCAACAACAAAAACATCATTTGGGATTTATATGGATGACAACAGGAGGAAGTGAAGAATTTAAAAAAAATAACAAGCAGCCATCCTCCTATTGAAATGAAAGGTCAACTATTTTTCTCAGTCATGTTACATGTGCGCCTCAGTATATCATTTAACAAACACCTTCACACACGACTACCTCTGCGACTGGACTTTGCTCTTCCATGTTCAAAGGGAAGGGGGTTCTTTATCGGGTTTAAGCGCTCTCTCTGCAGAGCAGCGCGGCCTAGCCTGCTCTATGATAGGGAAACATTTATGTAATGGGGCAGCCTAAAGTTAAGGTCAACATCATCTATTTTTCTTCTGTGTAAGCACTACATGGGGCCGCTTGTGATAACAATACCTTCAACATGAATGTTGACCTAGCCAAAGAGGAAAAAGTCTGGCACGAATAAAAGAACAAAGAACCTTTTGTTTCAACATATAGCTTTTTTTGCTTGTTTTTTTTCTTTGAGGAGGAGAGCTGGGGAAGGCAAAATGGAGAAGACCGTTGTAGAAGACATGCATTTCCTCTGCGTCTGAAACAAGCGGGAGCCTAGCATAAAATGGATAGGAAGGGAGAAGAGTGAAACTCGACAGGTGGGTTGCGGGGCAGTCCTCAAGCGTGACACTTCGTTTTCTGCATGGGTGCGGGACAATGATGAACTGCAGATTAGGATGAACGAGAAGGTGCTGAGAAATCTGTCCGCCACGCTTCAGGGGCTGATGTTCTGTCAAGGTTGTTGAACACACAACCCATTTCCCCACAGAAAAATGCAATCCCTATCCCCTGCAAGGATGCAATCGCGTTGCACTTAGTCATGCAAAATAAATAAAGGCTTTTTTGCATAAACCTGAATGACAAGACAAAAAAAACCCCACATAAAAAATACGTTAATAATGTGTTTGCCACATTAAGCATGGGCTGCTCACATAATGGTTTGTGTCATGGCACCGCTCCTCACATCTGGAAGCAGTCAAAAAGCACAGACGAGGTACAAAAGGACTTGAATTCCTTATCGGCTGCATAGCAGGCACAAGAGGAACCCTTCGCCTACAAAAGCACCACCACCGACCCTTTCAAAGCACGCAAGGAGAGGAAAAAGGCAGCGCCTCTAGAGATAAAAGAAAAATGTACAAGCGATGTCCCAGAGAACACCTTGAAGACATTTAATTAATCCGAATGTAACTCTGTTTGGTGGACTTCTGACCGATGTGTTCGCATTGGTTTGAAGAAGCCCGTCTCAAGTGGTTAAACAGAATTCAGCTGATTAAAGTTGAGACTATACGACAGAGAGTGCCAGAGCTACTTCTCGGGGCTGATCCGCTGGATTCTTTGCTTGAATGTTATTCAGCTGGGGCACAAGAGAAAACAGAAGAAAACCTCAGATCGCATGTGACCACTCATGAACAATCACTGACGCAGCTGCCACAAGAATCTGGTTTTATGTGTTCATTTCAGCTGCCCTCTCAGAACATTTGCATTCATCAGCATGCTGAGCCGAACATGCTAAAATAAACATGCAACGTGTCAGCGCAGTTCTTAAACGACCAAAACGCGCTGACTCAGGCCGGAGATATTCACTTTCACAAACTCTAAAACCCAGTAAGAGATTCATCAGAGAGGCCGATGCAAAGAAACCCGAACAGAGAGCGGCACGCACGCACTGCTGCCATCATCATATCCTCTTTTCTGTGTCCACCACAAACCTTGACCAAGTTCTCTAAAGTTAAATTGCAAATGCAAATCAAAGTATTATACAGCAGTAGGATGCACTGGTACTAAATATGGACATTTCTAATAGATTAAAAAAAAAAGTGGGGACATTGGGACTGTGATGTGATTCCCACACATAGACGGTTAAAAAGAAGGAAACGGCTTCTGGGTCTGAAAACTGAAGCCACCTCACAAATGTCTAATAACCAAAATGGCAAGATGGTTGCAAAAGGTGGTTGAAAAAGGACTTGGGGTCCTCGGATTGATGTCTGTAAACAGTAAGTTGCTTATTTCATGCCATACTGAATCTTCTTCTTCATATTTTATGAACCACGTGTTTGATATAGCTAAGATTTTATGCCAAATGCACTCCATGACACAACCCTCTCCATTTATCTCTGCTTTGGACTGGTACTAAAAGTACACTGCCATTCTGCCTAATCATGTTTTATATACGCGCCTACATGCAGGTCAAATGCGTAGAACACCAAAGGCGGAAGAGAGCAGAACTTGTAGGCGTTTGTGTGCATGGAGGCAAGTTTTAATGCAAGCCTGCACCTTCAGACTCAAGATACGAAGGATCATACCAATGGTTTATCATCTGAAAATCAAAATGCAAAGGACAGAAACAACATGGCTGGCATCTGGATAAAACGTCACGCTCTTCCTCCTCACCTCAAGCCTCATCTCCTGAACTGAAGTCGGGGCTCTAACACACGAAAACGACAGTTATTGTCAGCAGATTGGACATGTGACCGTTCCATCTCCGAGCAGCTGACGTTAAGTCGGCTAAATAACAAAAACAGCTTGATTACAACTGTTTGATTACATTCTCATACTGTGTGAGTTCTTGAAGTTTCCAAGTCCAGCAATGTTAGACCCACTAACGCCAGCTAACAGCAGCTAACACTGACAAAAACACCAGCGCTTACTGACAGAAAACGTTGAGGATATCCTCAACATCAGTATATCTGTCAGTGCACAGAAGCGAGCTTCGCTGACTCCTCGACTCCTTTTACCTCCTCCAGACTAAAAGGGCTCACTAAAGAGTAATGGTGATCCTACTGTAGCTACGACTACGCTCTGTAATCTATGGACGTCTAATGGTGAGATTTTCCACACTGCACTAAACGTTGGAAATACACATCTTGTCCCTGGCCTATAGCTTCAGGAGATGAGGTGGTAGTGATAGATATGTCATGGGTATGCTGCTGCTTCCTTCAGCAGAGTGATACGGCTGATGGATGTTAGTGGAGAGTTTAGCAAATGAGTGTTTGGTGAGATCTTTACAGCAGGTATCTCCATCTCATATCAGAACATCCCAGATCTTTAAGCATATATGAAATGTTTATTTAACTTTTACCAGTAAGAGAAACCAGTGGTATATAAGAACCAAAAAAGCACCACGCAAACACCTCTTTTACAGTGATATCAACCATCAAACACCAGCATGGTAAGTTCCTATGCCATGACTGCCTGTGTATCATACACCCCTGCAGCTCAAAGACACTTTGGAAATGAAGTGAAAGTGGGAACTACCACAAAAATCCATTTTTCTAACTTTGGCATGTGTAAATGCGATTAACAGCGTAGTCAGTCATGAAAATAAATGCAAATGCGGGGTTGACGTTAAAAGATAAAGGACTTTCTGTGAAAGCTGGAATGTGCACACGAAAACTTCCAAAAATGAGTTGAATACACCAATCACCACCTCCCTGAGCCCAAAGTGACATCTTCAAATAGCTTTATTGAGTTGTGTAAAGGTATAAAAGATTTTTTTCCCTATAATGTCAAGCTGCCAGAAACGAATACAAAGCAAACATCTGGCATCAGAGTCCTACTCATCCCAGTAGATCAAAGTTTTTGCAGCTTGGCTGATCAATGAATCAGCTTAGTGCTCAGTAAATGCTTCTATTATTAATCATTTATTATCTTTATTTTTGTTGTTGCTGTCAAGTTCAAAGCTATGACTTTCAAACCCAGCTCTTTACAGATGAGGGATTTTACCCAGCCCCACGCTATCTTTCTGCCTCAGAATGACTCATTTACTGGCAATTTAAAAGTGAGTTAGCCAAACTAAAAGAGAAGCAAAACTCCCTCCGATGAGGCTCACACAAGCACCCTCTCCAGCCACGTCGGCTGCACAGGCAAGCAGGGAGATTTCAAAAACCACTCCGAGCTGAGTGAGTGCTCAGTCATGCAAGATGACATTTTTATAGCTATGCATAATGCCACCGCGAGGCAGTGACTTCTTTACTGGGAAGAAGGCTGCTTAGCTATATCTGAAGTGACAGGGCAGGGGATTTGTTTCGACACAGAGTATCAACACCAGTCTCACCCTGCAGATTCACGCTTTAACGCAGTGCAACAAAGCATCTGGAACACACGCTGACGGTAATGAAGACATCAGAGTGACGGAACGGGAAAGTTACAGGTAAGGATCGTAAGTCACAGAGCCTGGACCTAAACCCTAATTCTGTTTTTAATTAAGCTGAGGGTGGGGAGCACATTAACCAATCACGCTCTGTTTAAAAAATCGTAAAAAAAAAAAGGAAAAACACTTCACATTTTGGGTGTGTGGACCTCGCAAGCGTTGGGCGTTTGAAGTGATAAAGACAACAACGCATTATAGCCTCCAGTACGTGTGGGTTGGGGCGACATAGAGGACGTTCTTCGCTATTTTTGGCCACAGGAAACGGTGTGATGTGTCAAGAGGAAATTATATGATTAAGAAAAAAAAAAGGCATGTTTGTCTAATAAGAAAGCTGCACAGGAAATCTGTTCAGCGGTTCAGACTCGCAAACAAAGGGAGAGATACAAGTTATGAAGCATGGATTGAACAGACAGTTGTAATAAAAGAGAGTGTTAACTTAACTCTCCGTTTGTGTCGTTATGATTCACTATCAGAGCTTTACAGTCTGCAAAGTGTGTCTGCAGACCTGAAAACGACTCCCAATTGTTCCCAGTCCTCTGGTCTGATACTCTCAGCTTGAGCAATGAGACAAAACAAAGTTGTTTTTTTAGAGGTTCTGGCAAAGATGCTCAGTGCTCTTCCCCTAATCGCAGCAGTCAGTCTTGAGCATTTTCCAACCTGTTCGTGTTTGTTTAATGGCCACCGGTGACCCCTTCCACCCCATCTTCCTTATCAGCGTGCAGCACACATGGAGGAGCGTGGTTTCTGCAAAGACGCAAAGGTCCTTTCACGGCGTAACGCCTTGATGGCGTTTATCTGCCGAACAGTGTCCCCAACCTTGAGTACGGCTATGGAGTGGAATACATATTACAGCAGCCTGCCAGCGTGGGTAATCTCCACGGCCACATAGTGGCCATTATGGCACAGCTGGCATGCAAGACAGGAGGAAATGCAAGGCTGAAATTAGAAAGCTGGAAGACAAAATGCCCTCAATCTTAAACACAAATAGCAGCTGCCGATATCTGAGATACTGCCACGGTGCTGATTTATTCAGGTCATCTGTCTTTGTGGCAGCTTCTTTGTAACGAACAAAAATAAAAATCACACCCGATAAGCTTTTCTGTAAATAGTTCTAGCAGACTACTTCCCATAATGTCTGACTCATGTTCAAGTGAAACCAAATGGGAGCCCGAGCTGCTCCGTACACAGTAGCAGCCTTTATGAAGTGCACTTTGTGTCTTTCAAGGTGACCTTTTACCCCCTTTAACACCAACAGAGGACTGAGACCATGCCCTGCTTTCACACATAATAAGGCACAAATGATCGAGATGTTGAGCTCACGTGACAATTCATCACCCTGTTGTGCTTTGTGTTTGATCTCCTCTTTGCAAATACTGACAACACTTCCACCTAACCACATCAGTCAAGCTCTCTGGCCATATTTCAGCCACATACTTGAGAAACTCATGTTTGCAACAGCGAAAAGCAGCCCAGCAGATGCATGATGGGGTGTCCCTTAAAAGATCTGGCTTTTGTGAAGCCTGCGTCCTTGAGCACAACGTAGGCAGTTTGATAGATGAGGATAAGGCTCACTCAAAGCACGATTATAACCCGACACCCTCACTTTGAAACTTCCCAGAGGCTAGGAAAGATGGGGATGAGAAAGCGGAGACGTTCATTTAGGGAGAGCCTTGAGGAAATCGGCTCTTAAACGGAAACACCCCCCACCCCCCTCACTCCTCACCTCTTTGCATTCACGCTGGCCCCTCTACTAATTGGTCTCCCCTGTTTTCGTCCCTTAAGAGGCTCTTCCGGACGCACGCCGACTCCTGCGGGCGATTTCCTCCGAAACTTTGCAACAACGTTGTGCTCGAGCTGGGAGGGCGACTGGGAAGAGCTGCTGTCCTCCTCCGGCTCCTCTCCAACTTCTTTCAACAGCGGATCATCCGCGGCGTTGCCCCCCAAAAAGTACAAAAGTAAGAAAACTCCAAAACACACGGCGATCACAACTACTTTGCAGTGGATCCGCATGGTGAGAGCAACTTGTTGCGGTTGGAAGAGGCGGTCGGGACTGCGCTCATGTCTGCGGCGGAGGGAGGGCAGCGCGAGCTGACATTTTCTTACCGCTCCCCGCTCGCATTTTTCCGCAGATGATGATGGAGAGCGGAGTGCTGCTTCTCATCGTCCATAGAGGATTATACGGCGGAGGCGTGGCTTCCCCAGCCTTGCCGTAATGATTGAAGTAATAGCGCCACACGATAGTTCGACCAGACCGAAAGTATCTGAAATGTTTGTCTGTTTTATTACGCCACAGCTTACCTTCCTAAGGCAATGCTAATGCTTATGCTTAAATCTTAATGAATGCAATAGATTAACGATGGTGTCAGACTAGCTGCTGATTTGGCCATGGGAATGTGGAGAAGACGAAGGAGATTGTTGTGGACTTCAGGAGAATGCACACCCAACATGCTCCTCTGACCATTGACGGAGCGTCTGTGGAGAGAGTGAGCAGCACCAAGTTCTTGGGTGTGCACATCACAGAGGATCTCTCCTGGACGTACAACACCACAGCACTGGCCAAGAAATCACAGCAGCGTCTCTTCTTTCTCCGCAAACTAAGAAGAGCAGGAGCTCCAGCCCCCATCATGTACACTTTCTACAGAGGCACCATCGAGAGCATCCTGTCGAGCTGCATCACTGTGTGGTTTGGAGCCTGCAATGCGTCCTGCCATAGATCCCTCCAACGCATAGTGAGAGCTGCAGAGAGGATCATTGGTGTCTCTCTCCCCTCCCTCCAGGACATTTACAGCACCCGTCTCACTAAAAAAGCCCTTTGCATAGCGGCTGATCCCACGCACCCAATGCAAAGCTTCTTCAAGCTGCTGCCGTCAGGGAGGAGACTGCGGAGTCTCCAGGCCAGGACCAGCAGACTGAAGGACAGCTTCATCCATCAGGCTGTCAGGAAGCTAAACTCCCTCCCGATTCTGCCCCCCTCTCCCCTCTTCTCCACCACGGTCTCACTGAACTCTGTCACACACACACACACACACTCACTCTCTGACGCACTCACTGGCCTGCTCCAGTCACTTTGTGGAGCATTGGACTGCTTAAGCATTGGACCTCATAAGACTCTGTTGTTACACTATCTCTTACCGTACACTACTAAATCCCCATTTGCACTATTTGCCTATTTTGCACCACTATGCCTTCTTACTTGAATATTGTATATTGTATATTGCATAGCTTTTTTTTGTTATACGTAAAATTGTATTGTATTTATTTAAATTTTTACTTTTTAATTATTTTATTTGCATTTTTCTAATCACTAGGGTTTGAGAGTAACGCAATTTCTATTCTGTGTATGTCCTGTACATGTGGCAGAATTGACAAATAAAGTTGACTTGACTTGACTTGAGTAATTTCATTCAGGGGATGCGAATTTTCAGCGAATTTAACTCGCTGTGCTACACTAGAACTGAGGGTTAAATATTCAATTTAAAGATTCGTGCTGCTCTCTTTCTTGTGTATGATCGGCAGAATCCTTGTCTTTGTGTTCGTTATTTATGTATTTATTTTACATAGACATTTAATGTAAAACCATTAATGAAAGTTAAATCAGCTCTGACTTTGGGTTTCACAGATCCTGTATTTAAAACCACGCTTAGCTAAAAGTGCTTCAGATGACTGGGGATAGAAGAGGACAAACAAAAATGATCTGCTAGAATACTTACAAGTTTGCATTGACAAGGGAGTGTTTCTCTTTGTGTCACACCACCTACAGTGGAGGCTTTCATCATGTCCAAAATTAAGGGAATGAAAAATAGATAAACATGTGCGTCACTTAATAATAATGTAACTGCTTATTATTATTATTTATTTTAATATTTGAAATAATAATATTAATTAAAGTATCAAGAGTGGCTAAATGTCCTCATTGTCCCCAATTTCAGCATATATCTACTAATATATAAGTTATAAGTTATAAATGATTTTAAATAAATTGATTATTATGTCATCTTCTGATAAAACCTTAGATTTTTCATTTCAACTGTTGACAGTAATGATTTTTTAAAATCAGCACTTTTTAACTGCCGTTTTCAACTCTGTATTACGGTAAAAGATGGACGCCACATCAAAGAGCTGCCAGCACTGCTTTTTGGGATAAGTCACAGTATTTGGGGTGAGTGTGGCTGCGTGTTAACTTTTTTTCAACATGCGTTGTATCAGCGATTTACTTGAACGTATTCGCAAGTCAATTTTCAATAAATACAGCAGATTAAAAGTCGTGTTGTAGCGGCTAGTACTGCTGCGTGCTACAGCAGCCCCAGACATGTGTTAGCTTGCTATACAGGCTAGTAGCATGCTAACCACGAGCGGAACTTCGTTTAAAAATTTGTTTGGCATAAAGATTATCAACACCGCACTCGCCTCTTTGACTACCACTTAATGTCGCGTAATTGTTATGGTGTGAGGTTAAATTCGGGCAGTTAGAAAGCTAATAAACAACAAGTTTTTGAATAAAAAAATGTTTATTGTTTATACACTATATGTACATACCCAATTCATAATTTCGCTCTTAGACTGCGGTAATGTCACGTTAATGAATTGCTTACAGATGATTAAGAAATGAATTTCAGCTGTCACACCGGCGACAAGTTTTTCATTCCAGCTTCAAGAACATGATAAGGCAAAATGTAGAGATCTCACGTGTTTGCCAAAAAGCAGTACCAGTTTAAATGTCCAGATTTCTTTAACGTAGTTTGGTGTGATACTGCGTCTAGGCGACCGAAAACATGAAGGAGGACTTAAAAGCTAGCATTAAGCCACCATAAAGACCCCTTTTGTAAGTTACTAAAGATACAAGAAGCTGCCCGTTATGTTTGACGTGACCTGTGTTGACAGTTTTCACCGTCAGTGGGACGTACGTGGTCTGGTCACGTGGTCAGCAACATTTAATAGAGTTATCCACCAGGTGGCATGCTATAATCAGCTGCCCCGTGTTAACACGGTCGGGCATGCATTCCTATACAGTGAAATTGACGCTTATGTCATTTCTGTAATTTATGCTGCAGAGCAGTATTACATCATCATTCAAGATGATAACGCCTGCGTTTGACCTGAGCCAAGAGCCTGACCACCTGATCCTCAGCATCCGTGTGCCCTACACCAGAACGTCAGACTTTGACCTTTACATTGATGGAACAGATTTAAAGTTTTTTGCAAAGCCCTACTTTCTGAGGTGAGTTAAGCAATGTACAGTTAATTGTTTCAAATGGCACCACCTACACCGCGCCTAAATTAATATTCAGAGTGTTTGTTTGTTTAATCGCAATGTTGAACTTAAAAGGGACGCAATATTTGATTTTCAGGCTAACTCTTCCTGGAAGAATTATAGAGGATGGAAGGGAAAAGGCAAAGTTCGACATAGATAAAGGTAGGTCGCACGGCATTAACAGTATGAGGCAAATCAAAAGCTTGCTTGGGTGTTTTAGCTGCTTTAATTGGGTACCAGAGGACCACCTCCCCCTTTGTAAAGTTCCTGCTTGTGAATGTCTCTCACTCTGCAATGAATAAAATATCAGCACTCGATGAGGCAAGAGGGGGAAAAAGCAACTGTTGTCTTTTCCATTGTTTAAAAAAAAAAGCTTCTTGTTAAAAAAAAAACATGCAACATTTCTTTTCAGTATCAAACATCTAACCTGCTGATATTAACCACTGAATTATACCATAATTTCCAATAATCCAGAAACTGAATAGGAGCTGCGAGGAGGATTCGTAGACTGAATGACGATTCAGACACAAGACCTCTGGTATGAAACACAGTGTCCCTGTGTGGAGGGATACACAGAGTGTTTCAAGTACTTGGGAGAACCTGTCACTGTCCCGTTGCACATATTCACTTGTTATATGGCCCTGTTTTTCTTTTTGTAGGAGCCTGGCTGTGTGTTTGGGTGCTTTGTCAGGCTGCAGATTTTATTTGTGACCAATTAACTGCTTTCCAAGTTTAGCTGGGATAATGTTAGCTCATAACCAGCTGTTGTTGTTTAGCTGGCTTGTTGTCAGCTGTCTGGAGACAGGAGGGTCGCACGTCTAATCTGCTGACAATAAAAAAACAAAAAAAAAAACTGCAGTAATATTGGGAATACATAAGCACGGTTTTATGTGTTTCAGCCCGACTTCCGTTCAGGACATGAGGCTTGAGGTGAGGAGGAAGAGGCTGTGGTAGAGATGAATGAGAGAGACATGATGAGAAAGAGATGATGAAAATATGCACAGATAGATGTTAAATGGTCATGTATAGCTTGAAATGGATACTTTTCATTTAAAGATCACAAATAACTTCTGAGTCATACTATGATTGTGGCCGGTGTATAGCTACATACATAAAATGCGATTAAATGGAACGGCGGTGTCCATCCTGCCCACTGTATGCGAGATGTTGGGGCAGCACGTTAGCTTTATGGATTCTTTCTAAGTTTATTAAAAGGCATCAGTTTGCTGGAAGATGTAATAATGCACGAATCAATGTATAAAAAAACCAAGGAAAACTTACTGAACCTTTAAGATATTCACCATGGGGAATGAAATATCAAAGCAAAAATGTGGCAGCAGCATGCTATGAAATGTCTGTTTGAGGTGTCTATGTGAACACAACTTACAAGTGGTACTTTTGGTAAATGCTAAGGTTGTAGACTGTATTATGTATGTACATAGTTTACTACAGCCATGCTTTCTTTGCATTTACTGGCCTTACAGAGCCTTAGACCCTAATCAAGACTTGTGGAAATCTGAAATAAATTGAGGTGCACACATCCTGGTTGTCTGTGTGAGTTTTGCAAAGGGGTCAGACAAAAGTACAGACAGCATGACAGCAGTCTGCATGTTTCTGACAAAGAGGGATTGTAGCCGTAGAATATTTGTAGACACAAGCTATCTGTCTGCCATGGTCACAGAATACATTCAGAACGTCATGTACAAAAGATAACTTTTAGAAAATGTGTGATGTATCTGAAAGATAACATGGAGACAGAATAAGGCAGTATGGAGCTTTTCATTCAGCAAGGTCAGCTTGACACAGAAGTAGTGGTCTTACGATTTTTTTATTGGAGACATAGTTGGTAACACGACGTCTGTAGTTAATTCAGGATGTGATTTCTTTGTTTCTGCTTCAGAATGTGAGCGCACTTAAGGGGTTTTGACACATTGTTTGACCCTTCTGTCATGTATTTGCTTTACCCCTTTAGTGTGATTGTTTTTTAAGGATAACTCAGAAATTTGAGCAGAAGAAGAGGCTGGATTCAACATATAATCACAGACACAGTTCTAATTTAACATGGAAAACGTGGGAGTGATTGTCTTAATGTTCCCAGGAAAATGTTGTTTTGGTTTTATTGCTTGAGCAGTGGTGTTTCATGCATTAGAGCTCAGAAAGCCTCATTTAAACACGTTATGAATATGCAATTTTTCCTGTCAGCTGAGATCTAGATCACTTTTAGAACATGTGATTCTGTGACAATGTGGCACTTCCTGTAGATTTTAAACCGAACCTCTGTGTTCAGCACACGTTACCTTGTTAATCTTTTTAGGTGGAAAAAATGAGATTCACAGTATAAATGTTCTTGCTTTAAACCTGCTGGCTCTTCCTCCCACAGCCCAAAGACATGCATGCTAGTTTAGTCGGTGAGTCTAAAGTGGCTGTAGGTGTGGCCATGAGTCCGCCTCGCTGTGTTAGCCTTGTGATGACTGAGCAGACAGACCTCACATCTTGTGCTGTGACAGCTGGGATAGGCTCTGACCTTCTCCTCTCTGCATCTCCTTTTAATGACTCCAGATTGGGTGAAGAAGGGTGTTAAGTGGATATCAAAAATAACATTTTTTTCATACTTTAGAAAACCAATTTTGTTTATGTTTGATTGTATTTGGACTTCATATTGTGACAAAATTATTGCTGTGTTTGCTTCACATGATGTTGGTGATGATGTTGCACTGTCACAGTTCCAGTAGCAGTCACCGATTGTACCTCGGGGGCATCTCCCCTTTATGCTTCAGTCATTCGATAAATGGTAAATTAGCCTTAGCTGGTCATGTTATTTTATCCCATTTAAATGGATGCTGGAGCCATGTTTAATGTCATAATGATTACAGAGTGCAGGAAGCTCTGTTGCACTGACTGTGACAGCTCATGTGGGATTTTCTTTAACTCTTTAATGAGCAAATCATAATGCTTATGAGTGTGACGTTGACTACTTCCCATCGCTGTGGTCTGTCTTTGACGTTCCCTTGCCCATAATCAGTCATAATGAAGCCGTCTTTACGCAGACATCTGCCTTATGGACTCTGACACCTCGTTGCCTGTCTGTCAGCATGGCCCCAGTTAACACGCAGCGTCCAAATAAGCCTGTAACATCTGCTAATAAAGCTCCGCTAATGAGTGTCCTTGTTTAGACTTATAATGAGCAATCATTAAGATCCCTCTTCCGGGCTCTCCATTCTGCAAGGCCTGCAACTCGAGCAATTAGTCATCTCCCATTGTAAAGCACTTCAAAGCCCTAACGCTTGGGTGTATTGAAAGTTTATGAGGTCTTTAGGCAACCATCAGATTATCTCTGCGTTGTTGCCAAGCCGTTCAAATCATCAATCATGTGTTGCCTATTTAGTTTTAATAGCGGTTCTGTGAAGCAGCTCCTGGAGTATGAGGCACGGTGCGGACAGATGGCCTGGTTGATCAGCAATGGTTTGTTGTAGAAACATGCATGGAATCATTGACTTCAGTAATCCATGATTTGAGTTGGATTTGATGCTGTATGGTATCAGGTATTTGTCATGTTGTTATGTAGGACTTAAGATCTTCTCTGATATTTATTGTGGTGTCTCTTTTAAAATGTCTGTGATCTAAATTCTCATCTAAAAGTTACCCCAGCGCAGTGTGAAGTCTAAAAGCAGCTTTGTTTGGCTCATCAGCAGTCGCACACACTCAGTCTAAAATGTTATGAAATGCAGGAAAGCAAGTAAATACTCATTTGAGGAATGCTAATTATCTAGCTTTGCGGGTCAGCTAATCATAGCTACAATTTTAATCATTCCTTATTATGATTTATTTTTTTCCCCAAAGGAAACTGCAGGTTTTGAAAAATCTTAAAAAAACATTGAATTAAGGTACAGAACAGTCTCTCTCAGCCTGGGTAGGGAGTAGTGTCGGTTGGAAAACAGTTTTTGTGTCTGGCTGGAGGCTGTTTAGATGTTGTGTACTTCTTGTGATCTAAAGTATGGAGACATTGGACTGTGTGGGCAGTGGTTGCCTTTCCACTGCAGGGTGGGAAAAACAGTCTGCTTGCTGCGACTGTGGAGCCCTACTCAGTGAGTATTTCAGGCATGCTAACAAGTACATACCCCACAGTAGGTGCTTTTTCCTACAGCGGCGGTTCAAGCAGCTGAAACAAGCTACGTATTTCCTACCCCTTTCACACACTCTGCCAGATGCTGGGGGGGGGGGTCTCTGCTCGCCAGGAGGGTCGTGAGGTCAATGTATGTGCAGGTGCATCTTTGCGTTTTGGGTATTGGGTGGTTCTTGGGTACCTGGAGCCCTTGGACCCTGATCTCTGTTCACACCAGGGAGGGAGGCCCCTAATGGAGTCGGCTGCACATTGCCTCTGGGACTAACACCTCTTGGCGCCCTTTTAGGTCCTCCCTCCTTCTCCTGGTGGGATGGGTGCACAGATATCGCAGAGATGTGTGGTCTTAGGTCTCCAGTCCTCTTGCATCATGGATGGTGCAGTCCTCTCAGATCTATTTCTGTCTGCCTCTGGCTCCTGGGGGGTGTTATTGCTGCTTCCCGCCTTCATTTTCAAGTACATTTCATGACAAAGACACACACAATACATTAAACATGTGATCTCTTACACGTGCTATGTTGCTATAGGTCTTTTCACTCTTTGGGTCCCTAAGGAGACACTGGGAGAGCACTTCGAAGGTCTTCAGATGCTAACAAGTCTCCTCGCCCCAAAGGGCTCCCGTTCAGCCAAACCATTGGTGGAAGAAGTGAGTACTGGTAAGTCATTTATTCATTTGCTTACCTCGCTTGTCCAGACAGTGTTCAGTTTGTGCACACGGGTGGAAAAGATGGCATACAATCTACAATGTGGTGGCTTTTTATCATTTCTAAAGAGTGCAGTGAAAGGGTGGGAGATAATGAAGACGAAGATGAAGAAGACTTTGATTGGCAAGTTGAGCAGGAGATTTACACGGAGAAGTCTGAGGAAGAGCTGAGAGCCCTGCAGAAATACGGCTTTGGCAATCAGAGGTGTGGAGTATTTGCCCGACTGCAGGTAAGATCCATGGATAGATGAAGGTGCGTTACAGATTTGGACTTTAACTCACCCGTGCTGTAAATGTTCTTCAGAAAGAGCTCAGTGACGTGATCGACATCAAGAACCCAGAAGGAACATCAGCAGCAGAGAGGAGGCAGGCTCGGCTGGAGGCAGAAGCATCAGCCTTCTCTACTGACCATTACCTGTAAGTTTAACAAGGCTAAAAACCTCTCAGGTAAAGCATCTTTAATCCTCTTCTGTTTTTACTCAGTTATAGCTGCGTGTAATTGCAGGGCTGATTGGTTTGAGGATGGTGAGATAAAGGGGCTGCTGAAGTTTAGGCCATGGTGGACAAAGCTGAGCCCTTCTTCAGAGCAAGAGGGCGAATCTGGTGAGTTTATGTCATCATCTAAATCTGTTTAATTACTGTTGTTGAGATAAGTCTCTGCTTTGGCTGTTTCTAAAAAGGAGACATAAATTAATAAGATAAACGTGCTGTAATAAGAAGCATTGGGTGACAAAGTACTCATGTCAGCAAGTAAATCTCCTGCCTTTGAATCAAACTAAAGTAAAGGAACACGTGCATTACTCACTAAATGCACTTAAAAGTATTAAAGAAAGATGACTTGCTCTTGAGAACATGGCATGATACTGTTATGGAAAATGTTAAAATGTTCTTACTGATACATAACGATGTGTCAGCAGCGTTTCAGGATTGTAGCTGGATGACACACAGTGTTTTTTGTCTACTGTAGAGAAAGTCCTGCCACACAGATTTGTTTACATTTGTCTTTTTAATGTTAGATTTATTGTAAAATATGACAAAACCAGAGTTTTTAGTTGGATCAGGATCAATAATCCCACTAACAAATCCTGCAGATCTGTTGTGATTGGCCCACATTGGACATTTTTCTGTGATTGGTCCAAAGTCACAAATTTCATTTTTACATGGTGTGAAAGGAAACGAAGTTGGAAAATAAACCAGTAAAAGTCCCAGTTTTGTCACTGTACGGAAGTTTAACTATATATTTAATACTTGAGATATCTTAAGGCAAGGAACAGAGGTGGAGTTTTAACAGTTTCTATCACTCAGCCATACGATGCTGATGGGGTATTGTCATCACCCTGCAGAGCGGGCGGACGCATAAGTTTGTGAATGCGATAACTCAAGAACGAGGAACATAGGAGTTTGAAACTGATACCATAGGTATGTTGACTAAAGGTCACAGACTGGTTTGAATCTCAGTGTGAGACCCCTGCTCTAGGAGATGTAGTAGAGTGGAAAGGTAAAAAAAACATTAAACTGAAATACTCTGCATAGTAAAATCTGAGTACTTTAAAACTGAACCTGCATGTGCATTTTAAATAAGTACTGAAAGTATCATGTTAATGTTTTCAGTTACTTTCCATCACTGATCTAGAAACACTCAGACCTGATACCCAATGTTTTGTAGTAGTTTAGTGTGCTGTAATGTGTTTGCAAGGTAATCATGAGCAACTCACATCTGCATTTTTACATATGCAGTGCATGCTTTACCGCCCTCAGTCTGCATCCTTTATGTCCAATTACTTAAAACAATGTCACACACATTCTGTGACCTGAATGCGGATCATTCATCAAGCTATTGGAACAGCAGCAAAGTAATTACTGAATGCTACCAGGAGGTGGCATGACATTTCAAAAATAAAGAGAGCAATCGTGCATTGTTTATTATATAAGTTTAACCTCTCACTGATCATTTTCCCATTCGCTGTATTTTAAATCGTCTCCCCAGTACTTCTGCGGATTGAATCAGGGCGAAAAAGAGTGTTACTGCTGAGCTTGTCAGACACTGACAGTATATGAAATCCTAAAGGACGCACAAGTCTCTGCAGCGGGCCCTTCTAACAGAAGGACAGACCTCAGCTTGTGCTCCCTGCTAAAAGTGCCGCGGGGCACTTGAACAGGAAAGACACTTGTCATTATGAAGGATTGAACTTGGACTTTCCCTAATCTCTCCATCTGTCTGCTGCCTGCTGACTAATTTAAACTATCATTTTTTTTCTCCTTTCTAAACATTTCCCGTCTGCTTACATTAATAGTCTATGAATTTGGTTTGAGAAGAGTTGCTTGTTGTCCGGAGGGGTCCCGGTTTCCTCTCTTTGTTCAGCCACTTCCACGGGAGTGATAGCTTGTGAACCCTAGCACTCTGAGAGACCGTGTAATTGTGCCATCCAGCCTCACTAACAGTCTGCTAATTCCAGACCTTTCACTGCGGCTCACAGCTACAGCCTGTGTGCAGTGAATGGATGTTGTACGCTTAAGGGAGGATTTAGATTAAACAGATAGCAGCGTTGCTGGAGGGAGTGCTGCCGGCCGTGCTTTTACCAGCGCTGACGAGCAGCCATCAGTCAGCGCGGCAAAAGCCATTAGCCTCATCTTGGAGTTTAGCCTCTGACGAACATTACGGTTCACTGTAGCTCCGCCGGCTCCCTCTCCTCATTCTGCATTCTAAGACAGAGTGGCTCAGTCGGGAGCCTGGGCGTAGATAAATGGGCCAAATTAAACTTAATGGCTTGATTGACAGCTCGAATAGCATTAGCCTCAGCCGAGTGTGAAGAATGGCGTCAGTCAGGAGATTTAAGCAGCTTGCCGTCAAATCTTGAAAGCGTGCTCATGATTTTAACTGTTTGCCATATTTTTCAAACGGAGATCTCCAATTCCTCTATCTGGGTTTACTAGACACACCCCCCCCCCCCCCCCCCCCCCTCGCTTCTGCTAAGCCTGATATATATATATATATATATATATATATATATATATATATATATATATATATGTCACCTGACAGATGGATGTGGACCCAAGTGCTAATGAAGTAGAAAACAAGAAAACCGGCCCCTTTGTGCTCTCCAGTGTCAGGGCCAGCGCGCTGACAGGCCACAGCTGTCCACTGGAGGCCTGTATTAACGCACTGGTCCAGCTTAAATGCTCCTGACAGCTTGGCCTCTCTCTCTACCTGACACTCTTTGTGTCTTTGTTATGGCTAGATGTAGAAACCGGACCTGTGACCAGCTTAGATGGTCTTCTGCTGATTTAGGCCGCAACACTGCTCACGTCTGAACAGACTGATCATTAAATGTCCCTTTGATTCGATCTTTGACATCATCACAGTGTGAGTGCGCAAAATTAACCGACTCTCGTATGCACGGTCAAACTTTGACCTCTAGCATTTGTGTGATTCTGAGCATTTTCCAGCCCTCAGCAGTATTTTGACCAGGCATATTTGCTCCATGCCATCCGGCCATCTGGACCTGTAGAGAGCAGTGACGAGCCAGGCTTCCGTTCCAACAGGAGGATTTAGGTCAGAAATTAATTTGCAATCAGCAGAGGCCCTCATAGGCTGTGTGCTAATACCCACTAGAATCGACTGGCTCCGTAGTGGAGATGAATGAACGTGGCGGTGGGTAAATCGGGTACGCGGAGTTAATAGAAAATATATCAGCAGCATGAAGCTGCTGGGTCTGTGCTGAAGGAGAGAGAGGCTGCTTTGTTTTTCCTCAAGTGCTCACGCATCCTTGCATTTGCACGCACGCATGTGTTTGAGCGACACAGATGCGCATTCACTTAGATAGCTGTTACTTAAGCTAGTGAGTCACTTTGGTGTTTCATATTTATAGCTTCTCCCCTTATCTCGGTGCCTGTACGGTTACGTTAAAAGCGCACATGCACGCAGATCTTTGTGTCTGAGCTCTCCCTCTGCAGCTACACTGACGAGGGACTCGGGTAGTGTCTGCAGGGAGCTGAAACCTGACGTAATGCAGCAGGAATCTCCTTCGCAGCACAGCCAAGTTCCCACTGCAGCCAAGGAGATCACTCTGAAGCGCTGCCTGTGCGTGTGTGTCTGTGTGTGTTTGTGTGTGTCTGTGTATATCAAATGTGTTTGTGTGTGTGCATTTGCTCCAGCCAGCACACACCTTGCACACCAAGGGCTCGGAGCAGGGACTCTCTTTTTCTCATGCAGAGAGAGGGATTGCTTTCAGCTGTTTAATAAGCTGCTTGGTGGGGGGAGTTGGAGTTACAGCATGTTTCCGCAGACATTCAGCATGCCTTTCAATACTGAATGATCGCAGATCGCTTAAAATGGGATTGAAGTCTGTTTGTGTCGCCCCATTAGGCTTGCCACAGATCCCCATTAAGCAGATGTCTCTTTCAAAAGACAACAGTTAGCGAATTTGCAGAGAGAAAGGAAGCTGAGGTTTGGAGATATTTTCATGTTACAGAGCTCCAATTTTTCTTAATGCAAAGCCACTTTGAAACACGCACAGTACTAATAACATCAGCTCTGCTAATTTAGCTTATTTAATATGGGCCTATTTGTCCTATTTTGCTTCTGCTTTTCAACACAGAATCTAATCAACAATCACGCCACAGCCATGGACTGGGCAACAGTCAAAATGTGTGTGTGAGAAAACAGCGTGCAAACCTTCAGTCTGGGTTTCATCCGAAGACACCGTCACAGATGACAGATTCTTTTTCTCTTGTATAACCTGTGCACAGTTATTAGGCATGTCGTATTTTGGGGGATTAATTTGATTATCAGCAACTACAGCGCTCGCGATCAATCCAAAACGTTACATAAAGTCAAACCTGATTATTTAAGACAGTAAAAGTTTTGGCTTTTGTAGAGAATATCTGTGTGTACGTGAATGTTGGGCAGTTATTGGTGTTTAGAATTATTGTGCAACTAAATTACATTTTACAACTACATTCCACAAAGAAAGGACATGAGATTTTGGATATGTTGGATGTGAAATTGTCATATAGCATTGCAATTTTGCGAAAAATGTATCCTCAGAAAATGCATGAGAAAAAAATGAAGTCGACATCAAGCCATCGTGAGCTGGTCCTGATGTTTCCGAAGGAAAAAAGGAAGAAATGGAGATTCTGGATTCATTTATTTGTCGCAAGAAAGCAGCAGCATGGAGAATTTCACCGTTTGATCCAGGAGTCGAAGCTTTCGTGCATATTTCAGGATGTCAGTCTGAGCTCTTGCTGGTAGAGTTGGGACCACATTTGTGGAAGTGGAGAAATGCGTTCGGAGAGAAAGAGATCGACCCGGAGCAGCGTCTAGCCATGTGCTTGAGGTAAAATAGTTATTTTACTGTGAAAAACGTGGTTGGTGTGAACGCCCGCGTTGACTCTAAACTCTAAATTTACAAATAAACATTTAAAACAACATCTGTGACCAGTATAGCACCCCTTTTTTTTCTGTTTTTTTCCAGTCATCAGCCTTCCATTCATAAAGCCTGTCAGTTCTCGATAGGATTTTAGGTGAGGTGAGGCAGGGGACTGTGTCATTATTCTTTCATCTTTTTGCGATGGAGCATTGTCCTCCATAAAAACCACTCTCTTCTTGACAGATTCAGATCTTTTCCTGCACCTGCTTGAAGACGGTGTCTTCTAAAAACTGGCAGTAGTTTGTGAGCTGATTTTGAGGCGATCTTTAATCCAAAAGGTCGATTTTAATGACACCAAGATGTACCAGTACCCTACCTCCACCTTGCTGGCATCTGGCGGAGCTCTGTGCCTGTTACTGATACTGATCTGGCCTTTCAAGAATGATTCTCATTTCTTCAGTCCATAAAACCCTTTACAAAAATCTGTCTTCAGATATTTCTTGGCGCAGTCTTGATATTTTAACTTAACTTGGTCAGTGGTGGGAAGGTTTCAGTCTTGGACATGAACTAGAGCTGACCAATTCACACCACGAGCCACTGCTGTTTATATTGTTAGGATTTGGAAGCTACACATTGAAACTGATGATATAGTCAAAATGCTTACTTGCCTTATAATTGTGCGCACAGCGTTTATGCAACGAGACATAACTGTATATCAGTTTGCGGTAGGAAGACTATGACTTTTCTTGCCCTGACACAGTGGATGTAGTAAGACAGGGAGAGGAAAATCCATTTGATGCAGTCGTTTTGTTGTGTGGATTCTGGGATTTGAGGAGGTGGACAATGGTTCCTGCTTGTTAAGACTATCATTTGCTCTTGCTGTCCGATCTTATTGAGTGGCACACTACACTGTGATTTTTATTTTTATTTTTTTTTTGGTTAATAAAAATGGAAATCTAATCCAGCATCATCTGAATAAGAATAAATAAGACGGGTGTTTTAGTTTTCATTGACATATTCTCACACACAGCTGGACTGTAATCTCCAGTATTTCGGCGACGTGCTATGTCTATCACGGACGTGCGGTAGTGTGTGTATTTTATTTTCTCTTAAAATGCGTCAGGATTGGTCACAAATCTGTCCATATTTAACCCTACCTCACGTCTCATTGTAATTCAAAGGCTCTCTTTTGTGTGTTCAACACGACTACAACACGAGGTTAGCAAAATGGCACGCAGCTCATATTTATCCGGCTTAGTGTGGACATAATCTTAAAGACTTACTGCACTAAACCTATTTTTATTAAGCTGTTTATCCCTGCAGTGAGACTATGTGCCTCACCTCGATGCGTGCTGGTTTCGGTATGTATTTGATGTGAAAAATCGTTAATTTGCGTCTTTGACTTGTGGCCGAGGAGCTTTCTTAAATGATGTGTCTGTTGACTGTTTGTAAAGTCATTTACTGACAGTACGTTGCAGGGAGCTTACCTGTGAGAAGGAGCCTAACCACTGTGACCTCTTCTCACACCCACAGCTGGATTCTTTTTGTCTGCGCATTAAAAACTAGACTGCTTCGTGTGTTTTGACTGTCTAATCTTTGGTCTCGTGCAGCTGTACCGTTCACTGATGATGAGAAAGAGCAGCTGAGGAAATTCACCAACCGCTCCTACCTGCTGGACAAGGCGTCTCGTTACCAAGCGTGGCTAAGCCTCGTGGACATCCTGCTGGCTTACACCTACGAAGTGCGCTCGACGGAGGGGGAACACAATGTGAGTGTGTGTGTAGATATGTGTGAAGAGGAAACTCCTCCTGAGCAGCACTTATCCTTGGATAACAAGGCCCTCTATCCTCACATCCTTTAGACCGCCTTCCATTTTGTTCAGAGCCTTAAGAGATTACCAGCAGATCCTAAAGCTCAGTCCAGGTCTCCCTGTGTCACTTCACTAAAGGTAGCTGCTGCAGCAAGGCGAGAGGAACAAATCTGATTGCCTTGTTAAACCATGTGGTAAATATTTGATACAGCCTTAATGTTGAATTAAATCTCAGCTATGAAAACAAAATCTGTCATAGGTGAATATTTTAATTCCACTCGGTATTATAATGTGGAGCCTCCCCCCACTTTATTTCCAATGGTTCGTAGCCTGCTCTTTACAGAACTCTGAGCATCTGCTTCGCTGTGGTGCTTTCACTTTATTTCAGTGGATGTTCTTGTAGCGTTTCCTGTCTGTTATTGCACCGATGACAAGTTTCTCTCTTCTTCCCTGGAGGTGGAAACACCGTGGACTATCAGAAAACTCAGTGGGACTCTGTGCTGGCTGGAGGTGAGTGAATTATAACGCAGCAAGAAGCACTTCAAGAGCGCAAACCTTCACCAAGACAACTCACTCTCTGGCCTGTATTCATTTTTGAGGGAACAGTATTTATTTTGTATGTATTCATTTTATTTTCTTTGTTTGTTTGTTTTCTTTAAATGCACTTTAAGAAGTTTGCAGTGCAGTAAAAACCAGAGCAGGGCTTTTCTTATTTAGCCTGTTGAAACCCATTTCATATATTTGATGAAGTTGGCAGATGTGAAACGTTGAAAATGAGCTCAAAGGTTAATGTGATATGTAGAATCCCCGTATATCATTCTCTATATGCTCTCAATGCAAACAATGGCAGTAGGAATAGCTTTATATAGCTCTATGTAGCGTTATTATCACTTTGACCTTCAGATCACACCTTGACCTTGAAGGAGAGGTCAGAGGTCACGCTCTATATGTTGACGATACCACACCACACTTCTGATTTATAAGGCCTTTTGTCAATTTCCCACCAATAAATCATGAAGTTGACCTTGGAGACCTCGGTTGCTGTAAGCTAAATTTTGTTGGGTTGCTAACATGACTCCACTCTGCACCCCTACAAAGTTGCATCAGAGTTCATTCAAAACCTTTTGAGCTGTCGTGTTCACAGACAGAACGATTGGTTTTGAGATGTATGCGGTGCAACCTTCAACCGACCGCTGGACTCAACCCCAGTACTTTTTTGTTGTGCTAACCGCTGCGCCTCTATGCTACCCACACCCTCGAGAAGCACCGCATGCATTTGTTACACAACGACTGTCTGTAGCAGTAACAGTTGCTTCAAGGTGCTGTATGTTGTAAGTAAAGACCTGACAATAATACAGAGAAAACCCCAATCATCAGACCACCTAAAATGAGCAAGCACTTGGCGACAGTGGAAAGGAAAAACTCCCTTTTAACAGGAAGACACACTAGCAGAACCAGAAGAGGGGCCTGAAAGCTAAAGGCTCTGACTCCCATTCTACTTTAAAACTCAAGTAAGCCCACAGTCCAAGAACAAAGCGGCAGAAATCATGGCACAACTGTATTTCAGGTTAGGGCTGTTCGATATAACGATATATATATTGGATGACGATATAAAAACGTCTATCGTTTCATTTTACGCTATCGTTTGTTTCGTGGTGTCGCAAAATAAACTGTTTACGGCAATATTTTTTCATCGTTCTGATGGTCACTGTAGTGGCTATATTAATTTCTTAAAGTTCTCTCTTTCTCTTATATTTAATATAACCACACTACGGACGGACAAGCACCTGTTTTTATGCGTTGTCATTTGCAACAACGACGGTAACACCATCGCGTGTCCGCTTGTTTATGTTCCATGTAAACCTTTCACAATAAAGCTCAAGATCCTGTTGAGACTTTTCAAAATAAACTGAATCACATGAAAGAGCAGATTATTTACGGATGAGAAGTCAAAAAGAGCCGCCAGGTGCTAAAAAAATAAACCTTAGACTCAAACGCTAGAACAGGCTTTTCCCCGCAGCACGCCGTGTAATAAATACTCACAAAGAAAACGGCGGCCTTTACAACTTATGTCTTAAAATGTATCGTTTCATGCATCTGTTAAAACACTCGACTCCAGGTACATGACACGCAGCTGGAAACACTTCCCGCAAGTCGAGCTGCCCGAGATTCACAGAATTTACAGAAAACGTTACATTTTTGTGATTTATATCGTTATCGGGACGATAGATGTCTTATATCGGGATATGAGATTTTGGTCATATCGCACAGCCCTATTTCAGCTGCTATTTGTAGCTGTGTCTTTGACCAGCGGTCCCCAACCTGCATTGGGCCATGGACCGGTTTAATGTCAGACAATATTTTCACAGACCGGTCCTTTAAGGTGTCGTGGATAAATACAGCAAAATAAAATGATACGACCAAGACAAAAACTGTGGTATTTGTAAATATAATAATAAACGTGAATTCACTGTGTAACCGGTCCATGGCACAATAAAGGTTGGGGACCGCTGGTAACTTTTATCAGCAGAGTCCTCCTGAAATGCACCAACCACATTGAGAGTAACATCCTCCTCTCTGCCCCATAATGCTCTCTGGTCGCTATGGTAACGCTATGGTAAGTTAATAATGGCATTGAAGTTTTCTTGCAAACCCTCCTCCTGGAAAGTCAAGTGTTAAGAAAAAAGAAGTGACAGGCCAACCTTGTCTGGCATTTTCTGCAGTCTTTGTAAAACGATTAAATAAATAAATAAAATGCTGTGCCTGTATTGAACCACAGGCTGTTGTTGAAACAACACAATTTGGATATAACTAAGAACGCCATAAATAAATATAAAAGTTTAGCTCCTCTTGTTATCCTCTCAGGCTTGTAGCTCCGCAGCAGCTACTGTCTGGCGGGTAGGCTGGATGTGGTAAAAAGTAATTAGACTCTTGAGGGGAATGTCAAAAGGTTTTCAAATGCATCTGCGAGTCTGTTGCATATAAAGTTTCACTTTGTGTAAATATATTGATACCCTGGCTGATTTTTCTTTTCTTCTTCTTCTTCTTTTTTTTTGCCTTTTCCGTTACTGATATTTGCACTGAAGTAAACAGAGCGGGCCCAGGCTCCATCTATCTGTCAAACCAGAGGCATTTACTACAGCAGCAACAGGCGCTCCCAGCTGAAATTCTGAGTGTGTGTGATCTGTCTTCTACTGTCTGCTCTCACAACCTGCCATGAGACCATCGCTTTAGTGTACAGAGGGTGTTTGAACAGCATCAGACACAGGAGTCTAAGTTGTCTAAATTGAAAATCTCCATCCAGTCTGTTGTTTTCTGACAAGTTTGCTCTTCACATTGACACCGCAAAACAGCAGTGAGTGCATGGCAGGGTTTTAATAGCTTTGCAATTTTCATTAGTTTTTATTTTTATTTAGTTTTGACTTCAGATTTTCAATTTTATATCAGTTTTAATTAGTTTTTACCAATTGTTTGCTAGTTTAGTTTGTATTTTTTTTGAAAATCCTTAGTTTCAGTTTAGTTTTGATTAGTTTCAGTTATAGTTTTAGTTGTTTGCAATAATTAAGTGTAACAAAATCCCAGTTTCATCATATCAGTCATTCTCTTCTGCTTATCCTTGGTATGTTGCTATTCCAGCTACCATACCCTGCACCCTGCACAGGTCGCCTGTCTGTCGCAGGGCTAACACGCAGAGACAGACAACTCACATTCCCACCTATGGGTTCTTTAAACAAATAAATAAATAAAGGCAGATGAACAACCATTGATACCAGGCAACTATAAAATGTATATCTTGGCCCCAATGAGACTATTAACTCTTGCAGCACCAGGTGTTTGTAATTTTGGTTCAAGTGAACTGATAAACTTTTTGAAGGCAATTGACTCACACAGTTATGTAGATATCCCCATCCTGTTGTCTCGGGATGCATCACGCTGCCTTGTTAGCGTCTGTTTCTGGGGATGAGGGTTGAGTGTGCTCCCTTACCTTCTCAAGGTAAGCTAGGTTAGCCTTCTTGTGTGAGCTTTTCAAGTGCACTTTAAGGTTTGTGGGATTTTTTTCCCTTTAGAAATGTCCCTCATAATTTGTCTCTTTCCACTACAAGACACTTGCTTTATCCAAAACACAGTCATATTCAAAGTAATCCCAAATTGGACTCTGGCGCTTTCTCCCGACTTTTCCTGACATGATTCTGCGCGTGGACGGAGCAGCAACACAGACGACTCGACTAACGTACTGCCACCTGCTGGCATAATGAGACACGGCAAGAAAAAAAATCTGGAAACTAAACTTCATTTTCACTCTATTGTATGACACGCACACATCAATGAAAACTAAACACATTTTTGCTATAAATTCAGTTAATTTTAGTTAGTTTTGTGAACACTCATTACAGTTTTAGTTAGTTTTGCTTTTTTTTATTTTATTTTTATTTCCGTTAACGAAAATGTTTTTTCACTTCTAGTTTTCAGTATTTCGTTAGTTTTCGTTAACGATAATAACCTTGGTGCATGGTCCCTGACAACCCAGCTCGGCCATGTTTGGGCAGAAATTCCATTTGCTGTATTTTGCGTCATGCAGTTACACCACAGTTAGTTATGTTGCTTTCTGGGCTACATTATCATATAAAGTATTTCTGTGAAATTGTGCAAATTCTAGATGTCTTTGTCTGTGTGCAGTTTAGACTTCACAAGTATGATATAGTACAATACTCTGTTAACCACTGATTCTTGATCAGACTGATAAAGTCATTAGAGAAATGCAAAATGGTTTTGACTCATTTGGCTTGTTTAAAGGAACCGGTTCACTGAGAAGTGTGCATAGATTTGCTGAGTAAATCCTGACCTGAAACAGATATGCTTGCTTCAGAGCTTTCACATTTTACTCAGCACTGTTATCCAGATTACACATTAACGCCGCTTCTTGGAACAAGATCAAGTATTTTGTTGTGCAATATATTGTCAAATGGGAAGAGGTGGAAGTGACCAAAAAGCCTCTTCTGTGAGGAGTCATTTTGAAGGTATAGTTATGGGTGCACACAAGTTAGTGTACTCCTAGTGCCTGGATAAATAGGGGAGGTTGTTTCAGGAACGGCATTTGGTGTGAGATCTTTGCTGAATCAAGCATGTGGATCATCTGAAACGAGATTTCAATACCGGATTGGTTGAGGCTTGGTAGGTGCTGCTGGAAACTGTGCTACTGGATGTGGCTGAAGGCAGCCAAGAGGAAGAGGAAATGGGGAAGGCACAGCTAGTTTGGCTTTGACACCTTTTCATAAGTGACCCGCTTTTTCGAAATTTTAAGAAATGAAAGTCAAAAAGCATTTCAGGTCATATTAATAAACTGCTAGTACATACGCCTCCCATGATTATAGGACCAGTTTCTTGTCTGTGTGTTGAACTAGCTTTAGATTAGACACCAGTGCCACGTGAAGGAAGGCGCTTAACAATGACACAGAGAGACTGTGGACATACTTATATTGCTGCATGCAGCTACCTTGTTTCACCTCATCTCATTACTCAACGTGAGACTATTCCTTTGCAGTTTCAGTGATAGGTTTATTCATTCACTGAAATGCAAAGAAACCATTGTGCTGAGATGGCAGAGATCATTCCACGGAAAAGGGAAGTCTACTTACTCTTTTTTTTTTTCAGCGCACTTAACATTAGTGTGACTGCAAACAGGCGGCAAATCGTGGTTGTTTGGCTTAGATGTGGGCCGTGCTGAAGTTCATTTGTTTATTACAACATTATTACAACATCGCTAACACAAACCTTGAACTGGCTTCTTATTAACAACCAGCAACTATTTTACTAGTAGAGCCCGTTCAAGGAGACACTAACCAGTGTCTTTGCAGCTGCAGATATGCTTTAAATGCAGATACTCATAACATTACTGTGTTCCAAAGGGGACGTCTAGAAGGATGCACTGCTGTTTCTGAGACTGTTCCTGTTTAAAACATGGCTGTTGTGCATAACGAGAAGATTGCGGGTTGCAGCTTTCTTGCAACAGTTCTTCCAAATAACAGTGACTGAAGTCACTCGCCACAGGAAACTAGAGACAAAAAAAAAGTACAATGGAAACCTGTTCCGTTGACTTTACAAGAACCAGTTTGAATTTTTAGATCATCACAGCGATCAAGTTTTTGGAAAAAGTTGGAATTTTTTTTTTTTTTTTTTTTTTTTTTTTTTTGCATCCGTTTAGGTGTGTTGTTTCAAACTTTGTATGGCTCAAAGTAGGGTTGGGTTTAAACGTTGTTATATGGGGGCGAGAGCTTCATCAGTCAGTGCCCTCAGAAAGACACTCTAGGGGAAATGCCCACTCTCACTCAGCAACACATGAGCCAAGTTTGAAGTAGATTGAATAAATGTTTGTCGAGACTGGTAAATTATTAGTTAGATTACCAACAGTTGTTATTGTGTTAGCTTTGTTTGGCATTTTGGTTTGAATAAAGCGATATCCATCCATCCATCCATTCACTTCCGTTTGTCCTTTTCAGGGTCGCGGGGGGGTGCTGGAGCCTATCCCAGCTGTCATAGGGCGAGAGGCGGGGTACACCCACATTCACACCTATGGGCAATTTAGATTTTTCAATTAACCTATCCCCCGTAAAGTGATATCGATTCAGTAAATCCTGAATCGATTTTTTTTACAAATGTATTTTGCCAGAAACACCAGAATCTCAGGTTAAACTCACAAAAAGACATAAAAATGGACACAAAAAGCCCCACGGCATGTACATGGACATGCCGTCAGGGCTGAAAGGTTGTCTCTCTCCAACCAAAATTGACTGAACCAGCAGCAAAAGAAAATCAAAACTGTGCTTCACATTCGAGAAACATCTTCATTAGTTCCCTCTTACTTTTGCTGTTTTGTTTCCACCATGATAAAATCACACTTCCTGCACAGCTCTCTCGCTCTCTCTGTACGTCAAGAGCAGTTTCTAATCAAAAATCTGTTTTCTGCATTATTTGCTTATTACGCACCAGTCTACCGTTGTGTGCAGCTATGTTGGCCGCACCATTTTGTTTTTTTACAAAATTACTCCTTAAAAGAGAACAATTTCTGCTGTTCAATACTGAAGAAATTTAAACTTTTTAAAATTCTGCCAAATTACAAAACACTTGGCTGTGTCTCTAATAAACCTTTGTAACTTTGCTCTGCTCCATTTCAGCAGCATCAGGTAATGTTGATTCATGGTTTTTGATCTACTGCAGAATATTTTTAAGGTGGTTATCTGCTATAAAAAGCCAGGCCAGGAAAATCTCCTTCATGTTTTATCCTCAGTTACTTTGACACAAAGACATCTGCTGTGATGCTCACACCTCTGATGAAGTCTCACAGTGTCAGCTTTGTTTTTATACATAGATATAAAAATATGGATATGTAGTGAGAAATGATCAGAATTATTATATTTCTGACTGTCTGAGTCAAAACTGAAACGAATCAAATCGGGACCTTGTGAATCAGAATTGAGTTTTAGAAATCGGTGGTAATATCCAGCCTTACTAAATACCCACAAGCCACTTCTTATTGTTGCCACAGAGAGTAAATTTAAAAGTTTGTCATTACATTTGAGAACAAAACAACAACACCAAAGAGGTATATAATATAAGTTCTACACAGCCAGGTTTTCTTTGCATTAGCTGGTTTGACAAATCCTAAAACCCCAGGTGGAGATAAATGGTACCACAACAGTGGCTATCAATGTTAAGTCTGGCTCCTTGGTTCTGGCTCTGTGTGCACTCACATAAAAAAATAACTCTTCCTCTATATAAAAATGGTCCCTATAATTGCAGCCCACTCAGACAAGTTATGATGATGTATGATCATATGACAATGATAAGAAAATGGTGATTGAAAATCTCTAAAGAATGTAAAAAGTATAATGGAAAAATACACTGCAGTTCCAGCAGATTAGAGTACGTTTATGCTGTCCCACAACAATGTGACACTTCACTCAGTATTTTTTAGTAAGATATGGCTTAACAGCTTGCACATATAAAACACATTCCCCCTGCAGATAATCTGTAACACACTTAAAACCTGCTGTAAATAAAAGAATCAGTGACAACGGGATACTTTTAAGACGGTTTTAACTAAAACTCAGAACATAACCTGGTCCCGACCTGGTTATATCCTCACCGTGGTGATTTAACCAGATGAATAGAGAGCCATTCTATTAAAAGACTCAGCGTAGCTCACAAAAAACTTAATCTGACCTCACAGTACACCCCTCAGGGCAAAGTGAATAGCATATTTTAGTTTCTGTCCACCATTAACAGGACACATGACTAGATTTAAAGACGGAACTCTGTTTCTTGCTGAAACGTTGTTGAAGTCCACTCTAAATTGTAGTTGGTTTGTACTTTGGATTAGAGGTGGGCGATATATCAAAAATACTCGATGTATCACAGGTTTTTCCACATATGATGGTCAAAATGGCTTTACCGTAACCATCGAGTATAAATTGCCATGGCAGTATTAAGTAGAGATGGACCGATCCGATATTACGTATCGGTATCGGTCCGATACTGACCTAAATTACTGGATCGGATATCGGAGAAAAATAAAAAATGTAATCCGATCCATTAAATATCACGAAAGCACCTCACAAAACTTGCAACACGCCGTAACTCACCTCAGAACGTTAGCATGTCGGAGCAGTATGCATCACGTGATAGAGCGGCTGTGGCATGCGGGACCTGTCGGTGGTCTGGATAGCTTCGCTAGCAGCCCGGCATTTCATCTCCGACAAAGTTATCCCGAGAGAAGTAAAGCCAGTGTGTAAGTCCATCTCTGAATGTTTGTAAAGCATTCCTGCGTTAAGCTTACCAAACGATATATGGAGCGACTGCCTCTTCTGGCTGCTACTTCAATCATGAAACTGCTTAAATGATCAGCTGATCGGCTTTTCTGTCGCGAGTCCGTCTCTCTGGTTTGTTTTTGGCCCACTTTGCACCAGAAAGAGGAAACCAGGGGCTGAACAACAGCAGCACGTTTAAGCTTGATCAGCTGTTGTTAGAATGTATTTAATATTACTTTCTACACCAGGATCTTTTTCTACGTAGCTGACGCTGGTAACTGTGCAGGGGCGGATCTAGCAAAGTTTAGCCAGGGGGGCCGATAGGGCATTAACAGGGAAAAGGGGGCACAAAGACATACTTTTCTTTCTTATTCTCATTTAAAATGTCTAGCTTTTAATAAATAATTATATATAGTAACTATTAAGTCTAATATACCCTAGTAAGCTATAGTACTTTTTCCTTTGGGAAGGTACCATCTGTGCAGTCTGCAATTTTGTTGAAGAAAGATGTTGAATCTATTTAATATTTCTTGAAAAAGAATTGATTTCTGTGCATTTTTTTTTTCACACTGCATCAAATTAAGGTTGATTACGTTGATTAAGCATCATGAGGTGGAGCGTGAGGGGTGGTTCCCTATTTTTTATTTATTTATTTTTGTTGTTGCTGGGAGTTGGAACCCTATTAGTTAGGTTGCTTAATATTTACGCTAAGTACTCTTTAAAATACCAGAATAGGGAGGATGGTGCAGGTTTAAGTTTATTAGATTGATCAGTATTGCTGAACTATGAAACATTTTTTTTGCATACAGGTATAACAGAATAGCTTTAGTGTAGTTGTTGTTTTAAACTTGAGTATGAACTTATACAAAATGCAGCAAGATATTTAAAAAACAGTTTTGTTGATTAAAAAAACACTATATCGGATTCATATCGGTATCGGCAGATATCCAAATTTATGGTATCGGTATCGGACATAAAAAAAGTGGTATCAGCTGTCTCCATGTAATTCACTGTGAGGTTTTATTTTCTCCCACATTAATGCATCATTAATCACCCCCTCCCAACTGGAAAATTTCTACCTGGCACACTGCGCTGAGCATCTGTGTGTGTGTGTGTGTGTGTATGTATGTATGTATGTATGTATGTATGTATGTATGTATATATATATATATATACACACACACACACACACACACACACACACACACACGACCAGATTGGGAGGTTATTTAAACATATTGTGATATATTTCGTGTATCGCGATATAGCCAAAAAAAATATCATCATATTAGATTTTCCTCATATCGTCCAGCTGCTCTTTGGATTATTTTCTTTTGAGCTCTTAAAATTTTTCCACCACTAATCAACAATCAGAACTCCTAAATTGTCACTTACATTGCCAATGGAGGGAAGAAAAATGCAACTTTATTTTAAAGTTACAGAGTGGAAGGATGTTATCTCAGTTGTCCAACACTACAGAGATAAAGTCACATTTTTGAGGAGGTGCACATCTGCTCCACTGTTATCCCTTCACACACAGCTATAAATCAAGCTTAAACCTCGACTGACAGTTGCTGCTACACACCCCGAGAGCTGCTCAGTCATTGTTATTGCGCATAGGGCCTGTGGGTTGTTCTTGCCAGTTGTCTCGCACTTAGGGCAACATGCTTCTATCCTACATCTGCCAAAACAGATGATGCACTTGAATATACGATCCTTCATTAACGCTAGGGACACACTACACTGCACATGTGGTTAAAGGGTCCCAGAGGGCATTTGACTGTTTAGTGAGTGACGGGATCCCAGAGCGTCCTCATTAGGCTTCAGGCACGCACACATGATTACCACTTGTGATCAAAATGCAGTTCTAAACAAGTCTTGTGGGGGTTCTTGGAGGCGTTTGGGAGCCTAGACCTAGACCATGGTTTGAGAGGAAGTAGTTTCCCTGTTGTGCTGACAGGGAAGCACAGAACAGTCTTCACCTGCACGACAGCCCTTTGCTGCTCGTCAGTCAGTCAGTAGAGCTGTCAGCTCCCATTGAGGGGCCACCTCACTCAGTCTCCCCCTCCTCCACCACTTCCTCGCTCTGTTCTGCTCTACAATGGATTCCTCTCCGTCTCTGACTGCCTGTCTATCTGTGTGTCACTGCTGATACAGCTCTGCTGCCTCACTCCATTCTGCTGTCTGCTATCTTTTTTTAATGCTCTGACTTGACTCGCTCTCTCTTTCCTCGCTTATGCCAAACATTCCTCTTTCCCTGCCACCTTATCCCACCTCCCCACCCCCCATCTGCTGCCTGTTTATTTGTCCTCAGTCGACTGTGCTGGTGTGACTGTGAGTCCCCCCCCCCCCCCCGCGGCTGCAGCAGACCTTATTTACACTCTTGCTAAACAAGCCCAAGGGAAAGCATGATCCCCAATGACATGCACTTGCAAGCTTGCAATACATCCTTAACAAGCCACAAAGAAAAAAACGAGGGAATTTGAGGGTGGGGGGGGGGTGGTGATAAAAATCTCTCGTTCTGTCTCCAGGCCATGTCCATTAGTGCAGAGAACATCAGAGAGTGATAGCAGTGATTAAAGAGAGGCAGCAATTAACAGTCCAGGGCTGTGGAGGTGTTTAAGAGTTGCAAACCTCTATTTTGCCAGCTCTATAAATGAGTAGTTGTTAGGAGTAATTACAGAACCATCAACTGCAGTTCTCACCAACAAGGGCCAGTGTTCAGTCTAAGAATAAGAGGGGATGGAAAAACCTCAAGCCCTTTCAGCCAATTGCATCTTTGTTTCCCTTTCTGTGCTCTGGCTCTGTGCAGGATACTCTTACAAATGTCTTGTTCAGGGGTGCTCACACTTTTTCCGCATGTGAGCTACTTATAAAATGACCAAGTCAAAATGATCTACCCACTACAAAAATCCAAAACATATACTTATTTATAAATATATTGAGGATTCTTTATATCTACAATGTATATACATGCATAACCGCAATATCCAATATTTCACAACACAATTAACTATGTAAATTTTTTGTCATTACCTGAGTTTACTCTGATGACTTGCACTGAATTGAATCAGCCAGGGATGCATAGTCCGGACAGTAGCTGCTGACGGCCAGGTTTAAGAGAAAAAACCGAGAGCTAAAAATTGGAGTTAACTCGCTGACTAGCTTGTCAGTTTTACTACACTTCGCGCCGCTGTTTGCGCATGCGCAGCGACCTAAGCGTCAGAAAAAATCTGCTGTCATCTGACTGGCTTCCCTGTATCAATCAAGTGACGGGATGGATGATAGGCTGGCATCTATTTTTTTAATGCCATGCGATCTACCAATACTACCTTTGCGATCGACTGGTCGATCGCGATCGACGTATTGAGCACCCCTGCTCTTGTTCTCTTTCCTGCAGACTTACAGCTCCCTGCAAGAGGTCCTGGTGTCATTTGGACGGAGGGTTTTGTGCTACCCGCTCTACAGACACTTTTCGTTGGTCTCTCTTGTGATTCATGACACGGCTAAAATTCTGCATTCAGGTGAGACACGCTTACCAGACCTACACCGGCAACACGCACACATATGCACAAAAGCTCATAAAGACCATTATTACCTCTGCAGACTGGTAGTGACCCTTTGACATCTGCCACATGATCTGCAGTGTTCTTTGTGGGTTTTGTGGTTTTGAGTTAAAACTAGAAGCTAAATCAACTCTAATTTCTTTCCACTGTGAACACGGGATCTTGGCTAATTAGTGTTAATTGATTCTGCCCACCCCGTGGTTTCTGCAGAGCAGCGCTTTCATATGTAAATGAGTTTTGGCGTGTGCAGTCAGAGTCTGCTGCGCGTCCGTAGCCTGTAGGATGCTGCTCGATCGAGAGTGCGTGCTGCTGAAAAGGCAGCCTGATAGCCAGCGTGCTTTGCATGGAGTATTGTTTAGCAGAAGCAGCCTGCCACTGATGGAAAGTAGCCCATGAGAAGACAGCAGCGAGTGTTTGAAAATGATATTCCTCCAGCTACGCGAGAGAGCGAGAGTGGCCGGGCTCCCACCCCCTCAGGGAGCGAAATGTGGATTAGAGGAAAACGGACTGTTGACTTTGATATCTCAAAGCTGCACGTAATCTTTAAATCAAAAGCCCCCGCAGACAGCTGAGAGTCAGCAGTGTAAACATACTCAGGATGTGTGAGGGCTAAGATTATCCAGCTTGTGATGATTTTAACACTAGCAAACGACAGAAAATTAAAGGCCTTTTAAGCCCCAGATTAGCATTTCCTCGCCTCATTAAGTAGGAAGATGAGTTGATCAGGAGAGCCAAGGAAACAGCAGTTAGACTCGCTCTTTCCTTTCTGTCTTTTACCTCAGAGCAAAGATTTCTCTTGTTGAGCCCAAACCTGGAAATTGTTCCATCTCCTTACACCTCAAAGAACATCTTATTCCAACTCCACTCTGTGCATAATAAGAAGCCAAAGCGTCTGTTTATTTGTTTAAATTTAGAGGGGGGAGGGATGGGACTTAATTTTTTAATATGCAATAATGTTCCCTCCCGGCTCATAACCTTCATTATTTACAAGAATTATGAAGAATAAGTAAAAGGGCTTCTCCTTAATCAACTGTAACACTACAGTAATTCGTTCTGTTGCATGTGTGAGGCTGCCTTTCCTCCCAGCATTACTTTAGACACTAATTAATTTGTCAGGATAAGGCGAATGGAAATGCACGTTCCATTTTCGAGGTACTTCATTTAACTGTCTGTACAAGCAAACATTCATATTAGCAAAACAAACCCATTAATGGCAGCGAGCAGATTAAGGCCTCAGAGGAAGTGTTATCCAGGGGTAAATATTTAAACAACCTTCTGGCAGTTTGGTGAGCATTCTCAAGGAGCTCCTCCACCTGCTTCCTAAGAGGCTGTAACTAAAGAGCCACCGGGCAGGTATAGAAGAGCAGAAAGCCAGTCGGAGTTAGGAAGTGTCGAGGTGGGCACCACTGTCGTGCTGCTGTCGTGATCAAACAGAAAGGGCGGTACAGGAAATGTCAGATGTGTCCTTCGATAAAGGTCCGCCATGTTCCTGTGTTGTTCATTCACAACAGCACCTTTACAGCCAACGTTTCTTTGGAATTTCTTGGGAAAGTTTTACATTTGTGGAAGTCAAGTTTTAGGTCGAGTAAGGCGCTCTGGTCTGAGTAATGAAATTTTACATTCAGGCCAGGGTGATATTTTATTGGATGAGATTCAGGCTATGTCCACACCAACGCATTGTTTTCTCTCCGTTTTGGCCTCCCGTCCACACTGAGACGGCGTTTTCCCCAAGGAAACACGCAGCGTTTTGAAAACGCTCTCAAAAACGAATACATTTCAAAACGGAGCTGTTCCATTGCAGTGCGGACACTCGAAAACGCAGACTTGCTAAAACGATGACGCATTTTAGTCATGTGATGCAGTCATGTGACCAAATAAACAAAGATAGCGGAGTGCATTATACAGCAGTTGTTTTGATTGCTCTCAATTTTGATGAATATCCGTTTGTACATGCTCCAGATAGCTTTTCTTCAAATTCTTTAATTCTCACTCGCTTTTGCGCACGGATGTTTCAATGTGGACGCACAACTCTGTAAAACCAACTGAAAACGCCAGTGTGGACACGGAGCGTAGTGTGGACGTAGCCACAAGAAGTGGATATCCACATGTGTCTGTGGGGGTGGGAGGAAAAGTGCCATCAGGGATGAATTGTCCCAGCACATTAGACCTGCCACAGGATGAAGCCTTTCAAGCATATCATCATTAGTGGTAAATCTGACAAAGGCAGAATGCTTCCGGCTGCTTTTGCTGCTTTTCCTGTTGCCTCTGCTCTTACTCTGAAAAGTTAAAAGCAAAAAAGATATAATTTAAATGTTATTGATATGAGCTAAAGAACCTTTAGTAGATTTCCTTTTCCCCCAAGTTATTCATGATGGCAGGTCTGTCAAACAGAGAAAGTATTTACCCCCTTCCTCATCATTATTATTATTATTTATTTATTTATCTTGTCACACTTGCATTTTTCATATAATTAAACAAATTTTCATATTTGACAAAGATTCCCTGAGTAATTACAAATGCAGTGTTTAAATGTTGACTTGATTCAGGGAAAAATTATTTGAACCCCTGCTGATTCTGTAAGTTTGCCCACTGACAAAGAAATGGTCATTCTATCATTTTAATGGTTGGTTTATTTGAACATTGAGAGACAGAACAATAACAAAAAAATCCAGAAAAATGCATTTCAGAAAGTTATAAATGAATTCGCATTTTCATCAATCAGTAGGACTTCTAGCCCCCAGGTCTATCTTATACAGGCAACGAGCTGCGATTGGGAGCCTTCACAACTTGTTATGCGTATAAAAGAATGCTGCCCATTGGAGCAATTAATTTCTCCACCATGGCCAAGACCAAAGAGTTTTCCAAGGATATGAGGGACAAGATTGTGGACCTACACAAGGCTGGAATGGGCTACAAGACCATCACCAAGCAGCTGGGTGAGAAGGTGACAACAGTTGGTGCAATTTCTTTCATGAAAATGTGACTTAATTTATAACTTTCTGAAATGCGTTTTTCAGGATTTTTTTGTTATTGTTCTGTCTCTCACTGTTCAAACCCAAAAAACTTAAGCAAGTGTTAAAATGATTTTTTTCCTCTGACTGTATAAAGGGAAACCTATGTCCAAATCTACCTGGCTCTATTTAGGGAGCAAGTAATTACCTCCCTTGTTAAGTCATTTTACTTTTTCACAGCACAGTAAAATATCCACCTGCATAAGGGACCACTGGATGGCTTTTTAGTGTGAAAATTGCTGAGAAGGAGGGAATACTTGTTGGACTTTCCCAGCGGAAAATACACTGGGAACCATTGTGTTGCAAAGTTAAAATGTTTAATGTAATGAGTGTTTGTTCCAAGCCACAGGTCTGAGTCTTTCGACACAGTCTAGTTTTTCAACTTTCGTACTGGCTATGACATCCTCTGTAGCTGCCATACGACACCAGAGTAAGGTGGTTAAGCTAAGGTGCTGCACCAATTTGCCACTGACTTTTGACATTAGTGCTTCTTTATAATGCAAAAAAACAAAACAAAACTGAGACATGGTGCTGAAATTGCACTCATTTTCCTTTAGATATGAAGCTGCTTTGTTTTTAGTTGAAGACAAGGTGGCGAGGACCATTTTTAGGTTATCATGCAGTGGTTTTACTGGTCTTTGTGAAGTTTTACTCAACATGTTTTAAGCAATAAATTAAAAAAAAATGCTGTGGGCTGTCAGTGTCCTTCAAGATATTTGAAAATAAGAATACTTTAAATTCCTCATCAGAAAAGGCTGTGACAAAGATGGCTGAGGTTGTGTTTCTCACATACATCATTAAGTGTTTATGTAAAAAACATAAAAACTGTTTAAAAAAAAAAAAAGATTACTTTGCTGCTGCAGTGTCTAGAAAACACAGCAGGCTTTTGTTTTTGGTCCACTTCACACCCACCACCACACTGCATGCCTGCCCAGTCTGCAGCCATGAAGGAATTACTGCTCTACGTTTTGAATGCGTCCCCCTCCCCACTCATTGGATAACCCAATGATACCTAATTGAAATGCCTCGCTCACTTGTGCTAAACCCTTCACCAACAATCAGAATGTTAAACTCAACCTTTGCTCCAGTTTTCTCCAAACAACTTAGAAAGCTTCTCTCTGGAAAAAAAAAATCAAATCTTGGAAGCAAGACCTTTTTTTTTTTGCTTCACACAATCCAAGCCTTGATTTTTTTTTTTTCTTTAAAAAAGAAAAAAAAAATTCTTTTATGTTTTTTCCTTAGGCCACAGTTCCCTGTATACAATGCCATGCTTTAAATGAGGACCAAATGTTTGTTCAAGGTTTTCCTCGCTGTGAGTACGCTGTTTATTTTGATTGGTCTGGAATGTCTCTGGACAACGCCAACAAGCTCTCTGGAGGTGGAGAGGAGCATTTTCTCTTGCCCTCAGCGGATTGTTGGCCACATCATATGGCTATTTATATGCCTGATTGAAGGATAAGTGCTGCAGCACTAGCTATGTGCTTCAGGAGAAAATTCCTTTCAGAATAACACACGTATTCAGTGTATCGTCTTGATGCATGCTCAATCATGCAGGTAATTAAATCCAAAAATTTGGTTCTGTTCATCTGGACGTTTTCAGTGGGAGAAACATTTCGTCACTCGTCCGTGCAACTTCTTCAGTCTCAGCTGACTGCAGGTTTCCCCAACCTTATAAACAGTATCTTTGCACAATGACTGAAACCAGTCCACTGAATAAACAATGGGCTGTGAGGTCAGGATCCAGGAGAGAAGGACAACTGCTGCCTAAGCGAAAACCCTTAGTGATTCCCTATGTGTCAGGAGTATCGGAACAGTTGAGACGCATTTTCTCCAAAGACTGCGTGGCTTTCAAACGCCAAAACACACTCCGCCAAAAATGGTCCATGCCAATGATCCCTTGACACAAACAGAGCAATGTAGGTACTGTTAAGTGCCAGGAGGATTGCCATGACTTATACATTGGGGAAACCAAACAACGTCTGGACACATCCTGGACAGGGAGGAACGCTGGTTTGAGCGGGGAGTCAAGGAGGCCATTTACGTGAAAAGGGAAAGACCGTCTCTGAATCGAGGAGGGGGCCTAAAGGTACGTCTTTTTCTATCAGCTCACTGTGGATGGTACTCATGGTCTTTGATCAGTGGTTGTTAATCAACGGCCATGGCAATTTGCAAAATAAGGAAGGAATCAAGGAACTGACCTCACATCCCATTGTTCCTTCAGTGGTGCTAGTTTCAGTCATTATGCAATGGACTGTTTGTAAGGTTGGGGAAACCTGCAGTCAGCTGAGACTGAAGAAGTCACTTGTTAGAGTGACGAAACGTTTCTCCCACTGAAAACTCTACGTCCAGATGAACCACTGTGGTTCTGTGTGTGATGCAGTTGGGGTGTTGAAAGAGGAAACGGTTTTTCTAAAACAATTTCAAAACACACTGTCAAAAATGTCAATAAGGACTGAACGTACAGATTCTTTAGTAGATAGTTTGACAGTAGACATTTTCTGTCACCATCTGTATGTTTTATCATTTGCATTAAATAAAGCACATGGTATCCTATTGGCTTAACATTAACAAATGAACACTTAAAAAGTTTATATTAAATTTAAATAACACGTTTAATGTGTTGTGGCAATAGTTATACAGTTAAGTGTATGAAGGCAAATAAAGAGCTATGAGGTGCTGCTATTCTTAGACATCAACTGCATATTGGGACTTTGCAGCTTACACAGCTCTGGTGGCTTCCTGGTGGATATTTCTGGTGGCTGTAAACATACATCTTCTGTGCTCTTGCTTTGATAGATGAGAGCAAACATTTTTCCAAAGCAGCCTCTTGGGATGAACTCTGCAGTCATAATGACACACAGTCCTTCTCTCCAACATTAAATCAATCACTTAAATCTCTCTCCTTGTTGCTGATTGGCTTATTGTTTGTGGGTACCTCAATCCAGTCACCTCCTCTTCTGTCTCCTCTCAAAATAAACCAAGAATATAAAAATCAGTATATTTACGCACAGAGAACAGCCACAATATTAAACTTTTTTACTGTGTGTTGCGGTGTCTGACCACATTAAACCATTAAAAATGCAGAGTTTGTGAAGTCGGCATGTTGCCCTGGATTCATGAACAGTGACCAAGATGGACTTTTATATATGTGGCTAGAGACCGGTCACATCCGTAATACATCAAAGGTGGAAAAGAAGAAAGTTAGGAGCCATTCACATGCTGTGGAGACGTGTTTTAATTTGTCTCTTCACCTTTAGACTGAAAACATGCCTTTTGTTATATCATCTGATTAGGGCTCCCCTTCACAAAGGCAAAAGGGCCAACACGACCGGCATCTGGATAAAACATCATGCTCTTCCTCACATCGAGCTTCATCTCCTAAACTGAAGTCAGAGCTCTAACTGTACAAAAACATACATAAACATTGTTGTTTATTAACAGTATTGTGACAGTTATTGTCAGCAGACTGGACGTGCGACCCTCCATCTCCGGACAGTTGACAGTGGCCAAATAACAATAACAGCTGGTTATAAGCTAACATTATGGCAGCTGATGAGATTTTTTTTCCCCCCCCTCAAATAACGAGAACATATGAGAGCTTATTAGCACTAAGCATCAGAGTCCAACAATATTAGGTCCACTTTTAAGACAGTTCTGCTTACAGCGGCTAACACGGGCAAAAACAACACTTCATTCATTCTCACCAACTCACCTTTCATCAGACAGGAGCGAGCTTCACTGATTTATCGATGCATATTGGACTCCTTTTACAGAGTAAATAGACGTGGACACCAGCTGAGATAAACAGCGCACTGACAGCCTACACTCATTACAGATGAACGGCGTTTAGAGTTGTTTGTGCAATAACGACCACCATAGCTGGGATTACGGACTTGCATCTGGAATCTACTGGCATCACTGCAACTTTAATGTTGTTGCCGCTCAGTGTTAATGAAAGCACCACAAGTCATTAGTGCAAATAAATTATTTTTGTGCCTAATTTTAAAATCTAATTAAGCATAAGCTTTAGTGTCATATCTGTTTTTCAGTGACATTTCTAAAGTTTTGCAAAGACAGATTTTTATGAAAGAAATTAGGAGAGAAAAATAAGAAACAAACAGGATTAGAAGGAAATGAACGACCACATCTGCTGTGTGCATGAAGAGCTGCATAGACGCGACTCCAGTGTCTCCCCCTGCAACCCCGCCTCCCCCCAGGCCCTCGGGCTTGTTGTAGTTTTCAGTATGAGAAATGTCAGTTTTGGAAGTTATAGCATTTCTAAGGTTAGAAATGTAAATTAAACCAAATGTACTGCCAACTGCCAAAGAAAGACTTTGAGAAAGTGATCCTCCTCCTTTAGGACCAGGCAGGATTTCTTGGAAAGAAATAGTTTTTCGAGCGCTGTGGAGGAAAAAAGGGGGGAAAAATCAACAAGATGCAGATTTCTAAAAAATTCAGCTTTTACATGCTACGTCTAATTAATTGATGTAACATCAAATCAGAAGCAAAATGGATACAGATAAGGATGCAGCGCAGTAGCAGAACAGGCAGGCTTAAGATTTATGTCAAGTGGAAAATCATCAGAAACATTCAGAGCTATTTTTGATAAATGAAGGCAAAGCAGTGTTTGACAGAGTTTGAGCAGAAACACTATTAATTTGACAGACTCCAGAAATAGAGTTGTCATCTTTGTCTCAGATGAACCACTTCTTTTTCCTAAAAAACAAAAAACCCATATGGATGAAATTACTCTGCTGCTCGCTGGGATTTCCCTCTGATCCTGTATCTTGGCTTTTATGTATGGAACAATAACTGCAAGCCTTAAGACACATGCTGCATCTGCCAGCAGCTGGAGTGCATTGTCATCCTTAATAGTGAGCACGAATAACACTGTTTTTCCATTTGCCTACCCCGGCTGTGTTGCCGTGCCCAGGGAAAGCCTGCGTCCTCAAATGCCTGCTGGATATTCACAGAGTCTTCAGAGAGAACGAGCCGGCATACATATTGAACGATCTGTACATCACAGACTACTGCATCTGGATCCAGAGAGTCAAGTAAGTCCACCAGCACACACAAATCCATTCACACACACATGCAGACACCTCAGAGGCCTCAATCTAGATAGAATTGCCTTCAGAGCCATGCACTGTGCCATTCAGACTGCCCCCTCCCGCGATGCTTCAGTGTCATTTTGTCACAGCAGGGCCAATTGCACGACCAAGCCTGCGAAAGATGCAGTTTATGTGGTCAAAGTACCATCAGTGGGTGTTAAAAGAGCCAGCTGCACTCAGCGGATTCACTCTGTACGAAACCTTTAGGAGCTCATGCGCGTCTGCGTGGGCTTCTCCAATCTATGGCGGATGCGACCTTTTCCTAGAACTGCAAGCCCAAAGATGCCAGATCTGCACTTTCTTCCCAAATGCCACAGGTCTGATGGCTCTCTCCTCCTCCTCCCCTCCCCCCGCCTAGTTCATATTTAACAATTAGTCACATTTTAAATGCGAGCCTGCGAGCACATTACAGAGTAATGAGCTCAGTTTTACTCCTGGCCAAGGTTCAGCAAAGTGGTGTGCTCGTCTGGAAAAAGCCCAGTTGAAAAATGCGCGCCTGATGTTGTAGGCTCAGTGCCCAGATGCAGACACGATAAAAGGTCTGCAGGGATTTAGCGGTCTCTACCTCCCTTCCTCGCATTCTCATTTCTGCATTTTTCCAGCACAAGTCTTGAATGCTGCTCTTTTAAAGAAATAGAAAATGCAGCGGATGCTGCGTTCGTAAAGGGTGGGAGGAATAAGGAGTCGGGTTCAGGGCTGTTTGAGACACAGAGCAGAGAGAAGACGCGCACTCGATCTTAGTCTGTAAGCGCACGGAGCTTCTGAAGCTCTTGTCAACTCACAGAGAAAGTCGATCAGTCTCTTCCGAGGCACACCGGAGCACTGCTCCTCCTCCCTTCCCTCCCTGCTCTACTTTGGAACTAAATGTCAGCTTGGCCAAACGTGCTGGCTGCCACTGCACCCTTCATCGATCATTAAACGGATTGGCCCCGTGATCTCTTAGCACTGACCTGTGATTGAATCATTACATTTCTCTTGTCTAAATAAAAGTGTACAGTATTTATTTTTTTTGTCATGATGTGAAAAAGACAGTAGAAGCACTTCTATCACCTCCTGCCACTTGAGAGAGCAACCAAGCGTGAACAGATTTTTGTTGTTGTCGTTCTTTATGTATGAGCGCGCTGGCTCACACTCAATAGAAACCTCATACAGTCTTCTCTCGCGGTTTATGAAACTATGTTCCCATGTTTGCAGTGTAATATTAAAAGGAGCCTGCAGTCAGAATGCAAAGCAGCAGCGCAGGAGAGCGAGGCGGCAGCGGTGATTTCCACAGACCAACCTCCTCTATCATACATGCGGTTTGTTGTGGCGGCCCACTTTGTATCATCTGACAGGTTTGATGACAGATCGTGTAGGCATTGTTTTCCCACAGTGCGAAATATTCCCCCGCGCAGGATTTGTCATCCTCCGCTAAGTGAGTCGTCTCTGGGAGCCCAGGCGGTTAGATGAGATGCAATCTATATACCCCCCACCCCCCGGTGCAATCCCCGTATCCTGTCGCTCCCTCTCCGCTGCTGCTGCCGGGGCATATGCGATCAGCTATACGTGATGGACACGGCGATTAATGGATGTTTGCTGGCTGCAGGGGGGGTGGTTGATTTATTTAATCTCCTCACTGTGTCCCACATGCGTTTCTACTCCTAAAGTTCATCTGACTGCTGAGACATCGGTCTCAGATTTACAACCTCGTAAAGACTTCATCATGATTTAAGCCACGGGGCAGGCGCTCTCCTCTACGCTCTCAGACACTCGGAGCAGAACCCCTTTGCGCTGAGATCAAGCGTGCAACCTCAAAGCAAATTGCGCTTCCCGTTGTTTCATTAATGAGGAACTTTTTTTGTTTTGTTTTGGGCTATATTTTTTTTCCCCTCACTGGAGCGGTCACCATTTCACACAAACACACACAAACATCCTTTTGTTGGGTATGGTTTTTAATCCGCCCTCACACATCCGTCCAATCCTAATTATCTCTGAATTGTTAGCAGACAGTATTATTTCAAATGGAGCAGCAGCCTCTCCAGTCCATTAGTTTCACTGTATGCTTTTGAAGGTCTTCAGCTGCCAAAACCCCCGCAGAGTTGCTGGACTGCACAGGAAAAAAAAGAGGGGGGAAATAAGCGAGTCGCCTCACTTTCTTTCTCTTTGTTTTGCCTGCCTTTATCAAAAAGCTTGGAGACAGGCCAACACAGATCCACGGCAGCCAGCGCACACGAAGCTTTATAAGCCTGTTGTTGTGTTACAGTACCTCAGAGAATCAGAAGGGCCGCAGCTTCCTTTTACCACACAGGTTTCTCTCGCAGCCACCCACCCACCCTTATTAATTGGGTCAATTATAGTCTATAGCAGGACAAAAAAAAAGAAAAACGCGGAGAATACAGAATACAAGCGCTTCAGGGTTAGTCTGAGGAGAGGATGAAGTGATTAGCAAGAAAATTTAGTCTTTTTCTTTTGTGGAGCAAATGTGTGAATTGCCTCTGAGATGTGTGAAATGGACATTGACACATTGCTGCAAAAACTGGAAAATTGACAAGAAGCGGCTTAAGGATGGGCCGAGCCTCGCACCACAGCAGCTGAATGGACAGACTCAAATAATTGTGAATGGTAGGTGTGAAGTGAGCAGTCCTCAGAGACACAATGGGTGTTGTTTTCAACTGTAGAAAAGAGAGTGCATCACAGAAAAGCATGAAAAGCAACAACGGGCAACTGTCGAAAAATAAAGTTGTAGGCATTCTCTTTCCTCAGACCAGTCTTTTGTTTTTAGACAGCGGAGCAGCCCCTCGCTGGCTCTACGCGCTCGCAATGCCTCCCTCGCCCTGCCTCCCTCACCTTGTTCAACCTCAGCGTTGTGTCCTCGGCGGCGGCCGTCGGGGAGATTTGTCAGCAGCTCTGACAAAAGCTCCCCCGCGGGTGGGGTGGGGGAGTTTCTGGAGCTCTAACAACTGCAAGTGTCTCAGGGCAAGGAGGTCAAGCGTGGGGTCAGTGTGTCAGCTGAGGCGTGTGGGTCAAACACCTTGAAAGTGCCCTTGTGCTCAGTGTCAACACTTTCTCCCCACGCTGCCTAGGACGACTGGTGGTTTTTACCTCAGCGTAACTCTGTGTTATTGTAACACACAAGTCAAATACTACCCAGGTTTCCCCTTCAGCCTTTGACCCTTACAGATGTTTTTGTTTCACTTGTGCTCAAAGCTTTTCTGTTCACATTAACACAGCTCACGTGTCAATCTCCCAGCTGATCTGACACCCAAATGTTTGTTGGGAAGGGACTTCCAGCAGACAGCACCACACAACTGTCAAACAGCTGTCCTGAAAGCTTTGAAACAGATAATGGAGCTGCTCTATCTGCCGTTAGCCGCATCACTGAACGAGATCCTTAGAGGCCCCACCGGGCAGAACAAAGACACCAATGTCTCCCAGCTAACAGGGATAAGTAGTACAGATTTCCTCTCAGCAGGAGTCCACTCCAGATTTTTGTCTTGAACACACAGCTCATCATAAACACAGAGTACTGTGTTTGCATAATTTCCTAAACCCTCGTGTGGAGTGTTCACTCCAGTTAATTCAATTGATTATTGTATTTTTTTTTTTCTACAGGCGTATCAGAAAAGGATGTCTAACACTGAATTGTGTCACATTGTGAGATACTAGAAAGAGATGTTAGCAGTGGGATATGAAGCAGACAGGCTGGAGAAGTAGAGGACTTGAACGTTTTTTGTGATTACACAAGTCAGATGGTAAGTGAGGAGACAGTAAAAGCAGAGAAAAAGTAAAGAGCTGAGCATTTGTAGTAAAGATCCCATAATCCCAAAAGTAGAGAGTAAATCCAACTGGAACATTCTGACAAAAAGTTTCAAAGTCAATCCTGAGGTCTTTAACTTCTTTGAGCTCAGACCAAACTAAAGCCTGCAATACTTGGAGCTTTTTAAAAAAATCCTCCTTTTAAACCTAAGTGATGATGTAGGAATAGAAACTTGTCACTTGAGATGCTTCTTTTTATCTGCCACCAAATCCACAAAGGACTAAGAAAGAGTAAGAGAATGCTTTTTCTAAATCTGCATCTTGTGATAGATTAATTCTTGAGATTTGGGAACATGACAACCCAGTGAGAATCCTTATGGATTCTAACTGGTTCCGCTTTAAGAGTCACCACCATCTCTAAGCAGTAGATCACAGACAAATTAATTACATCCTGTGCGGTCTAATGTTTGTGCATGTTGATGCTATTTAACCTTTTCGTTGTGATCAGTTTTGGTGTCATTACTCAAAAAAAGTAATATTTAACACCATTTAACATGAGGCTACAGTCCGACACACCAACACAAATCCCTACCCAAGTGAGGACACACGATCTTTCCTTTAGTATCCTGGACACAAAGCCAACAGTACAAGCAAAGATGCAAACCAGCACAAAGACTATTTAAAGTGATCGTCAGGGCGATTTCGACTTTAGAAACATGAACAGGCAGAAATGGAGGCTGCAGCCTGACTGTTACTCAGTTTTGTTACCTGTTGAAGTTCAGGCTCTGGCTGCTGGATTTGGTCAGCATTCAGTCCACTTTGATGTCACTCTTGGGTCTTGGCTAGCTTAGCGTTAGCACGCTGTCCATCCAGGTGCTTGCAAAGAGCTGAAGTTTCTTTAGTAGTGTATTGTTTCTGCATCCTGTTCCTGGATGCAGTTTCTACTTTACCATTGTGCTGTCATCTTCTTGTGGAATAAAAATAGATGTAATGTCCATATCAGATTAAATCAGCTGATAGTAGTACAAGTGGAGCCAATAAGCTGGATTGATAGGTTAGCAGGCCAACAACTCCAAGGAATTCAACTACTGGGAACTGGTTCTCGATTGCCATCCCTAATGACAACCCCCAAAACCTTCACAAAATAGTTTCATCATTGGCTGATCTCCCTTTCAAGATGGAGTCTTTGTGCAGTACTACACCACTCCCAACGATCCTGCGTTTTTTGTTTTTTCGTTTTTTCATTTTTTTTAAATCCCTTCCTGTGCTCTTGACCAAGTGGTCAGAACAGGAAATAATTTTCCAGCTGGATTTAGAACAGGATAGAATCTTTCCCACCTATCACGAATGTGTCAAACCAATGATTTTCCAATATGAATTTCAGTTTTGGGAACATGATGTAAATGGATTATTTGCACAGAATCTTCATTGATGTTGGAAAAGAAACTACAAGCATGCTTCTGATCACACTCGTGACCTGAGGGATGTGATGCACCACCTTCGGGCTCGGACGCTGGGGGCTCTCCCACTAATCGACTGATGTTTGGTCTCAGACTGTGACATGGAGACCAACCCTCGCAACCACGGTCGGTTAGAGGAAAAATGCGTATACCCTGACCAGCTGTTGAGTGGTTGCTGACTCACACTTGGTGAAATTGCCTCCTCTGTGACACCAACCATCAATACTTTCACATTCCTGGCAAGCATTCCTATTGTCCTCCTTGTGATTGCTTTAGTTGTTAGCAGATTGCTACAGTTGGCTGTAATTTGCATGGAAGATGCCAGCATGACTCTTGATGAGTAACATCTGAAAGACACAAACCAGAAACGGAGACCGCAAGTCAAAGTTCTGTCTTACCACTGACACCAACATGTTTCAGAAGGTGCAACTTTTACTTTGAAGGCAAACAGTCTCTTTTTCTGGTTTTTGCAGAAACGTTGGTGACTTTCCTACCAACTATGGGCAACTGTGGCAATCACAAAAGGGTTTTCAGGGCAGCAACTTATACCTGTTTGCAAGCAATTTGACATAGCAACCACAAGCAAGCAACCACTCGCCAACCAGCCATGAAATGCAGTGGAATAGTTACCAGGCAGTTGCAACCAGTGTTTAGGGTTGAAATTTTCTGTTCCCAGTTGATACAATTCGGTGGAACCTTTTTATGATGTCAGCATCTGTTGCTCTGCTCTTCTCACATCCTTGCAGTAAATATGTTGTCTTCATAAGCATTTTAAGCCATTATATGACCAAAGAGAAAGAAAAAGGCAAAAATAAAAATTAGAAAAAGTTCCTCCACACCTGTCTCAATTGTGTGAACCATCTACCAGTGTTTCAAGGGTCCTCAGGCAGCTGTAATTGGGGTCTCAAACACTGGTTCCCCGGATAAATACATCTGTGTTTCTCGTTTCTGGAACGGGAGAGGCTACAGCGCCTCGGACCGTTTCAGCATTCAGTCACACTGACGGATCGCGTCTCCCAGCGTCGGCTTTTATCCCCCCCTTCAGCCGGTGAATGATGCGTTTGCGAGTTACTCTGAGGAAATCTGGTGCTTATATTACCGTACACAGATTTCTGCGTCTGAGGACAAGCTTTATCTGAGATGTTTTCAAGAGCACAGACATGCTGAATGAGCTGCTCTTTCACTGAACACAAGCCTGATGAAAGAAATGTCAGATTGTAATTTAGCTCGGCTCTTTCACAGACAACGCACAGACACACACACACTCTCTCTCCCTTCACGTTCTCATCTAAAGACTTTGGCAGATGGAGGCGTCTTTGTCTCGCCAGAAGTTTTCCAACCTTGAAAAAAGGCGCCCCTCCTCAGTTTAATGAAGGCAAGCCACAACAGCAGTATAGTAATGACTGGATTGTGTACAACATTATCCCTCCCCCCTCCTGGACAGGGCCTTTGTGTTCACTGCAGGCCGAGCTTCTCCCACCACAGAGCAAGGGAGGGGAGAGAAAACAAGCGCGCCTCTCCAACGCTAACGCAATAATGACTTCCCACGGGGGAAAGAGAATACAGGGCAGTCTTTGAAGTGGCTGTGCTGCAGGAGGCTTCTCTGCCACAGTCTCACTACAGGAAGCGCTCACGTGGGTTTTGCAGAACCTGGGACCCTGAACAGGCTCCATCATCATCATCATCATCATCATCATAATTATATGAGGTTACATTAAGTTATTTGTGATTGTTTAAAACAAAAACAGTTACTTTTAAACTCGGCTTTCCAAAGAATGCAGTGGTTGTCTGTGTTCACACATAAGTGACAGCTTCAGACAGCGTATACTTAGAGTGAGCAGTGCCCACAACAAACAGTTTCTGGTGCTCGTCTTGATTTTTTTTTCAATTTTCTAAACGCTTGCATGTATTTAGAAGCTCTTCTCGTGTGGTGCGTTTATGTGCTACTGCCCAAACTGGAAAATCATCTTCAATTGCATTAACCAGACTTCAGTCAGACGCTTCACATTTGAAGTAATTTATTAGTTACAGCAGAAGAATACAGTTAAAGTTTGGCATGTTGGCTCCTAGCTCGTCACTTTTCTACGTGTCTGTGTCTGTAGATGGCAGCTTTAGTGAGTTAGACCCAATCAGCCTTGAAAGTTTGTTAAAATGGGTACTGAAGCATTTAATATGTTACAGGTGACATTTGTTTAGTAGGATCACTTCCTAGCTGGGGTTTTCTTTTCATGCAGCTTTCTTGACAGTGAAGATCATCACGCAGCTGTCTTGCGCTCGAGTTGCAATATCCGCATCCACAAGTGTTTTAGGTCTGAGTGACGGATTTCATCATCATCGGAGGGTGAACGCGAGGCTGTGTGTGGATGTCTGTAAACTCCAACTACACATGCTAACTCCAAGACGACAGGTGGTCATCCATGGTTTCCTTAAGCGATTTTTTTTTTAATTGCACCTGGATCTTGAAATTCCGGGGACTTTTATTAATGAACTAAAAAGACCCTTCTGATAGTTTGCCTGCGGCTCCTCGGTGCTGTGAAGATGAGGCGAGTTGAGACTACACAAAAACAAAACGATGGCATTACATCTGCCGTCTTGTCTCTCTGCTCTCTGTGGCAGAGCTGTGGGTCCGTGTGTCTGTCTGGTGGGTGGAGCTGAGACACATCTGGCAATGTGGTGCCTTCTCACAGAGATGTGGGGTGGTGTGGCTGTGTTTATTTGTGATTTGTGGATCTGAAATGACACTTATTGCCAACACCACTTCTATTCTTAAGCAGCCAAGTTCTGTTTATGAGAAGAGTCTCTCAGCATACGTTGGCAAACTGATTTTTGCGAGGTATTGCAGAGATGACCGTGAGACGAGCTGAAATGTTCAACCAGACTGTCACCTGGCGAAAGCCCCACTCGAATGTTCCTGAACTTTGACATTTGCCAACATGCTGGCACCAGCTGGGCATAATTGCTGGGCTCAAAGTTGGAGCCACTGACATTAATGACTCTGGGATGGGCTTCTGCAAGAAATCCACCAATGATCACAGCCCTCAGAGTCTGTCCACCATGATTTTCACTCCATTGAAATTAGAACAACTTCTGTTTTTAAACAATCAGTTTAAACGTTACCTAAGTGTGGACTGGGAAGGTGCAGCTGAGAACAAGTGGATCACTTATCCCACCAATCTGCAGTTGATTCTCTTCTGGCTGTCGTGGTGCCGAGAACGGGTGTCCTCATGCTACAGCACAACTATGAGATCTGTTAACATAGTTCCTCCTGAGGTCCTAAATGAATGCAAAGCCCCTACATGCTGCTTCCATAAACACTTTACTCACCAGAATGGGGAGCTCATTAGGAGTGCACGGTAATGAGGAGCCATCCTGGTGCTCAGCAGTGGGTTAATTGGGCCAGAGAGAGCAACAGCAGCCGTGTGTGAGAAAAAGAGTAGCCCCTCTAAACATACACACACACATGGTTTCTCCCACCCTGAATGGACATAGTCTGAATCGCAGTAACCCGCAGAGGTCAGCTCGTAATCACCATGGCAATGAGAGGAGGGACAGGGGATGGGGGCACACACGCCCTAACTGCACCGGGGAGCCCAATGGCAACCACTTAAGTTTTTGGCAGCATGGCATGCTTTCCCAGCGTGAATAATGTGCAGGCTGGGGCCTCCACACAATCGTATGCCTTTACACAAACGGGGCCTTGTAGGAGGACATTCATCAGCAATAAAAACGCGTCTTTCTTCAAGCAGTCGCAACTATAAAACTAAAGCGGCGGGATGGGAACTCTGTTAAATGTACTGCTTTATGAGGGCATTCTCTTCATCTTAATCTTTGGCGACATTTAGCTGTTTGGGCCTCAGCCTGCGCGCTCTCTCTATCCACGCTTTTATTGACTGTATTGCAGTGTGACTGGGAGCACAACTCCACCGTCTTTAGCCTCTTAGGGCTGATTTGCTTCCGCACAATGCACAAAGCGCTCGTGTTTATTCTGGTTTGTTCCAGCTGCAGCATTATTATTGGATGTTTCGGGGGGTTTTTTGTTGTTGTTTTTTCCTTTTCCTCTCCAGCATCGAAACACTCAGGATATATTGACCTCATCTCGACTAATCGTGCCATACGCAGCGGTTGACTTAGCCATTTCATATTTATAGGTGGAAGTGTGCATGTGATTTTTTGCATGCACGGACTGAGGTAGAGAAGGAGGAATAGGAGGGGTCTGCCTCCCTCTGTAATCCCTCTCGGTCTCTTATCACCTCTTGCAGAGAGCGCAGCAGTTGGGGGAGGGAGGAGAAGATCCCAAGGCTCGTGTATCAGCAGCGCTCATCTTCCTACATTATTAAACATCCATATTTCCATATTTCATTGAGCCCCCGTCGCCTCTGCAAATCGCGGTCTACTTAGCATTCATATGAGAATGGGCTTTGGTTAATGGGTATTAGATTTGTAGATGGTTATCCTGTGGCTATGTCTTTAGTACGCAGAGCCAGTCGATCAGTCAGTTGTCATGCCGCTCTCTCTCCCAGGTACCACTGATGAAGTGGTAGTTGGATCTCTCTCTTTTTTCCGTTCCCTTCCCTGTGTGTAAGTGTCGTATTGAGTTGAAACTTTCTGCCTTCCTAATTACTTTTTTTCCTCATCTTCACAGGTCCAAGAAGGTGGCAGACTTGGCAGCAACGTTGGAAAAAGCAACCCTGCAAAAAACCGACTTGGAGCTGGAAATCGACGAGTTAGAGGACGCTGCGAGGATCGTGGCGGTCGAAGAGGAGCAGCAAGCTTCCAAGAGGGCTCCCGTATCCAGCGACGACAGCAGCAGCTCTTCTGACAGCAGCAGCACTTCCAGTGACAGCAGCAGCGAGTCGTCTAGTGAGAGCGAGGAATCTGAGGCTGAAGAAGACTGCACCGAATCCAAGGAGGGAGGAGGAGGAGAGATGTTCAAGGACAACCCTCCAGAACCCCAACCCTCCGCCTCCGTCTCTCCCACCCCCCAGGCACCCACGAGCTTTTCAGCAGAAAAAAGGAGAGAGGATGCCCTTCCCTCAGCCTCAGAAGGCTTCAGACAGCTGATTCAGGTGCTGGGAGAACGGGTGACGGAGGAGCTGAGAATCTCTCCAGACTCCAGCCACAAAGGAGCGAGACAGCCGAGCAGCGCTGCGACAGAGACTGAAGGCACGTCTGGGAGGAGCAGCGGCGGGACTTTGTTAGAGCCGAGTCCTTGTAGAAACCCTCTGCTCATTGTCCAAACACAGCAAGATCCCGATGATCTTGAAGGGGACTCTATCAGCTGATGGAAAGGAATTTGAAAGTTCCAGGATTTCATTTTAAACTCCTTGTCAGATGATTTCAGGAAGTGTTTTTGCTTTTAAGGATTTCTTTTCTGTTTTTGAAATTACTGCGTGTTGTTTTTGTCGTGTAATTTTAGGGTCTTAACCCTCTTAAAGGAATATTTTTGTACAGTGTTTGTTTTTTGTTAATGATAAAACTGCAAAGTCTCAATTCTTCTTTAACGCTGCAAACGTGCAAAATAATCTTGTTTTATTAGGATAGTTGCAGGCAGCCGAACCTACTTTTTATTTTGTTTGTTTTTTTGTTTTTGGCCTGTTATCTGTCTACTATCCAAGCGGCACACTTGCTATACAAATACATTCGTGCTCTCTGAACATAGTGTGTGATTTTATATGAATAATTTCTGCTTCTTTTTAATTATTCATTAAATTTAACAGCGTCTGCGAGCTCAATTCAGTGCGCTGACATCTGCTAACAGTGGTCTCTATTAACCATGTATATTTACATATTTACACAGTCAATCTGCATATTCCTGTCGGGCTTGAATAAACAAAACACTGCAGGAAACTGACAAACTTTGTGTGTGTGTGTGTGTGTGTCAGTCAGCCAGAGCTGCTTTTTGAGATCTTTTCTTTTCCTAACAAATAGCAGGAAAAGCGCTAACCTCTTCCTAAACCCTCGGCATTGATTGAAGTGGAAAAGACTCTGCCTGCACTAAACAGGGCAGCGGAGCACGCCGGAGTGATTGATTCATCTGGTGTGAACGGAAGAGTGCCGTCGACACAGCTCAATATCATCGGCCGCGTCTAACAGGCGAGACAAAACAAACAGGGAAGCACATGTCATGCAGATAGATGAGGTCTGCGAGCGGGGCTGCGGCACAGGAGCTGTTTGTTTGAGAGATAACAGCACCCTGGGGCCAGAGGGAGCTGCAAGATAGAGGGGCAGAGGGCCAGCGGAGACTAACTGACGCTCCGGACTCTTAGCCCTGAAGATGTCCGCATGCGGTGTCCTCTCTGCTTTAGCGCTCTTTGTGTGGAAATAAATTTCCCTCGAGTGGGACTTGATTAGTTTAATTGCGGAAGAAAAAATGCAGGAATGACCCACGTTAGCAGAATTCATCAGGCTTTGTGATCCTTTCGGATTATAACTGAGCAGAGTGACTGATGTGGCACAGCTGCAGCGTTGCCCGAGGCGATTTCATGAGGAATCTCATCCAGTGTGATTGGAGGCAACTCTAGAGCCACCGGTGCTGGTGGCTCCTTTGGTTGGAGCTGTCTGTAGTATTATGTTACAGAGATGGATGCTGTTGTTAAGCACCTCCCAAGACGGCATCGCCTCCCTCGCAACCACCCCCTTGGGGACGAGCGCCATCATCACTGCGACTGAGATGAGTTACGGTGTGAAATTGGGCCCATTTTAAACACCCCATATCATTCTGGGGACATGAGACCTGGGACCGCGTGGCCCCTGCAGGCGGTGGTTTCCTTCTCCCCACTGGCTTTTTCATATTGATTAAGTGACACGGGGCTCTGTTGCCATTTTTCATCTTAAAGTGGCCTCCGTATTCCTCCATTAGTGCCGCCGTTCTGGAGCCTGACTGAGAGACCTGCGGCTGAGCTCGCAACTTCAGTTGGTTCTTTTTGCAATTAATACTCTCGGCCGACAGACATTTTTCAAGAGGCTAGGCCGCGGTTAAGTGAACGGATCTGATTAATTAAACAAGGCAATAATTAATGTGACACGTGTGCTTTATTTTGACTTGAATTTGATGAATCAGCCACTTACCAGTGTAGTAAGTGTGGCCCTTTGACTTGCAGGGCTCTAAAAAAACCTGCAAGACTAATTAGGATGGTCTGTGTAGAGCCAATTAGTAACATCCGATGACTAATAGTGAAGGTAACTCTATTAAAGCTAGTAGTATAAGTTTAAGTAAGAGGATCTTGCACAAGCACCATTTCTCATGCCCTTATCACTCGACTTATCTTTTTAAGTAAAAAAAAAAATCATCTGTTCACAGTCCAGACCTGCTAGGCTTTAAATTATTATCCCAACATGAACATGAGCAGTAAATGGGAGTGGGAGCTGATTCTAACGCACAGATGTAGTCTTGAAGGAAGAGGTTGCTATTTCTGTTTATTCACTCTGTTTCTGAGCTTTAGAGGGTCACACTGACCTGTCCAGTGCTTCCCATCCAGTGATTGCGTTCATTGAGCCATCAATGAAAAGATTGAATGTCTTACTCGAGTACACCCTTCCTGTGCAATCATTGGGAATGACTCGTCCTTCACGTAGTCTAAGACGGATGGCAGATAACATCACGTTCCAGATACCTCAGGTGTTGGAACTTGGGAATAACAACACTCTGGTGTTAAATCCATCATCTTCTGGAGCCGGCTGCCTGGATTCACTTAGCTGGAGGTGTCAGGGGTGAGGCCTAGACTAGGAAGTATTTTCTGATTGCAAAACTCATGTAGCAGGGGCAAATATCAGTGTCTTCTTGCTGCAGCCTTCAGCAGGGGCAGGTACAGATGGAGCTTCCCAAAACCTCCATCTGATCTCCTGTTCCCAAGCTCATGGACTTTCTTCCCAGTAATCAAGTGCCTGTCTTAACTTTAACTTAAAAACATGCCTGCCTTTTTGACACACTCATCAGCTTAGTAGTTGTTCTCCCTGCTTCTAGTCTTTATGCTTAACCATCTCCTGGCGTTATATTTGGGGTAGCGTTATATTTAGTGGGCAGATATGATGTTGGACTGATCTTTCCAAGAGCAAGAAAGGAAATTGAAAGTTCTTCTCCAGAATACCCCTTAAGGATGAAGTCGCAAAGGTAGGTTTGGAGCTTAACTCCGATATATGTGGAACTTAAATGCACCATCGTGTACCTTAGTTCCTGCTCACATTGACATCATGCCTTGACATTTCATGAAAAGTGACGCAAAGGCTAACAGTAAGTGTGAGAACCCTAGGTGCCCTCTGTAGAAGACTAGAGCTAACACGTGAATTAATTTGCAGTTTAATCTGTGAAGATTAAACTAACCATGTGGCATTTTATATAAAGAAGCTCTAGAGCAGCTGGTCGTCAGTGACCCTGCTTGGCCTTACTGTGAATACAGATATAAAAATAATCTCACTAATGTGGTAGGGATTCCTTCCCTGCTTTTTGTTTTACGTGGGAAAGGCAGCGCCAAGGACAGTGTTGTCACTGGCCCCCCTCTCCCCGTGACACACTGCCTCTGGCTGATTGTAATAGAAAACTCAATCTCCACTCCTGCTCCTGAGAGGCAAAGCGATTCTGGTGCTTGAAAAGATTAATAGCCCTCTAGAAGAAATGAATCAGGTGCTCCTCAGGGTATGACTCCTCCAGTGGGCGTGCAAATAGAAACCCCTTTTGTGTACCGTCTCCTTTCTGTCTCGCCCGGCCCACCGCAGCTCTCCCGTTTGTGGCCTTCCATACTGACTGGTGTCGCTCCGAGGCTTGGCAGGCGACGAGAACGGGAACGGCGGTCGGACACTACCGCAAGAGAAGCATTTCCCCTTCGGCTGAGTCTTCCGGCTTTGTGCTCGGTCCTCTTAAAATGACTGGCGTATGGTAATGAGGGAATGAGTGCATGGGATGTGTCTCTCAGGCTGACAGTGCTGACAGGGAGGGATTATCTAAATGGGCTATTTTCATGCTCTTAATCACAAAAGAAACATTGAAACACCCCCCTTTCCGCAGTGTGTGGGAGCGTACGTGTGTGTGTGGCTGTGTGTTGACAGCGCCGGCATCCACTTGTCGTCAGTAGCGTTGCCTGGCTGATTCACTCTAATTGGTGTGAGCAATGTCCGTTAAATCACTCCCTAACTCTCAGTGGACATGTGCTATCAGGCAGCTTAATGCTGCAAATTGCCTCTACCACGCCAGAGCCGTGTTTGTGTATGTGTGTGTGTGAGAGAGAGCGAGAAAGCCTCTCATCGTTGTACCACCTTGTTAAGTGCGTTGGGGTTGCAGGGATGTTGTTAAGGTGTTAAGGTAGAGGAGAGTTATCTGGAAGAGTAGCCAGGCACGAGGCTCGACTCCGACCCGCTGATACGCGAACATAAACGCTCGACTCCTCCGCTTATTGCATTACAATGCTCCCCCCAAGGACATGACAGCTGAGAGACAGTACAGCTTGTCATAATTTCACACTTGTAAACAACAGCACATTCCTAATGAGGCTGCTTCCACATTGTGCTGTCTCGAGCCTGCTCCTTCTTTTGTCCACAACAGTTGTTCCTTATCTGAGCCAGTCCACGCTCGTGCACATGTCTCTGCGCTTTCCAAAAAAAACAAGCTTCGGTCTTGTGTTTGTTTTCGGAGCTAAAACAGCTGTCAAACACGATTAATATTTCAGCGAGAGACTGTGCCTGAGGGAAAGTCTAAGTGCTAGGGGAGCTGGAAACAACAAACCAACACTGTTGCTTTCTGGTCTTCTCCCGCTTTGTCTGCTGTATGCGTTCGCCTTCGACCCCCTCCTCGGTTCGGCTTTCATGGAGTTGAGCAAGTCTTTCGTGACTCCCCGAAACGAAGAAGTGATGTGAAATCAGAATAAGCCAGGTGTATCACTTCATACGCTGTCGATTGAACGATCACAGGTGGAGGGTCTTTGATATTTCCTTCCAGAGATGAGGTAAAAAGAACTTCTGAGCTGAACCCCACCCCCACCGTCGAAACCCCTTCCACAAGACGGTGTTTGCTCTGTTCACAGGACGTGCCCTTTGGCCTCTCTGTGATGTCCGTGTTTCTTCCCCGTCCCGCTTTAGAGCGGAGCGAGCTAACAATGCCTCACGGATATAAGAACGCTGACAAACAGACGAGGAACAAAGATTTCTCATGATTGTACTCCGAGACAAGCTCCCCTGCTATTGCCTGCAACAACATCTTGACACAGATAAAAGCTTCTGCTTACATGTAAACACAGAAACACACTCAGGTACTTTTTTAAAAAAGAAATTCCCCGTTGGTTCCAGTGCCTCTGCTAGCATGCACCAAGCGAACACGTGCATAGACTGTTTGGCCTGAAAAATGAATGATTCACAGTTCAGAATAATTGAATATTTAATATTGATCAAAATCTGATTTTTTTTGTTCACTCTACAAATAAAATGTGACAGCAAACACACTCTAGTGTGAACCCTCAAAGCGGCCTGCATGCGCAAAAGAAGACGTCACACACAACGCGCTCTGTTTAGATCCAGACCAAACACTATTGTTTGACTGATGGCCCTTAATATAAAGACTTGTTTCAGACTTCACGTTTCCCAATTTTGCTTTAAGTTATAAAGTTATTTTGTTCTTTACATATGGCCTAATAATGATCCTTATTGCTGTTTTAGAGGAGCGGTGCTTCAAAGGATAGTTACAGATTTCTGTCACAATCTGCAGATTATACAGTACAAATAAAATGTTCACATTCCTCCAACGTTGTCTTCCCAACAGTTTCACTAAAATCTACACTGGATGGCCAGGAAGCGTTCGCAATGTCTTCTCGGGCGCTGATAATTGGCGTCTGTCTTGTGTCAGTGACGTAAAAGACGGATTTAATGCGACATGACCGTTCAAACAGCAGTCGCTTTCTAAAACATCAGATATGTATCAGATTCGGTACCACATACGAAAGTGACCCGGGTCGGATTTGAAAATACCAGATTTGCGCTGTTCACACTGTCATAGCATGATCGGATATATATGGAAGCCCGTTTCCGCCACTAAAAAAAAAAAAAAAGGATCCATAACTCAAAATTTCGAGTTATTTTCTCGAAATTTCGAGTTATTATCTCGAAATTTTGAGTTTTTTTCTCGAAATTTCGAGTTATTATCTCGAAATTTCGACATATTAACTCAAAATTTTGAGAAAAGCAACTCGAAATTTCGAGTTAGCGCTGCCAATCAGTAATCTACGTGAATGACGTCATTTCCATGTTACCCGGAAGCTGAAGCCCTCAGCTACAAATGCTACAGCTAAGCTACCGGTATTACATCCAGTCGTGAATGCACAGATTGCTGAGTGTTTTCAGCCTGGCTTCACAAATGATGAAATCCCTGTGTTATTAGCTGAATCACATGGTGTTACTATCAGCAAACATACTTTAATTTGTTGGGATCCGTTTTTGAGTGCGCGGTCCTGCGCCATATGCTTCCGGGTAACAAGAAAGCGACCTCATTCACGTATATTTTTGATTGGCAAAGCTAACTCGAAATTTTGAGAAAAGTAACTCGAAATTTCGAGTTATATTTCTCGAAATTTCGAGATAATAACTCGAAATTTCGAGAAAATAACTCGAAATTTCGAGTTATGGATACTAGCTTTTTTTTTTTTTTAGTGGCGGAAACGGGCTTCCATAGATATAGGTCGCACAGGGTCAAAAAAGTCGAATTTGATGCGCTTTCGCCTGCAGTGTGAAGCTGCTTTGACTTCTCTTTAAGTCCCTCCCACTGCGCGGTGGACGGGGCTTAAATTAGGAGTTCTCTCTCTAAACCCATCCCACTTCGTGGTGGGAGGGGCTTCTGGACTGACAGTTCACGTTGTGTAATCACTGCGTTAAGGACAGCGCCTCCTATTGACATCACACAGATGCAAGACAAGAAAAAAAAAACTCCCTAAAGCCAAGTGACATTACCCGCACATGAATTTGACCCAAACTGTGACGTGTGATCCATTTGAGCAGGAATAAAATAGCAAACAGGAATGAGCTGGCCGACCTCCCAGAATCCACACAGCAAGCACGATACACTGTCAGCTTTTGCCATAGGCTCCATGGCAGGTGGGTGTGGATGTCAGCAGAGACTCTCAAGTCAAGTCATATGACATCTACTTGCTTCACTGCTGAAAGTTACACAGTGAAATGGACCGTCACAGAAAAAGAGACCATAGCGAAAGAGAGACTAAGGGTGTTTTCACGCCGGCTATGTTTAGTCCGTTTAAATCAAACTCATTTTCCACTCTGGTACGCATTGCAAGTTCGAGATAAACACCTTCCTGGTTTAAACACATATGCTTTGTATTCTGGGATGCTGCAGGGTACCGTAGATGTGCAAAGGTCAGTACAGACTAGCAACGAGCCGTGAAATAAGCGTAAATGTTCTCCATGTTCTTCAGTAGTCCAGAACACAGTGCCTTCTTCCTATTTATATTTTTTGCTCCAGCCCAAGACTGGCCAATGAGTGGACTGGGCATTCTCACATGGTTTCTAGTGACGCACTTTGGTTTGCTTGGTGTTCACTTGGATTTTTCTCTTTGTGAAAAGCAACCAAACCACAGGATAAAACTCCAGACTTACAAAGCCTGAGTCAGTAACGGTAGTTAAAACAAGATGCTTATCTCCACTACAATGATGTAGCATATGTTCGCTTTAATTAAAATGTTTTTGTGAAGTTGCTTTTTCTTTAGGCTTCTGCTTCATGCTCAGTCATGCTCATTTAAGCTTTGTGTGTCTTGTAGGCTATCCATGTTAGTCTAATAACTAATAAACAAAGTTTTTTTCCAGGTTCAACTACGGACTGGCGACCTTTCCAGCGTGTACCCTGGATGGATCAATAGCTAAAGCATACCTTGAAAATTCAGCATTCGTATAGGTTTCTTGGTCAGTCAAATTATTGTTTTATCATCAGGATAAGTTTCTTCTTACAAAACATTGCAGACAAAAGTATAGGTAGTCTTGCATCAACCTCAAGATTTTTTTATATAACTACACATAACCATTGTTAGAGAAATGTGTTAAATCACTAAACATCTGTAACAGCCTTACAAATCTTATATTAGCCATGCTCTATTAACTAGTGAAGATTAGTGATTGATATTTCACAGTATAATACAGCTGTTTCCTATGGCGACATTAATTGTGTGGTAAAATCAATGCATAGATTTAGTTCTACTGAATTACCAGTCAGACTGGCTTTGCGTGGACTGCTTGAATTCCTGTTGCAGGTCCCTTCCCAGAGGGTTAACATTACCGTTTCCAATTTTTAATTATCATGAACACTGTGTTCAATTATTGCGCTTTTAATAACTTGCGGTAAACACTACCCTAAGAGCTTGTCAGTAATATAAACTGAAGCCTTCATTGTTCCCGGCTCATAAAAACAGAACATCTCGGTCTGCTGCTGTATGCCTTAGCTGTCTGCAGGCTCTGCTCCCCCGTTAGCGCATCATAACACATTACGTAGTTTAGTCATTCTAACAGTATATTTTGTTCATTAAAAACTGGCGGTCTCAATTCAATTGGTTGCAAAAGTGTTTCACGCAGATAAACACGGCAGACTCCGGAACAAGACCCCTGTTAATATTGATTATATTAAATGTGCAGGGGATTATTTCATGTACTTAAATCCAGCCCATTAGGAGAAACAGAAAAGACTTGTAGTATATGTTTGTTTTCTATGATTGTCTCAAAACACTCATGTATCTAATACCACGATTCACTCATAAAAGTAGGCCCTCTTGCATTTTTCTCACTATAGCTGAAATGTGATGGACTTCATCTCTGCCTATGGCCTCCTTACTTATCCTCTTCCATCTTAAATTCGCTCTCGTTCCAAATATCTGTAACACTGATGTCAGGCGAAGCATGTGCAGTCCCACCCAGTTGTGCAGCACCTCTTCCTTTCACCGCTATCGCAATGACTTGGCCTCCCCCGGGATGTGTCGCATGAAAGCAGATACCCACATGTGCTGCTGTGCCGATCCTGTCAGCATGTCACGGATCGGCAGCCCGCCGCGTTTCTCTGGCACGGAGAGGTGTAGATTACATCGTCGTGGTATCGAGCCGTGCCTCCCAGTTGACACGCGGCATCAACGTAGGAAAAAAAGTGGGGGCTTAGGTGGGGGGGAAATCACTGTCGGGGTTGCACGCTTTAAAAAAGACATTCTTGCCTGCACTTTTCTTGGAGAGAAATTTTGCTGCTTCTCACAAATGATTTGATTTGAGGCTAAAACATTTCAGAAAGCATGTTAACAAAGAGCAGAGCATCACTAAAGTGTCATTAGGTTTGCAGACTGTGGCGCTTTGGCCCTGACGAGATTTCTACACTTGTGTGAGTGGCAGCTTGCTGGACTGTCCTGCGGTTGAGCTACAGAATATGCGTGTTGCACGTTAATGCTGTGTCAACTCTGGGAACAGCGTCTGATCAGATAAGAAATGATAATGTGGTTAAAATGACCTACAGGCTGAGTGATTCAGCACTTAAAAAAAGATAAAGGCTCCATTTACTTGGATCCATTTACTTGTACACTAGGAGGCTGTTGACCTTTGCACCCCGGCAGAGTGTCTGCTGTAAATGACCTTTAGCTAGTCCAAATGGCGTGGGATGATTATAGAGTACCTGTGTGTGTGCTGAGTGGGGACTTTGATCTCTCTGAAAGTGTGCTGAAAGATTTGATCTGATAGCAGCTGAGTGTTTTGCATTGGTTTTGTGGGAGTTTGAAATGAAGAATTATCTCCGTCTTTATTTTAAGAATTTCTAACAAAGAATATAAAAGCTAAGGTGATAGTATAAAACAATCGCTATCATGTTGGAAATCTTTAACTACATGCTCCAGCTGAAATTGCCCTCATTTCTTTCCAACGTTGGAATTAATGTTGAGATTGTGTGCGCCTGTTGAAGTGAAAAAGTAACCAGTAGTTGAGCTTCTCTGAAAAGCTCGTGTGTTTGATTCTTCACATTTTGTCACCTTTCGCCTGCACCCCCGAGGAGCAGCAGCACGAGGAATGGCTGAAAGTGTTCGAATGACTGCTTTGCCTCCATGGACGTATTAAAGAGAAGCAGAAACCAATTATGCTGTAATTTCTAATTCATTCAAATGGCTTGCTCGTGGGCACATACCCTAGAGTTTACAAAGCTTCCTACACGAGGCGCCTAGATGTTCAACACGCTTTGCAAATTTGGGCCGTAAAGCTCAAGCCCATGCATGACCAAGTCTGGCTGACTTCCCATTGGCTTCTTGCACACATGGATGGACTGGTATCAAATATCCATAAACGGTGTCATCATAAGGTTCTGAAAGACTCAAAACCTCCCTGATTTCAACTTGTCCAATGTTGCTCGGTGTTTCCCTTTTAAGATCATCTTCTCTCGCACCTCTAGACTGTTCCCAGTGCTGCTTGAAGACTGTTCTTTACTCTTCTTCATCACTGCAGACCTTAAACCTGTGAAGAAAACCGGTTTTGTGTCACACTGACCTGGTTTCCAGTTTCCAAGTTTCCAGTTGAATGTTCCAGATGTTTGTGGGGGCAGAGTTTACGGTTGTACCTCCGATGGCTCGTCTTCACTTCTCATTAAACTGTGGGGTTTACAGAGCTCAGAGAAATGCTCAGAGAAATGGATTCACCAGCTACACCTTCTTCTTCTATAAGTAATGAATGCAGATATAGATATAGTAACATGTTTTGGCCCATATGTTAATGCTACCACACAACCCTGCACTTTTTCTAATACCTCTATATACTGTTTGTTTTTTATTCTCATCTTTCTGCCTTTTCCACCATTTTTTCTTTTCTTTTTTTATTAGTCAGTCAGTATTTTCAGTTTATTTGCCTTTTACTGTTCATTATGTATCTCTGTCAGTTGTCTCTGGAAATCAAACTTGTTGCAATCAAGTTATCCAGTCACTAACTCAGTTTGAGTCCTTGTTATTTTCCTAGTTTATACCCTCAGTTTGTTCCTCACTCTCTTCTGACGATAACTTTTTGATGCGTTTTGCTAATCTGGACTTTTGGACAGTTTCTGGTTTTTGCCTCTTTGGCTGCCACGTTTGCCTCGCCGACTGTGTTTGATTGTGCCTTTGGCCAATAAAGTTTTTGATTTTGTATTTAATCTCCCTCTGGTGTGTTGTGTTTGGGGTCTCCTCTTTGAACCACTGCACACCTATCTGTGATGTTGAGCTCTTTGCACCACGTTCAAATGTGGGCATGTGGAGCAGCTACAAAACATGCATGTCTTTGATGAGACTACATACAAACGTACGCTTTTGAAGCATAATGAATGTCATACAGATGCACTGCCTCACATGCCAGAATTCTGCTTCAAAAGCAACATCATATTTTGTGTAAACCAAATTCTAACTGAAATTTCCACAGCAGCTGCACAATCTAGTTTACCCCCTTGTTTTTACTCCATTTTTATTATCATGGCAAAAGAGTGAATGAGAAAGCAAATGCAGCGAACATTAGTTTTCAGTAAGAACCAGACCAAAAGTTTCATGTCCCATTTGAAAACAGTATACAGTCTTCCAGGTTAACAGTGGGGTTCATTGAGATGGTGCAAGTGGTTTTGCGTTACCCAGTCATCCATAACATCTATAGAAACCATGGCATATTAACAGGGCATTGACGACCAGGAAGCGCAAGCTGTTTAGATTCAACATGCGAAGTGTGTTAAACACACCACCATTCCTGTTTAGAAAAAAACTACTTACTAGGGCTCAGCGTAGGTCTAGTAAGGAAGAACTCCACGACCTAATTATTCACAACCACCATAAAACAACATCCATGCAAGACAGAGTTAGAACTTTTCCCCATATATGATTTTACTGGCTGGTGCTCATCGGCTTTTCAATGACCATTTGCTAAATGAAGGTCATAAAATGAAAGGTCTGAACACTGCTAAGTAAAAGTGTAGTGTCCTAAGTAGCTGTGATAATATCTGTTTTGCACCCAAACAGGATGCGACTTGTTCAGCCAGCTTGCTACTCGTATCCAAATGTTATCACTTGAGAGTTCAAAAAACACCATGGCCATGTCAGTAACAATGAAAGTCCAGAAACCAGTGGGTGACATGACAACCAGCACTGGGGTTATTACCCAAAATAAGTATTTATTGCCTATATACTCCATGGGAAAGTAATTTATTACACTACTTGTCATATTACTTTATTGCCTAATATGACCTGAAATGCACTGTGACATAATTGCCAATTGGCAATATAAACCCTGAGCTTCATAGTTTAAAAATAAGTTAAATTTTTTTATCATAATGAGGACACACATAGATTTTTCTGTAAGTGTTTCAGTTTGAACACAAAGCCAACAACAACAACAACAACAACAACAACAACAACAACAACAACAACAACAACAACAACAACAACAACAACAACAACAACAACAACAACAACAACACAAAGTAAACAAATCAGCCCAAGGAAACAATCAACAGTACGATTCTACTGGAGAAACATTTACAGAAGAAATGGAGGCAACAGTGTTGCAAACCTGACTGCCTTTGTTACCTGTTGAAGTTCAGGCTCTGGCTGCCGTGCTGCGGTCAGCATACACTCTGCTTTATCTTCACTCAAAGCTGCTTTGTGTTAGCATGCTGTCTGTGCAGATGTTTGCAATTAACCAGTATTGTGTTAGCAGTATAATGCTGTTATCTCTTTCCTGGACAAAGTTGACACTTGACATGTTTAAAGTTTTTTCCCCTTTTTAATTGTCTAATTTCTCATTTCTTTCATAGTTGTAACCATAATGTGGCAACTGAATTGATTATTTGTTTACTTACTTGGATTAGAAAAAATGTAATGTGGTTAAGGGAATGTATTATTTTATGCAGTGTTACATCCAACATATATATATACATATACAGTGGATGAGATCATGTCTATGTTTGTTTAACCTATTTTGTTACATTTACTCTTTGCAAAGGCCAGAGAGAACGCATCATGCCCAAAGGATCTCATTTTAAATGAGACACATGAGAATTCAACCCACATTTTCTAACATTAGCATTCACTATTTGATCAAAAGACTTCAAAAGTATATTTTTGGTAATCCATCTACTTGCAGCCTGGTCCAACCAGCCTCTGATGTCAGTGAACAGAGAGGAAGGCTGATGGGCGTGCAGGATTCAAACTAAAAGTATATGCCTTTTTTAATGCACCCCAGCCCTCGTGTGTAACGCTAACCTGCACTAATCTTACCAACAGAAAAATCAATGAGGCACCCGCCCACCATTCATCCCCGCTGTCAGCTCAGGAGACTCCAGCCTTCACGTATTGTGGGATGTTAGCGTCACTCGTGGATTTACTAGGATGCCAACAAACCATGCACTTTCATTCACACACCTCTCCCGAGCCTGGGGGTAATATCAGGACACACTGCATACTCTGCTGTGAATCTTATCAGAAGACAACAGGACCTCCCTCAAGAGCCCACAAATATGAGATAATATGTCACTTCCCCAAGTGGAACTAACGACAAATGCTGATTATTTAGAGCAAACCGCTGCTCTCTCTCATCCATGCAAATGCGTAGTGCGGCAGGGCGACCTTTTCTGCTATTGAGCAGAAGTAAAGGCACCGTGCGCTGCCAACTCCATGGCAGTAAAAACCAGCAAAATCACCACAACATAATGACTTATGCAAATGAAATCATTAAGCTGATGAATGACCTACTGATGAGCTAATATTACCTTGTCAACATACTTATCCTCATTTAATGGGTGAGGAATGGTTTGACACACGCTTGTTTTTATTGCTTTTCAGCGTTAGAGCCAGGAGGGCTGGAACAGCTAGCCTGGCTTGCTTGCACCAAAGGTGTTTCTCAGAGGACGATACCCTTTAAGTGTTACTAAAACCGAAATTTCTCCCATCCACACTATTTTGGATCTTAAGACCTGTGTGACGTTCCTCTCTGTACATGCGGGGGAGTTCGATAAGTGCTCAGCGTTGAACTCGACCAGAAGCATTCCTTCACTCTGAAGGGTCAAGAGGCTGCGGTGAATAAACACGGGAGTGGATGATTCTCAGTATTTATCTGAGGGAAGGAAGGAGAAAGGTGGAGAACAACATATAGTGGGGAATCTACTGCTAGCACGATCGTTCTTGGAAACGTACGTCTTGACAAATTTATCCAGTATGCTGGAGGTTTCAGGATTGTGACAGAAGGCATCGTGACAGCCTCTAACTGAGAACAGACCCTGATTTTGGACAGTTTTGAGTGGAAAAAGAAAAAACGTCTTTTCGTCATTCAAACTGTGAGATTTCTATTTAGAGGCTGTTGGAGAAAGTGCGCTGTACTCGTGTCAGCTTGTTAGTGTTTGTTCAGCACGATTATTATCAGAAAGCAGGTAGGCTGCTTGGCTTGTGGGCACTTCTTTATGAGCATATCGTGTGGCCACTGTGTTGGAGGTTCATTTCTCCTGACAGCATCACTTAGCAACAATATCGAGAAAAGCTGTTTCCTTTATGACTTGGCCATTTTAAAATTATGACTCAACCGTGTCAGCAGCGTGCAGTAAAACATAACACTCTCTGCAGACTTTGAACGGATGGTTTCTTCACCCATCCATCACTTTGATTTTATGTTTAGATGAAGTTGTTTAGCTGAAACTTGGTACATGATTAAAGGCTTTCAGGGCACCAACAGGAGCTTGTCAGAGGCAACCAAGTCTGCAAAGGACATGTTTAAACAAGCCAATAGCCATCTAGAGCGGTTTGTAGGCACTGTGATACACTGAGCATGCCACAGTGTCACTGCAGTGTGTTCACCACCTGTTTGTTTGCTAACTTGCACTAAACACAATGCAAAGCTGATCTTACGTGTGGCAAACCATCAACCAGAACAACACATTCTCACTTATCTGTGAGAACGCTTCATAACCCCCTTTTTTCACGTTTTATTATACTTATTTCTTTCAGGTTAGTAAACCTTTAGCTTCACTTTTTGAAGATGTCAAATACCAACAGAGATGTCAGTGCAGATAGAACAACAACATGAACTCCCGCTGCTATTTTTACGCGTCCATTCTACTTCCATTTTTACTTTTGACTTGTCTGTTACTGTTTAGGCATCAGAAGCACATGGTTAGGCTCAACAAGTACTTGTTTTAGGCTCGGGCAAAAACAAAAAAGAGCACTACCTCACACCTTTAACCACGTGTTATAAGTTGAACATCTCTCATCTGCGACAAGCATCTTTGCCATTTCCTTGATTGTCAAAATTCTGTGACAGTGACAACAGCAGCAGTGCACTTTAGCTTACACTGTTAACATTGTATTATTGTATTACATTGTGAATCCTAACCAGGCATCAGTGTGTGACAGGTTTGTAGTGAGAACAGGCTGACCGTACCTGAGGTGTGCTGGAGATAAAGTACTTAGGACTTTGTCTGGTATGAATGCACTCAGTAGCTTAAGTGAAAGCTTTGACCCATTTGTAACACTGGAGTAAAAGTCAAAGGATCAACATGTACATTTTATTTCATCCTCTGGACAGGAAGGATGTCAGAAGCACAGAATCTAAAACCTCATCCCAGTTGCATCATTCAGTTTTAGAAAGTGGGAGCATAGTGTCCGTACCTCTCTTTCTGTGCTGTAACACATGCAGCTCTCCTATTTGACAGAGCTTACAATGGATTTGTTGATAAGAAAGTCATCCTGCCAGATCGTAATCTTCACCCTAATGAACTCTAACCTGACATAAAGCCCTACTGGTGGATGCCTTCAGAGTAGTTGCTAGGAGATGTCTGATTTAACTTACATCAGTAAGGCAGTATATATATCTGTGCTTTCAAATGATCAAATGATTTTTCCTCATGTCATTGCATACTTTGCATCCAAATGACGATTGTGTCGTCTGCGGGACGAGCCACGCTTCGTGTGCTCGGCACAAGCTTCGCGGCGATAACGCAGAGATCTCGTTCCACCGTGAGACTGCGATTACATCTCAGCCACATGAGCCTCCACGCTTTACACTTACTCACAGGGCAGAAAAGTAGAAGCACCGTGGAGGATTTTATGTGTTACAGTCACATGGATGAGTGGAGCACACGCAGCATGCCCTGGGCCTGTTTCCACTGTGCTAACACTCGCTTCAGTGGACAAGGACAAGCTGCAACCTTCTCGTACACGAAAGCAGCGGGCAGCGTAAAAGTCTGATCTGACACAGCTGCTTGAATCTTAATGGTGCATTTCACATCGCGACAGCCCTTCACACAATGTTATGACCACAAATTGTTCGTGTTATGTGAGACCATTAGAGGGATGCACACATACTGTATGTGGAATTACCACAATGACCTCTCTGGTGATAAGCTATATGTTTTGTGCTATGTACAGAAATGTGCAAAAAGCTTATGGATGTCTTTCCCCTTGAAACAAAACTCGAGAATCTATTCTGTGTGGGAATCCTTGTAGTCCAGTCTTTGATCTGGATGATGGAGGTTTTCTAGACTGTGAAGGTCCCATAAGATAGATTCTATCACCTTATCTCTATCATCAATATGAGGCTGGCATTGATTGTGTTTGATTGTTGAGTGGAAAACCACTGAAATTCATCACTGGCTTTTTGTCCGTAGCCAAATGTTAAGCTACGATTAAGACACAGAAGGTTTAAAAGAAGGTATAAAAAGAAAAAAGTGGGAACTACTTTGAAACAGAGGACACCTCTTGTGACTGATGCTAGTCGTCAGCAATAAGCATACTCTGAATAACTCTCCTCTCTGACTCTACCAAGGACCATAATTTACAAAATGTATGTCATTTTTTCTTCATTATAACCTGGAGCAAGCAGTCAAAGCCATAAACTTATTAGGAAAATGTCTACAGCGGTCACAGTACAAGGGCGCCAAGGGCTGTTTTCCCAAAGGCTTCCATATAACCAGAAGTCTTGTTGCAATGTGGTGGTACTGGTTAGCTAGCTTGCTACTCTGAGCCTGTAAATTTAACATTTCTCATTTTCTTCCCCCCAAAATGAACTTCTCTAATAAAAACAAAACAAACAGAAGAAGAACAGAAGAAAAGTTATTTAGGTTTGACGTAAATCTGTGACAAAGCCAATAACGCAAAGCTTCCTCTCACCGAGTCATTTCTTGTGTGATTTCAGGAGTCAAAATGTCAAGAAGCTGCCTCAGAAACCGAGTTACCAGTTTTGGTTTTTGGCCTTACAGTTTAGCTTTTTTAAAGGGTGTTCAGACTTCTCAAGTCTACTGCAAGTTGTCAACACTGGACGTTGACAACATGAAGCAATAACTCGAGAAAGAACAGCGAATCGAAGCTGAGCTGCCCAGTTCTTCAGTGAGGCTTCATCCAGTCATAACTTCCTTGGTCACAGGAGGTTTATGCCAACGGGAGACGTGTAGGCATGTGGATCCCACAGAGTAACTGAACAATGAGCCTTACTTGTTTAGAACGTAGTGAACACATGCTACATGGACAAATATACTGGTAAACACCACACCTTGTTATCTTTTAATTCAGTTTCTCTCAGTCCCATAGCCACAAGTGTAGAAAATCAAGCACCTAGCCATGAAATGTGACTTTATGAACATTTGTGAAAGATTGAATCGATCTTTAGAGCTTTGAATTCGAGCGTGGTAGTGTAATAGGATGAAATTTGTTGTAAAAAGTCAGTTATTCGACAATCCGCTGGAAGTTGTATTATTACAAAGTAGAAACATTTAGGAACTCAGATAAGAAGGCAGACCACGTAAAGTTACAGACTGTAAAAGAAGCCAATGCTCTGCTGACTCAAGTTTGTTCCAAACTGCCTTATTAAAATCAGCACATAAAACTGTGGACCAGAGACTTCACAGCACGGGTATCCACGGCTGAGAAGATCTTGTAGACGTCAAGTGTAGGTGGCCCAGTATTTCTGTCTTGATCAGTTCTCTGAAACTGATTTAAAGTGCTTCTACTGTTGTTGTCAAAGAGATTGTTGAGCTAAAACTCCTAAAATGTGTATTATCTTGTAGTTTTTTATTAGTATTACCAATAAATACACCGGCAAGCGATTCAGAATAGCTTATAGTAGGCAAACAATTGAGTCGTTGAAGTAGTTGAAGAGGTCTGCTGCACGGCAGTGAACAGGTTTGTTTTAGCCTGGATTTGGTAAAATCGTATCATTTATTTAATGAGTGTGCACACATAAAGAAACGTGTATCAGTTCACATCAAACATTACTGTAAGATAGTTATTAGTTATTTTAATCTACAGCTAATATTAGTCTGACAAGGCAGAGCCAATTCCTAAAGGGCGGATAAGAACACGCAACCTCCGATGGGGATTGAAGCACTACAATCTTCTCTATATTGATTTGTTTTTGCCACTTGGCTTGTTAATGCCGTTAGTTTTATTTACATGCACGATTAACTCAAGCGCAGAGTGTTATCAGCAGCCTTTTAATTGAATCAAATCCACAGTAGCCACGTGGTGCACTCTCGACTACCTCTCACCCCTGGCAGACAGCAAAGGGCAAACTGTCACCCTGGGCAAGGAAATCAGGTGTATTAACAAGTCAATGAGAAATTCATGTGTGTATAATTTCACAGTGAGCACATCTGACCTTTGTTAATGATGCCACTCAAAGCTGCAGGTGGTGTTTTTCAAATGAAGTCTCAGGGGAGCGGCGTGCACGGCTGCCGCACTAAAGCGGCTCATTGCTCCTGACTGGTAGGAAGGGATGGAGGAACACGCAGTCAATCAAAGGACAAAAAGTGAAACTATAGGGAAAGCACGGTCCAAATCATTTTACATCAAAACTCAGCGGGTGCTCCCTATTGATTTTTTTTGTTTGCGCCATCAAAATGGAGACCATGTCACCGAATTCCTGCGTGGCATGATAACATGTTTTCATTGGAGAGCGCTCATCTGTGCATATACCCCCACCAGCAGCACCACCTCCCACCAGCAGTAAAGACAGCTGAGAGGGGGAGGGGTGTGACTATACTTACCCTTTCATAGGCTGGCTTTCTTCTCCACCAGCTAGTGCGGAAACAGAGAAAGAGAGCGCCGGGCTTTTACACTCACAGTTGAAATCACTCATGTGCTTCCACTGTGATGTATCACTCTTGAGATCCCCCCCCCCCCCCCCTCTGAAAATTACCCTTATATTGTGTCTACTCCACGTGGAGTACTGTTGGTTTTTGAGGTAGCGCTCTTATTCAGGGGGGTTAGAAAGTCCTTGAAAAGCAATTTATCCTCTTCCGTTCACAGCCACCTTCCTACCTGCTCGCTCTCGCAGCTATTTTCAACCATCTCCTCCTCTCATCTCCTGGAGTCCTGTTACTCCATCTTAATTTTCTGCTCCTTTCATCACCTGCTGACTCACCCTTTCCACCTTACAATCCTTACCCTCCCCACCTTCTGTGCCTCCTATATTGCTCTTTCTCTCTTTCGCTGCATCGCACACTTATCACATCCAGTATCATAAGAATCAAATGTGAAGGCCGGCCACGCTTTTCCTGCTTAAATCTCCCCATAATGGAGCCCAAGGGTATCTGAAATTGAGTGTGAAGACTGCATCAAGGTCATTTACTCCACCCTATAACATAGTGATGGATGTCTTGTCTCATTGCTCGATTTGGCTGCCCTACTTGACGAAGGGAGAGCGTATCCCATTGCACTCTGGAGAGAGTGTTGCTTTTGCGTGGAAAAGTGGCTGAAAAGTCGTTCCAAAGAGGTGAGGAAAGAAAATCAAAGATGAAAAAAGGTGAGAGAGATGGAAGAGGTGTAACAGGAGGATGCAGGTACTGTAAACATCCAATAGGAGGCTGATGAGACAGATGTTCAGTGTCCAGATTCTTGAGAAAACAATTGAAGGGATTAAAATAAAACATATTGATTGCTGGATGGATGGCTCACCATCTGTCAATACACTAATCTGCCAAATTGACTTCACCTCCCAGAGCACTGTGCGCTTCCAAACAGCTGGAGTCAGTCATAGAAAACCATAAACACCAGCCATAGTCAGCTGAAACCTTTCCCAGGCGCCTGTGATTTATAATCCCTTGGATCATGCGTATGTGCACACTTGTGGGAATTACCATAGCCCGTGGTTGAACATGTAGGGCTCAACCCATGTGCTTGTATTGTAGGGGTATAAAGGGTCGTACACTCTGATAAGCTTGGTCAGAGAGTGGACTCAGTCATGTCTCTGCAATTTTTCTTGCTCCATCTACTTTCTCAAAGGCTGCACAGCAAAGCTAGAAGAAATGACCCATGAAGACCTTTTTATCCGATCAGTCATTTGTCAATTGTCGCCATCTTTTTGCATGACAATTATGAAGTCTTTTTCATTTGATTTACTTTTAATAGACTGCTGAATGGCATTTGGCTTTCAATCCTGAGTGTGTGGTGGCACATTTCAGGTTTAAAGTCTGTTTTTTTTTTTTACGGGCATATAAACAGTTTGTGAGGCAGCGCGGTGGAGCAGTGATTGGCGCCGTCGCCTCACAGCAGGAAACTTCCTGGTTCAAATCTGCCGGCCAGCTTGGTTGTTTCTGTGTAGAGTTTGCATGTTCTCCCAAAGACGTGCATGTGAGGTTAACTGGTAATTCTAAATTGGCCACAGTGAGCTTGCTGTGCTGCAGGCATCAGTGATTGTCTGAATCTCTGTAATTAACTGGTGACCTGCCCAGGGAGTTCCTAGCCTCTTGCCCAAAGCTCAAAAACTTCTTTGACTCTGAATTTGATTGGAATTTGGATGGATGGATGGATGGATGGATGGATGGATGGATGGATGGATGGATGAAAATTCCTCAGATATCTAGCTCCTGCTTCTAGGTACTTCACCAGCTCCTGTGCTGATTCAGGTTTATATACAAAATACAAAGAATCAATAAAGCAAGACGTGTTATTATTGTTTAAGACTGGATTCACCAGGGAAAATTACAGAAAGTAATTAAAATTGTCCCCAAAGGCAGCTGCAGCATTAACGCTCATCCTTCCAACATATTTAACATGCAAGGACTGCAGTCCCCGGGGACACTAAGAATTAGCTACTGAAAAAAACACACAGCAAATAAAACTATATGCACACAGTAATAATCTGTTATTCTAAATACTTAAAATATCTTTAAAATGACAAAACACAGACTGTGAGTTAACATGTCACTTGTCAAATAAATACATTAGTAAAACAGAATAATAATATTTAATATATACCTTTATTTTCTTGCAGAAGCCCAATACATTACTAATTTTTAAGTTTATATTCAGTATTTTTTCTTTCAATCTAATTTGAAAAACAAATGTGAGGAGAAGGTTAAAATAGTGTAATAATTTAGAAGCTTTATCCTCAATGATAATTTCCATGTTGCTTTTACACATTTAGAAAAGCATTTCTTTAACCAAAAACTAGCACACAGGTGAAATTTCCCCGGTGAGCATTTCAAACTGCTGGAACAAAACAGCCAATCAGAAAGTACCCACTGCAGCTCTGATTGCACACTCTGAGGCAAGCAAGATGAAGTTACAGCAGACACGTCAAGGCAAAAGGACGGGGGGCATAGTTATTCTTTAATAGATAACTTCTTTATGAAAGATAATGTCTGCAAGTTAAGCACAAATCTTTTTCAGCCTTTAGTTATCAGAAGACTGAGACATGAACGCAATGCTGTAAAACTCATAAAAAGCTTTCAAGGGGATGCAGCGCAGCCGCCAGACGCCGTGTCCTCCAGTCTGAGGTGTTGAGCTGTCAGATTTTTAATCAACAGGCAGGTAATTGACAAGTGAGGTGTGACTGTCTTAGTCTTTATTCAGTGTTATGTTTGAGAGTTAACAAAGCGTGAGATTGGGCCGTGCCTCCACGCTGCACATTCTCAGCTTGCAGGCCTTTTGTTCTGCAGCCCTTTGTGGAGACTGCCCCGGATTCATTGAAACTCTCCACTGCTGAGTGAGCTGAAGGAGCTGGAGCTTTTTTTTTTGTCACACTCTCATTCTCTCCTCTACACACACACACACACACACACACACACACACACACACACACACACACACACACACACACACACACACACACACACACACAAAGGCTGAAGCTCTGCCAGCATTTCGTGGGATAATCTACCTTCCTGAACATTTGCTAAAGCACCCCTGCTTCCCTCCCTCCCTTCCCATCACAACCCCACTTCTTCTCTTCCTCCCCTCTTCTCTCCTTCTCCTCCTCCTCCTTATCGGCCCCAGTGTAAGCAGCATGTGGTTTCCTGCCAACTTCTGGGAGCTGTGAGCAGCCTCTCCAAACAGGAACATGAAGACATTCCACCACTGAAGGAAACAGTGTCCTCAACCGCAGCTCCCCTCTCACTCCCCTTTTTTCCCAGCCCCTCCCAACCAAGAGTCTTCCACACAACCCACACAGCCCCGCCGGGGCTTGACCATCGGACAATCAGCACACATAAACACACACAAACAAGCACAAAAACCACAAGAGCGGGCACAGACTACAACCATTCAGCACAGGCATGGAGATGGAAATGAAGAGGGCTGCAAGTCTGGGTGTGTGCATGCATCTGTGTGTGTGTGTGTGTGTGAGAGAGATAAACAGAAATTGTGGGAGACAGAGTATGTGCATAACTATGCATGAGAGGGGTGGGAGAGAGTATGTGCATGGGAATGTATGAGAAAGAGAGAGCATTAACCAGAAGGATTGAAGATTAATGTTGTAAAGAAATCTGTGATAAGCTTATTCCACATGATTTATCACCATGTGCTCACACATCAATTTTTTGGCTTGAGAGCAGGAGTCTCAACTTTTCTTTAGTGTGCTCATTCACCCCACTTGCGTGTAAGATGTTGGAGAGGTTCTTCCACTGTATGTGTTTTTCAAAATTTATTTCTTTTTTATTAGTAGTCCATGAAAGCGCTCGCAGAAAAGCAAGCATTACACTGAAGAGCGCTGAGAGAGCTGTTGGAGGGCTGTTATGCACCTGTTACAAGAGTAAATTTGTTTAACATCGCACGAGCGCTCTTTAAAACCAGACGGCAGATCTGGGTAAAAGCAGTAATAACAACGGCCGTGCTGCCGGTAATTTTGATAAATGGGGCGAGTTAAAGAGAGAACAATACAGAAGCAGAAACAAGACTCACCTGGGAACTGCCTGCAGGTGATGGGTCAACTACATGCAATCGTGGTAACATAGTGGAAATGGAACAGACACAACAGGAGTCCAAAAGCTGTTATGGCAAAGTGGGAAGAGGACTTGTGGTGATATCCATTAAGGAATCTGCACTAAAGGGAGGTGGGGAGCAGAAAGAAGGCTTTAAATCACTTAAATGATTATGTACTAGTGCAGAGCCTGTTTGGAGAGTTTACGTCTGCTTAATTTAGTATAGCCACAATTTACAGGTGCGCCCTAAACGCATCACGTGCAAAAAACGTGAAGTTAGTTTTTTGAAAAGAATACCGCCAGAAGCATACACTCACTGCATGCATGTTTGTACTTTTTCTAAGTGCGATCGTGCAGGAGATTGTGAACTGCAGGTTTCTCAAGAGCCTCTCGTCCAAACTTCATGACTGAACTAGAAAGTTGATTCTGGTCATCTGGATGTTCACAGGGAGCAAAGTTTCGTCACTCAGCTAAGTGGTTTCTTCAGTGTCGGACTGAGACTGGACTTTTTTCTTCTTCAGTTGCTTTGAAACGCTACGTCCAGATTACCAGAATCAATTTCCTGGGATTTCCTTCTCTTGAGCATGCATCGAGACTTTTAGCAGAGGAAACCAAGGATAAAAACAATTAAGCACAATCTAATAAAAACCTATATGTATTTTCTAAACCTATATTTTCACACCTCTTCAAAGACCCGTTTAAATGCTAAAACTGGCCACTCACTCTTTGCACCCTTGGCTCAATTTCCTCTTTTAAAAGGCTTAACGCAGCTTAAAAGTCATCCCGGTCAGACGGGTATAATTTTTATGTTTTGTGTCATTTGGCTCAGTTTGTGTGGTTCCACTCTGCTTTTTGGCATTGGCTGGTATTTGTTGTAAAACACTTTATGACTTCCTTCCCCTTCAGAAGTGCTATGTAAAGAACCTCATTACTAAAGCTTGTATTTGATGTTATGAAATTAGAATTAGGTTTAGTATAGGTTTAAAGAAAGGACAAAAGGCTTGAACTTCATTTAAGTGAACATCCTGCGATAGCTGAACACGTATGTGTGTATGTGGGCCCCTCCCCCACACAGAGAGTGGATCAGGCAGCAGTCACTGGTAACAGAGAACAACTTTTAGATAAAATTTCTTGAATTATGAGTAAAATAAAGTTCTCTTCAGGGATGCAAGGTGTGGATGACTGAAGGAATGTTAGTAGGGAATTCTGTGATAGATGATCATTAGTCACTTTTCTCCTCTATGTGAATGGAACAGTGCCAATGCGAGAAAGAGAAGAGGTGTCCTTAATCTGCAGTCCCATGGCCTTTTTTTTTATCAGCCATTTCTCCCACTTTGTCCCTCTATCTCAATCTTATCTTTTCTCCCACTTTCAAAATGTTCTCAAGGAATGAGTAAACAGAGTGAAATGGCCCATACAGAGATTTTCAGAAACTGATTTCTGGTGTGTTTTCCTGTGTGGCTGTGCTCACCAGCGTGCACGTCTTTCTGTGTGCCCACACATAAACGGTTCAGTGGCATATTGAAATTGCACAGTGGGCTCCTGTGGTGAAATTGCAGAGGAGTTTCTGATCCTCGATGCAAACCGAAGTGCTTGAGACAAAAGAAGGTTTATTTTTCACTAAGTGCAATTGCAGTTGTTGTGCGATGGTGTTTTACTGCTACTCAAGCTTTGGGCAGGTTTCCTGGAGACATCTGATTTGTTTTTGTCCTGTTAATAAAGGTGTAATCTTTCAGCTTAAATACACCGTGACACGCAGGATAGTCTAAGGATTCAGTGAACAGGACTTCATCTCCAATATTTCTTTTACAAGTGAGAACTTGTTCTGTTTTTCTCTCGTGCACTGATATCTTGTCCAGCCTTGAATTGACATGCAGAGCTCCAACCATTACATCATAGTACACATTCACCTTCACCCTAACGGTACCACTAACACACTTTGCAAAGCTGTGGATTACATTCGATTTCAACATGTTTTACTGCAGCCATGCCAGTTTGTTTTTTTATTCTCTCTATATGCAGTATCTGGCCACAGCAGCTACTATTTGGTGTCCCGTAGGCTTTCCTCTTGTGTTTGTTGGATAGCGGAACATCTGAGATCCCTGACCCCCGTTTTGGTGTTTGAACTGAAGCGTTTTTCACTTTTCAAATATCCAAATGGGCAGAATATTGTGAATGCCTATGAGGAGAAAAACCTTCTGACAGTTTATGCTTTTATCCCCGTTTAAATGCATATCATGTCTCACCACTCTCTCTGACAGCAGGGTTTTCACCCTGTTTTTGACTGTGAGCCATTTGGAACAGCTATAAACATCTTTTTCTTAAGATGCGGTCGGATGACACACTGTACAAAGTAGTTCACTTCAAACATGGAGAGACCTTTAGGGTTAAAGGAAAACTGTTGCATGATGATTAGATTAGAGCTAGGCAATCACAACACCGGGTTAAGGTCTGACTGTGGCGAGGGGAAAAAAAAAGGACAAACGAGAACAGCAGGTTTGTGCAAACTAGAGTTTTCTGGATGAGTGTGTTTGGCAGTATGCTTCACGTGAGTGATGGCTGGTTGGACGAATAGCTTCTAAACCACACTCAAATCCACATTTTCAACAAGTCGGTTGGCTGCTATCTGATAGGTGAGAAAAGAGCCAGGATTCAGAGCTTTTTCCTTTTTTTTTGGTCATAATTGACACAACTGTTTCTTTCTTTTTCCATTTTTACAACCTCTTACACTGCTGTGAACAGCACAAGAGACATCTACTAAACAGAAGGTTTGTGGTTTGCTCCCTGGCTGCTCCAGTCTGCATGCCAAAGCATCCTTGAAGATACTGAACCCCAAGTTGCTCTCCGATGCTTTTGCTGGAGTGTGAATGCGTGTGAATGTTAGAAAGAAAGCACTTAGGTGTAGATAAAAGTGCTTGGGTGAATGAGGTGAATGAGTGAGTTGTATAAAATACTCTTGAGTGCTCAGGTGGAAAAGTGCTATATAAGAACCAGTCCATTTGCCCTTTGGATGGTCCAAAAATGTGCCCATTATCCATCCATCCGTTTTCTTAACCATTTATCCAGTTTAGGATCCTAGCAGGGCTCAAGCCTATCCAAGCTGTTATAGTGTAAAAGAGCGGGTACACCGTGGACAGGTCACTGCACTGTTAACCCTCTATCCCATGTCCTCATCTTTCTATCGTGGCTATTCAGTCCACTTTAAGGATGAGTATTTGCATCAAAAAAGTAGAACATCAAATCTTACAAGTGACTTTTTCATAACCTATCATTCCACCTTTTTACATAGAGAATACATTGATTTCAGCCATGGCAAGAACTCTTAGTGTTAGAGGTAAACAAAGAGGTGTGGAATTCTTCAATATGGACATCGTTGTTTGGGGGTTTGGGCGTGTATGTGTCTTTGTGTATTGTGTCACAGAGCAATGATTTTTGATGAGCATGTTGGCTGCTGCAGAGACTGAACCCGTGATTCCTCCAAACACCCGACATTACTCAGATTTTACACATTCATGCCTAGAAGCAGTACAACCCCAATCTTTTACTCTCAGACGCTCTGCAGCTCTCTGGAGTTATTGGAATTCAAGGCTGCTTCACGCTTCAAACAAAGTGCTTGTTTGAGATGAGGGATGCAGTCAGATCGAGTCTCAACAGTTCTGAGTTGCAGGTAAACCAACAATCTGACAGCGATTCGCACTTTCTTCGAGCCTGGTGGAATTAGATTTCTTGCAGTTTTGCACCGGCGTGATTGGCATGACTGTCATCCTCCTCGGCATCATAAAATGCCTTCAAAGTTCTTTCTGCGTAGCTCACCCCTGATTTGTTTCACCACCTTAATGCCATGCTGTTCAAACTCGGCTCCTCACCTCTCATAAATAATGGATGAGGGCTAACTGTTTGTTTTGTGAAATCGTCTGCGAGTAATGCAAGCGCCTTGCTTAAGGTTGCAGTTGATGAGGGAAATTCAAATTCAAATTCAAATTCAAATTTTATTTGTCACGTACACAGTCATACACAGTACGATATGTAGTGAAATGCTTGGACAACTGCTCGTGACCTAAAGAAAACAAAAAAAGGAAAGGCTATGAATAAGATAGGAAATAAATATGCAAAATTAAAAAGGGTAAATTTAACTAGGAAGGAATAAAATATAAATTAAGGTTAAAAATGAAATAACTGTACAACACAAATTAGAATGAAGGGTAAATTTAACTGGGAAGAATAAGATAAAATATATAAATTAAAGTTGAAAATAAAATAACTGTACAACAAAATACACAATACACAATATAGAACTATATAAGAATGTATGAAGAAATCTAAATATAAATAAATATATACACAATAACAGCAGCTGTACAAGTATTAACTGGAAATGAAGAATATAGTGACCAGGTTGTGCAAAAACAATGTCCAGAAAGTCCAGTGTGTGTGTAAGAACCATATGTGTGGGTCAGTACTGTGTGGTGGTGTGATTGTGATTGAGAGACCGTATCGCCTGCGGGAAGAAGCTCCTCCTCAGTCTCTCTGTGTTGGTCTTCAGGGAGCGGAATCGCTTTCCTGACCTCAACAGAGAGAACAGTCTGTTGTTGGGATGGCTGAGGTCCTTCACGATCTTCCTGGCCTTGGTCCAGCACCGCCTGCTGTAGATTGAGTGCAGGTCAGGGAGCTCGGAGCGGATGGTGCGCTCAGCTGACCGCACAACCCTCTGTAGAGCTCGTCTGTCCTGCATGGTGCTGTTCCCGAACCAGGTTAAGATGTTTCCCGCCAGGATGCTCTCTATGGTGCACGAGTAAAAGTTCCTGAGCACCTTGGAGGGCAGTTGGAAGTCTCTCAAGCGTCTGAGGTGGTAGAGACGCTGTCGGGCCTTTTTCACCACAGTGTTGATGTGACAGGACCATGACAGGTCCTGCGTGATGTGAACTCCGAGGTATTTGAAGCTGTCCACTCTCTCCACTGGGCACTCGTTGATGACGGGGGTCTGGTAGTTCCTCTCCTGCTTAGTGCTGAAGTCCACTATCAGCTCCTTTGTCTTACTGACGTTTAGAAGGAGGTTGTTCCTCTGGCACCAGTTCTCCAGATTCCTAATCTCCTTCAGGTAGGGAGGGAAGAATCTGCATCATAAGAGCACTTCTCTCACCTTCAGGCCAGATGTTCTGTTCCTAAACACCTCCTTTAATATGCTCTTCATCTGTGTTGTATCAATAAATTAGCTGGGCCTGCACAAATGTTGTGGTCTTTCCCCCCCCAAAAAAGAAAAACGTTGCTCCAAGGAATCATACAGTGAATACAAATGAACTCGACTCACTACACTCTGTGCGAGTGAGCGGTGTATAACTTGCAAGTTAAAACAAACAAACAAAAAAACCCCAGTTTTTTTCCAGGAACTCATTACAGAAGCAGCGAGGCAATGCGTAATGTTGTTTTGACTGAATTGTAGTTATCAGTAGGCCACCGTGATGAAGCTCAATTAGAGCAGCATGCTATGAGCTAAGCAGAGGTAATCACTGGGCGGAGGGCAAACTAACGTGGAGGAATGGATATTCACTCCAAACAGAAAAGGCGAGGGATTCACAATAGGACCTGGAGTCGTGGAGAGCAGCTAATGAGCCTACATGATTCACGCTTGGCCTCCCCCACAGAGAGCCTTGTCCTGGGCAGAGTGGAGGCGCGCAAGAGGTGCACTGCTTGCTCCAGCACATTCCAGGATGCAGCCTGTTAGAGCCGGGAGGGTACAGTGGATAAAAGTTTCTCTTGTATAAGGATTCTGTGTCTTTGTATAGTTTAGAATCAGTCAGGAGACCCAGAGAGTTACTTGTGCCTGCATGAGTAAACAGTAACTTTCCCACTTAGGCATTTTCTGATGAGGAGTAATACGGTCCATGAGACTGAATGATCAAATGTGGCTATTCACAGTGGATGTATTTTAAATGCAAGAGCATTGCTTTTTGTGACAAACAGTGCACATTTAAGTGGACATAATGTATGTGAAAACACTTTTTATAGAGTTTAAGTGTAGGGCTTAATTACGTGATGATGTTTGCGTGCCCATGGAGATTCACCTGCACGTACCTGGGCTTCTTCATTCAGATAACAGCAAGCAGTCCTGGTGAAGGTGAAAACTGATTGAAATGGAGCAAATATCAAATTGTTGACATGATTAAAGAAAAGAAAAAAGAAAAAACACACATTTGTCTATTTGGCAAACCTATGTCGTGTATATATATGTTTTTTTCTGTGAATAGCTTCAGTGTAACGTTTCTTTCCGTTTCTTTATTGTTTCCCTGTATTGTTTCTTTCCTCATTTAACTTCTGAAGCGCTTTTAATGCGCTTTACAAGTTCTGTGTATGTTTGTTTAATCACAAGAGTTGCAAGCTGTATCAGCGCTGCAACGCTGCAATCTGTAGATATGTATGTGTGTGGGTAAAGGAGCGGTCTGTCAAATATCTGTAGTAGTTATTAAAATAGCTACTAAATATCCAAGCCAGACTTTTAAACCCATGGAAGATGTGATTGGCTGTTTGCTGGTCACGTGCTGAAGTGCAGTCAGTCGCTGTGCCGTGCCTCGAGCCAGCACTGAGTGGAGACTGTCTGCCAACAGCTTCAACAGCGGCTCTACCAGGACCATACTACACTCACTGACAATTAAAGGAGGCCCTTTTTCTTCTTATTTTCGAGGACTGTTCTTCACCATGGGTGACAAAAAGAGCCCTACCAGGTAATGCGACCGCTCGCTGTCGATTTCGACTTGTTTTGAGCGTTTTGAGCTCGATATTTGGATGCGTTTCTCTCACACGGGGATCGTTTCTCCCTTTTTCAGTTGGTATGCCACAGCTAGCTAGAATAGTGCAGTCACTATGGCGGCTACTCGCTGCTTTACAGCCCAGTCAGTTAACAGACAAAGGGAATTTTTTCCGAGGATACGCCTGGCATTCCCTGAAACGCTCTTGCGTCTCGACGAAGCCTTTTGCAGGGTCAATGTCGAAATGGGCATTATTTGATATTGGTTTTGTTAGCCGACATGCTAAGCTTCGATGCCGAAATTTTTAGCAGTGCTTGCCTGCCCGCTAGCCTAGCTGGCGATTCAATCGGACGTTGTGGATAGTCGCTCGCTCCGCCGCTGTGGAGATTTATGAACCAAGGAGCTCTAACTGCCGGGACTCGAACCCAATATTAATGACAACACCACCATGCCCCGGGCTTTGCTGAGGAGCTCGTTTATTACACAACGCGCTCTGTTTGTCACAATCCCCTTTCTTGTTTATTCGTGAATTATATCTGTGGTATTTCAGAAACTAACTTGACCTTAACATTTGTGTCGTTTGTAAGGCCAAAAAGACAAGCCAAACAAACCGCTGATGACGGCTACTGGGACTGTAGCGTCTGTACCTTCAGGAACACCGCCGAGGCTTTCAAATGCAGCATCTGCGATGTGAGGAAGGGCACATCCACAAGGTAACGTAGCTCTCGTTCTCCCTCGCTCTCCCACTCGTCTGAGCGTCTCGTCTCCCCCTCCTCCCCCCCTTGCCTTGCCTTGCCTTGCCTGGCTGCAGCAGCATTGCATCGCAATTTATGGGAATGACAACTTTGATCGACAGCCTATTTGTCCGTGAGTGAATGGGGACTTGTTGATGGACAGTCTTTGCAAACACATCCCGCTGCTGTCTGGATTATCTGTAGTTTCTCGTCTTATGCGTGCTAAACATTGTATTTCGCGTTTTTTTTTTTAATGCATCCGTCTAGGTAGGCTGCGTGCTTCACTAGCCAAAGGGGGTGGGGTGGGGAAGAGGGACCGTCCTTGATGATAGCTGTACAGCTACGATGCATCCACAACATCGAAGGAGCTGTATTTTGTTTTTTTCCCTTGTTAACCCCCCATCGAGTCAAACAAGGTGAATGTGTCTGCGCGCCTTTCACCTACCTGTAGGATTGCAGATTGTCATTTAACACTCATACAGTTGGATTTATTGAGCCTGAGACTGATGGGAAGTTTATTTTTGTGGTTATGATTGGCGTTTGGATGCAAACTAAACATGAATTTTTGGCATTTCAAAAGTCTTAACAGACTTTTTTTACTGCCTGTGCCAAGTAGTTTAAGGCACTCTGATTTCAAAGCATGGCCTTGTGTCTTGAAAATCATATTTGTCAGTCTAAAACATGTAAATTATTAACCAGAAGTCAAACTTGTTTTATTTCTCCTTAATCTGCTCTCAGATATTGCTCTAGATGAATGTCAACATTTATAGTAACGGGTTTGTGTGACTGTTCCAGACATTTCCCCTAAGTTTAACTCAGAATAAAATCTGTGATGTCAGCAGAAGGCATTGTTTTATGGGAAACTGAGATGAAATCATTGTGTAACTTGAATTTCTTGACGGGATTCCCTTTCGTTTTTGTGTATACTCACGCCTACTCTTTCTGTTCTGGGGAATGTTTTTGATGATAAGTTGCGTGTGCCGTGACCTGTGTTTGTGTGCTAATGTCACCAGTCGCATGGTGGTAATGGAGAGACAGATGAGTCATTTGTGGGTTTGTTGACAAGTTCCCTCGCATTCTAACCTTTACAGCTGTGGTTTACCATAAGCGGCTTGTCTGACACTCCTGGCACATATGGGGAGAAAACACTAGACTGGTTTGCTGAGAATCCAAAAGATTGAGCCCGATCTTAATTGTAAGTCTCCCCTCCCCCCTGATCTTTTTTTTTCCCAGCAGCGTGTAGTTTAAGACCACAGCTGATGATGTAGGCTGAGCACGCTGTATGAAAGCAGGAAGCGGAGACGAGTGTGTCATAGCCTTCCTGTTCCATCCCCATTTACCAAGCTTTGGCAACAGTCCAGTTTTCTCTATTTGGTAAAGCGCATGACATCATCGGTGTGGTTGTCACACATTCCTGTTTGATCTGAATAGTTAACCTTTGATTAATGCAGCTGTGTAGTTGTGGGGCTGCCTCTTATTCTAATGAGTACTAATTAGCCATCTTTTTCTTCACTGTTTGATGTATTCCGGCAAAGCTCGGGACGAAGCAAAATGCTCTCAGCTAAATGATTTACACTTAAGGCTGTGTGTGGATGTTTGTCTTGCTGCTTTTATCTGGGGCTCTACTTTGGATGTGTGTTTATGCATGAGGACACACGTGTTTGCTAATTAGAGCTCCTCGCTGCTGAAGTTTGATTTGGATCGCCGGTTTGTGTTTGCTACAAGATGAGCGAAGCTGGGTATTGATTTATTCAGTCAGTGTGACATGATTGTGTTTTAAAGCAAGTTTGAAAAAGCTTGTTCTGCGCAGGGTGATTGTGCATAAGCTGGTTCTTTTCACTCCTTCCACGATATAGAGTTCCTTTTCTGTGTCCTGGCCATCAACATCTGGTCAGTCACAAAACTCTGTTATTGAATATGTTTGGGTACAACAGGTAGTAACCAGCTAACAAAGTATCTATTTCCTAGTTACGTATTGAGTCTGGGGGGTCTGGGAATCCAGTATCAGAAAAATTCATTCTGTTGAATTTGATGCATCCTATCCTCACAGTGTGCACGAAGCCAGACACCAGAGGGCTGTACTACAAAGCAGTATCGATGTTGGGAGTTTTCAGTGTCATGCACGTGTTTCTCCTTTTGCCTGCTTAGATCACCATAGCAACTTGTGCTGAGCATGCAACCTGGTCCAATGCAGGTTATATTCAGAGTTTCAGTGTAAAATTCAGAGATAATATATGTGTTTACGTAGATTTTTAATTTGCTGCCAAGTCCATTTTACACTGCAGGAATTACAGCTCATAAAACACAGATTAGAAATTAATCAGTTTGTTTATAGGCTATTTATCAGCAGGATTTATAAATCACTTTAAATTATTTAGCTACGATCTGGCAAAAAAAAAAACCTTAGTGATTTCTACATCTCTTAACATTCAGCTATAAGACCGTGTTAGAGCTGAATGCACTGATGTTTAAATGTGTCAGTTTGAAAGTGTCAGAGCTCTAATGTGCAGCTGTCAAATCACAAATTAAAATCCAGCACTGACAGTGCACTGAGTGAAGATATAAATATATTTACGTATTAATATTTTTTTCTGCTCTGTTGCCTTCTTTCCTTACTTGCAGTACCAGTGTTGGCTTGGCTTTTGCCATTTTTTTTTTGGGGGGGGGGTAGGCTATTCATTATAAATCTGTTAAATACGCATAGTTGATCCATTTTGTGTTACTTCTGTGGACGAGTAAATGACGCATAAGACAGCCCCATTAATGTGAGCACCCACAGACAGTGAAGAAGAGTGCCTGGGTTAACAAAGTTATTAGTCACTGTTGTGATACATGTTATTGCACATGTGGTTTTACGGTTTCGTTGAACCGGCTAATACAAAAAATCCTGGCCGTGTCAATCATGTTTCGTTATACACCCCTCTGGTGTTGATGGGAGACACACAAGTGACATGGGTCTTGCAGATTTGGAGATGGTGACCTGAATCACACTTTGTCCCCTGACAGCGAAAGGAAACGTAGTTAGCTGTGAGATATTCACCTGTGATTCATGCTAATGGAGACAAAAATGTGCATTAACAAGAGCAAGACTGTGGCATCAGCATGCAGGGAGAGGCCCCGTCTTCCCCAGTCGAGTACTCGAACCTGTTGAAACATGATACCCAAGTAGGCTAAATGTACCCTCTGCCACTCTTGACTCTTAAACAAAAAGCACCCCTGCTTTTGCACCTGACCTTCTGCTAATCTACAAGTCCAAACAGCCCGGGTGTTCAGCCTCTGCATTCAGTGCCCGCTCCTTTGGTAATTGGAGTAGGTCTTGCATTAGCATCCCTTGTGGTGGCCGCTATCATATTTAAATGTTTCTGGCATCTGAACCTGATCACTGTGTGAATGTGACACTGTGTTGCTGTGCATCAGTTTGCTTTGTGGTTGTGTTTGGTATGAACCTCTGGCAGCCCCGGGGCCTAGAGAGAAACCATTAGGAGCCCTCTAAAGTTGATTGATGGTGGAGATCACAGGAAGTCTTGAGGTACCTCAGTCTCTGACTGCTGCGCTGTTATCTCCACTCTGTAGTCAACCATTTCAAGCAGCTTTCATCTCTGCTTTGTATAAAACAGGATAAATGGGTGTCTCTGACACGTAAGCAAAATGCAGTACTGCGTTTTGGTTTAAAAAAAGCTTAAATGCAAATGTGCAGCTTATTTGATGCGTAGACTCAAGCAAGGCGGCAGAACCTGAACCTTTAAAAGTAGTTTTCAAAGGTCTTACAAGTTAATTCTCAAACTCTAATGAATCATTTTAAAAGAAAATATTCAACTTGGGTTAAGTCTAGTTAAAACGCAGCGACTGCAGATGGACAAGTTAAAGCATGAAAGTAAAGAAAGTATAGCACTGTAATTAAAAATTTCATCCTTTGTGATGCGTTCCAAGTAAAACATATCTTTGAGTCTAGTAGCCAGGTATTTAGCCTAAAATGTAAACTCTTTTGAACACTCCTGTTTTCTTTTAATTTGATTTAGCTAAAAATATGACACACCCCCACACACACATTTACAAGTGAGGCTCTAAGTGAAAACAAGCTAATTCTCTCCAGTCAGCTGCATTTCATGTTACCTCGTCTTGTGTCTTATGACTGTTGCAAACATGCTGCATTTAAGTCAAATGTTCTCAGTTATTGTCCTCAAGGAGATTCAGAGTGGCTGGAATATAAATGATATCTAGCTCTAAAATCTTAATATAGGGTTAAAAAATGAGGAAAGTCCATCAGTGTTTGTATATGTATATGTTATACACACATAGTATAATTATGTCAGTGCGTTTGCATGTGTCTCTGTGTGTGTTTTGTCTGTCTTATGCTATGACGAAATGGTTATTATAAAGCGTGGATTTTCGCACTGTCACATTAAGGCAGATTGTCTGGAATAATGGAATTACATAAGAGGGCGCTCAATTTATATCCGCACTCCCTCGCACAAGCCCCCACTGCAGCCCCCACTCAGAGGAAACTGCTTTTGCTTATCCAGCATTATCAGCATCTGCACCAAAGCCCTGAGCATGAGCGGGTAGCCCTAATCTTTACATGTTAATTGCCGGATTTAAAAGTTCTTAATTACTTCATGGGATTTGGCAGTGTGAGTGATTAAATACAATAGCCAATTTGGCAATCTGACAAAACGGAGAAATGTTGAGAGAGCTGTTGAATCCAGGGGCTCCTCCCACTCAGGAAAAAGACGAGGCACGCAAATGACTGTGACAGTGAGGGAGCGAGGAGTCCTCTGAAAATACAGGAATGAAAGCATGTGAGGACAAAGAGAGGGGGAGTTGTTAAGTGTAAGTAAGGAGAAGGAGAGGACAGGAGAGAAATGGACCAGTAAAGGGACAGAAGGGGAGCGTTTTGTCTGGACATTTATGTGTGTGTATTAAGAGAGAGGGGGTTTGGCTGTAAGGGGGATGTGCTCACTGAGCCAAGAGTGTCCGGGGGATAAAGTAGAGTGAAGCGCATCATTACCCAGGGAGGGAAAGACTGGACAGCCTATTCCATTTCCACTAGCACCACTATTCATCCATGGGAAGAGAACAGCAAAATTTTACGAGTTTGAGAGCGAATTAGGAATCGACTGCCTTACTAGTGGTTTGATCTTGTTGATTGTTTGGTCTTGCCAAGCCACGGGTTATAGTGCATAATAAATCCTGCAGAAAGAGTCCTGGCTGCCGTGCTTGGCAGAACCTTTGCCCTCTTGATGTCGGGTTTCCCTCACATCTTGTTTTTGTTTGCTTGATAACTGTTGTTCCCTTTGTAGAACACAAGGAGAACACAAGCCTGCTGTGAAGGTGTTGTGTCCCCTTTGGCAGCGCAGTGATTTTTTTTTTCCTCAGGAAATTCCAAACCAGGCTGTGTTTTCTCTAAAGTGAATGGGTAAGAATATGATAGGACAGCAGTAATGATACAGTGATCCAGTTGACGGGTAACAGTCGTGGTAAAGCAACAGAAGAGAGGTGAGGTGAGGAAGAGACGTAGTTAAAGGCTGCAGGATTTATAGAGGATGGGAGGGGGATAATGGACGAGGAGAAAGTGACGAGGAAGTGGGGAAAAGAGCAAAGAGAGAATGATTGAGAGGTGGTGGAGAGGAAAACAAATGAGTGATACAGGGTAATGTGACAGTGCTGCTGATGGAGGAAGCTCATATGTGCTCAGTGCTTTTGTAATGTCTTGCTGTCAGTCTGCTTGATGCCTCGCTGTTCATAGCCTGAAAGGTCAGTCATGGAAAGGCTAGTTAAAGTGAAGATAAAGCATTATTTGCACATATTAGACTTCTGTGCTTTAAATTTGTCCATTATATTATCTTTTAAAACACACATAAAGGTATACAGACTCTCTTTGGGCTGTTGGGAGAAGCAGAAATGCATGCCCACAGCAGTCAGCATGGTGCAAAACACTTGTTGGAGAAAAGTTGAGACATCTTGGAGTGATTTCAGTGAATTCTTCTCAGAATGTCATTTCTTGTTGTTGTATGAGGATGAAGGTGTCAGTGCTTTCAAGAAACCCAATGTCTATATAGAACACCTAATAAAATTAGATAGAAACACAGTGGCAAATCCACAGAGGACCATGAGTAGATTATTTTTTTAATTCATAGAAACTAGGGGGGTAATGTCTGTGGTTCTGAAACTGAGACCAGACCCACAATAAAAGCATTCTTTGTTTCACTGTGTGTACACATATATATGTGTGTATATACACAGAAAACAGCAAATCTTCAGGTATTTATAGCAAAAGAAAATACAGGACACTTTTAAAGTTTTCAGTAAGGTGAGAAATCTGATTTTAATTTAAGCTATAGATTAAATTTAAAAGAAACTAGAAAAAAAATGCTGATCTGTTGCTCTGATTTTCCAAGTAACAGATTTTCTTCTTCTGCAAAGCTCTTTTGATTTTTTCCTTGTTATAAATCAAGTGCATGCCTTTCCTTCACAGAGGTGTACTTTGCCCCCTACTTAAAAGCCTAAACGTACTCTATTTACAGCTTGAGTCAGGCTGACTGAAAGTTAACAAGATGAGTCTAGAGGAAGTAAAACTCTCAGGGTTTCGTAGCTGAACCCGAGGAAGGATTTGTAGCTGCCTGCAGCTGTCTTTGTGTCTGGATCGCTCAGGGTCTCTCATGCAGTCCAGTTTAAGTGGTGCGCAGCAGTTGGCTGCCGGCTCATCTCTTTCTCTTGCCCCATGGCTACAGTGCAGGTCTCCTGAGGAACACAAGCCTTTTGTAGCCTGGGATTCTCATCATTCTGTCTTTACCCTCAAGACTCCCCATAACAGAAGCAGATTGGGTGGGATAGGCAGTTGCCCTTAGGAGATGCTCTTTACTGTCAAAAAGACCTGCTAATCCAGGACTAAAGCTCTCTGCAACCATAATCCATTCATTTACTTTTCATTTTAATTATATTTAGAGAATTGTTTAAACATCAGTAACTGCCTGAATTTTAAGTTTATGAAAAATTGTGCTATATCATACCATTTATGTTTTTTTGCCAAAAACAGGCAGCCTTATTCTTAATGCATGTCTAATTGGGCTTTTGTGCTAATTTATCTCCTAGTTGTGAATCAGAGGCTTTTAAAATTTAGATTAATGGGTTGTGTAGAATTTGTTTGCAAAGTCTGTATGTTCCAGCTTAACTATCAATAATTAACATTTCATATCTACTGCTCTTCGTGTAATTTCAGATTGTAGCTGCAGGCTGTAAAATATCATTGCGCTAGCTAAATAATGTTGGGCAGTTCTTTGTGTGTTCATGTTATTAACAGTTATCACAGTGTTCTGCAGGAACGTTTTATTCCTCCCTTTTTATTGTCTTCTCTGTGTTTATTTTTCTAATATAATCAAACAAAACTAGTTATGCTTTATGTGCCAACACAAAGTGTGAAATTTAAAAGTAGTTGAACTGAAAAGTAGTTTTAAGTAAACTGAATAAAAACAGGTATTCACTGTATTCAGTCATGTTCAAATCTGAACACTTGCTTGTGTACACACACACAAGCTAGAGTCAAGTCAAAGCTGACTGAAAAACAAGTGGGTTGTTGAATCAGAGTTCCTTGTGATTGTTTGCAGCCTGTAGTTTAACTGACATGATATGGCATTATATGGTAGCTACCACTGGGAAAAATACTATTTCTGGCTGCTTGCTTTTTCTTAAGATGTTTGTGGTAGAGACAAGAAGTGAAGAAGTGATTCGAACATTAAGCCCTCAAAATCCTGAGTGGAAGGAGCAGATGAAGGGCTGAATGCTTAATGCTTCTGGTGGGCAGTGAGAATGATTTGAGAAGTGCTATAGCCCCAGGCTCTTCTTGAGGTGCTTCGGCCTCTGCAGCACACTCACTTACACACATTACTTTACCCATGGATGGCTGGAGGTGACAGCACTGCTCCAGTCTCTTCAGGTGCAAAATTTCATCACTGGGAGCCTAAGCTCTGCACTTCAGTGGAATTTGTATATGTAATTTCTCAATTTAAATTCACATTAAATAAGGTACGTACTGTATTTGGGTCAGTTAAGGCCAGTGTTTCTCACACATTCTTTACCATGGTGGGCTATGAAGCTATATTAAAAGGAATCAAATTATATTCAGTGTCCCACTTTCACATATTTATGCAAGAGTGTCGTGAGCCAAAGGCATTATTTTTCAGGTTGCTGATCATTCTTGTCAATGCAATATCTCAGAAACGCCTTGAGAGAGGTGTTCTTGGCACCAAGGTTCACTTGTACTCGCAGGCAGGGAGGTGCCGCCCACTTCCAGTTTCTGCTGATAAATGATACTGTCATGTTTTTGATAAATCTGTAAGGTCAAAAGTCACGTTCTTTGTGAAACTTCACTGGAATAGCCTTCCAGGGATGCGTGATCCAACAGTTGGATTTACTACAGCAACTAAGGAAAACTACATATTTTGCAATTGGTGACAGATCTTGTGATTATTTAGACTGAAAATGCCATTTTTAGTGATTGCATAGATTTTCTGATCAGTGTTTAGTCAGCTGCCTCTTCAGTCGGTCTCCGTCTGGTTACTGAAAACTTCACTGCTTCAGAACCTCTGAAAGATTTGCTGTGAGTTGCAGTTCCCGTCTTAACCTGTAGCAGGTTGGGTTCTGGTTCATGTGGTACCATGCAGTGCTCAATGGGGGCAGCTGTGCGGAACAAGAACACTATAAAGCATGAGGTGACTTTAATAAGTGCTAAGCAGTGAACGTCTTTGGGTTTTGTTCTGACATCTGAAGCTGTCGCCCTGTACTTTTACTTATTTATTACACATTTTTGTAAATGTTTTCTTTTTCTTTTTTGCCTGAAGGAATTATTTGCTAGTTAAAGTAAATTCTTTCCAGCCAAACAAAGTGACAGTTCATTAAAATAAAAAAAATCTTGCTGATAGATTTTATGTTTGAATTTGCTTTAACTTTCCTTAAATATAATGGTGGGATGTGCTATAGATGAATAACATGCAATCCACAGGAATTATGACTTTTTTTCACCTTATCACCTTAGACATGAAGATACCACTTTACGCATCATTTCAGAGAAAATCTTATTAGCAGTTAGACCAAACAGTTTAGTAGGCAGGTCCCATGAGCTGCTTGTCATAGAAAGTCTAGAGAGACTGACGAGCATTAAACAACAGACTGAGAAACTGTGCAGACAAATCACCATCTTATAGTAACCACATTCATGGCAGCACTGTCACCTCTTGGCCTGTGCTTACTCTAGTCAGGGGTGGCAAACACTGAGTCTACAGAAAGATCCAAGCATAAAGGAACTGCTGAGAAATATGTGTGCATGTAGAGCATCAGTAGGGCTATAATTTCCAGGTCTTGGGGTTGATTACTTGGCAGTATGCTGTCATAAGCTGTTATTAGTCAGACAGTTGTCCTTCTCATTTTCACAAGAATAAAATGGATGGAGCCTTGCAGGATGATTGTGTTACTTTTCATTTTGGGAGGAGCACAAGATTTTTTTTTCTCCTGTCAGTGTGGCTGCATTTTGTTAAAAGGGGTTGTCTAAAAAAAATAAATAAACTAATGAATAAAACTTTGCAAGCAATTTGCATGCTACAGTCATATCATCAGAAACCTGTATACTAACTCATCTACTTTGAGTGTGAACATCCTGTAATTTGCATATTTGAATATGCTTTGGCTGCAGCAGCTATCCTCAAACCATACTAGTTCGAAGCCTCCTCTCCCATCAAAACGCGAAGGTGATGTCACAGGATGATTATTGGAATTTGTTGCTCAGGACATGAAGCCTGTTGGTTATTACTCTGTGGTTATAGTGCTGGGATAACCAGTTGATGTAGTTTTTATTTTTATAAAAGCACATAAAGATGTGCATTCGACATCTTGTTAGTTCTGGGTCTATTATCATTTATGTATAAAATAACTAGAATAATATGATTTAACGTGTAGCAAATATCAGCCTCTTAATTGTGTTTGTGAATCATTTAGAATAATGAGGTTAACAGAGTGGGACAATCGATTACTTAAAAATAAGGTGTGATTTCCATTGATCGAGATGTTAAAAGCCCGTGACATTCTCAGATGCAGGATCTGAAACATGTGCTCCAGGCTGAGGCTCTCTAGTCTTTCAGCTGTGAGTGGAGAAACTCAGGTTGGCCATGAATGTATGCAGGATTCAAGTTGCAGAACAACTTTGTAGATCACTGAAGAAAAGGAAGCCCCCATTGTTGCTGCGCTGATATCTGAATGAGGGAGTGGGTGACGTTTAATAGCCTGGCTCTTTAGCGGGCTGGCCTTGGCCAAAGAACTCTGTTGTCTCTTAGTTGTCTCACTCTCTCTCTCCTCTTCGCTCAGCTGTCTGCCGCTGCTTTCACTCAGTTTGGCAGGAAATAATTGCTTGTCCTCCACAGCACTTCAAATAAAAGAGCTGTGTTAATGAGGGCTTTCCTCCTTCTCTCTCTCACTCTCTGTGTCCGTCTGTATATCGCACTCTCCATCGCTCATTCCCTCTCTTCATTAGTCTCTCTCTGTGAAGTGCTCAGGCTCATTGTTTTTAGTTTCTGTAGAAAGAGTTGCCTCTGAAATAGCAGCCTCAGCTTTTGCTCCTGGCTGGCAAGTATCGGCTGCTTCTGACCAGTGAGAGCACCAGCTGAGCAGAGGTGTGTCTGCCTCTGTGACAGTTCAGGCTGAGTGGAGCAGTCTAACTATGGGTGTCAGTCTGACTGAATTAGGAGCTTTTAAGCATGATGATAGTTATTTCAGGGCATCCCGTAGAGGGAGGCTCCCCATTCCTCCCTCCCCCCCGGTCTGTGGAATTTGGAGGCAAGCATGGGAGGAGCTGTCAATCACAGCCTATTGTTGTGTGAAGGGGAGGTAATATGCTGTAAGCCCTCACAGTGGGAAATGATTCAACAGCAGGCTTTACACACTTGACACCTACGCGCACGCGCGCGCGCGCGCGCGCACACACACACACACACACACACACACACACACACACACTTTACCAGGAATATATTGGCAGCAGTGGGAGGTTGGAGCAATTTCTGCAATTGGACCCTGGGGTTTACTTTTGGTCCTACTCCCAGTATCCATTTTCCTTTGTGCTATATAGATGCTTCTTATTTGATTTGGATATTCACTTGTAAAAGTAATTTTAGCGGTGTTGTAGTTTAATTAGTACACTCCCATGTTCAACAATGTGGAATAATTCAGTAATGAACCGTAATGGTTTTTAAGCAGGAGACTTTTTCAGGGCCTCTATTATTTCATGAAATCCAGTAGCACACACCGTAGTGTCATGCAGAGCGGCGTGTTAATGAGCCACAGAGCAGCAGTGTGCAAAGTCACGATGTATGGTCAGTGAATAAATAATGGGGTAAAGAGAGCAGTGGCTCTGTCATGCCAGCAACAGCTCATGGCTGACTTACAGCTGGCACTGAATCACCGGCTAACCAGCAGGACGGCTTCTGCTGCCACCAGTGCTGTCGACACAAATCTCAAGCTCTGACCAGGGCATCAATTCTGCAATGGGCTTATCAGTCACTCACTCATTCACCACCTCCTTGACTCACAGCACTGGCTGCCACAAAGAATGATATCTGGTCCTGTTGGATCCTGTCTGTTTACTCGTGGCGGTGGGTTAAAGAAGTAGATTTAAAACCTTCAATACGTTCTCATATTTTGTTAGCTGTGCATATTTCCAGCATGATGATGATACTGAATGAGGTCCAGAGATCTGTTGAATTCCCATAGAGAGAACCATCGAGACAGGACAAGGAAAATCCTATGTCAGGAATTCATGTTAATGTCATCGAACATTACGCTTTATCTCCTTGGAGATGTGACACACAACATCCAGTCCATTACTGTAGTTACTAAATTCATCACTTTGTATTTAAAAGCTTTGCTGAGTTTAGTTTGGCTTTTCCAATTAGGACCTCTCATACTCAGCACAGGAAGTAATTACTCCAAATTAAAGTGGAATTGGGATCTCTTTGATGGGAATAGGATAGGGTTGGCAATTATAAAGATGAGATTTCTCCCAGCTTTAATTTTCACCCACAGAACACTCCCAAAACAAGGCCACACACAGGGGCAGCAGGTAGGAGGGGAAAGAAAACGGGCTCCAGAGAACCACAGCAGCTAATGGATCCTGGATCAACAGCCCAGGGCTCATCAGCATTCAGCACAGCTGCTGTATTGATTGAAATGTAGTGCAAGCATTACAACATGATGCTCTATTATACCCCAATTGATTGTCTTCTGATCAGCTGCGGGTCCCCACCCTCTCCTTCTCACTCTGTAATAGTTCACAGCAGGAGGAGAATAAACGAGCTTGATGGAGCAGTTGAGGATTGGGAGCGAATCAGCAGAAAAAAAACAGAAAAGATGGACACAGCTCTGAGTTTATAAGCAGCGGGCCACTAAAAGGTTGGGAGACTTGGAGAGCGGAGATTCAATTGTGAAAGATGTGCGAGGATTTAAGTGCAGAAACAAGAGTAACAGGAGTGGCAATATGATGTTGCTAAATTGAAACACTGAGGCCTGCCACTTAAGCTGCTGTCTGAAAACCACTCTCTACTGCAAGCCACTTAAAACAGTCTGACACACTACAGCTTCATTTTCCAGCAGTAACCCTTGTTTGTCTGGACTGATACTTGGACCAGCAGAGTTTCTACAACTTTCAAGCCTCACTCCGTGACCACAGGTTTACTAAAGCAGTCAGAGGTCAAGGGATGAGGGCTGCCTTCTGCTCTGCTGGAGTATTGTTGCAAAAAAAGAAGAAAGAAAGAAAGAAACTTCCTGCCAAGATTAGAAATGGTTTTGGAAAGGTTGGGTATACACATCTAACTAGTAGAACTTGTTCCTGTTGAAAGGGCCCCTGAGCAGCCATTAAGCTGTGCCCGGCTGTTTGTTTGCACGCTAAGCTTTTCGAGTGCATGTTTGTGTGTGTGTGATCGTACTTGTGGTTTACTCCTCACCACGCTTGCCCAGTGCTGGCTTGTGATTATGCATGTTGCTGGCTGCGGTTTGGTCTCTGCTGAGTCTCTGGAAGACTACAGGCATCTTTCCCTCTCCCCCGAGTGCCCCCCCCCCCCCCCCCCCCAGATGCTGTCAGCTGATGTTCATCATGCAGCAGGTGTGTGTTTTGGCTCAGTCCCTCCGACTTTGGGTTACCTCACAACTTCCCTATTCAGCAGTTCTGTGGCGTGAGACCACAGAAAAGATGTTTTCAGGAACAAATTGTTTTATGTGAACCTCCCTCTCTGGTTAATTAGAAGTTGCTTGTGACATTTATCTTCCTTGTGTTTATTGTCTCTGCTGAATAAGAATGCTCAGTCAGATTGCGGTTTGTGATTATTTGTGTTTTCAAATGAGTTATAAAAAAAGGGCTCTGTGGTTGCTGGTGAGCTCACTGAGAGGGAGCAGCAATACCACGTCCAGCTGAATCTCAATCTGTGACAAATTGGGCCAACCCTACAGTAATCAGATTAGAGGACCTAAGTGACGTGCTGCAAATGTCCCACCTTGTGATCCTGTGCATTCATTTTATTATGACCGTGAGCTAATGAGATTAGTCCTAAAATAGAGCTGCTCCGCCAGGAAGCGGCTGCACAAACCTGCCTGTGCAGCAGCTGGGAGCAACAAGCCTTCCCCCCCGCTGACCTCCATGTTCAGTCGCTTCTCTTCGTCAGCTGTAGCATGACCATGTTGGTCTGTGGCCAAAGTCAGTTCACAGCTCTACTACAAGGCTAATCCATGTTTGTGCCTTGGATCTCCTCCACAGGAAACCCCGGATCAACTCCCAGCTGGTTGCCCAGCAGGTGGCTCAGCAATACCCGATGCCTCCCCCACCCAAGAAGGAGCGGAGAGAGAGGAGCGAGCGCATAGACAAGGAGCGCCCGGAGGGTGAAGGAGAGCGAGCCAACGGAGAAGGACGCCCACAGGTCGAACGTCCAGAGAGAGTGAGGCCAGAGGGAGACACTCCTGAGAAGGAAAAGAGCGACAAGGAGCAGCCAATCAAAGACAAACCCGACAGAGAGAAGGAGATCAGCCCAGCTCTGACGAAGAAGCCCAGCAGCAAAAAGACCAGGTCAGCGTACGAATCACAGCGCATGTTTCTGCATGCCTGCAGTGGTGCTGATATCAATCCTCACTTGTGTGCGTTTGTTTTCCTCCAGACCCAAATCTGACAGCCATCAGAGTTCACCCAGTGACAAACACAGCATACAGTCTGGCAAATCAGCAACCAAGACCAACAAGAACTCTCACATTTCCAGGTGCGTAGCCCACTCCCCTGCTCTGCATGTGTTTCACAGAGCACGTGGTTTAACTTGTATGACTATGCAGTAGTTCTGGTCAGAGAAACTCATCTAGCACAAGGTTAGTGGGAAAGCTCAGCTGATTCACAAATGATCTTTTACACTAAACGCCCACTCTTACTTTTGATGCACTTGTTCTGACTGTGCATGTGTCACCCGATGAATTGAGCAATTTAGTGTAACCACCCCCACAGTGCTGGAAGCCTCCCATTGTTGTTGCTGAGATGCACATGTTGTAGTTGGCAATTGTGACTACTAATATTTAGTTTTTCTCCTTCTCTTCTCCTCAGGCCCAAACTGAAGAACATTGACCGGAGTACTGCCCAGCAGTTGGCTATCACCGTAGGGAACGTCACGGTGATCATAACAGACTTTAAGGAGAAGACCCGCTCCTCCTCCACATCTTCATCCACCGTCACATCCAGCGCGGGCTCCGAACAGCAGCACCAGAGCTCCGGTTCCGAGAGCATGGACAAGGGCTCGTCACGCGCCTCCACCCCAAAAGGGGATCTCTCTGTGGGGCATGACGAATCGTTCTGAGGTCCCGCTGCCATCCTCCACCACCTATGACCCACCCTTGCACCGCTCCCCCCTTTCCCCATGTTTCTGGACACTATGGATCCCACAGGGGGAGGGATTTCACCTTTTCCCATCGCCGACCCGCCTTCATTCCACGATCTCCCCTGGATGCTAAGAGGAACAGTGAGGTGCCATCTTTTACGGAAAACAAGCGCCCCCCGCTTGGCGAATATCCCTCGTGGTTACACCTGTGGCACAGGCGAGGAGAGGTGGCCTACACGGAATAACACCCTCATTCCTTCCCCTCAGCCCCCTCCCCAGTAGCATCCAGACACTTGTATGTATTGTTTTATATTTGTACGTGGATGTGAGGCCAAGTCAACTTTTTTTTGTTTGTTTGTTTTGTTTTGTTTTTGTAAAGAAGAATTCTCCGCTGGGCACAATAACCACCACTTTTTTTAATAACTTTAAAACTATTATTACCTTTATTTATTACCTGTTGCACCTGTATACTTTGATATTCTCCTTTTTATGTTGAAGCTTTGCTGTGTAGCTCTGCAGATCGATCGTTCCTTCAGTGTTTTTACTACAGTCTGAAAACAATAGGACAACACACACACACACGTCAGATACAACACACATATACACTCACACACATACACACACTGGTGCTAGATACACTGTGAAGCGGTTTTGCAGATCTGGGATTGCCCATTCGCTCAATGTGACAAAGTGCTGATGAATCAAATTCTCATTCACTTTTCTCAACAACACTGTCTCGCTGAACACTGTCGGGACCTCCAGGTCCGTCTACTTTTTCTGTACAGGTCATTGTGCATCAGAAGAAGGTCACCTAAAGTTCAGACACCTGACTTTTTCAACTAGATTGTCTATGATTTAGTATGCTATAGCAGATCTCTTATACAGTATCTTATGTCTTTAACTGTACAGTGTAGGCTGTTGTGTAAAACACTAAAAGCTGTCAATATTTTTCTGCATTTGGTACTTAAATATTGAGTTTTCTGGCTGCAGGCAGAGCTGTCCTCTCAGCTGGTGAGGAGCCAGAGCATTTTCTGTTGTGACTGAATGATGGTTAAAAGCAGTTCCACTTGGTAAAACCATATCGAGCTGTAAAAATAGACCTGTTGTGTCAAGCTGTTGTGAGTCGATTTTATTTTATTTTTCCTCCTCCACCTTCTTTCTTTTCTTTTTTTGTGGTCCTGAAGTCCACCCAGAAAACAGAGTGCAGAGACGAGAACAATTTACAAAGACTGACAATTCAATTGACTTGTTTTTATTTGTATTAATTTAAGACTCCTGTCATTGAAGGCAAAACAATATTGCAGTAGTTAAATAGAAGACAATTGTTCTTTCAATTTTAATGCAGCAAGGCTTATTTAAGGGTTTTAATTCACGTTCACCTTAGCTGATACTAGACCAACATAATTTCCTTTTAACTGTATGAAATTGTATAAAGAATAAATGTGTATATGATATCTTAGTTTTATTTATTGAAGGACCAAAGGAATTTCATAATGACATGATACATAGACAGATGAATAACAATTTGAAATGCAATTATCTAATGTGTGAGATGAATAACAGTTTAAATAAAGACTAATATAATCCATGTAAATGGTGTTCTTATTGTCCACTCATCTTTGTGCGTGGCTAAATTGGGGCAGAGGTCATCATGCTGTGAGCGGAGTCGAGGGAAAACCACAGCTCCACACGCAGTGGTGGATGTTGCCTCGTCGTGCACACAGTGAGAAGCAGTGTGGGCGTGGGAAGAGCTCTGGGTCTTAAGACTTTGGCCTTAGCGAGCCCCTCTTCGCTCTGCTGGACTACCATTGTACATGCAGCTCCCCTAACGGAGGCCCCAGCTCACAAACTGAGCCGCTCCCAGAGCAACTAAAAGCCAGGTTACGAGAGGTAACCGTCCCCTCCTTTACCCCCCCTCCACCCCAAAACTAAAAAACCCTCCTAGGAAGTGAGGGGCAGGATTTGATCTGTGTACACTCAAACGCTTTCCAGAGTCACACGTAGGGATGATAATCATGTGTGTTGTCAGTCCAGGAGATGTGTTTATTTTTTTCTGCTTCTGAGCGATGGTTAATATGTAATTACCGGTATGTACTTTATTGCATTCAAATATGGAATCAGTGTTCAAAGTGAGGAAAAGCAATGTGAATAGAACTTTAAAAAAAAAAGTGGGACTGCTGGTCAGAGGGGAAATGTTTTGTCCAATTTTTACAGAGAATGAAACCCTGCTTTGTAATGCAATCGGTTAGAAATGGGCCTAAAAAGCCATCTTTTCACCTGCCTTATCTGCAACCACATTCACTTTGACTGAGTACTCCCAACAGAAAGGATTCATGGTTAAATTATTGACAAATGGGCCATTTGCTGAGTATATGAATTATTGCTTGTATATAGAATTTTAAAAAGGTGCAAAAGCAAACACTATGAATACTGGCATTGGAGCTGAAGTCTTTTTTTTTGTTTCCTGTTTCCTTCCCGCGCAAGCAGTTCTGTTCTTGTGTGCGACCAGTAACCTTAATTTACTGTGTAAAGATGGTTACATTTTTTAGCTTTGTTTGTCAGACCCAAATATAGAATGCTTGTTTACTGACTGTATAAGCTTAACCGTGAATTCCACTTACGTGTATTATACAAACTCATTTCTTCCTATAACGATGTCTTGTACAATGCTTTTAAAGTTATTGCTCTGTTTAAAAGAAAAATTAAAAAAAAAAAAGTAGGGAGAGAACAATAATCCATTCTTTGTTTAATCCAGTTTTAGTTTTTTCTTTCTTCTTTTCTTTCTTTCTTTTCTTTTTTTTTAAACTTATAGCTGATGTGTCATTGTTTTCCCTTGTGAAATGGTCACATTATGTTCCTGGTGTGGAAATGTACTCAGCATTTTCAGCAGATCACAGCTCCTTGTCTAGCTTATAATGTTGAACTAATACATGTTTCTGGCATGTGCACGACTTTGCGCTTATAGGCTAACCCGATCATTTTCCTCTGCTTCAAATAGAAATGTCTATTTATGAATTTTGCTTGTAGTTTTTCACAAATAAAATTGTTAAAGTTATCTATTTTCTGGCTGTTCTGTGTCCTTTGTATAGTGTTCGGGGTTACAAAGCATTGTAGTCACGTTGCAGTGCTTATGTTACAGCAAATGCACGACATTGCTTTTCCTTAAGTCAGTAATCAGATTTCATTACATTACTTACTGATCTAGTGATTATTCAGTTTTTTTACTTACTGGACATTAAAAAAAAACCTTTCATGCAAGTTTGAGCAAACGTCAGCAGATCTTAGTTTGTTCACATGACGGGAACAAAGCACTCTACAAACTCTGAAGAGTGGCAATATCGAGTTGATTGGAATTTCTTGAGAAAGAACAAAAAAAAAATGTTGGCTCTTTGAACACATTTTTAAATGTGAGAAAAGCCTAAAAGTCATTAACCATACCAAACTTAAACATTGGCCAGTCTGCCATTAAAGATCATCGTTTTCAGTGCTGGTGCTATCTTTAGATGTGCCTGTGGAAAGCCAGCGTCTTCCTTGTTAACTTGTTCCTCTGCACTGTGTCGCCTCCGTTGCCTCAGAATCCTCCAGCTTCCTTTTATCTTCAAGAAGCAGACAAAGTTGCAGGGAGGCAAATCTGGCAAGTCCAGCAGGAGGAGAGCGAACGTAGCAGTGGTGTGGCCAAGAAACTCCAATGCACTCACACACTGCCTCAATGACACGCACCCCATGTTCTTCCTTAAATGCTTCAGGACATTACAGCAGAAATCTGCTTGATAGTCTTGGCCTGAGGGATGATTTCATACAACACATACACGCAAATATTCTCCTGGTCTCCATCCTCACGTGATGGTGCTGCCTTCTGGCTTGGAAACTGAAAACTGCTCATGCGTAACTGGAGACCAGCGCTTCCATGAACTCCACATGAAACTCGAGTGGGTTTTAAGCACACACCTTATATTCCCTCTCTGTACAAGTTTGCAGTTTGTGGTGGTAAAACGGTTCTTCCAGGAAAAGACCTAAAAATAGCAGCGGTGCTGGAATTCGTCTGGACGTGCCCATGAAGGTGACCCTGACTGTGAGACCGGGCCGATATATTTCAGTCTAGGTTCTTGATTTTTATGAAGATGATCCTAAAACGTTTTGATCGCACCTACTGCTTTGTCAAAAACATCAAATGATGTGATATTTGAAAAATAAAATACACCCTTGGCTTCAGAAGCTTGTAACTCTGCCCCAGTTCACAGCAGTAACTTGTAGGTGCCTCCCTACCAGTTGCGATATGTCTGACGATTTTCAAGCATGCACCGCTGTTTTCACTTCAAATCTGTTTTTTTTCTCAGTTTCTTTTCTGTGTTTTCTTTTTTAAGCGCACCTCTCATGTGGTTGAACTCTGTAAAAATATCTTTGTGACTGTAGATGAATCACCACCAAGATCAGCTGTAGGAGTTATCTGCAGATGCTCTAATGAGATTCTGGGATTGTTGCAGACTTCTTTTTATAGTCTGCGATTGGGCTAAATTTGTTGCGGCAACCAACCAGTCCTGAAAACGGTCACGCTTGTGAAATCTTGACCTCTAGTAGTTCCTTAAAGTTATTTATTTCAAAATATTCTGAGATCTTATAAAATCTCATGGGCATTTGCAGCCTTTTCTGAGGGCCTTAGAGAGCTCTTTGGATCTTGGCATGATCAGTATCTGCAGTGGATGTGAGAAGAATCCCGCTGAGTGTGAATATGAGCAAACCTGCTGGGCATGAAAACATCTCTGGCTGTGTACTAAAAACATGTGCCGATCAGCTAGCTGATGCTATTGCCGGCATCTCACCTGCTTCCAGGCAGTCACCATTATCCCTATACCTGGAAAGTCTGCAGTGTCTTGTCTAAATGAATACTGCACTGTGGCAATCACCTCAATTCGGATGAGTTGTTTTGACTGGCATCCCAGCCAGCCTGGACCCTCATCGCTTTGCATTTATAAACAATCGATCCGCAGAGGATCCAACTCCCGCTGCCCTCAAATCTATAGTCCCGCGCTTTGAAAATAACACCTATTTCTGAATACAGTGATTTGAGCCCAACATTCAATAGAATCTCCCTGAAGAAACTAATTGGCAAACTGAGTGCCACACTTCCTGGTGTGACAGTTGGCAGTCACACCTCCCCCACTGTGGTGCTCAAAACTGGAGCTCCCCAGTGTTGTGTGCTCAGTCCCCTCCTGTTCATGCTGCACACCAATCACCGCATCCACAGACATAGCGAGAACATCACAGTGATTTTTGCAACTGGATTGCAAACAGCGGTGAGAGCTCCTGGGAAAGAACAGTCTTGCTGAGGAAAACTTGCTGCTAAACGTGGAGAAAAGATAAGGAGCTGGTGGCTGATTTTGAGCAGGTGTACAACAAATTCCAAGCAGTCAGTATGACACAGAACATCTCATGGTTGTCACACTTCTTCGTAACGGCACAGCCACATGGCATTTCCACTTGATTGATCTAAACAGCCAAAAAGTCTTTCAAAAACAGCGTAGACATTTGTGCAGCTGTCTCGGGATCTCCTGGGAGCGTTACTATCAGTTATAGCCTACAGAACAATTTCAGGATCTGGCAACAGGGGACTATGGGCATCCAGCCTGGTCATCTTCTCTAAGCACCGTTTTTTAAGGCCTAACCTTAAACAGAGACTTTAGAAACTAACTCCAACCTGACAGCTTATCCTAACCACTAACCACAGGATCTCAACGCCTAATCTTAACGGTGGACATTTGGAGGACTACACCTGAGCATGTGGGTTCATTTGTTGACCCTCCCAGCATGACCTGTGGGCCTGCCCCAGGACAGTTATTATCCAGTGCTGAGGTTCGACCAGACAAATGCATTTAAACTGAAACGAGGATGAGTTTTAGTTATTTTACTTTACCAGGACAGCTTAGTTTAGACCGAGTTGAAGAGGAACGTTCATGCCTTTATCTCTCATGCAGGCCATGATTGACACGTGCTGGTCTGTGAATTATCTTTGGCCCTCTACTCGAAACCAATATCAGTTGATGAACTGGATTGCAGAGGGTCTTCCTGACAGTCTAAGCCTAAACTCTGTTATTTTTGGAAACTACAGCTCAGTTATGATGCTGCCAAATGTGGGTTTTATGGCAAATGCTACATAGGCCTGATATCACCCTAAATGCCATAACACCCCTGACATCTGGCCTACATTATGTAGATCTGTGGCAGAGTTGAGGCATCCAGACTCTGAGCCAGCGCTGACAGTCATGGCCAGATGTGACCCATAGATAACTGCAGATGTCAGCCTCGTTCGCTGCCAATGTTGCTATCTGGTCTGATTCTAATTTCAGAGGTTTGGAGATGTTATTCGGGGATATTGCTGCTTCTTTTTTCGTGACGTACATCAGCTCTGTTTTATGTATTGAGAATTTGACTACTCTGTATTGTTTGTTTGACTATATCAATATTTATATGTAGACACTGTTCAGAGATGTCAAACAGTTTCTATGGGATGTACTTACCTGCTCACATGACTGCATTGTTTCATTGTTTGGACAGGGATTTCTGCTGACGTGTGGGTACCTGCATGTCGCAAATGCAGGGCAGAGTGTGCTAACAGAATACTGCATAAAGTAATACACACCTTTTTAAAAAAAAAAAAAAAAAACTGCCCTGTGTTTACAGGTGCTTCTTAGTCCACGTCTTTAGTTGCGCTCTCTGCCAGATAATGGGACGTGTATATGGATCAGAGTTGGCTACTATTGATTGAGATGTCGCAGGGAGTGTGTGTTTGTAAGAGAGGAAGCAGCTCCCACTGTGTAGCGACACATGACTTGAGGGAGCCCTCATACTGACAACAGCTTTCAATCTCCATCTCCCTCCAGGGGCAGGTTAGCAGGCGTCTAATGTAGCATTTAAAAGCTCCAGCCCACGACTGCTTTCCTCTGTCACTGCTGGTGATCTGTACAGATAAGAAAGTCAGCTGAAGTGAATAGCTCACGTTTGTTTTAAGGGTAGATTCACTTTGGTGATGAGATTACCCATGAAGGGAACATGGCTCATTCCCTCTGGGTAATGCAGAGCAATGTTTGTCCAAAATCTCTTATTATTTTGTTATTACAATTTTTTGGGTTCCTTAATATTTCTTTGTTAAAAAAAAAAAAGTTACATTCAAAAACTTAATTTTCTCTTCATGAAATTTCATTTTTTATTACAATAGTTTGTTTTTATATAATACAAAAAATCTCTAGTGTTTCTACTGCTGTCCTGGGGTCAAATTGAATGTTCTGTTTGAGGGCTTACTGATCTGCATTATGCTGCAGTCACACTGGTGAAAACAATGGTTGGAGACTGCAATATGGAAAAAATGATTGCAACTGTTTCCCGTGAACTTACGATCTCATTGCCTTTAAATGGTTGCTTCAAAGATGGGGCCCAGGTCTGGAACCATGCAGTCAGTTATCGTCTCCGAACAGTCTTTGGTGTGTGAAGACAGCAGTTAGCCAGAGCCAATCAGCTATCAGCTTACAATTAAATGGGATCACGTTGGCATCTCACATGTAGCGATGTAGTTGCTGAAAAACTGCGATTAACCTGCCACATGACATAAATGCTCTGAAATCGTGATGTTTATGGGAATATAACTAGAACACAACCAGTTGAGCAAAGTGAAGCGTTGCAGATGAGTTGCCCTCGTTAGTGTTGAATGGCTCAGTTTGAGTGCAACATGGTGGCAATCTGTCTGCACTTATAATTCACATGGCAGTTATTTACAGACTCCCTCAGTCTGTGGTTGAAAGTGGTTGTTCAGAGGCTGACGGTTTTGCATGCTCAACCTCGGAGCGATCACTTGGTTGCTACTGCTATTTGCAACAGTTTTGCCTAAAGTGAAAAAATGCAATACAGTCACCAGGCAACCACTGATTTCTTCTGCTCGCTGTCCTGCTATTACTCCAGTGTTATTAGGCAATGTTTAAAATGATTATATAATAAAGTGTTATCTAAGAAATCGTTAAGAACAACATGATGATACTAACACCCTCTCATTCTTTTTTTAAATTTAAATTTTTTACTTTCTTTGTTTTTTAATAATTGGACACCTCATTATAATAGACATGTTTCAGCTGCAGGCAGTTCAAATGAACAATGAAATTAGCAGCTGGTAAGTGTAATGGCACCCACAGACAAATAGAACCAGTTACTGCATGCAGCAACAAATACCATAAATCATCGAGAGGCATCGTAGAGTAACATGACATTAGCAGATTTGAGAATCACAGTTTTCATGTGCTCCTGTCCCTTTAATCAAGACCACTTAAATTCTGAATATTATAACCTTTGTATGTAAAATCATCCTCGAGCCCCAGTGCCTAAAGAGAGCTGTTTCTTCCTCACTAGTTTCTATGTTTCCAGTTTGTATGAAAATACTCCATTAGAAAGATTTTCTTAACAGAAAACCTCATTTTTGAAATATGCAGTCTGGACTAACAAGGGTGTTTCTTCTTTTAGGGTTTTTTGGACCTTTTTCCACAGAGCCACAAAAACAACTTCTCTCTTTGATCTTCCCATGAGCTATCATTCATACTGAGCTGTTTTCTCCACCTGTATCTCAGGCATTGTTTATCAGAAATTAGTTTATGCAGTAGTGGCATTTATTACTACACAGAGTGGAGAAGAGCTCAGTTAATGATGGAAGGTCTCCTGGGAGACCATGGCAACATAAATAAGGTGCGTGGTTCAGGATAACCTAATCCAACCGTAACTATAACCCAAAATGTAAAAGTACAGAGGGTGTTTAAGGCCAGACTGGAAGCTGGATGCACCAGGAGAAGTAGCTAGATAGCTTTTTATGACCTGATATTTTTTTAGTACCTCCTTCATGACCTGCTTTTTTCAGCCTTTTCATGACAGTAAATTTCATGACATAAAATGTGATTAGAGTGTCAGTTCTTCAGCCAAGGCAGGATAGATTTTTGGTATTCTTTCCAATACCAAAAAGCTATATATACGAGCTACATGTGCTCATCTATCCTTGAGCCTTGAGTCTTAACCTACCTGCTCCAGCGATGCTTAGGAAACAAGACTCCCTTGAGGGATAAATGGAGTATTTAATAAAAACATTGCTCTGAGGTCACTTCCCAAGCAGCAAGGGCAAAAAGTGAACATGGGATGTGCTTTATTTTGATGTTGCTTCAGAAGATTTTTCCCTCACATATTGCAAAATGTATCCAAACAGAGCAGACAGGATATTAATAATCCATTTGTGTATTCTCTGGAAAGCAAAAGAAGAAATATGAGGTGGCGAAATCTAGGTCTTAATTTTTTGGCTCTTATTTATCCCCCTCTGTCTTTCTTTCTTTCTTTCTTTCTTTCTTTCTTTCTTTCTTTCTTTCTTTCTTTCTTTCTTTCTTTCTTTCTTTCTTTCTTTCTTTGCTTCAGATCAAAGACCTTCTTTCAAACTGTTTCCATTCAGGTCAAGGTCCAAGCAGACTTAAACCGGCTGCCAGCTCAAACTGCCATACTGTGACTAGATCCATATGTTGAGGAAGGGTTAAACATCAGCAGATAAGCAAACCACTTTTATGTGAAAAGGAAATCAAGACGCCTGGTGCAGAACACTGGCAATGTGTGAACCAGAAGGTGAAGCGAGCCATGTTTCCTCTCACACCACAGAATCTGAGATGTTTACAGTGGTTTCTGCGCTCACGCGCCGGAAATACTCAGGAAAATAGACGATGTAAATAACTGTGCAACATCATCGACGACTTCAGTGCACTGCTGTTTATTCTTATTGAGCCGCAGTCGGGAAGAGGAAAATTTGAATGACTCATTCAACCCACTTCTTACTCACTACGCTACTCTAGCTGTACACCACTGAACTGATATTGAAAAATTTCAAGAATCAGGTGTGGTACGGTTCTAGTTGTGCATTACACGGGAAAATTCGAACTACAATATTTCCAGGAAGATGGTAACCAGCACCAACAGCTGTCAAAGCTTGTGCTGGTGCATTTTTGTCAGGCAACACTAAGAAAGAGAAAAACGCGCAGTTCTGATCTTTGCTGCACTTTCATCTTTCAACCAAGCTGAACGAACAAATCAATATTTCCTGTGTTGAACTGTCAAAATCATCTGAGGAACAGCTGACAAAGCACCCATAAACTGTATATAAAAGATGGACATAATCACTCTGGCATGAGCTACTAGATTCAGGACTCCACAATTTAAAGCATCGACAGTGACATGTTGGCATTTCTTAAACCAGAAGTCACACTAGATGTACGGTTATCACATTTAGGCCAACAAGATTAGTAAACACGCTGCATATATAAACTGTATGGATGCCTGTTTTTAGTAAAAACTTACAAGCTAATACAGTACTTGAATTTCACTCACCGAAACTGGAGCAGAGACGCCTTGGATGGTCTGTACTGCACAGAAACTTGTGTTATTTTTCAAGTAATAACACTGTAGCCTAGCAGACAGCGATCAGCTACAGCTGCCTGTGGATGCACGTCCAAAATGTCCTCGCTACATGTGTTACAAATGGATAATTAGCTACAAAGACCCTAAAGATAAACCAGACTCTAAATGCGTTATTTTCATAGCTGAAGTGGAAGTGGGGATTTACGGCATTGTACAGCAGCTGTTTTGTTTACTCTCAATTTTGATGGCGCTATTAAAGATTAATATCCATTTGTAAATGCTCCAGATAGCTCCAAATAAACTCGGCGCTTTTCCTTAACATTTTGCCGCGACGTTTCAAAGAGCCGGAAAGTAAATAAACGGCAGCTGGAAATGACGCAGGTCGAATGGTCTTACGTTTCATGCATGCGCAGTACAGGAACGTAGAGTTTTCAGCGTGGATGAAAACAATTGAAAACGACAGAGCATTTTTAGACATTTTCAGATGTATCCGGATGGCTAACGCAGCAATGCAGAGTCAAATGAGAGCTTTAGCTAAGTTCCTATAAAATGTGCCGCACCTCCTTGTTCTTAGTCTGTGTTCTTTTTCTTCCACTGTATTCTGCGTTCACCTGCCTCTGTCATCATATTCAGTGTTAGTCTACTCGTGTCTGTTATTTCTTGCTGATTTAAATCGAACATTAGTGTTTTTCTATGTATTGTTTTGGTTTTACTCTTAGACTTTCTATCCCGCCCTCACTCTTTCACCTGTGGTTCATTGTTTCCAGCTGAACCAACTGTTTTGAACACTTCAGGGACTTCTCATTTGTGACACTTTGAAAGTTGAGCTTTACTACTGGTTCTAATCTCAGCTCCACTTGTTCACTTCTCCCAGTACTTTAGAAAACGTTAAACAGTCCTCGCACAGGTCCAGTCTGGGTTTGCTGGCAGATTGGCAAGATGTGACATTTATTGACGGAGGCTACGGAAACCTTGGCAACAAGTGGTGGTAAAAATGATGGTCGCTCTGTGGGCAGAGCCCTGTTCATGCAAATTTGCATGCACGTGGATAACCAGTCAGCGTGTGCGTTTTCAACACTGCAGGGTGTACCCTTGTGAAAGGGCAGCACTGACCCCTTTTTGTCAAAGCAAAACTAAACCAAAAAAGAAAGAAATAAAAATGATAAAGCAGCTCACCTTGCTGTTTTTAGGCTTTTTTCCGATGCTGAAAGGAAAGGTTCCCTATCATTTACGCCGTCCGCGCCTTCCTTATCAGCGAGGTCCAGCTGTCCAGAAGTGCCACAGCAGATCCACCACTTACAGTCAAACAAAAGAGATCTATGTTAGTGATGAAGAAACGAATGATTCACTGCTGACACAGTGGAGTCTTCAAAAGTTTCAAATCTCCCGGTAAAATTTGTGTAAAGATATCGTGAAGTGGACACCGCTGCCCTGCCTCTGAGGGCGACGCTAACTTCTGAGTGGATGCTTTGGGTGTTGCCACAGCGTGTTTGTCAAGTAACCGCTGTTGTGCCTGATACTGAAGCATCTTAGCTGTATGCTTGCTCACAGTTATGAAATACAAACACCCCAGGAATACTGTTAGGTAACAAAAACATTTGCAGACTTCTGTTGTGTTCCTTCTGTTGTTGAAATTGATTTTTCTTTCCTTTTTTGGGGGGATATTTCAGCAGGTAGCACCAGCCAGCCTGGCACTTCTCTCCTCTTTAGTGTTTTTCTATGTATTGTTTTGGTTTTACTCTTAGACTTTCTATCCCGCCCTCACTCTTTCACCTGTGGTTCATTAAGTGCAATAAGTGTAGTAGTTTCTAAATAAAGCAGGGATGGGAAATAAACTAGTATTTTAAAAAGCCACATTAAAAGTTGGATTTTTGTTCTATTTCACATAAACTAAACTTAAAGTTTAAGGACTTTGAATGTGCCATGGTTGTTGGTGCCAGTCAGGTTGGTCTGAGTATTTCAGAAACTACTGATCTACTGAGATTTTCCCCATACAATCATCTCTACAGTATCCGGAGAATGGTTCAAAGAAGTGAAAATTTCCTGTGAGCAGCAGTTCTCTGAGTGAAAGTGCCTTGTTGATGTCAGAGATCAACAGGATAATAGCCATACTGCTTCAAGCTTACAGGAAGGCAACAGTAACTCAAATAACCGCTTTTTACAAGCAGAGTATGCAGAAGAGCATCTCTGAGCACACAACACACGGAACATTGAAGCAGATGTGCTGCAGCAGCGGAAGACCTCACCTGGTGCCAGTGCTGTCAGCTAAGGCAAGGAAACTGAGGCTGCAGTTCACACAGACTAACCAGAATTAGATGATAAAAGACTGAAAAGGCAGAAGTGGACAAAACAACACATCCAGCCTTGTATCAACAGTCCAGGCTGCTCCTGGTGGAATGGGGGATTTAATTGTTACAAACTATCTGAATGTTGTTACATCTCCATCCCTTTATGCCCACCATGCACCATCTTCTAATGGTGGCTGTAGGATAACCTGCTCTGTCACAAAGCTCAAATCATCGGTTAATAATAGTTTTTTTTTTTGCCTTCACTCCTCAGTGGATGTGGTGGAACGGGAGATTCACAATCTGGATGAAGCTAACAAATCTGCCGCACTGTCTGATGCTGTCGTGTTAATATAGACCAAATTCTCGGGGGAATGTTTACAGCTCCATGTTAGATTTGTGCAATGAAGAGGACCCAAATGCTGTGGAAGTACTAGCAAGGTGAATGTATTCATGTGTTGGGAATCTTTTGCAATTAACGTGAGCATAGATGATGATTCAAATAGGCACCCAAAGGCACTAAAGGGTGGCTTACTTGCAGATGGACTCTGATGCAGGTAAAGAGCAAAAAAGGATGACACTTGGAGATCACATCCATAATCACAGGTTATATATAATGGCTATATAAAATGGCTTTTCAAAAAGTACCTAAATTCATAACAATGATGGTTTGAAAGTGTTGATATCAGCTGGCTACTCCAGAAGCACCAATATCAGCCATTGTGCCCAGAGGAGCATCAGCAGACTTGCAGATGGGTTCCCAGATTAGTTATTCATAAACCCACTACTGAGTTTGTTCATACTACAGCAGACTTTTATTAAACAGGATATTACTTATTAGCAGCTGGGATGTGACCATATTTTCCTCTACCCTCGCAGCATCTGGCAGGTGTAAGTATATACTGAAAGCGAGGAACTCACTTGTGACGTGAAACCCATTTTTATTTGATAACGTGCACTCATTTAGCAGACACTCGGGTACCAGTCTAGGTCTAAACCTATGAAAAACTCAACACTTTGTACACATTAAAGCCTGCCCAAAGCCAACCCACCCACCTCCATAAGAGGGCCAGACCAAAACAAGCTAAAACATGTACTACTTTCCCCTCTCCCACTGCCAATCTTTTAATGTTTTATGATAAAAATAATAATAATAAAAGGTGGAGGAGCAGTGGATTCTTCATGTGAGGTGGCTATTGTGACCAGCAGCTTGTTTGACAAGCTTTATATGGTACTTAAAGGTCACATCAGTGTGTTTAAACCATTGAAATCAGCCCTTCTTTCTGTCATTGAGGATCAATGTTGTGATAAGCAGATTCCCAATAAAGATAAGCTGTAAAGATCACACATATAATCACTGCCATTGTTACCAGGCTCACACGAACCAGCTGATATAAAAAAGTGCATTGTGAGACATAAACCTCAGCTGTCCCTGTTTAACCTTTACAGCTGTAAACAATAGAGGGAAACACTTATTTGGCGTTCATCAATCAACGTGACATCGACCTTCATTCTGAGGGAACGGATCTCTCATTGCAAACAGCGCTGTGCAATTGTGGCTGAGCAGTGATGATAGCTCATCCCCGAGATGTCTATTTATGGGCAGACGTCTGACTAAAGAGCTCCGTGGTGTAATTCTATTGACGTTGTTATGACAAAGCCCGTGAACATGTCTCAATCAGTGACACACCGTGCCGCGCACCGGAGTCCAGGCGTTAAGTCGTGCGCTCACGGGGGTCCACGGGGAAGCTCCAGCTTCAGCCGTGATTGCTCACCGCATGAGTGAGCATCGCTCAGCCGTGAGTGTTAACCACACCGACACGATCAGAGTGGGCTGCCATGTACGATCGTGCGCCAGTACGCGCGCGAACGACGCAGTAGCAGAACAAAGAGAACAAAGTCAGACTTTTTTTGTCTGCTGAGATCAAATCTCACAATAAAAAGTGGACGATAAAGGATTTATTGAGCGGCAGCCCGATGCTCATAAAGTGGGACAGTAAATCTCCGCTGAAGAACTTTCCCTCTTGTGTTTTCCCCTTCAGCCTGTCCACGGGTGGACATCCCCCCCCCTTTTTTTTTTTACAGCTGCTACATATTTTCTTGCTGTTTAATGCCAAGAGCAAAACAGAAATGCTCATTGCAGGCAACTGTGCACATGAGGGAGTATTCAATATACCACCACCACACACACGCACAGGGACACACACCCCGCAAGCTTCACTGTAAACGCTCACAAGAGCGATCGGCCTGTTTGTTATTATCTGCGGTTTGTCAAGATGATACAAGATAATGAGGATCATTTTATAACCTCAGACCGATATTTATATGTGCGTATCCATAAGCGTCTGCGCGCACATATTGAAAGTGTGTGTGTGTGTGTGTGTGTGTGTGTGTGTGTGTGTGTGTGTGTGTGTGTGTGTGTGTGTGTGTGTGTGAGAGAGAGAGAGAGAGAGAGAGAGAGAGAGAGAGAGAGAGAGAGAGGGGGAGAGCACATAATGAGCACGCTTAAGGATAGTGTTAACATGACCGGCGGTGCAGTAAATTATTGATGAACCCCGGAGCTTTGGGAGGCTGGTAGAGACGCTTCACCTGGAGGTCAGAAATTCAGCTTCTGATATGTCACAGCTCGCCCTCAGGGCCTGCTCGCTGCTCTCTGACACCGTTTAGACATGATACTGAGGCGGGAAATACATTAAACATGACCGCTGTGAGTTTTATTTGGATTTGACTGTAGGGTTTGTTTTTCTTCCTAAGATCACATGACAAACTATGTATGCATCTGAGTGGAGTACGCTCAGATTTAAGCAAATAAACCCTTAAGCTGCACGGGCTGTTGTGGGTTCCTGTGCTTTTTTCCCCTTCTCCTGGATGCTCGATCTTCTCTCCCTTAATGGGGCTATATTACTTTATCATTTAGGCTAATTACTGCTGAACAAATGGTTTCTCGCTGCCTGTCAGCCTGCAGTGTGTAATCATTCTTGACCTACTCACTGAACTCTATGTTTTAAGTATGCGAACTGTATAATATTCGCCCTGCTTAATTATTAATAGGATCAAACAGCGTGGGATGCGCCATCCATTTAATCTGTGCTCCTAATAACTGCAGTTGCACAGCCCAGTGAATTCATGGGAGAGAGGGGGGGGGGGGGGGGGGGGGGGGGGGTGAATTGGAGCCAGGATGACGGAGAGCTGATCCAAGCAGGCTTCTGTAATGAAATATGATAGACAGAAACACACGGGCCAATGCAAAACAGTATGGAAAAAGAAACTCATTTCTGGTGGAGCATCTAGGTTTTCCACAAATAAAGGGACATTTTTATTCCTACCTGCAGTAAAAGGTCACATGCGGACAGGTTTCCAAACACCAGAGTGCTCCAGGAGAGCTTATAGGGAGTTCACCCCCACAAGTTTGTTGCCATATACACGAAGAGTGGGGACGGCCATGTGGAAAATGTTCAGTATCACAAAAATGAAAACTACATGTTAGCTTAAGAGTGCAGAATTTATCTGCAGGAAATTAGGAATGTGGCCAGAAGGAGTTGCTTTAAACTGGGAATATTATCTGAATCAAATGTATGCTAAAAGTGATGCTTAATTGAGGTCTGATCAGAAAGTTCTGGGAGCACATCTCGAAAAACACAGTTTCAAATTTCTCATCTCCAATTCAAGGTAATCTTCTCAGGCATATCCAGGCAAAGTCCAGCATGCTCACTGTTTCTGCGTCACAAGTGTGTTTCTGTTTCAAGCTGGAGAGCTGGGCCTCCAGTTGTTTTAAAGAAGCCACTGGTTCCGAGCCCAAAAGGCAGCACATCAGCTAAGGAGCAGCCAGTGTCTGATTTTTCCAGGCTTCATTTAGCTGTTCACAGAGAATTATTCCCCCCGGGGTGAGACTGATTTCGTGGACTTCTGGGGAGTCCTGAGGAGTCTGGAGAGAACATTGAGCCAAAACAGGGTGAACTGTGGTGTGCAGCAAAGTCCTTTCAGGTGCCAGCTCAGGGGCTTTTGAAAATTCTTTGCTCACCACCTGGACCACATGCCTGATTTGCCTCCCTGCCACTTCTTCCACTTCTTGAAAATGAAATTCAAGTTGAAGGATAAGTGTTTTGCCTCATACAGCAGAGGCACGAGTCCGAAGGGACATAAATGGAATGATACAGAGGGACCTAAAAATAGCAGTGATGCTGAAAACACACCAGAGGCGAACAAGAATATGACCTTGAACTTGAGATCAGCCAAACTCATATCAGCTATGATGTTTGTTGGAAACAGTTCCAACATTCAAATAAAAAATAATATATAAACATCAAAATATTGATGAGTATTTCCCTGTAGATCTCATAAATGTGGAACAGCTGCCTGGGCCCTGGACTTACGCTTTCATAGGAATTCTGAACATTTTGTGGGATAAACATTTTTTTCTCTGGGATTTTTCATGATCTTGCAAATAAAACTGTATGTTCTATTTTTGGATTTTTATGTGTTTTGAATATAGTAAAAATACCTCTCTGTAAGTATTAGGGACTCACAGAAACAGCACGTTGCTGTGAATGTGCCATTTTGATTTCACGCATTAAATGAGCAGTTGTTGAGAGTTTGTAGCAGCAGCACCCTGGGAGCCACAGCCAGCTGCTGCTTATTCACACGCACGTTTCCACTGTGATTTAAATAGTAGCACTTTACATTGTTAGCTTCTATTAGGTTTTAACATATATAGTTGCTGCATTCAAATTGAGCACAATGAAGTTCATGTCAGAAATCCTTAACGGGCCACTCTTTCTCAACAGACTCTGTAAGAAAAAGAAGTTATTTAATATTGACAAGACTCACTGATGCACATGGGGAGTGAAGGCTGGCCTGTGTGGTCCGACCCATGCCAAAAAAGTTCATGCTGGTTCTGATAGAAAGGTGTCAGTGCATCACAGTTTGTTTTGGACTGCATGGCTGCAGACCAGCCAGGGCGCCCATGACTGGTGTCCTCCAATGGGCACATCATCCAAACTTAAACATGGAGCAATGGAAGAAGGTGGCCTGGTTTAATGAATTGTGTTTTCTTTGCATCATGTACTCTGTGTGTGTGTCCGTCACTTACCTTGGGATCACCTGGCTTTAGGATGCACTATGGGGAGAAGGCAACTCAGAGGGGGACAGTGGAAGGTTTTGGGTAATGTTCTGCTGTGAACCCTTAGATCCTGTCATCCATGTGGATCTTACTTTGACGTATAGCACCTACCTAAGCACTGTTGCAGACCACAAGACTCTTACATGGAAACAGTATTCCCTGATGGCTTTGGCCTCTTTGAGCAGGATAATGCTCCCTGCCGCAAAGCAAAAATGGTTCAGGAATGGTTTCAGGAGCACAGCAACGAGGTGTTGACTTTGCCTCCAAATTTCCCAGATCTCAATCCAATTGAGCATCTGTCGGATGTGCTGGACTTCTGCCAGATTCCTGTACAAGATTAATTACCAGTTTATACAACTGCTTTTATCTGGATGGGTCATAATCTGTAGACACATATAAGCATGCCCATAGAAATAACAAAGGTTTGTCCTTGTTAAACTTTAACATCGCCACCCAAAAGTGTTTGTGGTTTACAGACTAATGAGACAACACTTTCATGCGATTCAAGGCAATGTTATGAACCCATTGTTGTCAAGAACCGTAGTTCTAACACGCAAGCTGGACCCAGAAGCAAAACACAATACGCAGGAATGCACGCAAAATAAACGTTATTTTTTAACTAAAGGTAACCTGGAATAACCAAAGAAAACACGCTATTTTAGTGTTACAAGAAGAGACCGGGAGATAAAGGATTCGGGGACGCTGTGATCAGGACCGTGGGAGGCTGCAGCAGAAAAGGGAGAGAATTACCGGGGAGCAGGGAGATAACAGCATACAACGGGGGTAGAGCTATTCTGAGAAACCATCCTACTCTGACAAAACATCCTACCCGTATTATAATTTGACGGTGACTTGCGACTAAACCTAACCCTACCCCCAACCTTACCCCTAACCATAACCCTAACCATAACCTTAACCTCTTAAGCCCCAAGCCTAACTGATCTCCTGCCTTTTGCCCCCGTATCAGGGGGAGTTGGGGCTTAAGAGGTTAAGAAGTATTCCGGATGGGTGAGAGAAAAAGTAGTTAATTTGGCATTGGTGTTGTGCACATGCGCCGCATCTGCGCAGAAACATTGGGTAGGATGTTTTTCCAGGTAGGATGGATTCCCAGAACACCGGATCGTGGGAACAGGAGGGAGGGGTGAGTGTCCGCGGGAGAGGATTCCAGGGAGACGGAGAGGATGATGACGGGTGGTTTCTCTGAACTCCAGGCGGTAGTGATGTGTCCGTCGCGAACGAATCGGCTCTTAGAGCCGGGTCTTTGACGTGAACGACGCGAGCCGACTCCTCATTGCAAGCTGTGGGTTTGTTTTGTTTTCTTTCTCTCACCCTCTCTCTCTCGCACCTTTTTCCGCTTCACTCTGCATGAGAGCCTTGTGCTTTACGCTGGGATGAGGGGAAAGGGGCGGTAGTTACACTCAGTAGCACAGGAACAGAGCGGGAGGGAGAGACAGAGAAAGAGAGCCAGGGACAACAACGTCACATTAGAAAGGTCTAGTAATCATCCACAACTATTTTCAGTATTTTCAATAGTCCCCCTGATGATCGCCTGGGATGGGATGCAGGTGTGAAGACGACAGCCACACCGAAGGCGTGGGCATCCCAACCGCTCCTCAGACACCGAGCCGCAGACCATGACAGCTGTGATGGTTTTGTTTCCCCTTTTTTGTTCTCCACACAGTTTTTTTCTGCACGTAGCCAGAGCCTGCTACAAGTGGACTTGGAGTACAAGTGGACTAAAAACAGGAATATGAAAGTTTCTGGTACCCAAAGACTGGTTCCTTGCCCAAACTTATCTGCAGCTTTAGTTTCACAGATCTGTTTTCATTGGTTACCCACTCGCTGTGCCTCAAAACCATTAGAATTCTCTCCAATTTTCTTTTTAAAGGGAAAATATATCTTCAATTGGTTCCCACAGATAGATGTGTTAATATCAGGAAATCACTTTTTGACACATCACTGCACACTGAGGTTTCACTTGTGTTTGGTGGTTTGTTTTCATATGTGAGTTAAGACTGCGGCTTCCTTTCTGCATAGTGATGCGCACGAGTGAAGATTTGTGTCTGTAAATGTCTGGATTGCATGATTGGACGATAAGATACATGTTCGGTTTTTGCAAATTAACCCAGACACAAGTATCACCACATGTAACTGGTATGCTCAGCACACCCAAAGCATGCTAGAAAACAAAGAAGCTTTTACACATCTGTGAAAACCTGCTGGAGCTCACACCAGTTGCCTCAATATTTGCTGCTTTGTGCAACTCCTTATTTTCTGGATTGGAGAAGCTCAGAGCAAAGTTAGCATGATCCATAGAACCAATGTTCCCTCTAATTTTTCATGTGTCTGAGCGAACACACAAACTCCCTGAGCGGTCCCTTGGACCACTGTGAGCAACAGCAGACGTGTGCACTGTGGTCACGCCAGCATCGAATCCATCCAAGTTACATGGTTTATTAAAGTAATCAAATTACAGCATTTATGTTAGACTACTTTTAATTAACCGCTTTAGCCCACTTACAATGAAAATTAAAAAAAAATCTTGTTCATGACCTGTGTAGCATGTTAACACTATTGGAAGTAAAAAATAACTTGAACTCCAATTTTGAAAACACAACTTTATTTATTTATTTATTGCTCTGACTTGTATTATGAGTCTGTGGTCTGTGAGAGAGTCTGTAACTCTCTGTCTGCAAAATACAGTAAATAATGACCAATGTTGGGCAAGTAATCATATAGTTACTTCTTCAAAAAAGTAACTGAGTTTTGCAAACAACAAAGTTTTTTGCAGCTGTTTACCTAAAAATGCAGCCAAGGTGTTTTTTTAAATAAACATTTCAAACTATTTACAGAACAATCAGCTGTTCTGCATCAAATCTGATGCAGAACAGATTATTTGTGCCACTCCAAAAATAATTTCTGTCCACTATGAGATAAAGGAGAACACAGCCTGATACCTGCAGGCCTGACAACAGGAGATGTGTCACTCCTGTAACACCTGTAACATTCAGCAGTTGCCTCATTGTTCTGACACACACAACAAAACTATTGACTACACTACACACTAACTACACAAGATTTGTGCTAAATGTCGCAAATCTCTCACATCTTAAAACACCGCAGTCACTCCTAAAACTTCCCTCTTCCTAAACAACTAAATGCCATGTTGCCATGTCATTTTTTGATTGCTCCACATAGTACATTTTTCCACCAACAGGAAAGGCTGGGGGGCAGAGGTTTGCTCAGCGGAGAGCACTTTCGAGCGTTTTCCTTACAAAACGCCGTTTTTACCGTTTCTCCCGCAGTAAATATAAACAACGATAGTATTCAGGAAAAAAAAAAAACATTGCAGATATTTTTTATCATAAGTCTGGTTGATAGGCCATACATGGCCTATCAACACAATTTAAAAACTAAATTGTATAAAACTGAATTAAAATTGTATTTTTTATGTAGAAAATTGTATACTTTTTTTTATACAATAAAAACTGTATAAAAACTGTTATAGTTTTTAAATTGTGGTATAAAGTCCACACTTTTTCCGTCAATTGTTCCGTCTGTCCTGCTCACATCTCCAATGATTGGACACGTTGTCATTAACGTGGCTTCACTCCACATCAGCCACGCCGCTTTGCTCGCTAAAACACCGGTGTCGACACATAAGGACGCTGTCATAGCCTGTCAACGACGTCGATCAGCTGCGTATATACGAATGTGAATCGCATTACTGGCTGGACTATGGGATAAGGTGGCATCGTTCCAATCCCATACTGGAGCAGCCAGTCACTTACTGACTAACACTGCAAAACAGTGTAATGTATTTAACGTATTTATTTTAATTTCAATTCAGGTTAGGTTTTTTTTTGTGCGCAACACAGATTTTCTGTGCGCAGACACCGTGCCAGCAGTGCACAATTGTGCACGCGCGCAGCTTAGAGGGAACTTTGCATAGAACCACAATAACCACATGAAATAAACCAGAACTGTCCTTTTAAATCTGCCGCAGTTCAGTTTCAACTGCCTGGCTGAAACACACCTGCATCATCTATTATGCACCTGTCAGGAGAATGCTTTAAGTGTGAGGCAGGCATTTAACAAAAATATCTGCAAACTCACTTATGTTCTCCTATTGTGCGTTTGTGACACATTTGAATGAGTGTTTGTGTGCGATCGGGCTGCTCTGAGTGATTAGTGCTTTCCTCATTTGAACACAAACTTTGTTCCACAGACAGCCCCCTCAGGGCCGCTCTACCCAAGCAGCCGACCATCATTCACGCTGCTGCTCATGCACCGGGCTGACAGTTTGGCATGACTCCAAACTTGTGTTTCCATTTGGGAGCCATCCAAACAAAACCTTGAGTGCTCAGCCAAGCTCCTAATGAGCGATCCAGGGAACTAGAGTTAGGCTAACATGAACTCATTCACTCGGGGCGTCCCTGGGCTTTGGTAGGTCTTTTTGCTTTTTTTTCCTGCTGGAATTCAAACATCACAGCAGAGGAAAAGAAATTCACTCTGAGGTCAAACTAGTTCCCCCAAAATGCATTCACATCACAGGATTGCTTAGCCCCGAAGAACACAGTTTGACAGCTTTGCCATTTGTGTTTGAGGTAGAGATGGAATAATGAAGCGCTCAACTCTCAAATCCTCCTCCAACTGGGGGAACCCTTTGCTGACAGTCTACATTTGCAACTACATCTTTGCTGCTACTGCTCTTACACCTGTCAAATTAAATGCTTACAAACACCTAAAGTCTTCCTCCTTTACAGTAGTATCCCAGATTTCCCCAGTCACGATAAGAACAAGCTAACAGTGCAGAAGATTGTACGCTTAATGTGCAGAAAGCTGAGGTTGTTTACAGGAGCAGCTATCACAGACTGACACATGAAGAGACCACTTCAAAAAAAAAAGAAAAAACACCACCTGATGTGCTGAAAAGAAGAGCACCCTTATCACCTCACAGATAACATAATCTGCAGCTTTGGCTGGTGGGGTTTACAGGGATTTCACCTGTCAGCGCCTGCAAAGTTGCTTGCGAAACTCTGATGTTTATCTGAGTTCTAGGTAGTGATTTCGGAGACTTGTGATCTTCTGATCTTCGCGACGGCGAACGCAGCAGAGGTGGCAGCAGCAAGCGCCACAGCTGCTGCCTGCGCTGCTGCAGCTGCGCCGACTGATAATGAAGAAGATGCAGGAGAAGAAGAAGAAGGAGAGGAATGAGAAGAGTTGGAGGAGGGGGATTAGAAATCTCGGGGGGGGGGGGGCAAAATAAAGGGGCTTCTGCTGAGACATTTAATTCACAAGTGAGAGGTTGTCGTGTTCCGGGGTGATTGAAAAGTGCCTTAGCTGCTGCCTGATTATTTTCCGAGGCTTATGTGTAGCTGTGAAAAGCCCTCTTCTCTGCAGCAGAGAGCATAATGAGATGTTGAGAGGAGATAGAGCACAATATGTATGAGCCCCAGTCTTATTTCAGGCTCCGGTGAGGATGTCGTCTGGATTCAGGAACGGGGTGGAAGAATGAGGGGGGGAGGGGGGGCATATGGGATGCTACAATCCTGTTGAAGATGTCAGTACCTACAAGGGCTGCGAGCGGTGCCAGCCGACGGCTCCCCGTTGCCAACTGGCACGACCAGCGCTGCATATTGAGCGTCTCTCCTGCAGCGCCCACAGAGCATCGTGGGCCCCTCGGAGTCAGCGAGCCAGTGAATCATTTATGTTCTCGCTTCAACTTGCCAACGCTTGTATGACACACTTTTTGGGGGGAGGGGGGAGGATGTACTGTAAAGGGAATTTAGGTGTAAAACAAATATAACAGGAGAGAGGAAAAGCTGTGGCTCAGCTTTGTTTGCAGCAGTCATGAATCGCATTGGTTGTTTACACCCGTCTCGCTGTTCCCTCGCAGCCTCAGTCAGACTGATGTTTTCACAGTCTGATTGAGATGCAGGGGGACTACAGGCAGAAAAAAAAAAGGAAAAATCAACCCACTCTCTCCACATCACCTCGCTAAACCTCACCACACCACCCCAACCAGCCAAGGCAGAATGAAGTGAAGGAGGTGTCTGTTGGCTTTAAGATAGAAATTGCCTCTGCTCCTCTCATATATTTCATCAGCATTGGAACTCACCTCCATTCTTAGGAATTAATGGCGAGGATTTCTATGAATGTGAAAGCAGGCTGCTGTGCCGTTATGCACCTCTGCTGCTTCATGTGCTGCCGTGGAAACAGGGAGGTAGCCAGCCAGCCACAGCAAATAGACCCTAACCAAAAATCATTAATGCGCTCCGTATTGTCTTAGTGAATCCAGAGTCACTCAATAATGCTTTATGTTGTTTACATTTACGGGTGCTCCTATACAATGAGCGTTCAATAGAGACGTGAAGTCTGTGTAGTGAGTTTTTTCCTCGTCTCCATGCTCCACAGACGCTGTTTATCAAAGCCCAGGGCTCTTTGTGTTAGACACTGGCTAGATGTTTACTTATCAACAGGTACCAGCATCATTTTCTTATCAGGACAAAGTGGGACGCTCTCTCCTGGGTGAACTCCAGCCGCTCAAGATTAGATGTAGTTGAGACTCAACCCGACGACGGCCGCTCTAGAGCTGTGACATTGTGTGTTACAGCTGAGCGGCGGCAGATTTTGATTTAACGTCAGGTTTTGATGAATCCTCTCTCTGCGTAGGAAATAATTACCAGTTAACATTAAAGAAATGAAGTTAATGCTCTGGTTTTGCCAGTCGTCATAGTGATCATGCTGCTGTTATGCTACAGATTCAGTAACTCTGAGGAAGGACCACAAACCGCTGAAGGCAACAAACCAGGATTCATTGATTATTGGTGAGTTAATAACCACTGACAGACAAGTCTAGCTGCACATGTTATGATAGCAGGCAGCATGAAGGATCTGAATCACAGATACTGCCTCAATGCATTAATTCAAACAACCATGTTCATCTGCAGGAACGTGCAGAAAGCACTTGATGATCACAGGCAATGACGATCCAGTGGTTTCTGCAGTATTATACTTTCACTTCATTGTAAAGTCATTAATCATCGATCATTGCAATGACTGCTAGTCATGAAGACATAACCTCATTAAAACTGCATGCACAGAATCACAATCAAAGCAGCATCTCTTTGAGGTCCTCCTGCACCTGCTCCTTCCTGCCGCCACACACGTTAAAGTGTTTTGAGCCTCAAGTGCGCTCTTGCATCAGAGCAACAAGACAATGACACTGATATGCTTCCAGGTTTAGACATTATGAGACAGATTCGTTTTTAGTAAAAGGAAGGGGAAGGATGTCAGTGTCACACAGCTGCTTTATTTCTGTGTTGGGATTTTCCCATAGATTTATACTCAGGAGGGGTTGATATAATAGTGCTAATGATGATGTAGTCATGTCATTACTTATTATACTTACTATATTTATATGTTACTATTATCTCAATAGCCGTACCTAAATTCTCATAGAAATGCGTTCTTCAGCTTTTCCACACTTTCCACAATGTGTCTTTTGTCTTGTTTCCCTGCCCTCAGCCTCCCCTCAACAGGTGGCGGCAGATGGACGCCCCTCCCCGAGACTGGTTTTGCTGGAGGTTTCTTCCTGTTAAAAGGGAGTTTTTCCTTCCCACTGTTGCTAAGCGCTTGCTCATAGGGGGTCATCTGATTGTTGGAGTTTTCTCTGTGTTAATTGTAGGGTCTTTACCTTATAATAAAGCACTTTGAGGTGACTGTGATTTGGTGCCATATGAATAAAACTGAATTGAACTAAATCCTATAGTAAGTGCTAGGATGAAGTTTAAAGAGGCAACCTGGTCATAACCCAGCTGGGAGAGTCAACATTTCTATTGGGATTTTCCTCTCCTGGCAGGTCTTGAAGCAATAACTTCAAAGGGTGACCTCTGAGGTGCCAGAACTCAGCAGCCAGTATAGCTATCCAGTGGCCAGTCCACATAAGCGCCCACATAGGTCTAATGTTATGCCTCTGAATGCGACACCAACAACCAATCACTGTTTTGTCAATACCAAAAGCTTGTGAACATTCAGTATGTCAAGGCAAAAACTAGGTCAAAGGTACCCTACAGTATCAATTATTAATGCCTAACAAGCCATTTTACAGTAACTATCCCCCAATCTCTTACCTAACCTGCACAGTCCCAACTTGTCATACTGTAACTTATATAAAAATTATATAATAATTGGTTTGATCCCAGAAAGCACAACAACACAACAGAACAGAAATGAGTCGATTTCATGGTTCCTTATATCATCAAAAATTATTTTCTTTCCTCTAACTTTCAGATAAAATCTGAAGCTTGGATTTTCTCTATCAGCACTTTGTAATGTTTTTCAAGGAGGCTTCAAGGAGTACAAAAAGTGCCGTCATTAAGGCAAAGAAATGTTCTGAAAATGTTCGTCCTGATTTTTATGTGTAATAATCTTTTAACATAAGTAGAAAAAAAGCTTCAATTATTCTTGTATTTATATCAGGCTTAAATATAAACTGGGAAAACTGGTTTCAGTTCAGTGATTCACTGGTGCCTGTAAGCGCCTTTGTGTCTGCGATTTGGCCATTATTAAAGAGATGAACGTCTGCACACCCAAATACAATACCTGGCAGATGGTTTTCCTTGAACACGACTTCATTGGCAGGTCTCTTCCCATCAAGCTTCTAAGGAGGAAGCGAGGATGCGAAGAAAGGGCTCAGTCGATTAGATACCTTGTGTCTGTTCCACTGCCAGCTAGTGGAAATCCAGGCTCTTTCTGCACTGCTCAGCAGGAGATCTGGAAAACACACACTTAGGCGTAGTCTGCAATCAGAGCCAGACTGTCTAAGCATCAGTAAACAACACATTTAGATATATTAACAAAATGATTGCAGGTATTGTTTTTTCTAAGCTCTGAGACTGAGCTGATGCATGGATCTGACCTGTACTGCTGATTGCAGTGTAGATCTGCTGATCCTATAAACATCTACGGGTTTTAAAGTGTCATCTCTTCACTCTGCAGAGATTCATGTATGAAGAACTTTACGCTCTGAGATAAAACAAAGGTTACGAAACACCTCTGAAGAAAAGAGTGAGCAGCCTGGTATTTTTTTGAGTAGTCCGACTGTGCCATCTTGTGGTTGACATTGGGTTTTTTCCTTTAAGAAACTCCCCAAAACAAACCAAAAGAAAAAAGAGTTCTGGGGCTTTAAACCATTTCTGACTCTAAGAATAAATCAGCGGCCGACTATTCCCTGAGCGCTGGAACCTGTTGTGACAGCAGCCCTGGTCCCAGTCAATTAGGCCATTGATTGAGTTGTCAGGGGCGGAGGGGGAGCGATGATATGATGTGATCAGCGGTGACACCATGTGGTAATGTGTCGCTCCTGGTGCTTGATGCTCCATCCAGCTCATTTGGCCCCTGCGTCTCCCTCCACTTAATCAGATATGACAAGCTCCCCGGGTCTCCACTTACGCAACGATCACAGGCTACCCTTCTCACCCGAGACCGTCCTCTCGTTCAACGCTGGCCGTTAAGGAGGGGGTGATGCGCGCCTCTTAGCTCATTTGATCTCTCCTCTTCATTGTAAACACATTATTCTCAAGACAGCCTTGGAAACACAGCAGATGTCTAATTGGTGTGTTAATTATCATCATGCGCCACTTATGAGTCTGTCGACAGAACTCTGGCTTTAAACCGGAGCTGCCGTCAGATGGCATGTGAGCTTTTCCAGCACCAATTTCTGAGGCTGCCTAAACTCACTGATTAGATCCATAACTCATCATCAAAATATCATATCAAACAGGGGGCGAATATTCAAGAGTCTCCAGAGGGGAACTAGGGGTCTGTCTGGCTGTCATGGAGCAGCGCGTTAGGAGTCATGTCTCTGCTTTGGCACCAGCTGACCTGAATATTCACTCCACTCTGCAGGGCAGGGATGCAGAGCAGGCGTGTTGGTGGCAGGCCCTTCAGGCTCCTGTCTTTCCTTTCTTCCACCAGTAGAGGAAGTGTCATTTCACCTTCTCGCTCTTTGGGGCTTCTGTGAAATGGGCTTGCAGCAAACAAGCATAGCAGGACCCTCCCTGCTTTAGAAACGTTCCCAGTCTCAATCTTTCCACCCTGCCTTCGTTTGCATATGCAGAGCTTCTCATTTTGCTGCGTGGAGCTTTGTTCGCCCACATGATATTCATTTATTTAATCACTTGATGATGGTGGAGGAGAGGACAATCTAACACCTCACTTGAATCTCACATCCTCTAAGTGTTCAGCTACTGATGTGAGCGTGAAGGCCGTTTAAAACGCCTCACATCATTTTCACACCTCTTTCCAGCGCATTCGCTCCGCAGTGCCGTTATCACCAGTGAACATTAGCACAGTTCAAACCCTGTCCACTTTATTTTAAAGTTCCTAGAGATTCCAAAGTTTGTGATATCAAGGAGGATTCCTTAAAGCTGACAAAATGGCAAAGCTTTTATTTTAATAGGACCAAAGCAGCCTGTGTTTAAAACTGATCTCGTGCCTCACAATATCAACGAGTTCCTTTGCTTTTTATGTGAGTTCATCAAACGTGACGTCTTTCACATGTCACTGCTGCCATCTTTCAGTTGTCTTGTTTATTGTATAGTGCTGCTTGCTTTTGTCTTTCACTATGTGTCGTGATATTTTTGGCACTTTTTGATCTGTTCTGTGTGACATTCATGTTCTGCTCTGTGTTTAGTCCACCCCCCTAAGTAATCTGCTTTTCACTGTCTTACAAATCATATTGTAAACTTGTTGTTAATAGTGCTATAAACCCATCCATCCATCCATCTTCTTATCCTATTCAGGTTTGCAGTTGGGATAAATTAAGTTTAATAATAACTTCCATCCATCCATCTTTCACTTATCCAATTCAGGGTCACTCTCAAAAGATGAGAAGCAGGGTATATCCTGGACAGGTCGTCAATATGTTGCAGGACTAATAGATGCCATAAAAATGAGGTTTATTAAAATTAATAATGTTAAAAAGTCTTTTCATTGTTCTTCTTGAGGTCTGTAGAGTATTGCCTCAGTAACTGGCTGCAGGCATGACATTTAGTACACACATGGTCCCTTCAGCATGGATTGTGTCGGCATGCTAACACGCTGAGCTGAGCTAACCAGCATGGCAAACATAAACCATAGCTGCTTAACTTCATGAAGTTAGACGCATCAGACTGAGCGTGCCAACATGCCATCGTTAGCTTTGGGCTAACATTCGCTGGTGTATTTATAGAGTGGTGTAAAAGTTGCCTGCTTTTTGTAGCTTTGTAACGCTTTTCATTGCATCGGTCCTCTTTTAAAATTCACTGAATTAATACACTATGGCCTTTCTAAAAATAACAGAGGAAAGCCTCTACTGTTTTAGCCTTAGATTTCCTAACTTAAATGCACTGAATTTTAAATGCAGGCTCTCAAAAAAACATTAGCTCTTGCAACAGATTAAAGACTGTAATTTCTTTCCTCCAACATGAAACAGTGGGTCTCTTCGGTCCGTGCGGCGCTCTTAAGACCCTCTGATGGGTATCTCCCCCTTTTAACAGACTGATATTTATAGGATAGCCATCTGAATAATTCATCTTGAGTTTGAAGGAGCAGGCCTCCGAAACTGCGTCACGAGGGCACAGAAAAAAAGCCCAATAGCGGCTCCGGATGGAGTTAGTGAAGCAGAAGTTTCTGACAAAGACGGACGAGGGAGAGCTGCACCGCTCCACTCTTTGCTCTTGAGCTGACATCTATTTGGAGCTGGTGGTTGGCGCCTTTCACTCTTCATTCTGCTCCTCTGTGTTTGCTAAAGGAAGCCGCTCGCTGTTCTGGAGCCTAATTTCATTTAACTGCATTATAACAAATGTTTTGAACTCTGCCACATCAGTATAAATTTGCATACATTTGCACATATTAAACTGATGCAGGGGGAATTCACACTGTAGAAAATGCAAACATGCAACTATAGAGCGGGTACAGTATGCTGTGTGCGACGATACAAAAGCAAATCGTCTTCTTGTTTTATGGTAACAGAGTCTCTGGTGTTTGATTACTGCACACCACTGTTACAGCAACTTAACACTAGAGGTGGGCGAATCAATCTAAATATCAATAATATCGAAACCAATGCTGGTATTGGTATTGAATTCATACTAGAGTAGGCCTACAGGCTATAAATGTTGTTTTTTTCCAAAAACTAAAGAATTAATTTAACACAATCAGTGGAATACATACTGAACTCAGAGGACAACAACAACATCCTATTAGGCCTATTACATTTAAACAACAGACGCTGACCCAACGTGCTTTAGAGGCGGACACGTTTATACTTCAGGTCTCTAAAAAACACAGTTTTAAAATACATGAAAAGGTGTGTTTTGGTCTGTTAGCTGATTATTGTGGAAAGTAAAAATCGCAGTGATTTAGTGGTCGTTAAAATGCGTTCAGAATTTGGAAACTGGTGATAATTCATCTCATAAATCATGAAACGCTACTCTCCCCTACATAGGCTGCCTTTAGGATTTGAAAGCACTGGTATCAGTAATATTTATTTGGTATTGGCTTGATACCAAAATTTGAACAGCGCTACACAAGACTGGTGGCAACTTTCAGTTTTGTGCTAATAAGACCTTCCTCACCCCTTCATTTTTAATGAACATAAGCACCAAGGTTGTGTAATTGGTACACAACAGAGCACTTTCATCATATGCAGCAAGAAATTGAAAAATCATAAAAATGTCACATGAATATTCAGACGGCTCCACGCTGCCTGAGACGGACAACAATAGCTGTGCCCTTACATCTTTATCTTCATCCTTCCACATCATCCTAATTATGGGGATATGCTAATTGGGCATCTGTTGCCTGGAGTCAAACTCCTTTTTTTCACTCTCACTGCCTTCCTCCCTACCTCCCTCCTTCTGCTCGTCCCTGTTCTCTGCCTCTCTGACTGGCTGAGCTGCCTCCGAGGTGAAATCAGCTCCTCGGCCCGAGCACCCACCACTACCAGCATTTTAAACGGACACGCATATACATGCACACGTGCATGCATAGAAACTATAAGCAGCAGCCGCACATATATACTCATCTCATGCATGTTAACTCTTGCAGTTGCCAAGATGCCCAAACTCAGCATATGGAAGCAATGGCAATCTGGAACTGGAGCTGTGAGGCAAGCTGTGAAACCAAATCAATTAAGGAAACATTAAATTTTTTAGGAAGTAAATATGCAGTGCACTGGTTGCTCTTATAAGGTTGCATGCTGCCATTTGGCAGATGATTTAAACAAAGTGCCTTGCAGTTTTGTGAGTTTCAAGTTCTTTTTTCCTTTTTTTCTGCGTGGAAACGAATCAAATGTTTAATCTGTGGTGGCAGTGCTGGCGCCAGGCGGGGGAACTACACTCTCTAGTAAAGGCCAGTGCAACAGAGGTTGCTTAAGGATCAGTTGGAGAGTAATGTCAGATGAAATTTCACAAAGAAGCTGAGTGCTGGCATGTCACTTTGTCATAAATGTTTAAAAGGCTCTTCAGTTTTCTGTCTTCCCATCATGTCTCGGGGTGGACGTATGGGATGCAGGTGTGTGCGGCAGGCTGAAGAGAGACTTCTCCCTCTCGTCCCCAGGAATGCCACGATGACATCATGAAAGCAAGCAAAAATAAACCTGAGGAATCAGCTAAAAGTAGCGATCACACACTGAAAACACAGAGAATTAGACTTTTTACTCCCCAAATCCCAAAAGCAATGGTATTGATTTACAAATTAGCGATCCAAGCAGTGGTAGAATGAATGAGATGCAATTGCAATGAACTAACCAACCAAAATAGGTTTCCTCAACAGGGTGGAGGGGCTCAGCCGTTGAGAAAAGAGTTAGGAAGTCAGACACTGGGCAGATGTTCAAAGTAGAGTTGATGCATGGATCAATCTGGGCTATCTCAAAATTACATTTCATTTTAATAAAATGCCTTTAAAATCAATAAAAGTGTTGCTAATGTCAGTGTGAGGCCATTTTTAACATAAAAATATATGTACATTAATAGATCAATGCTGACTTTACCTCAGTCACTTTGCCACAAATGATGTCTTAGAAAGAGGAGAACACACAAGGGTTTTAAATTCAAGTATTCGTGTCAACTTGAAAGATCAAATTGGAAGAAAAATACAGTTTCATTCAGAAACAGTGACATGGTTATTCACCTAAGTTTGAGCACAACTTTCAGAGCCATGAACAATTTTCAAACACACTCTTTCGAGCTTTTCGCTGCCCGCTCTTCTGTTAGTCTCTATAGCACATGTTGTCTAACAACTGCTATGGCCTTTAGCTCACCACACTCCCCACTTGACTATATTTGGCTCCCTGTGACTTTTTTGTAAAAATTCCAGTAGAAAAAATGCACCAAAGATCTATGGGGTGTTTTTCTGGATTAGGACAGCCTCCTAGGAAGCTCATACTTGCACAAAATAAACATTAAAGACAAATATATGTGCTTTTATTGCAGCTAGTGCAAGGCCAGCTAAGCTCATCTGCTTGATTCACATTTTCCCTTCAGAGAACCACCTTAGAAACCAATTCTTTTAAAGCATTTCTTTCTATAGTTGAACTACTCAAACTTCTAAATTTCCTTTTCCTCTGTTGCCCCTGGAGGCGGGACAGAGTCCATTTATGGGCAGCATTAGCACTCTCTAACGATACATCCCTGGCTCAATTAGCCGTGCTGACGCCAACGCCTCTCTGAAGATATCTTGGAGGCAGGAAAGATGAAGCGGCACAGGATCCTGGGAAGCCAGAGAACTATTTCGAGTGACTCACAGCTGTAGTCCATTGCCCACGCAGAGGTGTGCTCGAGGTGCAAGATGGAGTATGAGGAAAGAGTGATGCCCTCTTATTTGACAGCTCTGCCAGATAATAGGAGTCCTTGAGAAATCTCAACACACTGTTCACTGTGCTAGCTAACAACACAAAGGCTTTGCAAACATGTCCCTTTGTTCAGAGTCAGCTGGGTTAGAGAGTATTTCAAAGGTATTCTATTGAATATGTATTCAGATCCACTTACTGACCAATTTATGAGATAGATGTGTTCATCTGCTCAGTAGACATGGCAGCATTTTCAGAAAATGCTGATTTACTGGGATTTTGCATATTCATCTCTGGGATTCACAGAGAAAATATCAACTGTGCGGTAGTTGTGCTTCAAGCTGATGTTCTACCAAGGTACGGAAAGAGCAATTGTGTGTTGCACACACACATGCAACACCTTGAAGGGCTACAGCAGCAGAAGACTCGGTGTCAGTGCGGTCAGATACACACAGGAAACTGGCTGCAGTTTGCACAGACTCATCAAAATTGGACAACAGAAGATTGGAGAAACCTCGCCTGGTCTGATGAGTCTTGAGTTTCTTAGTTTGGAAGGTATGGGTGATCAAAATGTGGTATAAATAAGATGAAAACATGGCTCCATCCTGCTTTGTGTCAGTGGTTCAGGCTGATTGAAGAGCAATGGTGAGGAGGAAACACCACAGTCTACATGAGTGTTGTTGGTGACCATCCCTTTATGAACCCCAGTGCACCCATCCTCTGACAGCTGCGTCCAGCAGAATAGTGTGTCACAAAACTCAGATCCTTTTAAACTGGGGTTTTGAACATGACAACGAGTTCCCGCCAATAAAGCACTTTTGTGATGAGATTCCCATCATGGATGTGCAGCCGACACATCTGCACCAACTGTGTGATGCTGTCATGACAGTTTAGACCAAAACCTCTGAGGAATATTTCCAATCAAGTCAGAGCTGAGGGAAACAGGCGGTTGATCCCAGTACACACAAAACAAAAACAAAAACAAAAAAGATTGAAAGACAATTCCTTACCAGCATTTTAAGGGTTTAAATGTACATTATTGAGCAGGGCTGTCAGTTCTTTGTTTTTTCTCTGTCAGTGTGATAAATCTGTATAAAAGGAAGATGGCAATACTGGAGACAGCTTATGTTTAAGCATTGGGAATGGTAGTCCAGATACATTTGTCTGTTAGCAGCAACGATGCTACATAAACAGACATTCTCTGCAGTAAAAAAAAAAAGAGGAAAAAAACTTGGAAAATCATTTCTTTTGATAAAGTCTTCAGCACGGAAAGGCTGACTACTGATGCACATCAGGTCTCACAGCGAGCTTTTCCTTTATCTTGTGCTGTACTCACCACACACACACTCAAGCCTCCAGAGGATGCAGGGAATCTCTGCTCCACATCACCCCCACCACCACTCCTACCCCCCCATCTCTCTCTCGCAGTGAAATGTCTGGCCTTGATGTTGGATATCACAGTGCGCCGGTTTCTGGCACGGCACCAAACTGCGCGAGGGATCTTAGTTCCGCCTTCTGGTCATTTCTCTCAGTATCAACACCGCTTTGCTTTCCAGGAGGTGGGAATCAGCCAAGAACAATATTATGGAATGCTAAAGCAGGGGCAGCAGGGTGAGCCAATGCAAAGAAAATCATGCAGGAATATCCAAAGAAAAACACAAAATTTGACATTAATGTGGAAGCTGTTAAATTAATGCTAATTTCTTTCACTAGAAAAAAAACTGTTTTGTAATATCCTTATATGTCCACTTCTTTCACGTTTGAGTGATTCAGGGAGGACAGGACGGATTAAATCAGAACTGAATTCCACAACAGCAAAGTTTGCTGTCAGCACCTTTTATTAATGACTTTTTCAATATTACACAGGTATTGCAGTTAACAATCTAAACAGAAATAACTACATCTGCTGTGCTGTGTCACAATGTTGCATCACATCCAAGAGATGTTTTTGTTTATCTGCCCTTTTGTCTTCACGCACTGATTCTTCTGAGACGGTGGTCTTTTTTTTACAAGTGAGCTCCGTCTATGAATAAATCACTAAAAATGAGTACCGAGACAAAAAAAAGGAACACATCTCCCAACAACAAAGCCAGAACAAACAGGCTGTGAAAAACACTAACAAAGCCCCACTGCAGACATAGAGAATAGCAGAGAGGCTGCAGTGGGGCTGGAAATGAACAGGAGGAAGAGTGGTACACACGGTGGTATACCTTCAAAATTTTGAAGAGCCAAAAACCGCAAAACTGGAATCAGAAGCGACATGATACTCATCTGAAAGGCTTAAATATTCCATCCAATTCAATTTGCAGTTCAAGTCACTTTAAGGCAGCTTGTTTTGTAAAGACCTACAATAATGCACAAACTACACAAAGATCAAAGACTATATGGCACATTACAGAGGGAAGCACTGTGTTTCTGGGCAGCGTGATTACCTGGTTTGGAACAGGTTTAGTAAAACATTAGAAGGAAACTACACAAACACGAGAAGCCATACAAAAATGACAAATAACCAAAGATTTAAAAGTAACAGAAATAAAACACAAAACTATGAAACAGACAGTTCAGTTCACTTTAATTAGGTTTTATTTATGTACAGGGAGTGCAGAATTATTAGGCAAGTTGTATTTTTGAGGAATAATTTTATTACTGAACAACAACCATGTTCTCAGTGAACCCACAAAACTCATTAATATCAAAGCTGAATGTTTTTGGAAGTAGTTTTTAGTTTGTTTTTAGTTTTAGCTATTTTAGGGGGATATCTGTGTGTGCAGGTGACTATTACTGTGCATAATTATTAGGCAACTTAACAAAAACAAATATATACCCATTTCAATTATTTATTTTTACCAGTGAAACCAATATAACATCTCCACATTCACAAATATACATTTCTGACATTCAAAAACAAAACAAAAACAAATCAGCGACCAATATAGCCACCTTTCTTTGCAAGGACACTCAAAAGCCTGCCATCCATGGATTCTGTCAGTGTTTTGATCTGTTCACCATCAACATTGCGTGCAGCAGCAACCACAGCCTCCCAGACACTGTTCAGAGAGGTGTACTGTTTTCCCTCCTTGTAAATCTCACATTTGATGATGGACCACAGGTTCTCAATGGGGTTCAGATCAGGTGAACAAGGTGGCCATGTCATTAGTTTTTCTTCTTTTATACCCTTTCTTGCCAGCCACGCTGTGGAGTACTTGGACGCGTGTGATGGAGCATTGTCCTGCATGAAAATCATATTTTTCTTGAAGGATGCAGACTTCTTCCTGTACCACTGCTTGAAGAAGGTGTCTTCCAGAAACTGGCAGTAGGACTGGGAGTTGAGCTTGACTCCATCCTCAACCCGAAAAGGCCCCACAAGCTCATCTTTGATGATACCAGCCCAAACCAGTACTCCACCTCCACCTTGCTGGCGTCTGAGTGGGACTGGAGCTCTCTGCCCTTTACCAATCCAGCCACGGGCCCATCCGTCTGGCCCATCAAGACTCACTCTCATTTCATCAGTCCATAAAACCTTAGAAAAACCAGTCTTGAGATATTTCTTGGCCCAGTCTTGACGTTTCAGCTTGTGTGTCTTGTTCAGTGGTGGTCGTCTTTCAGCCTTTCTTACCTTGGCCATGTCTCTGAGTATTGCACACCTTGTGCTTTTGGGCACTCCAGTAATGTTGCAGCTCTGAAATATGGCCAAACTGGTGGCAAGTGGCATCTTGGCAGCTGCACGCTTGACTTTTCTCAGTTCATGGGCAGTTATTTGGCGCCTTGGTTTTTCCACACGCTTCTTGCGACCCTGTTGACTATTTTGAATGAAACGCTTGATTGTTCGATGATCACGCTTCAGAAGCTTTGCAATTTTGAGACTGCTGCATCCCTCTGCAAGATATCTCACTATTTTTGACTTTTCTGAGCCTGTCAAGTCCTTCTTTTGACCCGTTTTGCCAAAGGAAAGGACGTTGCCTAATAATTATGCACACCTGATATAGGGTGTTGATGTCATTAGACCACACCCCTTCTCATTACAGAGATGCACATCACCTAATATGCTTAATTGGTAGTAGGCTTTCGAGCCTATACAGCTTGGAGTGAGACAACATACATGAAGAGGATGATGTGGACAAAATACTCATTTGCCTAATAATTCTGCACTCCCTGTAGTGCCAAGACACAATAACAGTCACCACAAGGCGCTTTGTACTGCAAGGAAAATATCCTGCAATAACACGGAGAAACAAACTCCAACAATAAAACAACCCTGTACGGGCAAGGACTTGGCGAAAGTGGGAAGGAAAACTCTCTTTTAACAGGACAAAACCTCCAGCAGAACCAGCGAAGGGCACAAAGGACAAGGAAGAGAGCAAAGTCCACTGGTAAATGTGGCTCTTGTAGATAAAAACTATTTTAAATAAAAACTTTTGTTGGGCTTTTGTGTCATCAGGTCTGAGTATTTCTCTAGACTGTGGAAAAATGAGCTCTTTTGTACACAAAAACCATTTTTCATAAAGTACAACAGCTAAAGTTTAAACAGTGGAGTCTGTGAGTCTGTGCTGTCTCCCGAGGGATGATTCATGCTTTGAGTTGATTGATGCATCCTCAGTGGGCTGGTCCACTGTCATTTTCTCTCTCGCTTAATGCAGTCTCGGGAACACTGCTGCCATTTACCTTTTTCTCCATTAGGATTTCCACATTGATGTTCAAAGTGCTTCTCTAGTCTACGTGTTTGTTTATAGGACACATCCCATCGTAGGATAGTCTGTTTCTTCGATAGCACCCCCACTCCCCCCACCGCGACTCCTTTCAGAAATAAACAGTGATTATTAAATTAGTTGCAGTGTGGAGCCCGGCTCCGCTGTTGAAGTCGTCATTAAGCATTCCTTTGATTCCCATTGAGTCAGAGAGAGAAAAAGATCTCTCTTGCTCTGCGCCGTCTCCCGGCTTTGTAAAATCTCATTTTTGGCAGGAAATTGAAAACTTAAATTACGCTACACCTGCAACATCCCCCCCAGGCAACTCGGTGGGATGCCTCTATCCTTTTAATACCGGCATATGAAGGGTAAGAGGGGATTTTTAGAACAGTTTTTCCTTTCTCCCCACATTTTGCAAATTTGTTTCTCTGTTTAGCTCACTGTTTACATCATCCCTCTTCTAGAGCTTTAGAAGAATCTGTGCTTTCAGTGAAAGCCCATATTTTTATTTATTTATTATTATTTTTTATTTTTCCTGCCATGTGACACATCCCCCAGAGCTCTCGGTTGTGTGCCCTATTTTTAGCGGAGCACTCTGGCAATTTAGCTGAACAATGTGCTGGAGTCGCATCTTTGCTTCCACGTGATCTGGTGGGATGTTGACTACGTGCATCGCATATTTGCATTGTATGTGAATCTATAGTATTTCTTTTATAGACCTAAAAGGCTTCCTTGGATATTATTACATAAAGATACACTGCATTCACTATAGAAAAAATGTAGAAATGAGTCATTAATAATTCTGAAATGCTGCACATTTGAAAAAGTCATTTCTTAAAAAGTAGCTGTGATGATTTTAAGAGTTACCCTGCTGCCACGAATAGATGCATAAATGGATCTAGCTGCATAGGAAGCAACAGCGAGTGTCCTATCTGTCTGTGTTACTATATTAACAGTGCAGCTGGGTTAATTAAATGGAAGCCTTGTCATGTCCTATAATTCAATAGAACAAAGCTCAATTAACCACCAAATTAGAAGCAGAGCTTGCATGAAATATGTGAATTCACCTTGGGCCCAATCCAATTTATTGATTGATGCCCTCTGAAAGAGTCGCACTAAAATCCAATAAATTAACAGAGACACAAAGACGAGGTTATATGCGTGGATCTGAAGGACTAATATTGTGATTGCTTGGTTGAGACAAGTATGTTTGCCTTTGCCTCACATGCTCTTCTTTTTTGCTAGAACTTGTATCTTGTGGTCAATGTGCTCAGTTGTCCTGGAGTCCTGTTAGCAAGAGATGAATTCAGGACTGAGATGTCATCATCAGTGCATCACTTACCCCCGAAGTAATACTTGAAGTGCACCTTCCTGCAGTGAAACGTGAATAAAACTCAGTGGGCTCTTTCTAAAGGAGATGCCAGATATGAGGGTATGCAGGGGGAAACCGTTGGCAGATGGTGTACTCAGAGGAGTAGTACATGGGACGAAGGCAGCCTGACGAATGGGACGAGAGCCATTAAAGTGACATTGACAAAAAGGCAGGATGTCAGATTCTCATCCAGAGGGAAGGAAGTGTATTAAAGGTGATAGCCTTGCCCTGCAGTAGGTGAAATGCAGAGTCTGGGAGGAGGAAATGGCAGGTTGGGTCTTTAATCATCCTGCCTATGTGATCTGCTAGTTCAGAACAGGTGGGGAAAAAAGGAGTCAGGAACACCTCCTGTCTAATACTGGACTGTAAACACAACAATAAAACACAGTCCACTCACAGACATAATAACACTTATGATTAAGTCTGGTGATATTTTATTTTTCTTGGTATCAACAAAAAGAAAATGATTTTACTAAGGATTATTGTGCACATTTGAGTTTGGCTGCAGTTGTAACCATAACCATTCATGCTTGAAGCATGCTTTGCTGCAGTCGACTCCTAAAGGACGGGTACGGTTGCTCGTACAAGTTGAGAAGCTGAAACAACACCAAAGCGTGCCACCAAGTGCCAGGACAAAGCTTAGCATCAGCTGCTCATTGCAGTGCTCCTTTGTTTAAGTCTGTCATTCACATTTTTTAATATGGGCAGTTTTCTTTATTTTTTTAATCCTGGTTACATTTTCTACCAGGACTACACACTGGTGCAAAAACTCAGCAAATGCATTGCCTCCAATGGTAAAAAAAAAAAAAAAAAAAAGGCTGACAACTAATTACGGTTTGGCCGATCTCCCTCTCAAAGTAGCCTCCTCGAGCTGTAGCGCTTTCAGAGTGGCTGTTTTCACACACATGTGAGAACATTCAAGTGGAGTGGACAATCACAAGGATATCACAATCACAAGTGCCTTGTGGCCTTTTGTGCTGAAAACCTCTGCGTGGTGTCTGCTTGTAGCTGGAAATCTGGATCTCATTAGCAGTCGCAAGGAGTTTTTTCCATTTCCATCCAGAATTTTACAATCTGTGGTGTGGACACACAAGTGCTTATAACAGCACTTTCACTGGTCATACAGGACGTGGTCCAGAGGTGCACAGTGAGGTGACCTTGAAGGGGACATTTTCAAAAATAAATCAGAATAATGGACCATGTTTTGGAACTTTATCTTATTTAAAAAATGAGCCTTTATAAAATAACTAGTAATGGTGATATATTTACAAAAAAACAAATTATACTTTTAATAAATCTTCTTCTTTTTGTTGCTTCATTTTTATTTTCGACGAATTGGTGCTGCAGCTGCAGTGATCTGACGCTGTACCGGTCTATCGTGGTGAAGAGAGAGAAGAGAGTGTAAAAGCGAAGCAATCATGATGACTCACAATTTACCAGTCGATCTACGCCCCTACCCTCACCTATGGTCACGAGCTGTGGGTAGTGACCAAAAGAACAAGATCGCGGATACAAGCAGCAAAAATGAGCTTCCCCCGAAGGGTGGCTGGCCTCTCCCTTAGAGATAGGGTGAGAGGTTCAGCCATCTAAGAGGGGCTCAGAGTAGAGCCGCTACTCCTCCACATCGAAAGGAGCCAGTTGAGGTGGTTTTGGGCATCTGACAAAGATGCTTCCTGGGCGTCTCCTGGGTGAGGTGTTCCCAGCACATCCTGTCAGGAAGAGGCCCTGGGGCAGGCTGGAGAGATTATATCTCGCAGCTGGCCTGGGAATGCCTCGGTGTTCCCCTGGACAAACTGGAGGAGGTGGCTTCTCTACTTAGGCTGCTGCCCCAGTGATCTGGCCCCGGATAAGCAGAAGAAGATGGATGGATTTTTATTTTCCCAGTCTTTTGTTTGACTTGCATATTCACAGACATAGTTGTTTGAAGTGAGTGGGTAGTCTCCGTGGACTTTCACTTCTTTCTCTGAAAATATCTACATGAGTCTATAATGCTGCCTTTACCTGCGGGATACTGGGGTAAAAATTCTCTGTGGCTTCATAGATGACTCCATCTACAAATATATAAATTAATCTATTAAACATACAGCACGCTTTCTCTGATCACGTTTTAGCTTCTTTCTATTGAACTGCGACCATGCAGAGAACGCCGCCGCTTCCAATGAATGACACTAACGTCAACATTACAGGTGCGGCTGCTTATATTTAGCTTTGTCAAACAACTGTTTGCTTTCTGAGCACATTTTCCACACAATAAGCAGAGTGACAGATTGAAGGCTTTGGTTTGATATGTTTACAAGTGTCACATCACCTTAGCAGCAGACAGAAGTGCGTGTGTGTGCACGTTTGTGTTTGTGTGGGATTGTCATATGCTGCCATGTCAGATCCTGGGACATCTGTCATAAAAGATATAGCGCCGTTCCACTTCGTTCCATTTTAAACCAAAAAATCGTAAAGTGCAATTGTACCTTTAAGCGCAGACACAAAAATATAGAGAACTGTCACAACTTCCTCTTTGTAAAACTTCAGCTGTCTATATTCATATCCTGCCTGCCCGACTGGCACATCTGCCACGGAGGCTGCAGCTTCCGTCGGAGAATCAGGACAAAGTCAGTCAGCTGTTCCCCTGTAGACATGCACACATTTAGCTGTCTTTGACTTTTTCTGTCAGTGTTACACACAGAGCTGTGTGAGAAACAAGGACGTGCGATCCTTGGCCGATAGCCAGTGTCAATCCTGATGACTCACAACTCACACTGATCTCACAGCTCCTCAGTGGTACTTGGCCAGGTACAGTATGAGCCCAGTTATATATACAACGAGAGAGAGAGCTCATCTGCCTTGATTCAATAATGAGATATTTAGGTGATATTTCCAAAAAAAAAAAAAAAATCCCATACTGAAATTAAGAAAATGATCAAAGCAATCAAGTAGGAAATATTCTGGGAATATAATAAAACATTTGGTAGCACATTTGGATGTAATTCCTCTGTAATTAAATGGAATTTTAACGTGTTTGACACCAATGACATGATATTTAGCGACACATTTTACTAGGGAAGATGAATGCACTCTATAATACGGCCTGTGCTCTCAGGAGTATACAGCGCATGTGCGGAGTAAGTAAATATCGTTTGTTTTCTCACTAAATTACCAAGAATTTACACAGTACCTAAAATTGTTTATTTAAAACTACTTACAGTATCATCTCTATCGCCTTTCCTGTAAAACACACAGAAGCTAGGCACTACTTACAATTATTTCTGCTCTGTTTAATTATTTCTTCTTTCTTGTAAAACACATTAAGTTGTGCAATATGTACAAATTATTACAAATTATTCTGTATAAGTAATTTGAAGTACTGTGTGCCTCCATTCCTGTAAAATACCTGAAGTTATGCAATACTTAAAATGACTTAATCGTTACTTAGTTACAGATTAAATTTACTTATATTACAATTATTCCTTTGTTTTTCTGTAAAAAACAAAAAAAAACTTATTCCAGTGTTCACAGCTTTAAGAATTTGTAGGTAAATATAATTGCATCATAATTTCAAAGAAAATGCATTAGAATTTCATTTAAATACAGTGGAATTTAGTTGCAGGCTGTATTTTAAATTCTTACTAAAATATATTTCTTTCTTTCTCTGTATCCACAATCTATCCACTGTGTGAGTGGATAGATTGTGAGCTCCTCTGAGGGTCCTAACCCATTTACCAGCTCTGCTGCATTACCGACTGACACATCTGCTCCTCATCATCTAATCGCTCACCTGCTGTTTTTCAGGACCGGCTCATCCACCCACTCACCAGCAGAACATTACAGCAGTAATAGTGGTAGCACTTTCAGAGGGTTTCATGCTCTGGCTCTCCCTTGTGTTCTGAATCTCTCGTGTCTGTCGGTCAGACCTGTCTCTCCAAGTCAACTCACCTGGAAACAAGGCTCTGTTTACCCTGGAATCTGCTCCTCAGTTAACTCTAAACGCCTGCTCACTATTTTCACTTCCGGCCACTTGATTTCAAATTCTCTGACTCTGTCCCTTCGAGCTGGTCTTTGCTGTCTGCATCCTGTCTTTTTAAGTCCATGGTTTTCTGTGCTTTTCTGTGCTTACTGTTGGCGACAGCTGTTAAGTTCAAATTACAAACACCATGACTTTTTTAGGGCATTTTTGTGGCATTGTTATGTCATTAGTGCGCAAGAAAATTTGATATTTTCAGATATCTGATATCGGATCAATCCCTTTATGCATTTCATTTTCAAGTCTCTCTTTACACCAGAAAGGTGTGAGATTTTGTGTGCAGAAATACAAATTCATTTATAGTCTGAACTGTCAGCAGCTGGCAGGTTCAAATGATGTGAGAACTCTCAAAGACTTGACACTTCTTGTGGTGCAACTAGAGTGTGAAGGCTGCTCTGGAAAGCTTTCAGTGTTAGATTCCATGATGGAATTACATCATCAGCTTGACCACCTTGAACAAAAATGCATCTCTGTCTGAAGCTCTAATTGAGATACAATCAGTCAGAACAGATGAACAACAACGGTTTGTTTTTTTTCGCACAAAACATTTTCATCAGTGTACACGGTGAAAAGTCTGACTTCCTGGAAAAGAATAAGGTGAATAATCAAATTGGGTTGCAAAGATAAAAGATGAAAGGCAATGTACTATTCTGCGGCATCCTGCATAATATATGTGATGCCCTTCTACAGGGCGGAAATTGTCTTTCTAAAAATATTAACGGAATAAAGGGAAATTTGTTTGAATGGGCAGCTGAAAATGATTGCATGTCCCTAATAACCACAATGCTTTTTTTAATTATAGATTAAATAAAATTCTATATTATATTTATAACTGAACTGTTGTATAACAAACTATTTTAGAACTAACTTTTATAAGTGAGGTTTGAGAAAAATAGAACATAGTGTCTTGGGTTTGGAACATTTTATAATTCAAGGTTTATTCTCATGTATACACTGCAAAAAACGATTTTCAAGAAAGTAAAAAAACCCTTGTTTATGTGAGTGGGTAAGTAGCATTTGCTCAATACCACTCTGTGTTAATCATGAGTGATGTATCTTATCATCTTTTAATTTTTACCGTTTGTACCTGTTAGGAGCATGTTGCTAAAAAGCTAATGAAGAGACTCTCCAATGTCAAAAGTCCAAGGAAGGGCAAAAAACCTCCTGCGAAGAAGCCAAGAAAGGATGGGAATGAAAGCGTTGCAAAAAGTGACAGCAGTGGGGAGTCCAGTGCATCAACTATTATTCTAGATAAATCACCAGTTAGATCGATGGGCACCCCAGTGCACCACCAGGATGGCAGTGATGAAGAATGTAAGTATAATATAATGCACCCTCTTATTACAGCCTGAGTGTAAATGTGGTTTGGACGATACTTTTTGTTTTTTTGTTAAAAATTCTGCTAACAATGGAACACAACTACTTCACTGTTTATCTTGGAATCTTTGTGTTCCATTTAATAGTGACAACTTCACAGGATTAATGAACAATTTTAAGATAGGTGGTTAGTTAATTTGTTGATCTAATTTACAGAAATATTTTGGTATTTTTGTATTATTGTTTTGCACCAATAACAGATATATAAAGCCTTACTGTGGCAATAAATGATTTACACACCTCTGCTCTGTGTGTTTAGCTGGTTCAGCTGACTTCTTTGACAGCCAAAAAACCCAGGCAAGACACTACAAGACACTTCAAGAAATATACAAGACCAAAAAACCGAACAAAGCTGCTGTTACCCAACTGCTGAACCTGGAGTTTGAGTCTAGAAGACAATTCATTAACTCTGATGCTATAAAGGAGCAGGACAGAGCAGTGAAGATACTAGAGGCATATCCTTGTTTCAGAGAACTGGACCATGTAAGCAGCACTTATTTCTTTTAGCCATCCTGTTATTCCTTTGGGGACATTTTGATATGATTTTCAAATTTCTTAAATACTGGCCCTCATGTTTAAATTGTTATCACTTATTGTCAAGACCAGATACAGAGCTAGACAGATCTATCTCAGTTGGGTTTCTGTCTGTATTTTTCAGGTCCTTGATGAGCTGCGGAGAATTATTCAACCATCCAACTTGAAATACATTTCTGAGATGAAGGATAGATGGGAAATCTTCTACTCGAAGGTGCAGTTTTATGGTGTCATGAAGAAAGTTATGAAGCCGCCAAAAACTTTGGATGGAGGTAATGCTACAGTATCTTGATTTGTCTACATTTATGCTTTGCAGATTACATTATTTGCAATGCTTAATGGTGTTGCCCTGTCTTATTTTTCTTTTTTCAAACCAGTGGAACATGCAGCAGCTGTGTTCAGAGCCCTTCCCGTGCTTTTCCCTTCCAGCACAGTATCACCTAAGAAGCTGGGCATCTGTAGTGAGGCTTTTTTCCATGTCCTAAAGGTAAGGCTGCAATATTCTATGTGTATATATTGTTGAATTTTGCAGTTACTCATGTTTTCATTTTATATATTTTACTGTGGAGTCAGTCAAATATTCTTAAAGTTCAGATCCCCATAACATGTTGATGTTAATAAAACCTACAAAAAAAAGTTGATCTATTTTAAACTGTAATGCAACTCAAAAATTGTATTTCTTACGGTCTTGTTCTAATCCTCTTTTTTTCTGTCATGTAGACTTCAGAAGACCCTGAAGGCTACCTGCGTCAGCGACCCCTGGCTTGTCCAGTTCTGCTTGTCTCTGAAGGCAACTGCATGATAGCTGTTGGAACCACACCAGTGAGCACTTTTGACCGGAAGGATCTTAATGAGGGACTGCTCTATCTGATGGCATATTACTATGCCCTCCACCTAACATATCCAAAGTGCATTTCCACGCTGCTGTCTGTCTTGCAAACTGAAATACTCAAAGACTCCATCCATGACCGAGATTCAACCCCCTCTTACAGGAAGGCGCTTGGTGAGTGGAAGTCATTCATTGAGTGAGTCTCTCAGATGACAGACTCCATCTGCCTTGTTTATCAGACTCAGTGTTGGTCAGTGAGGTTGTTTTTTTTCTCTCTAGAAAAGTTGTTCAAATGTAAAACACATGTTTGTTTGTGTGGTCGTTAAACTTGTTCTTCTAAAATGTTATGTAATATAGGATTTGAAATAGTGATTGTTTTAAGCTTCAGCAAAATTTATTTTTGATACCAGCCATGAGTGTGTTATACTGTTATTATTCATGTTAAGAGTATCTGGAATATGCACTTCTTATATTGGCCATGTTACACAGTACCCTGCTGAAATGTATAATTTTAGACATGATTCTCCTGGAACAGACCTCAGTGAGTTACTGACCCATTGCTGTGTCAATAAAAGCGCAAAATCTAAGAGTGCTTTTGCTGTCTTAATTTAAGATGAATTCCCTTATTTTTAGTAGCTTTTTGAAGAGATGGTGTCTTATTCTCAGGAATTTTTGCTGATTATTGTTCTCAGAGTCGAAACATAATTCTTATAGTTAGCTCAATCAAGAAAGAAACAATTCAGTTTTAAGAAAATTTGTCCTATAGTAAGGTGTTTTTTTTATGTGAAAAATCTAAATTAAGGTGTCGAATCTTAAAGTAAGCAAATAATTCTTGAAAACAGCTTGTTCAAGAAAGCATAATACTCAGTTTAGGTACAGATTTTCTAAATATCAAAGTATCTTTTACTTATAATAAGTCATATTTTCTTCAAATAAGCATACATTTTAGACAATTTTGTCTAGTTAAAAGGCATATGGCAGTTAGATTAATTTGCTAGTTTTAAGAATTCTAGTCAAGCAACTTTTGCTTACCCCATTGGCAGATTTTTTTGCTCAAAACAAGAAAATTTTGTCAGATTTAAGAATATTTGGCTTGTTTCAAGTATAGCTGTTTTTGCAGTGTAATACAGTGTTTTTGTATTGTTCTAAATACCTTTTTTTTTTACTCGTACATGTACTGTATGACCACAGTTTATCATTGGGAGATTGGTCATCAAGAAAGGGAGATGGTCAGCAACAATATCCCCCACACCATCACACCACCACCAACAGCGTGAACTGTCTACAAGGCAGGCTGGATCCACGCTTTTATGTTGTTTACACCAAATTCTGCCTACTATCCAACTTTCAACTATTATCAAATCTTGGTGAGCCTTTTATGAACTGTAGCCTTACGAGTGGCACCAGGTGCGGTCTTCTGCTGTTGTAACCCATCTGTTTCAAATGACTGAAAAAGCCAGCAAGTGATTATTTAAGTATTGCTTTCCTGTTAACTCAAAGCAGTCTGGTCATTGTTCTCTGACATCAAGATCTTCACACAGAGAACTGCAGCACAGTGGATATTTATTTTCCAGATTTTCCGTAAGCCCTTGAGATAGTTCCCAGAAAGTTGGTTCCGTTCATCTGGACGTAGCGTTCTCAGTGGGACAAACGTTTTGTCACTGATCCATGTGACTTCTTCAGTCTCAGCTGACTGCAGGTTTCACCAACCTTATAAACAGTACCTTTGCATCATGGCTGAAACTTACCCACCTAATGAACAATGGGCTGTGAGGTCAGTTCCTTGATCATTAATATGCAAATTGACCATTGATCAACAACCTCTGATCAATGGTCATGAGTACCATTCACTGAGAGTTGGGGAATGGCTGTAATCACAGTATTGTAAGATGGTGAAAGACGTACCCTTAGGCCCCCTCCTCGATTCAGAGATGGTCTTTCCATTTTCACGTAAATGGCCTCCTTGACTCCACGCTCAAACCAGCGTTCCTCCCTGCCCAGGATGTGTACATCCTCATCATTGAAAGAGTGTTCGCTGGCCTCTAGGTGTAAACAGAATGAGGAGTCCTGAGAAAAAAATATGCAGATCAGCCATGCTATGTTCAAAATAAACTTAAATCTCCTCTCTGAGATGAGAGGATGCTAGTTGTGGACCTTAGAAGGTAGTCTTGATGTTGTACACATGCTTAAATGTACTGAATTGCAGTTTTCTGATCGACTAATTAGATACTGGTGTTATTGTGCAGCTTAACAAGTGTAGCTAATGAAGTAGCTGGTAAGTATATTTGAAAAAGACATTTAAAAATGATCAGTTCTTTATATGTGTTTGAGATAAAGAGTGTATTTTAACAGAACACACAGACTGTATGTAAAGGAAGGACATAGCTACTGTGACATCCCACACTGGTTTGCAAACTCCTTTTTATTGATTCTTCATTTGAGCTCTGTGAATGTTGCCATGTTGTTTTTGTTGTTTTTAAATTTAGTGTCAGAAGTGACCAAATTAGTATGAGAAAATTATATTGTCAGCTATTGTTATCTAATGTGGCTAGCAGATTTCAAAGATTTAGATATCTTTTACTTAGTGCTAACTAAACACGTGGTCATTCATCTTACCTGTAAAATATTAAAAACACAACGGTGGATGAGTTCCAGTTCAGTGACTTAAATCAGCAAAAGTGAAGCCTAGCAGACAGCTAAAGGCTACAACAACCTGTGTCTGCACCCGTCTGTGGCTTAAACATGGGGACTTCAAGCTTTTATAGAACATAAATGGGTGCATTCGAAGGAAATCATTACCCAATAAAGTTAGTAATAAAGTTAGTAAGGAAAAATAAGTCTGGATACCACAACCTGTTTGGTGCCTCTAAACATATTTATTTCTCTAAAGTTGGGCATGTGAGAGTCTGTGGGGATTTACTCATTTTCACAGTAAGCCTATTGCAGCAATTACAGTTTCTATAATTGTGTGTTGCCTTTTTTTTTTTTACCAGTCCCAGAGCTGTTTTCAAACTGTTTCATTCGCAGGGAAGTTAAAAAATAAATAAAACTCAGGTGCAATATTGTGCTACAGAATTAACTGTGAGATTAAAACAGTCTCCTTGCTGTGAATTCCCACTCTTTCATTGTGTGATTCATTCAAAGGCACAAAGCCGAACAAATTATTTTCGCAAGCTGAGTTAGCTGGTGTTGTGTAGATTTATCTTTCACAGATACAGTTTCATGACACAATATTATTTGGAAGAACAGAGAAAGGATGTTTACCTTACATAGACTTGACCTCATACTGGCATGCTAAATGTAATGCAAAATCAGAAAGGAAATAGCTAAAGGGCTAAATCGAGGACACAGCAGAGTAACTGGATGATTTAAACCAGCTGGGCCATCGGCCTGGCAATTTCCCTGTGTCAACTCATTCAGAAACCTGAAAATATTAAAACTGTGTTAATGGACTCATGGCTACTGGAGGGCAGAAAATGTTATTACCCAAAATCATCCTTGTTAAAGTTAGCTAAAATTAGCCACCGAGCTACAGATGCTAGCAGCCTACAGCGTATCAGATGGATAAGGCATGTTCTCTGGTTTAAAAGGTTTTCTTTTGATTTGTGAATGCATTCTTCTTCACTGTTGCTGTTCTAAATGTAGTTCAGATGATGTTTCAAACTCTTGGCTATTTATTCAGTGTTTTTGCTTCAGTAATAACAATAATAATGGCGGCTACACTGGTTATTGTTAACCTATCAAAAGGCAAGAGAGACTACATTTACAAGGTGTCTCTTGTGACTTTCTGTGCTGCAGAAACAAATGAATAAATGAACTTCCAGATCCATTTTCCAGCATTTTCTGCTGTTTTTAGAATAATTCATCGTCTGCTGCAACACATGCTGCATTTTCCATGCTACAGTGTTACACGGATCGCTTCACAAACAACTTCAGTGATGTTTGCGTTTTCTTTATAATAAAAAAGCCAGACCTGGCTGCTGTAATTCTGTGCATGAATCATGTTACTCATTAACACCCAGCGGTGCTATCTATGGACAAGTCTGCATATTTATGCACAGTAACTGCTGCTCCAATTCTCCCCACAGACGCGGTGTGTTTACTCACAGAGGATGTTTGACATGCAGCACGACCCTTCAGGATAGAGCTGTGCTTCATGTTTTTATCCCTCCACAAACAAATGTGTTTGAGAAGGGATGAAAACATGTTGTATTAGGGGTCCGATCCCATTACCAGATACAACAGCAAGATAAAAAAAAAAGTGGCTTCCAGATACCAGAGGAAGAAACACAGAATCACTGAATTATCACCCAGTCACAGCTTTAATGCTCTTTATCAGAGAGGCTGACCCTGTGGATGATAGAGGAGGAGGAGAGGGCTCTATCTTGACATACGAGGGGAGGAGAGAGTTTCCCAGAGGAGCACCTTGTTATCCTGGATTCATGCTGTTCATCTCTTACCCTGGAGCACATGTCTGAGGATGGAAGTGGTGGGGGAATCGGTGGGAAACGGAAAGCTTACAAAGGAAAAACATACACTAAGATTTGTGTGATTACTAAAAGCCCTAAAAAAAACTACAATTATACACAAACAAGGAAAATATCATGTCCCCTCTAATACAGGTGGAATAAATATGAAAACAAATTAAGCTTTGGCAATTCATATGATACAAATACACATGAAAAACATTTAAAAATACTTTTAAAAAACTGTGAAATATGGCTGACAGTTAAATAGCCGAGTGCTTAGTAACTGTAGCTGTTTTCCATCTGCTGTTGTCCAGAACTGAGATATCTGTCTTACATTAAATAATTAAAATTAATCACACCTTATTAAAGCAACCAACCAAAAATAGAAACATTTTTTAATAATAACGGTACATCTTATACACATTTGATCCATTTTCTTTCACTCAGCACTTTTACTTTTTATGATTTATATTTCTCATAGATGTACTAAAATAGCCACCAGTGCTGTACTTTTCTCTTTATTTTCCATGCAGAACTTTATTTTTAATCTGTAGTATTTAGGATGGCAGCAGCACGGTGGTGCAGTAGTAGCACTGTAACCACAAACAGCAGATGGGTTTTGAGTTTGAATCCAGCAGGCAGCTGGTGTCCTCCCTGTGTCTGTGTGGGTCCTCTCTAGCTTCCCCCCACAGTCCAAAGACAGGCATGTTAGGTTAATTGTTGTTCCAAATTGGCTGTAGGCATGTGACAGACTAGCGACCTGTCCAGGGTGTACTAGTGATGTGTCGGTCGCGAACAAAACAGCTCTTAGAGCCGGGTCTTTGACGTGAACGACGCGAGCCAGCTCCTCATCACGAGCCGTGGGTTTGTTTGTTTTTTCTTTCTCTCACCCTCTCTCTCGCACTTTTTTTCTGCTTCACTCCGCATGCGAGCCTTGTGCTTTATGCTGGGATGAGCGGAAAGGGGCGGTAGTTACACTCAGTAGCACAGGAACAGAGCAGGAGGGAGAGACAGAGAAAGAGAGCCAGGGACAACAACGTCACATTAGAAAGGTCTAGTAATCATCCACAACTATTTTCAGTTGCCGATGATAAAGGATTCAGAAAGTTTATTCATGCAGGTCCATATGACAGAGAACATGCATCTTCTTTTTGTTTTCATATTTTAATTTATATTTAATTGTGTTGTGGTTTGCAGTGTTTTGTGTTGTTTCACTTTAAATTTGTTTAAAAGGAAAAAGCTGAAAATTTAAATAGTTAAAAGTTGAAATGGGTTTGAATGAAATTGGTTTTTGTATTATATGATTTATTTATTACATTTTATGTGGAGTGAATAAATAAATGTCTATTTATGGTGGCCCCTAGAGACAAAGGACGTACAAACTTCAAAACACGTACAAACCCTGAAGCACGTAAAAACTCCTAAACATGTAAAAACTCCAAAACAGGTACAAAAGACAACAGAAGTGCTCCAGAATGCTGGGGGCAGTGTTGAGCTTTTGTTACCTAGTGGCTACACAAGCCAGCAAGTACCAACGACCGGATTTGGTGTGTGGTAGTAACAGGTAAATGAACTTTTTTTTTTAATTATTTGAATATATATGAGTGCTTGTGTATAAATACACAAACAACAAGATAAGATAAGATAAAACTTTATTAATCCCTCGGGTGGGTTCCTCTGGGAAATTCGGTTTCCAAAAGCACAGCACCGACAGAAGTTACAGAGTTACAGAATATTATATATATATACACACACACACACACACACACACACACACACACACACACACACACACACACACACATATATAAATACAGAGACATATATAAATAAAATATACAAAGGGGATAAATAGAATCAATAGGAATAAAAATAAAAATACAAGTGAATTGCACATTTCAAGTATTGAGGTCTATTGCACCATTGACTATTAACTATTAAGTATTGCACAAAAGGTATTGCACAGTGAAGTGAGGAGGCACTACAGCTTAGTTGTTCCCCCCTCCTTTGTCCACCTGTTTCCCCTCCCTCTCCCCTCCAGAGAGGAGTTAAACAGTCTGATGGCGTGTGGGACAAAGGAGTTTTTAAGTCTGTTGGTTCTTGTCTTGGAGAGAAGCAACCTGTCACTGAACAGACTCTTCTGGTTGTTAATGGCCGTGTGCAGAGGATGCCCATCATTGTTCATAATGTCCAGCAGTTTCTTTAATGTCCTTTTCTCTGCCACTGTCACCAGAGTGTCCAGCTTCATGCCGACCACAGAGCTAGCCCTCCTGATCAGTTTCTCCAGCCTGGATGAGTCCTTCTTTGCTGTGCTGCTCCCCCAGCACACCACAGCATAGAAAAGTACTCCAGCAACCACTGACTGGTAAAACATTCTCAGGAGCTTCCTGCAGATGTTAAAAGACCTCAGCCTCCTGAGGAAGTACAGTCGGCTTTGGGCTTTTTTATACAGGTGCTCTGTGTTGCATGACCAGTCCAGTTTATTGTCCACCCACAGCCCGAGGTACTTGTACTTGTTGACCACCTCCACCTCCTCCCCCTCTATCTGAACCGGCAGTGGACCTTCTCTGGACCTCCCGAAGTCCACAACCAGTTCCTTAGTCTTTGAGGTGTTGAGTTGCAGGTGGTTTGTGTGACTCCATGCGACAAAGTTCCTCACCAGACTTCTGTACTCCTCTTCCTGATCATCCCAGATACACCCCATGATGGCCGTGTCACCTGCAAACTTCTGAATATGGCATAATTCAGAGTTGTAGCAGAAGTCAGAGGTGTACAGGGTGAAGAGAAGAGGGGACAGCACAGTTCCCTGTGGTGCTCCTGTGCTGCTGACCACAGTGTCAGACGTGATGTCCTTCAGCCTGACGTACTGTGGTCTGTCGGTGAGGTAGTCGGAGATCCAAGCGACCAGGCAGGGGTCCACCTCCATCCTGTTCAGTTTTTCCTGAAGCATACAGGGCCGGATGGTATTAAAGGCACTGGAAAAGTCAAGAAACAGGATCCTGACCGTGCCTTTTCCCCCATCCAGGTGTGAGTGGGCTCTATGCAGGAGGTACAGGATGGCATCCTCCACTCCGACATCCGCCTTGTATGCAAACTGTAGTGGGTCCTGGGCATGTTGTACCTGTGGTCGGAGGAGGTTGAGGAAGAGCCGCTCTAGAGTCTTCATAAGATGTGTCAGTGCCACCGGTCGGAAGTCATTCAGCTCATTGGGCCGGTTCCTTTTGGGGGCCGGGACGATGCAGGATGTCTTCCAGAGGGCGGGCACTCTCCCCAGTCGCAGACTGAGATTGAAGACTCGTTGTAGCGGCTCCCCAAGTTCAGCAGCACACGCCTTTAGCATCCTAGGACACACCTTGTCTGGGCCTGCTGCCTTTCTGGGGCGAAGCTTCCTCAGTTGTCTCCTGAATACACATATGCTTTCAATTGTGTAATTTAGGTGATCTAGGTAGCTCTGTTTTGGAAGTTCAGTTAATGCTAGAAATGTGTTTTGGAGTTTGTACGCGTTTTGCCTCTAGGGGCCACCGCATATATTTATATATAAACATATATAAGTAAAACCACTTTTTTTTACATTAGTAATTCCTTTTGTGCATAATTTTATATTATTGTTAATAATTAATTAATTAAAGCAACAAAACAACCTGAAGAGCCGGTTCGGAGCCGAAAGAGCCGGTTCTCTAAAAAGAGACGGAAATCCCATCACTAGGGTGTACCCCACCTCTTGCCCTCTGTGATCCTAAACAGGCGGAGCAGTTTAAAAAATCGACGCCTTTAGCAACATAGTCCATTAAAAGAAAATCTTGGTCTACTGAATTTTTTCCATCTCTTTAACCAGGCAGCTGACACACAAACACCAGTGATCTGCTCACCCTAAAACAGGTTTGAATAAAGAGCTGTCTTCACTATGATTACATTGATTAAATCAGAGTTGGAGGTTACTGGAGTCTATACCAGCAGTCATGGGGGTGAGATGAGGGGTACGCCCTGGACGGGTCGACAAACAGGCAACCATTCACACTCACATTCACACATAGGCTAATATAGAATTACCAGTTAATCTTAGAGGAGCATGGACTGTAGGAAGACTCAGAGAGAGCCCGTGCAAGCACAGATGCAAACGCCACACAGCTGGATTCAAATACAAATAACCAATACAGTCAACATCTCCCACTGTGATGCTGTTTTTTGTTTTCATGTGAGAGAAGACTTCACATTCAGCCCAGCCTGGGCCTGACTGCTGCTACTGACAAACACTGGAGTCATGAAAAGGTTTGCTGGATGTGGATAATTATAAAATCATTAAGAAACCAAACATATTGGCAGTGTGGTGGGTGTGGGTACAGCAGCTTAGACCTCATGAAAGTCAGAGCAGCAGTTTCCTTGCCATTGAGGATTCTGTGCGTTGAGAGCATATTAGCGAATATTTAAACAGTCAAACCTGAGACAAAAGTCACAGTATTTATACTTTTACTAAAGTAAAGGATCTTAATGCTTGAACCTATGTGGTCTCCTTACATCGTAAAGGAAATTTACTTAGTAGCTTTGTAGTTGTATAATGAAACTTGGGGCTGTGGGGTTTACTGAAGAGTGCAGTACGGCTGAGTATCAAATAGCCAACAACCCAGGTATCAAACATGCATGTATTTCTATCCTTTAATGAAGTAAGATAAGATAAGATAAGATAACCTTTATTAGTCCCACACGTGGGAAATTTGTTTTGTCACAGCAGGAAGTGGACAGTGCAAAAGTTATGACGCAAAAATTAGAATACAATAAGAATAAATACAGTACACAACTGTACAGAATAGAATAAAATAATATACTATATACAGTAGAATAAAATAGAATAAAAATATACAATAAGATAAAAATAGAATACGAATGCTATATACAACTGAGTAAAAATACAACGATGCCAGAAAGGATTATTGCACTTAGTATTATTGCACATGTGTGGATGTGTGTGTTTGTTCAGTTAAAGTCTTTGTTGTGGAGTCTGACAGCAGTGGGGAGGAAAGACCTGCGAAATCTCTCCGTCCCACACCGTGGGTGCCGCAGTCTCCCACTGAAGGAGCTGCTCAGTGCTGTCACAGTCTGCTGCATGGGGTGGGAGATGTTGTCCAACAGGGATGACAGCTTAGCCGCCGTTCTCCTGTCACTCACCACCTCCACTGGGTCCAGAGGGCATCCTAGAACAGAGCTGGCCCTTCGGATCACCCTGTTCAGTCTCTTCCTGTCCCCAGCAGAGATGCTGCCGCCCCAGCAGACCACACCATAAAAGATAGCAGAAGCCACCACAGAGTCATAGAAGGTCTTCAGGAGTGGGCCCTCCACCCCAAACGACCTGAGTCTCCGCAGCAGGTACAGCCTGCTCTGCCCTTTCCTGTAGAGGGTGTCTGAGTTATGAGTCCAGTCCAGTCTATTGTTCAGATGAACACCAAGGTACCTGTAGCTGTCCACAGCCTCAATGTCCATACCCTGGATGTTCAGTGGTTGCAGTGGAGAATGCTTGTGCCTGCGGAAGTCTACCACCAGCTCCTTGGTTTTACTGGCGTTGATCTGGAGGTAGTTCAGCTGGCACCAGTCCACAAAGTCTTGAGTCAGTCCTCTGTACTCCTTGTCGTCCCCATCAGTGATGAGGCCGACTATTGCAGAGTCATCAGAGAACTTCTGCAGGAAGCACTGGGTGGAATTGTGGGAGAAGTCTGCAGTGTAGATGGTGAAGAGGAACGGAGCCAGAACCGTTCCCTGTGGGGCCCCCGTACTGCAGACGACCCTGTCCGACACACAGCCCTGAGTCCTCACATACTGTGGTCGGTCGGTGAGGTAGTCCAAAATCCAGGTAGTGAGGTGATGGTCCACTCCAGAGTTCTCCAGCTTGTCCTTCAGAACCGAGGGAAGAATAGTGTTGAAGGCACTGGAGAAATCAAAGAACATGATTCTCACAGTGCTTCCAGCGGTCTCCAGGTGAGCGAGGGAACGATGTAGGAGGTGAATGACGGCATCATCCGCTCCAATGCCAGGCTGGTAGGCAAACTGAAGTGGGTCCAGTGATGAGCTTGTTAGGCGCCGAAGCTGAGCCAGGACCAACCGCTCCAGGGTCTTCATCAGGTGGGATGTCAGAGCCACCGGCCTGTAGCTGTTGAGGTCCTTGGGGCGTGAAGTCTTTGGCACTGGTACAACACAGGAGGTTTTCCAGAGCTGTGGGACTCTTCCCAACCTCAGGCTCAGGTTGAAGAGGTGCTCCATCAGTAAACATCAAAGTAAAACTCCAAAGAGGAATTGAAACAGTTAAAAAGATGAAAGATAAATCAGGAGCTGGACCCCAATGTTCCCGGACATTGACAGGCGTTTAAGACCCTGATTGCCTTCTCTCAAATAAGTGAGTGACCCATATCTGCACTCTCGTTCTGTGTTTCACTGCTGGAGACATGCTGTGTGTGGTCTGCATCCTCAAATACTCTCCGTACTCTCTTTCTGCAGGCAAACTCAACCTCTTGTAATGAGACATTCTGTTTTTGTGTTAGTTTTGCCTCACAGTCTGTACTGAAATATATTTGAGGGTTTTTTGAAAAGATAAAACTTGTTTTTAAATGTTTTTAAATATGCAGGAAATGGAAAGTAATTTCTCTACGGCTTAAATGATGAAAGGAAAAGGATGGTGACGGTATCAGTTATTCCCGAGTTTGCAGAGATCCTGCATGTGCAAATCACAGATGTATCTGTGCTGCTACAGTGTACACCACATCTATAGCTTGGCTAGTCACTGAATAAGGTCATGAAGCCATAGGGGCCTTAATTAGTCTTCATTATAAATGCACAGTTCAGCTGTGACATCACTTAAAGCTTCCTTGGGCATTTGAACTCATGCACTTGTGTGTTAAGGGTTATTTCTAGAATGTGCACTGAGCCTAAACATTAGATATTTTTAAGTAAAGTGGAGCATACTGGTGATTAGTAATAGTCTCAACAACAAGTGTGTTTCCCTGAGGCTAAAAAATGTTTTTAATCAGTCACCAGAGAGCCACACTAAGGCCTCTGTGAAACCTGGAATATAGTTAGGACTGATCCACTATCACCACCCACTTACGTGGGCACTCAAATATCGTATCTCATGCAGTGAAGCGTCATCCCCAGAGGCCATTTGAGCTTATGTTAGCATCATAGTGCAGCAACAGAAATGTGTGTTTTTCGAAGAAGCTCCAGTGTGTGCCATGTCTTCACTGGTTTTCACTGGCATGCTTTGAATGAGATTTATGGGATGTAGTGCCATAAACTGGTTGTAGTAGGTTACTTTAAAAGGATGTGTTATAATTTTTCTTGTTTTCTGTTAAGATGACAGATGCTCGTATTAAGGTCAGTGTATATGCAAGTACTGAGCCAATAGCTCCGGCTTCAGATTGCTCTAAATGATTGATTTCGCACGCACAGTTACTTCTGCTCTTGGATTTGTATGATGTCAGTGAGAGCAGATATCCGTGTTTTTAGGAAGGGAGGAAACAGCTGAATGATGGGCTGCACCAGGACTCGGTGTAATATCAAACAGCAGTATTTTGAACTGTAAAACATGCAACGCTAAAAATATGTTTTAGTAGAAATCTGTTCGGTCCTGTGAAAACCTAAGAACACTGCATGATTCAGTAGCTTGTAGAACCACCTTTAGCAGCAATAACGTAAAGTAATCATTTTCTTTATGACTTCCTCAGACTCTCAAATCTGAAGGAAGTTCAGAAATTCCAAATGAAGGAATTTTGGCACACTCTTCTTTACAACGTGGCTTCAGTTCGAGAGATTTGTGGAAAATGATTTATGCACAGCTCTCTTGAGGTGTCTCCACAGCATTTAGGTTGAGTTAAAGTCTGGACTTTGATTGGACCATTCCAACACCTTGATATTTTTTTCAGCCATTCTGTTGTAGATTTTGTTACCTGTTGGACATATGGCCTCACACCTGACAGTTTCCAGAATACTTTAATATAAAGAGGAGTTTATGGTTGGCTGTGATTGCAACACAAGCCCAAATCATGGGCTTGTGATTAACAGTTGGTATGAGGTGTTTGAGTTGACATGCTGTGATTGGATTTCTCCAAACGTGGTGCTGCACATTATGGCCAAACATCTCCACTTTAGTCTCATATGTTCAAAGGATATTGTTCCCTTCAGTGTTTTTTAAATTCCAATATAAACAGTAAGGAAGGGTTTATGATGACACATTAGGGTCCCTTTGACTGGAGCTAAGGGGCTGAGTCCAACTCCAGGAAAAAAAAACACACCAAAATTTACACTTGGCAGTCAAGTAATGTTCTCCTGGCAGCCGCCAAACCCAGACAGCGTGATTCATCACTCCAGAGAACGCGTCTCCGCTGCTCTAGAGTGTGATGGTGCCGTGATTTACACCACTGCATATGATGCTTGTAGTGGTGATGTAAAGTAATTGAAACCATTCCATGAACGCTCTACACATTGTTCTTGAGCCAATCTGAAGGTCACATGAAGTTTGGAGATCTGTAACTATCGACCCTGCAGAAAGTTGACTTCCTCTACACACTGTGTCCCCCAGAATCTGCTGATCCTGCTCTGTGATTTTACATGGCATACCACTTCATGGCTGAGTTGCTTTTGTTCTCATTCGCTTCCACTTTGTTATAATACCAATAGCAGCTGATGTGGAATATTTAGTAGAAAGGCAATTTCACGACTGGTAGGCAACGGTGAAGTGTCTCGCCCAAGGACACAACGACCGAGACTGTCGGAGCCGGGGCTCGAACCGGCAACCTTCCGATTACAAGACGAACTGCCAACTCTTGAGCCACGATCGCAGAAGCAGTCTGCATGCCCAGCTGCTTGGCTGTATACACCTGTGGTCCTGGAGGTCATTGGAGCACCTGAATTCAATTATTTGGATGGATGAGTTAATACTTTCAGCAATATAGTGTATGGCTGTAGTTAGAAATGAGAACAATAGATCTCTTTAAGAATTAGAACTCTTACCTTCAGCTTTTCTGAATCGCTTGACAATCCCTTGTCTTACCGTTGCAGCAGAGATGTTGTTCTCCACTGCTGGCGTTGCAGCATTAACACCAGCTGAATTAATGACATGGACTGGCATTACTGCATAATCTCCCACAGCTTTCTCTGTGTGTGAGTTAGCAAGACAAGGACCCTCATTAGAGTCAGTTAGGTTATCTGTCAGTTAAAGAGGACAAAGAGGTTTTTTTGTTGTTTAGTTTTACTGTTTATGAGTGGCTCATTTTTTAGCTGTAAAGTAAGAGCAATGGCTCTAATTAGGTACTCATTTAAAGCATGTCACAGTAACAGCGAATCAAGATATTTTATTTTTCCTTTTGCATTTTTTGACACTTTTGGATGCTTTGAGACTTTGACCCAACGGTCCCCGTGCACGAGATGCAACGAAGCTCGGCACCAACATCACCCCAGAGTCTCCGCTGGCAGCATTTTAAAAACATGTCAATGAAGTTGTTATGATAATGAGCATATATACTCTCTCTGTTTTGTTTTTTTGTTTTTTTAACTTAATGAGACACCTTGGGCTTGTTTACTGAGGATGACAAACACTAACAATCCTTTCATACTTGTGAACGGCATTAAAAACAACCTTTTATGTCCACAAGTTATGAGCCTACAGGGGAAGCGTTAGCATCCACCACAATGGTTGCACTGATCAAGCTCCTTAAGGTATATGCATGTGTGTATATTTAGCAAATGTGCTACCAAAGAGAGTTCATACAAAGAGCTTGACGGCTGGTATTTCCTCCGTGGATAGAGGTGTGTTTAATTTGGCATTATTCCTCGTTTGCTGTAGAGCCAAATCAACTGGTTCACCCAGGCTGCTAAAGTCTCGCTGGAACGTGGCGGCACCATTCACTCCATTTTCCCGCTGCAAAAATACATTAATCAGACCGACAGAGAAGATAATTGCATTCCCAGCAGCTCAAAGTGAATTTTGAATAGCAGCTCCTTTGGTGCAGATGATTTAAACGATAACAATAATATTTATATTTATAACAAGGTGCAATAATAATTAATGTGCAATAATAACAGTGTGCAATACACATACACTTATTCTTCTTTTTTATACTAAGTTAATATACTGTGTTGTGTTGTTTGTTACGTTGTGATGTGTCATATCGTGTCGTGTTGTGTTATATGTAGTGCCGACGTAGGACAGTTTTTCCAATTTCATTGTACTACTGTACTATGTATGACTGTGCAATGACAATAAAGAGTTATCTTATCTTATCTTATCTTATTCATGCACACTGAAAAGCTGCAAGTCCTTTGTACCGCTTCCCTCTGTTCTATTAGATGTAGACATGCAGACATGTAAATAGACTAGTAATATACACACTTTCTCATTTAATGTTTTTTTCTTTATTTTTACAACTTTCTACATTGTAGCTAGATACTGCTACGATGGTACTGGCTCACATGAGGACTGCCCCAGGAAAGGAGGACCAAGATCACCTCTGCTGCTGAGGATAAATTCATCTAAGTCATCAGGCTCAGAAATCACAAGTTAACCACATCTCAGATTAGAGCCCAGATAAATGCCACACAGAGTTCCAGTAGCAGACACATCACTACATCAACTGTTCTGTGGACACCGCACGATTCAGGCCTTTATGGTCAAATAGCTGCTAAGAAGCCACAACTAAGAAAAAGCACCAAGCAGAAGAGATTTGTTTGGGTCAAGAAACACAAGGAATGGACATTAGACCAGTGAAAATCTGTGCTTTGGTCTGATGAGTCCAAATCTGAGATCTTTGGTTCCACCTGCCGTGTTTTTGTGTGACACAGAAAAGGTGAAAGGATGGTCTCTACATGCATGGTTCCCACTGTGAAGCATGGAGGAGGTGTGATGGTGTGGGGATGCAACATGCATCTCATCCAGTTTGCATTTAGTTGGACCATCATTTAGTTTTCAACAGGACAATGACCCCAAACACACCTCCCGGCTGTTTAAGGGCTATTTAAGGAGAGTGTTTAAGGAGAGTGATGGAGTGCTGCACCAAACAGCCTGGCCTCCACAGTCACCTGACCTAAACCCAACCGAGATAGTTTGGGATGAGACGGCTCGCAGAGTGAAGGCAAAAGGGCCAACAAGTGCTCAGCATCTCTGGGAACTCCTTCAAGGCTGTTGGAAAACAATTTCAGGTGACGACCTCATGAAGCTCATCGAGAGAATGCCGAGAGTGTGCAAAGCAGTAACCAAAGCAAAGGGTGGTTATTTTAAAGAATCTAAAATATAAAACGTGTTTAGAGTTATTTCACACTTTTTTGTTTACTACATAATCCCATATGTGTTCATTCACAGTTTTGATGCCTTCAGTGAGAATCTACAATGTAAATGTAAAAATAAAAATAAAGAAAAATCATTTGATGGGAAGGTGTGTCCAAACTTTTTACTGGTAGTGTTCATTCATATAAATCATTTCAGAATTTCATTCTCCTAAAACATTACATCCTCTATATTCTGTGGTAAAGGACTTTCCATATATAGGCTGCATATTGTTGTAACCTGGACGTGTGTCCCTCTATCTATAAAGAGATGATCTATACTGCTCGCCCAAGTGCAATGTCTACAATATCCGAATCTAGGTTTGGGAAGGAGATTGGCGGTAGCAACTCTGTAAGAGCAATGAGACTTCCAACCCACATAACACGCACGACCACAGGTTTATGAAACAAAGTTTGCTTTATATATTTCCTTTTGGATCAGTTCCCTTTGCTCATCCTCAATGTAGGGATACCTTCAAATGCAGTAACCATCTCAAATGCATCACAAAAACAATCAAAATAGATGTAAGACAAGAAACACAATATTTCAACACCCCAAAGAAAAGGAAAAAGAAAAGAAAATAGCATGTGAGTGTCCAGTTCCTTATGGTGTCAGTTTATTCAGTTACCCACTGTCCTGGGTTAAGAACTAAAAACGACCTGAATCTCAGGCGGAGAAAAAGTAGCAAAGAAAATGATAAGGTATCTCTCAGGTGGGCTTCCTTTTGTTTTTTTCCCTACCGCCCTCCTGGTACGGCAGGCATCAACGTGTCGGCGTCCTGACACAGAGAAGGCCTCCACAGCAGCAACAGTGTCTTAGACCCACGATACCAGCTCCTCACTTGGCACCCATGGAACTGTACCTCAAAAAAAAACCAGTCTGCACACAAATACGCAGAATGTTAGATGTCCACATTCCTTAAATGTCCTTGTTCCTAATGTCCTTGGTTCTTTTGAAATATTAAAATAAATCTGCATCTTGTGACACATTAAAAGTAAATACACCGTATTACTGTGCATCACCCGCAGTTACAGTAACAGCACAGCTATTGCACGTGAACTGCGCATAACCACTTAGCTGGCCGCGGCTGAACTAGCAGGCCCAAGAAAGTAAAAACATTAGACACTCATAATAAACAAAACTGTCACAACATTGCAATACTATGAAAACACATCTTAAACATCATTAAACACATTTACTACTATTCTGACTGGTTAGTTATTTTTTCCAGTGCATTGAACTGCAATAGCGGTGCTAAGTGAGCTAGGCTAACTCACCAGAATAGTTCAAAAAGTTCAAAGAAATACTCCGGCTCCTTTCAGGTAGGTACCCGTCTGTGGTTCACCGCTAACGACAGCTCTCTCACAAATGTTAATTAAACCTCTTTCCTCTCTTTCAACTGGAAAAAACCGTGCTCCGCGGCAGCATGGAGTTTTTCCTTGCCGTCCTTTTTCCTCTACACCACACCTTCACGCGCACGGAGCTGCAGATGGTGCCTTCAGGGCAAGCCCGGAAATTAAACTATCAGACAAGGACTACGATGCATTCAAAGAACCCTGTACTTCTGATTGCTGTAAATCTTACCAGGGTTACATTGTGAACATTTTTTTCCTATTTACTAATATTATATATTTCTCTCACCTTTAAATACATTTATACACTCTGGATGCAAATGAAGCCACATACCAAGACATGTTTTTAGTCACACTGTTGTAGAATATTATATTCTGCCAGCACCTCTTTCCACACTCTGAAAAACGTCTGAACAATACAAATTGAATTCACAAAACAGCAAAGCTGACCTCCAGCTGTCAAAGCTCGGACAGCACTGACTGCTGAGCCTCAGTAGAGTTTAATGTCAAGATATGTAATAATGTACTGTTGGCTGATCTAAAGTTCTAATGTTTTAACTCATTGAATTTCTTTTGAATGGTGTATAACACAGAAAAGCCACAACACTATTCTTTATCAGATAAAAACACGCAAACCCATGTTGTCACCTTTTATAGCACACATATTTGAGTGAAGACAAACATTCAAGAGAAATTTGGCCATTTTATTCAAAAATTGGATTCACAATTTATTCATATCTCTCCAAGTCAAGGAGCATTGATTTTGAATTGAACCATGGAAATACTTTCTTATCTTTTTAAAAAATCTTATTAAGAGTGAAAGCCTGTTATTCACATTACATTTAGCTGTTTCCTGCTGCAGGAATTAGAAGACAGCTTCAGGGCAGCATGCACTTTTCTGTGTGGTCTGAGTCCAAGAACCATCTCAACAGTATCTGCTTGAAGATTGTTGATCGGGACGATTTAAAAAAAAAAGGGAAAAAAAGACACAAAACAGGGTTGCAACCATTGGCTGGAGTTTATTACTAAATGCTTACATGCAGAACAAAACTGCAAGAGAAGCAAATACAAAATCTTCTTCAAATGGCAATTTTTCATAAAACACAGCAAACAGCAGCACAGAACATTTTTTATCATCCAGGAGCCATTGTGGTTGTTTACAAAAGGATTTTGTTATCTTTTAAGTGAGGTGGATCCCTCTTGCAATGAATAACATTTCTGAGAGGGGTGGTTACACGTCACACACTTGTTCATGTAGTGAAAAAGTATCTGATGCTGTGCATTTAAAAAACATTAGAATAGGATTTTTCTCTTGATTTGATTACAAAAGATAAAGTTTTATGTATTCTATATTCAGAGCATGTAAAGCGAAATATTTCAAGGCCAAGTCAGGAAAAACAAAGGGCCAGTATCAAAAGAATTTGAGTAAATTAGTATTCAATTAATAGAAACATTGTGCATCTCTAGTTCAAACACTGAAAAATAGTCTCATTGGCTGGAAGGGAAGTGTGGTGGAGATAGAGATTATCGAGAAAAGTCAATTTAGGAGCTCTTGAGAGATTCATAAGGAGTGGACTGGTCCTGGTGTCAGTGTATTATAAGCCACTACACACAAATGTCCTCAGGGAAGAGGCTACAGCTGTTGCATTCTTGACATCAAGCCACTCCTGAACTGGAAACAGTGTCAGAAGCGTGTCAGTGGGACTTCTGCTCATTGGTCCAAAGTTCTCTTTTCAGATGAGTCCTGAAGACTAGAGGAAGAGTGGAGAGATATAGAGTCCAATGTCTCTGAAGACCAATATGAAGTTTCCACAGTCTCTGATAATTTGGGGTGACACTTCCTCTGCTGATGTTGGGCCACTTCTGCTTTACAAAGTCCAAAGTCAGCACAGCCATCTACCAGGAGATTTTAGAGCACATCATGCTTCCATCTGCTGATAGGCTTTAGGGAGACACAGATTTCCTTTTCCACCAGGATGTGCTCACACAAAAACTGCTTTACTGGTTATTACTGTGCTTCATTGGACACCCAACTCACCTGAGCTGAACCTCACAGGAAATCTATGAAGTACTGCCAAGAGAAGAAAGAAAAAAAAACACCAGACCAAAAAATACAGATCAGCTGAATGTCACACGCTGAAGATGTGAAAGTAAACCCAAATATAGCTTCAAGCCTAAGTCGCATGAACAAAAATTAACATTTATTTGGCAAAGGTGTAATCCAGCAACAGGCAAAAACAAAGTCCATACAGAAAGTGTGAAAAAACTCACAGGCAGAGCAGCAGGGAACAAATAGTATAACACACAAAAAACCCAAGTGAAGACTTACATATACATCAGAGGTAATTAGAGAGTGGGAACACAGCTGGGAAAAAGCAAAGCTGAACAGAATCAGACTAACGAGACGGGTGAGTAAAACCAGATACAAGGCACAAAGCAAAATGACTTTCAAAATAACACAGGAGGTAATGTAGCAAGGAACACCTACCACAGACAGGAAGGCTTCACAAAGAACACAAGAAATTGGAAATTATAGCCAAAGCTCTGAAGTCTCTGAACTGAGAGTATAACCCTGGACAGCAAAACTCAAAGCACCATACAAATGCAAAACCAGGAACCGAGAACTCAAAATAATTCAGAGGTTAGATAAAAAGGAAACAATAGCTACAAGTATCTGTAAAGCCACCAGCACAGAGAGTGGCCAGTCATGCGTCGAGCAAATCTTCACCCTCCGCATGATCATTGAACAAACGTTGGAATACCAAAGGAAGATTTCTATTAATTTCATTGACTTCGAGAAGGCTTTTGACAGCGTCCACCGGCCGACTCTATGGGCTATCCTACGCCACTATGGAGTCCCTCAGCAGTTGCCTTTCGTTGTCTCTACTCCAACTCCCGTTGCTGCGTCCGGACGGATGACGGCTGCACAGATTTCTTCAAGATCAATACTGGCGTCCGACAAGGATGCGCGCTATCCCCTTTCCTCTTCCTGTTGGTAATTGACTTCATCATGCGACGATCAGTTGACCAAGCTGGCATCGGTGTGCCCTGGCACGAAGCGCGTAATCTCACTGACTTGGACTTCGCAGGTGACATCGCCCTGCTGGGCTCGACTCAGGAAGACCTCCAAAAGTTGACCGCAGCCCTGCAGAGGGAGGCGATGAAAGTTGGATTAAGAATCAGCGTCAAAAAAAACCAAGGTACTCCGAGTTGGCTATGCACGTGCCCGCATTCCTGTCATGATCAACCAACAACGTGCTGAAGAGGTGGAGAATTTTACATATCTTGGCAGCATCATCTCGAATGACGGGGTCTCTGATCGGGATGTTGACACCAGAGTAGGGAAGGCAGTTGGTGTCCTGCGACGTCTCCAACCTATTTGGAACTCGACCTCCCTGAATGTAAGGGTCAAGATCAGACTACTGAACTCTATCGTCTTCCCTACTGCACTTTACGCTAGTGAAACCTGGTGCTCAACAAGTGCAATTATTCAACACCTGAAAGTGCTTCAACAACATGGCTTGCGGCGAATCCTGAGAATTTCCTACCGGGACCGAATAACAAATGAGGAGGTCCTACGAAGAGCAGGCACCCGCCCATTAGCCGATGTTGTTGCAGAAAGGCGCTTCCGCTTTGCGGGCCATATTTTACGCCTACCCTCTCATCGCCCAGCTAAGATTGCCATGACATGGCGTCCACACACTGACAAGCGAAAGCAAGGCCGACCAAAGACCACATGGCGTCGAACATTCATGGACGATCTGAGAACTGTCGACATTGCCTGGGACGAAGCTGAAGCAGTCGCTGCTGACCGACATCGATGGAGATCACTAGCTGCCCGATGCGCCGCCCGGCGTAGGAGGAACTAAGTCTAAGTCTAAGACCAGCACAGAGAAATACAAAGAAAACACAACAGGGAAAAACGCTAGGTTCAGTACCCAGGACCACGACACTGATGCTCTATTTTCGCCTGTAAAGCAGGAGTGGGGTAGGCGGAGGTTTGCCCTGGTCAGTGTTGGGAAGGTTACTTTTAAAATGTATTCCATTACAGATTACAGAATACATGCCCCAAAATGTATTCTGTAACGTATTCTGTTACGTTACTCGACGAGAGTAACGTATTCTGAATACTTTGGATTACTTAATATATTATCATGCTTTTCACAACTACGTGAATGTACTGTTGCTGTGATTTATTACTATTACTGAAGGTCCGTGGCTCCGAACCCGTAGTAAAGGGACTTCTGACTAATACGGCGGGGTCCGTGTCGGGCTCGTAGCTGAAAACTAGCTTTACTTTGTTGTCTGGGTCAACTTTGCTTGCAACAGACAAAGAGAGGCGTTGAAAGGCTGCTCCAACGGAACTTATTGTTTCGGAGGAAAACAGGAACACAGCGTACAGTTGAGTCTTAACAGCTTACTTACAACTGGGCTCATCAGGCACTCTTCTTGGCTGCAGTGGTTATTATTATATTTACATGCTTCCAGCTCCCGTTTTTGCTCGATGACAGCTCGTACTTTTCCACTCGCCTTTTTCTCCCTCCTCGCGCTCACAGCCACATAACGAGTATGGCAGTCCATTCTCCCTGCAGCACGGACTACACTGCCCATGAGGCTACATTCTTTAGAGCTGTAGCATTCTGCAGCTTAGCACAACAACAACAACAACAACAAAAAGGCGCTCCCTCACCCAGGAAACACGCAGAGAGAGAGAGCGTCACCCTGAAACCACGGCAACCGTAATGCTGCCGCCTGGAACAACAGAACGTAGCTGTCAAACAAAACCCAAACAGTCCTGACCCGCCACAATATGAAACAGGAAAGTACCGCAGTGTAATCCATTTATTTCAACAAAGTAACTGTATTCTGAATACCACCTTTTTAAACGGTAACTGTAACGGAATACAGTTACTCATATTTTGTATTTTAAATACGTAACGGCGGTACATGTATTCCGTTACTCCCCAACACTGGCCCTGGTGCAGGTGTGCCGAATTACGTCGTAGCGCACTCCGTGCTTGCTTGGAAGTACGCACACCGGACACTAATGTTTTTGTCACTTTTTATGGAATCAAACTCAAAGTAAGGTCAGTACTTCCACGCTTTAAACGCTGCACGCTCATACTCTCTCCCGCACTCGATATATTATTCATTGTTGATCTGCACACAGCTGTTGTCACAAACGTTGCACTCGCTTACGTCACTGTCATGAGACATTCTCGCAAAAAAAACGCAGCGTTCCTACGGGCAAGTAACGGTAATCTAATTACCGTTTTTGCAATAGTAATCCCTTACTTTACTCGTTACTTGAAAAAAGTAATCAGATTACAGCCCATCTCTGATTACAAGAGTCACACACCATGTGTGCTTCCATGCCACACTGTGGTGATCTAGTACTGAGGGTATAATAAATGTGCTTTTCAGAAGCTCGACATTTCTGACTGTAAATCCAATTTTTGACTTTCATTGGAAACTGTCAACATGAAGTCATTTCTTTGCAACTTCTAAATAAACCTGTGTCATAGCTAACATAAGAAAAAGAAAATGTTAGCTTTCTAGTACATGAGTTGGAGAGAAGTATATTAACAACTACTGAACTGTTACACTGTGCTGCCTTATTGATGGTATACCAGGCCAATAGCGAGAATGCAATTGAAGTCAACTATCTCCTGCTACATGTTGCATTCGCCCAAAACTGCTTGAACTTCTATCATATTAGACTGTCACAAAGGTTTGAGGTGTGAGCCGGGTACCTTTTAGTGGGAGGAAAACGCAACCACATCCCTGAGAATAGATTTATTTTAACCTTGAGCGACAATGGAAGGCAACAGTGTTTTATTTATTTATCCTTTTATTTATTTTTTCATGAGAAATGAACATGTTTTTGAATGTATTCTGGACCCATGGACCAGTTACTCAAAAACAAGAAATGAAATCCAACAGAAGGGCTTTGTCTTTTATATGGTGACATTCTTGCCTCACATCTATTTTAATTAGAGAAGGTCAGAAGCAAATGAGGAGGTTCTAAAATGTTTTTCCATCATTTAGTTTAGAAGCGAACAAAGTATATGTCAAGGCTCGGCTGTGTGGCAGGCAGGAGGAGGACCCAAAATGCAAAACTCACACACACGGGGATGAACTCAAAAAGCAGCTTTATTGCTGGCCAAAGATAATAGGAGATACAAAACTAAACTGGGAAAAACTAACATAAAGCTCACCAGGAAACACGGGGGAATCACACACAGCATGAGGGACGACGTCACGCTGAACAGAGGGAGACGCAGACAGAAATACACAGAGGGTTAACGAGGAAAGTGGGAACACACGGGGAACACAGGTGACACTGATAATCATAACGAGACAGGGCGGGGTGAACTGAACATGACATGTACGGGCGTGAGAGTCACAAGGTAAACAGGAAGTGCACAGAGGTTCAGACAGGAGGAGAGAGAGCACGGGGAAAACAGACATAACGGGCTGGGGAAACATGAAACAACCACAAAGGGAGACGAGGGCTCATAAATACATAGAGGGGCACACAGGGGGTAAAAGCCATGAAGGGAAAACACTTAGGGAACAACACAACAGGGCAACTCAGAAAACATGGCCTAAGCAAGGAACAAAATACAAACATACAAGGAAACTAAGAACACTGGGCCAACATGGCCCAGGACCATGACAGTACCCCCCCCCCCCCTCAAGGGCTGGCTCCAGACAGCCCAAACACAGAAAAACAAAACCAAACAGAAAACAACCCAGGGCAGGCGGCGGGGGCCCAGGACGGAGGGCTCGGAACAGAAAACAAAAGAAGAGCACAGCAAACACCGGAGCCCAAGAAAACAACCCAAACACAGAGCAGTTCAGGGGGCCGACCATGCGGAAGGCAACGGCGGAGACGTGGAAACAATTCAGGAGGCCGGCCGTGCGCGAGGCAACGGCGGCGGCGAAGTGGAAACAGTTCAGGAGGCCGGCCGCGCGCAAAGCAACGGCGGCGACGTGGAAACAGTTCAGGAGGCCGGCCGCGCGCAAGGCAACGGCGGCGGCGAAGGAGACGAGGGAGCAGTTCAGGGGGCCGACCGCGCGGAAGGCGGCGGCGGCCCTCCAGTCCCAGGCGTGCTGGCCATGGCCTGGTGGGCACAGGACCAGGCGAGGACGAAGACTCGGAGGCCGGACCAGGCGGAGCAGAAGCAGAGGCTGAGGCCGGCCCAGGCGGAGCAGCTGCAGAGGCAGAGGCCGGCCCAGGCGGAGCAGCTGCAGAGGCAGAGGCCGGCCCAGGCGGAGCAGCTGCAGAGGCAGAGGCCGGCCCAGGCGGAGCAGAAGCAGAGGCAGAGGCCGGCCCAGGCGGAGCAGAAGCAGAGGCAGAGGCCGGCCCAGGCGGAGCAGAAGCAGAGGCAGAGGCCGGCCCAGGCGGAGCAGAAGCAGAGGCAGAGGCCGGCCCAGGCGATGGCGGAGCAGAAGCACAGGCAGAGGCTGGCCCAGGCGATGACGAAGCGGTCGCAGATGGCGGCTGGACAGGCTCCTCGGACCCTCCAGCTGATGCGGCGTGAGGCTGGACAGGCCCCTCGGACCCTCCAGCGGAGACAGGAGGCTGAACGGGCCCCTCGGACCCTCCAGCGGAGACAGGAGGCTGAACGGGCCCCTCGGACCCTCCAGCGGAGACAGGAGGCTGAACGGGCCCCTCGGACCCTCCAGCGGAGACGAGGAGGTGCTGGCCGGGCTCACTGGAACCCCCAGCGGACGAGGTAGATGGCGGCGTGGGAGCCGCGGAGTCTTGGATGAGCTCATCCGAGCTTCCAGCAGGAGCTGATGTAGAGCCAGAGAGGTTTGGGACCCCTGGCTGAATGTTAAGCCGAACAGAAGACCGTATTGCTATCGGGGACTGGGCCAATGGTTCAGGTGCGAGCTGAGCTACTGGAGATGCGGATGAGAGTGGGAGCTGAGCTACTGATGGTGGTGAAGTAGATAACTGCACAGGAGACTGAACTGAGGGCGTCTGCACTGGCACAGGGGACTGAACTGATGTCTGTTGTAACGGAGGTGGTGAGAGTGGAGTAGGCAGTGGAGTTGATGACTTCACAGGAGAATGAACCAGAGGTGAGTGCACAGGAGACTGAGCTAGAGGTGGTAGTGATAGTTGAGGGGAAAGTGGAGCTGGTGATTGAGTGGATGACTGTGCTAAGGGATGCTGCACTGGGGACACTGGAGACTGCACTGGGGACACTGGAGACTGCAGTGATGGTTGTAGTGGAGGTGTAACGGGTGGAGGAGTGGCTGAAGTGGCTGTGGGTCGGGCGGCTAGTGGCTCAGCTACAGAGTATAGTAACGGCAGGGCTATGGGTTGAATGTCTGACTGAGTAGCAGCCTGAATGGCTGGGTGTAGTGATGGTTGGGGTGGAAGGGAAACAGGTGGTAGTGTGGATGACGGAACTAAGGGCGACTGAGTGGCAGACCGAACTGATGACTGAAGCGATGGTAGAGGTGAAAATGGAGCGTGTGGTGGAGTTAATGGCTGAGCTAGCGGGGACACGGGAGACTGAACTGAGGGGGACACGGGAGACTGAACTGAGGGGGCTGCGAGGGAGCCGACTGAGCTGGCTGCGAGGGAGCCGACTGAGCTGGAAGTAGCTGCGAGGGAGCCGACTGAGCTGGAAGTAGCTGCGAGGGAGCCGACTGAGCTGGAAGTAGCTGCGAGGGAGCCGACTGAGCTGGAAGTAGCTGCGAGGGAGCCGACTGAGCTGGAAGTAGCTGCGAGGGAGCCGACTGAGCTTCTGGTAGCTGCACAGGCGATAAGCAGCTCGCATTGACTTCCGCCACACAAAACACAGCCCCTGAATGAACAGTCATAATGTCTGGAAAAGACACAGAGTTCTCACTCACCACAGCAGGTGAATTAGAAGGCCGAATGTCCGGCTGTGGGGTGGCGCGTCGGCGGCGTGAATGCCGTTTTCTTCGGGAAGCCGGAGGTGCGGTGATGGAGGAAACCGGCAACGACGGAGAGATCACGGCCGGCTCCTCATCCTCCGACCACATTGCTGCGAGAAAAGCAGCGGGTGAGTGACAGTCAGAGTGGAGGGTGGATGGAGAGGAGTCCAGTGGCAGCAGCGTGGAAACGTTTCCCGATTGTGGCGGTCGCTGTTGCGGTATGACGAGCTCGCGAACTTGTACTGTCTCCTTGGCTTTCTGCAGATTGGACAGTAGGCCCGAAAATCCTGAGAGCTCGTGAAGATGGGGATTCCCCTTGAGAATAGCCTCGATGGCGTTTATCCCAATGGACATGGCTTTAATGTCCGAGGCGTGGGAAACTCGCTCCCACAGGCTGAAGATGCGGGCCAAATCGCTTTCCCGGGAGGAGCCTGCTGGGTCCATGTCTGGTGACGTCGTACTGTCAAGGCTCGGCTGTGTGGCAGGCAGGAGGAGGACCCAAAATGCAAAACTCACACACACGGGGATGAACTCAAAAAGCAGCTTTATTGCTGGCCAAAGATAATAGGAGATACAAAACTAAACTGGGAAAAACTAACATAAAGCTCACCAGGAAACACGGGGGAATCACACACAGCATGAGGGACGACGTCACGCTGAACAGAGGGAGACGCAGACAGAAATACACAGAGGGTTAACGAGGAAAGTGGGAACACACGGGGAACACAGGTGACACTGATAATCATAACGAGACAGGGCGGGGTGAACTGAACATGACATGTACGGGCGTGAGAGTCACAAGGTAAACAGGAAGTGCACAGAGGTTCAGACAGGAGGAGAGAGAGCACGGGGAAAACACAGACATAACGGGCTGGGGAAACATGAAACAACCACAAAGGGAGACGAGGGCTCATAAATACATAGAGGGGCACACAGGGGGTAAAAGCCATGAAGGGAAAACACTTAGGGAACAACACAACAGGGCAACTCAGAAAACATGGCCTAAGCAAGGAACAAAATACAAACATACAAGGAAACTAAGAACACTGGGCCAACATGGCCCAGGACCATGACAGTATAAACTTGAACTTCACTACCTTGATAGAGTGATTCAGAGCAATTTTCCACGACACACTATCTGCAGCTGCGTGCATGCCCTTCAGTTTTTGTATGCTCAATTCTTTGCTGTTATTTTGATGGCCAAGGATAAATTCTACGCTCTGCCAGTTTACTACTGCATGAAAGAATGTGTGGGAACAAGGTGAGCTGCTGAGCTGCTTTGCCCGATTGTGAAATGATGATGACGATAAAAGCGTTAATTTGGTTTAAATATATATATATATATATATATATATATATAGTAGTTGACCTGCTTATTAACACTAATATCGAATCATGTATGTCTGGGGGTGAGTTTGATCGCATTATACTCTGCAGTAAATGCTAGTATATTAAAAAAATATATATATATTATATTATATATTTAAAAAGTGAAAAGCTCACATGCTTATACTCCTGCCTAATCTGTTCAGTGGGACTGTCCCACTCACATTTGGCCAACATGAATCCCCGAACAAAAGGATCGTGTAATCTGGTGAAAAAAATCCCCATCAGATTATGTGTGAATGAGGGATTCTGTCACGTGCGTGTTGTAAAATAAGAGGAGAGGCGTGCTGCGAGCATGGAGAAATAACAGCAGTAACATTATGTCATCCAAAGTACTGATCCTCTGATAGCATGCTCTGGCAGAAGGACTCGGGTGTTCGCATAAACCCCATAATCTTATGGCATGTGTCCTTTCTGCATGTCTATGTATGTAGGGAGATTGGAGATAACAAACAGAGTTAGAGGGTGACAGAAATCAGCAGCAACAACAACGGCTCTAGCTGTTCTGCAGCACGCAATATCCAACATGTCTGTGCATTTCCACTTGAGAACATCACGGTTTTCATGATTTATCCCACAGCTCTCTGCTGTGGGATAGCTGCCAAGGCAACTGTTTTTTATCAAGGATGTAAGCGCTCCGTCATGGCTCTCCTTCTTCATTAGATCATAACCATTAGTGTAAAAACAGACGCCGCAATAAGGAGTGGGGGTTTGGCCCCAACAGTCAATAATCTCTGCTGACACGATGAGAAGCTGAAGATGTCGAGCCTGCCTGTCAGGCTGCCAAATGCTCGTGTCTTGCTACCCTTTTAACCAAAGATACAAGCACTGATTTCATCCAGGACGCCGTCTTTGCATGACGTACTTCAGTGGTGTGAGTTTGCAAAGATATTCAGGAAGGATGTGGTAGCAAGGCAACCTTTATGATTATGGTTATGTTAGTTGCCACTTAAATTGATGCCATTTTAGGGGATCATACTTGAATTACTTGGAATGATCAGAAGCATATGAGACCAAGCAGATTAACAATGAATGAATAAATAAATAAAATTAAAAGAAAGATCAAATCATTCCATAATATCGAGACCAGATAAATGAATTTTATTCCTCTTTTGCCCTTGGCCCCTCTTGTGTATTCAACTTTTCCTTTTCTTTCAGAACAATATGTACGAAAACTGAATGAAGAAAAAAACAACTTTCCAAAGCAGAAAATGCTGCTATTCTGCAGCTATGAGAGCATAAATAGTTGTGACCTTTAACTGCTCTGTTCTTCATGTTCGCACTTTCTGGTATTTTATTTCCTTTTTGAGGAGCAAAAGCCTCCAGCCAGGCATTTATCTATGGAAGCGATCGGAGCAAATAAGGTGTATTTTCAAGGTTTTAAAATATGCACGTCAACTAATGGGTGCATTAAATTGTCATTCGAACTTGAATGTTTAAGAATAACGAACTGTGGAGTTTTGATTTCTCTGAAGAATAAGACTCTATACTTGTGGCTTTCTGTGTAAGTCTGGGGAAAAAAAACAAAAATGCAGATGAATGACAATCCCAGTGCTGTCGGAGATAACAGAAAGCTGTCCTCCTAACTTTGCTGTAACACACTTCACTGAGACGGAGTAGTTTTGGGTATAAAAGACTTTTTAGTCTCCAGTATTTCTTCATATTTATTCATTTTATCCATTTGGGCCCACAGCCTGTCAGCGTGGCTGCATATACCTGTGTTGGTTCTGTCTAACTACTTCTGGTTTCTCCAACAATCTAAAGACTTGTATAAAGATTGATGGGTGATGCTAAGTTTGCTGTAAGTCCGGATGTGTGTATGTATGAATGGCTGGACAGATGGGTGGATGGGAACTGTTGTTTTTTTATGCTATAAAACTAATCTGACTTAATGGGATTTGAATTGTTCATTGCAATGATTGTAACAGGAACAATAGATTTCTGGCACTTCGTTGCATGTCTACCAGTGTGAGTCAGTCATCAGTGTCAGTCTGCAGAGTTGTGATGAAGACAGATTTAGCTCGCCGAGCGTTGATTGGCCATGTCAGTCGGGTTCCTGTGCTCCGGTGACTTCAGGCGATTGCACACAGTCGTTTCTACCATACACTAAACCAAGGCCTCCACAGGATGCCTGCCCGGTCCATCTGCACTTGTTTGAAATGCTGCTCCACATCAGCCTTCAAAATTTACTTTAGCCAATAATCAGCTTTTTCAAATGTCTTAACAATACAAACTGATTAAATAATTATGAAGTGAATATAGCTGCCAAAAGATTAAGTGCTATTATGGAGCACTTCAGTCAAAGCGTATTTCAGTTATTTATTAGCTGTCTGAGTGGCTGTTGTGTTGCAGTCTACAAGATCATAAAGTCAGAAGTTAACAGGTTTTCAGAACACAAGGTGTTGTTTTGTCGCCATGTGTCTTAATTTGTCCCGAAAACAACACAAAGAATTAAAACTTTTTCAGTATAGACGCAGAGGACTTTTCTCATCACATTTTTTAAATTTCACATTATTTAAACCACACAGACGTTGTGGGATTGGTCAGGTTGATATTCGCATCAAGCTGAACTACTGGAATACAAGTACTTAATACATTTTAATGACACCTGTTATCCTTGTATTACTTCTGTAATAGAAATCGCAGTTTAAAATAATCTGCAAACTGTACAACTCCAGAGATTTTTTATTTCAGTATCTCAAAAATTCTCGTCCATGAACGACGGTGGCTTTTATTGTGAACTGCGTTGCGAGTTGGTTGAAAAGGACATTTTATAACTGTGGCCTTGCAATCTGAAAAGGAAAATTGTGAAGAACGTGACACAAAACTACAACAATGCTACTACGGTTTTGTATTGATTTCTGCCCAGCTTTAGCATGTACGAAGGCAACATAACCTTCACTTTTGCTATGAGAATGTGAAATAATAATGCAGGCACAGAGCGCCGTCAGAACAAATAAAGGAAGGGACATTCTTGGACAATTTATCTTTCTTTCTTTCTTTCTTTCTTTAAAAAAAAAGTCCTCCAAGGCAGTGCTGTGTGAGTGAGTCACGGAGTTTCTGAATGGCGGGCTGGGTTTATAAACCAATGCCAGCCCTCAACACACGGATTTGGAGGCCACTTGGCTTTGCAGTCTGTGACGGATGCACATGCAGGAAGGTCCATCAGCCTCAGCATCCTTACTTGTAACCCTGGCGGGCACAGGAACACAAAGACATCGCTTCATCATGAGGTCTTTCTTCTTACTGCTCTTCTCGCTGTTGTTTGTGTCCCACGGATCTTCAGCCGTAATCACAGGGGTAAGTACAGCCAAACAGGTACATACTTCATGGGTAAATAAAACGATTAGGCAGATGCTTTGTTTTTCTTTGATAGTTTTTCATGGACGCTGCTACAAATTAGCCTTGTAATAATGGGCAATATAGGGTTATCTATACATATCAAACTTCAAACACTTCAAATATCTTTATCTATATCTGTCTATCTACACACACATACACATGCACACAGGTAGATATAAAATACATAGTTCTTCATTGTGACATTTATCATTCACTTGTATTTTTTTTCATCTGACAATTCATCCCCATAGATAGATAGATAAGAAAAATCTGTTAATAGAATATGTAAATGTATGTTATATATACATTAATTTGCATTTTTAATACTGTAATAGAAAAAAAATCAAAGACAAAATATTCCTTGTATCTGACCACCCAGCAAAGCGAAGCATCCATATATAACAATAACAACACCTAAATGACCAATTACACATACTGTGTGTCATTTCAGATTCTGAAGCATGGCGGTTGATGACCAGTTTTTCCATTAATAAACTCATTTCATTTCTAAACTCCAATGCCTCTGCATCCTTTTTGATCATTTTGCTATCCGAGTCAAATCTTACATCCACACCCTTCCAATAAAACAGCCCTGTCTGTCACCACAGCCCTCTCACTCTGTGTCGCTCATTGTGAATTGAGAGAGGAGCGCGCAGCCATGAAACAGAAAGTGATTTCCATCCGCATCTGTCACATGAAATCACTTCTGTTCCTCTTCATTGTGTTCCCTTCATCTCATCTAAAGCGAGAGCTGTCACTCAGCTTCTCAGCTCTACACTCCAAGTGGTAAAATCACCAGCAGTTCTAAAGCTTTTTTTTGTTTTGCTGAGGTATGACTGCAAGTGTAATCACACGCTCAAAATACAGCACAATGCACTGCAGTGTGTAATCGTGCCTCAGCTGCTATCACATTTCTCGCCAGCCTTTTCCTGTTAACGCTACCATAATTCTGCTTGACTGCATTTTTTATGTGTGCATGCTATAATTACATAAAGTCAGTACATCTTTCCTTTGATTAGACTGGAGAAAACACTGATGGGTGTTTGCAGAACTTTTACACACCTGACAAAATCGAGCTGTCTTTTTCATACGTAGTACGTGTGTGTGTGTGTGTGTGTGTGTGTGTGTGTGTGTGTGTGTGTGTGTGTGTGTGTGTGTGTGTGTGTGTGTGTGTGTGTGTGTGTGTGTGTGTGTGTGCGTGTGTGTTTGTAGGCCTGTGAAAGGGACTCCCAGTGTGGAGGAGGGATGTGCTGTGCAGTGAGTTTGTGGATTCGCAGCCTGCGTATGTGTACGCCCATGGGACAGGAAGGAGAGGACTGTCATCCTCTGAGCCACAAGGTGAGAGTTTCTATAACAGCCTGACTGCTGGTGTCAGTGATGATGCAGGAGGGCATGAGAAGAGGCGGCAGAAATTCACACAGGAGGCCGTAAAACAACGCCTCTGCCTCTGTTTTCCAACCATCCATTATGGCTGACGAACCTGTAACCAGCACCTCATAATTCTCTCCCTCTAGGTTCCCTTCTTTGGCAAAAGGCTTCATCATACCTGCCCCTGTTTGCCGAACCTGTCATGTATTACCATCATGGAAGGCAAATCCAAATGTCTCTCACCCTACAAGTATCCTGACTTCTACCTCTGAGGACCTGCATTTACACTGTAAATATTTTATCTGCCTTTAAAAGCCTTTTTTATTTGGAATAAAGAGATATATTTAACAACGCGTCACCCTATTGGCTCAAATTAAACCATCCATTTAAAGGAAAACCCTCTTGTCCTTTTGGATCTTACGCTACCTAAAATACATTTTGACATTTCACTTTGAGATAAACCAAAAATAATACAAGTATAAATTCAGGGATTGATTTCTTTGATTAGTTTATTTTATTTAACAATATCGTCTATGAATAAAATGCCCAAAGGGACACGCCAGCATTGTTAAGACTCATACTTTAACATCGTTTAAGTTCTTGGTGAGCTTGCAGTTGCCCTTTTGGGAAGCATGAGAAGAAACACGTGTTATTGCAGCAGTAATGAAATGACATGCCTGCTGAGTGATGCTCACTGTGTGTTACAGTTTCATTATCCAGTCATAACTGAAACATAGAAGTGACTTTGTTTTTTTCATGCTTAATCACTTTTCCAACCACAAAATACCAAAACAAGAACCGTGGAGAACATTTTAATTGCTGCTAAAATACAAAGGTGCTTTTTTTAAAATTCACACTCACCACAACAGCAGCGTTTACACCACCAGGAAACACAGAGACTGCTATGAAATTAATCACTGTCAGGCTGTGATTTCTTCAAGGCTTAAGGCTAAAATTAGATTCGCCCAGTGTGTAAAGCAGTGACTCATATCTCCCATTTTTATAACAGATATTGGTCTTCTGTGGCTGTGAAGATCATTCAACCAACTTGAAACGCTCTCTTAGCTGCGCAACAACTTCAAAATATGACTTGACTGTCTAAAGCTTAAAAAAATATTAAAATCAGGGCTTCCAGGAAGTTTAAATGTCAAACATTACCAGGTTCTTGCCTCTTAAATGTGTTGGCTGCATTTCTGTGACTTGCAGTATATCAAAATTAACATCTACAGTTCTGAGGCAGCTGAGCTAACCAAGTCCAGTGATGATGACCAATGATGGAGTGAAAAAGTAAGTATGGAAGTAAGAAAAAACAATAATCACTAGAAGTCTTAAAGGGTTTACACATAAAGCTGAAAAAAGGTAGCAAGTGAAATCATGGTGTTACCTGAGCCAGCCTTAGGTGAAGCTGAAGACCACTCTGAAAATGAAAGATGTTCAAAGGTGGTGACCATACTCAGCCCTCCCTGTTAGCAGTAGCATCTGAATTGTGGGTAATGTAGTCACCAGGTGTTTAACAAGGAGGAACAAGCTAAATCAATGAGGTGCTACAAGAATACTGATCGAATACTTGAATACTCAGTTGAGCGTACCATTTTGAAACAGCTATACCTCCATCTGTCCAAACAGTGTTTTTGTAAAACCCATTAAGGATGACAGAGGTCACTGTGGTTTGCTTAGGGGTTGGCTAGAATGAGAAGGTCACTAGCAAAGCCAGCAGGAAAATCCAGGTAGCAGGAATCATAATTCCCCAGCTTCACAATGCAGCCTGCGTGCCCTGAAGACAACATTGTGTACCTAAAAATACCCACCCTGTATCTGCATCGCATGAGAGCACGTGCAGGTGAGGATCTTCCTGCAGCTGTGGAGCCACAGAAACGATGCTGTGAGACCTCTGCACGCTGTCAGCAGAGCAGAACCAGCTGTCCTGAACAGTCATGCATGATGTGATGTTAATGGTTATAGATGCACTGAAGGCAGACAGTGTGTCGAGGAACCTGGTATACTGCTTTTGATAGAACGAAAAGGACTGAAGCTCAGAAAAAACTTCATAAAGCAAAGAGATGTCTTTATTATTATTATTATTCATCAAGGCCAATGCCAATTAGCAAAACAGCTATTGCTGAATCAATCAGGAGCTTGATTGAGTTTGATTAAAACACGGTTGGAACTGTTTAATGAGCAGTTAGTTGACACCGAGTCTGTCAGACTTTTTTAAAGGTTTAAATCAAACCTCTGGCCTTTAAACTAAACAGCTACGAGCAGTTTGTCATGTATACATGGTAACAATTTGCCGACACACTGACATTGTGACGTGAAACTGACGTGAGGTATTCCCACCGGCTGTAATTAGCTCGACGGGAGATTTCTTCAATGATAGGCAAATTGGTGGTAAATGTCAGGGTCGGTGTCAGACTGTCAGAATCAAAGAGCAAAGGTGTCTCTTTATATTCTCCATTTAAACCTGATGTTCACCCGTGCACAGAGAAGGGAGGTGGGGGGTGTGGTTGTTATGCCGTTGTTTGCAAATGTGTGTGGAAGGAGGCATGCACGCCCTCAGATCTGAGTTATAATTGTACACATGAGTAAAACTCAATGTAATGTCTGTTGTGAAGATTTTACCTCAAATCACAAGCAAAGGCTACAAATTCAGATCAATTTACAGCTTAGAAAGCTAACTAACAGTTTCGACTCATAATTAAAGCACATTAACATTTATTTCTCACATATGCTAATCTTTATACATCCACGGATTTATTTATTTCTCGTTTCTTGTTGTTTCTTGTACGCATTCAAAAATGCACACAGGGACAGAGTTACAATTTTGCAACTCTCCACACACATTTACAGACACTCCTGGGGATTTGAATGGATCAAAAGACACAAGTTTATGTCTTCTCAACACCCCACTAGCCTTATCTTTTGTTTAATACTAGATAACATTAAAGAGATTTCATCAGAGATTCCAGTTGTAAACAGCTGTTTCACAGGCAACAAATTAAATTCAAATAGAGAGAAGCATTAAAGAGCGTTTTAAAATGGTAAAAGAATAAAGTATGACGTGAGTCTTACTGGCACCCTCCTTCATGGTGTTAAAGCAGTTATATCCAATTGCTATACATAAGTCCAGTGTTGAATTTGGGTTGAGACAGAATAAAGAAAATGTGGTCTTAAATAAGTGGACATTTGGGCAGTGGAGGGATTGTCTAATAGCACTTTCACTCAGTTGCATTATGGTGAATATTGCACCTGAAAATGTGTCCTACAAAGCATCTCACTCTCTGTTGCTTTTAAGAACTCTCTTTGCATGAAGGTGCAATACCAAGTTGCTCACATGCCCCTTTATGAAACCTTAAAGATCAGAAAGAATTCACAGGGTCATGCATTCACTCAATTAGCAACCAGTTTGCCAAAATATACTATAAATAGTTTTATTCAGCTGGGATATTCTTCCTTTTAAAATCTGTAGCTGACTGCAGCAAGTTCACACCCATCATCGGGGCTGTCAGCAGCTATAAATATATAAACACCAATATGAACACTCAAATTAGCATGCCAATCAAAGTAGTTTACAAAAACTTAATTGAAACAAACATATACTGTTATACTAAACAGTGGGTCTGGTATGTGAGGGCTGATTTCTCTCTTAGGGAACGGCTTACCTTCAAGCCATTCAAGAATGGAGTGATACCGTTAAATGCAGATGACTGAGTCAAACAACTTATCATCCATTTCTTATTTATTTGCTAAGAAATACAAAGAATGAAACTGTCCTTTTCAAAGCACCAAATTGTTCACATTTCTTCTCAGTGTTCCATCCATAGAAAACGAATGCTGCTTGTAATGTACTGTATGTTCTTTGGGGGAATGTAAATCGACCTGCTCAACACAGGAGATGATGGAGAAGAAGAATTTGCGAAATGCTTTTAAAGTGAGTTCAAACACCTCGTTCAACACAAAGAGTTCTGAGAGATTATGAACTATACAAGGATATATGGGTGTAAAAAAAAGCTCGAGGAAGGGGTTAGCAGGGCTTTACAGTATTTACAAATGTGATATTGCCTTCATTAAAAACATACTGTGATCTGTGTCTTAGCTTTAGTATTTAAATGACTGATAAGTAAAGCGGATACAGATGTTGGATGGGGGTGGGGGTCTGATCAAGTGTAGTTCTGCATTGCTTTTTGTAGTTTTCCAGTGGGCCACAACATCAAATTGATTTGTTGGGATAATATTTCTTTTTTTTTTTAATATCCAAAGAAAATAGGCAAAATGACATTCGTGTAAAATATGGAGATATGGAAAAAGGTCATTCATCAAAGGTAGGATTTAACAGGGCACATGTAAGTTGCATGTGCTACGTCTTACCTCTGGAATGAATAACACCTAAACACATGCAGAGGCAAAAATGAAGAGTGGTTTTCCCATGATACCCAGCTAGAGAGGCAAAAAACCCTCCAATACACTGCAGCCTATTTCTTTTTAATTAAATCATTACATATTATGCTTCATGTGAGTTAAATCAGTCCAGAAAGCAAAATATAGCAGGAATTTACACCATCAGTAAAGTTCTGTCAGATTAAAATAGCGTGTAAACCCTTTGCCACTGATAGAAATGTGGGTAAACTATTCCGTGTACATTCTGAAATCCTACACAAACGTGACTTTGGCAGTATTTGAGGGTCCCGCTGCGGTTCAGATGACACAGTACGGCTCCATGGGTGTCTGCGTTCCCAGGCAACAGGGGAAACACGCTCGGAGCCTCATCCGGAGCTCCTTGTTGAACAGAAAGCTGATGATGGGGTTCGCTCCCGCCTGGGCGAAGCTCATCCACACAGCAGCCGTCAGGTAAAGCTGCGGGACCGGGGCCCCTCGCACAAATATCCTCAGGTAACAGGCGCTTATGTAGGGCGCCCACAAAATGAGGAAGGTCAGCGTAATCATGTAGTACATCTTCCCGATGCGCTTCTCCATCTTAAACTCATCCAGCACCAGCAGTCTCCTGTTGCCCGGGTGCGAAGCCTGTCTGATCCCCACCAGCGTCGGAGGGGTCGGTCCGCGGCCGAAGCCGGCGATCCAGTTGGCGGCGGCTTGCCCGGTGGCCCCGGGGCCGTGGAAAGTCCAGTTCTGGCTGATAGCTGGCACCAGCTGAGCCGGCTTCATCTTGCGGTGGTCGTAAACGAAGCACAGCATCTTTATGTAAACCACATGAGTCGTCCCCACGATGACGGCCAGCATCAGCATGAAGCCCAGGGTGTCGTTCGCCTTCACGTAGCGGTGCTCGAAGATGCACTGCTCCTCCTCACGGATAAACTTATAGGTGCCCACGTCGAAAACCGGAGGAAAAGCCATCGCCACGGAGAGAGTCCACACCATGCAGATCACCGCCACGCACGTACACAGATTCATCCGCTTCGAGTAGAACCTGTGGTGGGCGATCGCCATGTACCGGGTGACGCTGACGCAGAAGAGCAGGAAGGCGACGTGGAAGCAGAAAAGCACCGACATGAAGGCGACGATCTTGCAGCTCAGGGGGCTGTACGGCCAGGCGGAGCCGCCGCCGATCGATGCCATCACGAAGGGGAAGCAGACAGCAGAGCGCACCACGTCCGCCAGGCACAGATCCAGCAGGAAATAGTAGGGCGCCTTATGCAGCGAGCTGTCCTTCAGCAGCAGCAGCGACAGCGACGCGTTGCCCAGCAGACTGATGCCCATGATCAGACCCAGCGAGGCCAGCTTGACCGCAGAGGCCGTGGACGCATAGTTCTGTAAGGACGGGCTGCTCTCTCCTAACTCGCTTGTGTTTGCCATCTATGCAGCCCAGGTAGCGCGTATTCCCACATCAATTCACCGACGAGCAGCAGCGGTATCCTTTCCCCCCCCCCCCCCCCCCCCCCCCCCCTCTCTCTTCCAGGTCTGAATTTAGAACAAAATCAACACGATCCGCCGCCCCCTTCAGCTGAAAACTACTCAGGAATAAATCCCATCTGGATGCGCATTAATCCCCATCATAAACAAAACAGAACCAAACAAAACAAACAAAAAGAAAAATCATTTCACGTCTCTTTTTTTCTTCTTATCCTTCATCTCAAAGCGCGTCAGAAGCAGCCCTCTCCATGCTTCTGATCTCTGCTGGACAGAGGCGACCAGGGTTAGCTTCAGACACCATTTCGGAGAGCATCCGTTCAGACGAGCGGCTCAGAGAACACATCTCAATTTTCACCGATGGCGGAGGTCTCCCGTTCCCGTCTTGAGGAATTAAAAAAAGCAGCTGTGCGGCAGCATGGCGCAACACTTACGTATCCACAGCCTCGTCAAAAGGACGCCGAATTATAGCTGTCACACGGAGACTGCAAATAGCACACAGCTGAGCGGAGGTCGAAGCTCACCGAGGTGGAAGCATCAGTAGGCTACGGGTCTGTGTCGGTGTGTGCAGCGTCTAGTCTATGCGACGCACGTCCGCCTGCATGTAGTGAGCAGGCCTGGGATCAGTCAGGAGTTTCAGCTCCTGCCAGCTATAGGTAGCACGTGTCTGCGCGCTCATGAGATGCAAATGCTTAGAGACAGATCGCCTTTATGACATTATGCAATGTTTTATATTTAGGATGTGAAGAAAAAAAGAACTTTGATCCTACATCTGCACTTGGAGATAAAAAAAAAAAAAGATGATGTTTTACTGCGTGTTATATAATGATTATTATTGAGATCAAGAAATTGCACAGGGGTCAAGAGGTCCACAAGCACACTTGAATGGTCTGTAAAGTCAGTATGCAGGCTACTCATGCACAGGCCATAATGTAACGTTTCTTTGTGGCCATCTCTCTCATGTAAAACCATTTTTAAAATGTATGAAACACAGTAGCCTACACAGTCTACATTGTAACTTTTATTCAACTTTTTGCACCAAAAAGTTCATTAAGTTCATTTAAATGATCATTTCTGCTGCGCTAATCAATCCTGTTTTCATAGCATGGAAGTAAACATGTACAATGGATGTTTATTTCAGCCATGCAAATGCAAAGAATGTCTGTAATTTATATCAGTGCATTTAACCATTTACCACAGTTTTGATGTTCAGGGAAGTATATTATCTGTACCATCTGCTGCTGTTACCATAAGTTACTATTTGCACATATATTCAGGAGTATGGTTGTAAAACATTTTTCATTTCATATTTTTTACATGAATGTTTTAAAGTATGAAACACTTTTGCTGATACTTTCTTTTGTATACAAAAGAAAGTATCAGCAAAAGTGTTTCATACTTTATATACCCACCTGACTGGAGCGTGGAAATATTACACTGCAACGCACCAACTAAGTGTCCTTTTGACAAATTATAGATTGACAGGAATGATTATTGCTCTGTGGAGTGTGGAGCTGTCTGTGTTTAGATTTTCATTCTAGTGGATGTCTAATGTGGTTGCCAGTGTGCCTGTGTCCCCGGACATGGTAAAGCATTATAAGGTTAAGACTCTTATAGTAACTAATGGCTTCCTGTCATTGCCTGTGTTCAGGGTTATCATTAAAACCAGTGAAACCAGTGCTCCTGTAATTGTGCAATGTATGGGGCACAAAGATTTAGCAAAAACTGATAATATATTCATATATAATATAATGATTTGTATAATATTAACTTGGTGTTCCATTCATTAGGACATTTTGTGATTTATTTACTTTATGTTACTTGCCAGACATTTGCTTTTAAATTAAAGCTCTTTTACCTTGCTATGCTAAATTAACCGTTCAACCTAATCTCCTAAATCACTGCACAGTTTTTTTTTAACGAGCCAAGTATCACATTGACTAAGATTTCTATTTTTGTATTTTTTGCATCCTTCAAACAAATGTCATTTATTGCTTTTATAAATGACATTGACTTTAAATTGGTTGTATAGTAATCTTTTTAAGGAAATGAAAATGACTGTTTTAAATTCTGATGCGGGGCCAGAGGTTTCCCCGAAGTTGACACACATGCCACAAGTTAGAATGGCAAGTTCACTTACACTCAGTCTGATGAAGTTGGTGCATTTTTAAGCATTTCTAAAGGATGTGGTGGGTTTTTTATCCTGGAAAAAAATTAAAGATAAACACTTTGTTGCAACAGCACCATCTGGTGACCCTTCATGAAAAAGAAAGGCCAGCACAACCCTACTGAATGGCCATACTAAAATACGGGATAGTCAAATCCATCTCAGCAGGGGTTGTGTATTTTTAATTAAAGCTAACATGTGACTAGACTGCACCTGCTGCTCGTGCTGCAGTGATTTTCCAGCATGCCTTGCAACCAACCGGCTTGCATGCTGAGTTCAATGAGCATAAGAGCTCCAGCTTTTAAGCCCTCAAAGCTATCGTAAAGACAAATATTTGGTTTGTTAGGGGATTCATGCATTCAAGTCCAAAGGAATAATTAAAGAGGGATGTTCAGGCAAGCAATACAAATATTATAAATCCCATAAAAACCCCTGGAACATCCACATGGTTCCATCTCAATGGAATAAAGATACAATAAAGGTGGTAAATTTTTGAATTTTGATTAGATGTTATAGGATCATACAGATTGTAAAACAGTGAGAAAGTGCTAAGTTCATATTTGTAGAAGTAATTTTGTCCCTAAAACTGTTATATTTGGTTATTAGATTTGAGATGTCCAGGTTTAGCACTGGTTTGCTTTGGTGGAAAGTTTAAACTTAGCGATCTAGTGGCTGCTCAGCTGAGATCTGCTGAGTAAATGCCCAAAGTGGAAATAGTATAAAACCTTGGCAAAACAAAACAGCCTGTAATTATATATACATCTGTCTTGACCTCGTTTAAGTCTTTGCGCTGACATTTCTGAACTTGAATATTTCCCTAACCAAAGTGTCCTAAAAACAGGCAACAAGAGGTTTTGGACCAAAGATAGTGAAATAAAAAGATGCCTTACTTGAAAAATACAGAACAGATTTCATGGAATCACTGTTTCCTGTTCTAGTAGACACCCTTCATCAGTACTTGGTGCAACAATCCAATGTTTGTTATAAATAGATCCACTGCTCTGCACAATCAGCCTTTTAGACAGATTTATTTTCCTACTCTTGGCTCTGTATGATACCAATGAGTAGTGAAGTCCTTAATATATCTCAAGCACACAGTTTTGACTGTGAGCACTGAAGCCAGATTCAAATGTTCTGTTTGTGAGGGGCAGCCAATCAGAAAAAGAGTTGGCTCAAGGAGAGGGCTGGGTTATAAATGAGTGGAAAGGTTTGTTTTCGATGAAGTGAGAAGCTGTATTTTGGAATGTGAATCATGCAAAGCTATTGTAGAAAAATCCAACAACAAAAATATGGAACTGGAAATGAACATTAGTTGTGTGCAAATTTTGGTATTGAGACGACACCAAGTACATACAGCGCCAGTGTTGTTGATACCAATACTGATACTTTTAACCTATGAATGCAGCCTATGTAAGGAAGAGCAGATTATGATTTATGAGACAAATCATCATCAATTTGCACATTCTTAACATATTTTAATGACCACTAAATTACTGTGTCTTTGTCTTTCTACAATAATTAGCTAATATATAAAAATAAATATAGGTTTTGTTTTTAAACTGTTTTTTTTTTGGAGACCTAGAATGTAAATGTGCCTGTCTCTGAAGCACTTCTGTTGTTTAAATGTGCCGTAGGCTATAAATAAAATAGACGTGACAGTCAACACAAGTTCCGAAAATTTTCATAGTAGGCTACAGCACATGCCACATGATGTGACATTGCAAGGCTAGCATAAAAACACCTTTAGAGAATAGAAACAAAGTATCGATTCTATCGATCCAATACCAATCTGATACTAATACCATCAGTGCCGGATCTAGAAAATCATACATGGGGGAGGAGAAGGAGAGGGGCAAGAGGTCTAGACAGGGTGGCATATACATCTTTAGTGAAGTATGTGTAAAAATCACCTATATGTAAATGGAGCCAACAAAATAATAAAAAAAGAAGCAATCAGCTTTTACAAGTATTCTAAGAACATTAAAGTTGTGTGTTTGTTTTGGGGGGGGGGGGACGACAAGGGCCAGCGTCCTGCAGGTTTTAGATGTGTCCTTGGTCTAACACAGCTGATTTAAATGGATAAATGACCTCCTCAACATGTCTTGAAGTTCTCCAGAGGCCTGATAATAAAACTAATCATCCGGTGTGGTGACCAGAGATGTTAACAAGTAACGCGTTACTGTAATCCGATTACTTTTTTTGAGTAACGAGTAAAGTAAGGGATTACTATTGCAAAAACGGTAATTAGATTACTGTTACTTTCCCGTAAGCACGCTGCATTACTAAAACCGTGATTTTCTTGCGAGAGTGTCTCATGACAATGACGTAAGCGAGTGCGACGTTCGTGGCAACAGCTGTGTGCAGATCAACAATGGATAATATGTCGAGTACGGGAAACAGTATGAGCATGCAGCGTTTAAAGCGTGGAAGTACTGACCTTACTTTGAGTTTGATTCCGTAAAAAGTGACAAAAACATTAGCGTCCGCTGCTCACTGCGTGGGAAGAAAACCCCTAAACTTCCGAGCAAGCACCGAGTGCGCTACCACGTAATGTGAAATTCACAGAGAAACTCACGGATTCTTCAACTGACCGCTGCGGCACACCTGCACCAGGGCAAACCTCCGCCTACGCCACTCCTGCTTTACAGGTGAAAATAGAGCAACAGGACCGCTGAGTCTTTGATTTTATTTATTTTCTGCTGTGTTTCACTTGCATTTATTTGAAAGAGTGTAAACACAAAAAATATTTTATTTTATGTGCTGGAATGTGCAGAAAATAGGTTTAAATATTAAACAAATTTCTTCCAGTCAGAGAATGTTGCATATAATTTAATTTTTGCTTGATGCATAAAGTTAAAAGATTAAAACTAATAAAACAAGTTTACAAAATGAGACTTTTCCCTTTGATTACATTTTGTATGATGGATTATGCAGAAAAAGTAGAATTGGGCTGAAAGATCTATCACTTTATTACCTATTCAGGTTGTAAATCGTGTTTTTAAAAAGTAACTAAGTAATTACTTACTTTTGAAAATAAGTAATCAGTAAAGTAACGGGATTACCTTTTGGGGGAAGTAATCAGTAATTAGTTACTGATTACTTTTTTCAAGTAACTTGACCAACACTGGTGGTGACCCCCCCACACATGGTTGCACTGAGTAGGAGACTCTGTATGTCATTGTACATTGGTATAGTGACAATAAAGGTATTCTATTCTATTCTATATCTAAAACCATCAGGACACCGGCCCCTGAGGCCTGGAGTTCCCCAGTCCTGCACTACAGAAAGGAGGCAGTAGCCCCCCCGCCCCCCGTAGATCCGCCCCTGAATGCCAGCATCGGTATTTGATTGCTCAACCCACTTCAAATGATCATAACAGGTAGGTTTAATACATGTACTGAGCATAGCCATGTCCCCTGTAGACAAAAATTGTAATTGTCCCTGTTCTACAATTATCGCAAAAATATATTTTGCCCCTTGTGATGCAAACTAATATTAGATTATTAATATGTCCCTTGTACTTCCGTGACTGCTATTTAGATATTTGGGCCACCCGAAAATGATGCCGAGTGAGCTCTCATCCTTTTTCCCCCTCATCTCCTGGGTGGACCAACGGCGACGTTTCTGCCCAGTGACGCAGAGACGTCAGCAGTCGGTGGGCGGAAAAGCGGTAGTGTGTTTCTGTAAGTGCAGATAAAGGCGAACCGGGTTTTTTTATCAAGTCCTTTCATAACGGATAACGTACGACTTTAGTTCCGAGCCTGGTGAAATGGCGGTTCCTGCGGGTCAGACGGACGTCCAGATGGACCGCGGCGCCCTGAGCGGCCAGACGGTTTCCTCCGAAAACAACATAGACATCGACGAGAAAGAGTTGGAAAACATCACAAAGAAACACCGAGAGGAAGACACGGCGACGCTGCCTCTGCACTCGCCTTGGACGTTTTGGCTGGACAGGTAGTGATATTACTGCGTCTCCTTCCGCGTTGTCTTTGAGCTTTGAGCCCGGCACGAGCACAAACAAAGAAAGAAAAGAGAAAAAAGATGAAGAGCGGTGGTGGGGAGAGGGGTATCATTGTAAGGCCACAGCTTTCCCGGAGGCCTCCCGCAGCAAAATATAGCGGGAGAAGTGTTCGCATCTAACGCGACCTTGTTGTGTTCCCGGGTCCTGACAGTCACTCACAGTCCGCAGGACAAGTTCGCCTTGACAGGTTTTAGCCATTCAGACGTGCAGCAGAAGTTACTTTGATTAGCTTCTCTCAGCAGGGGGGAGCGCAGAAGGGAGGGTTTGGGGTGAAACTGATAGTTGTTGCACCTTTCTTTAAAACCTCGACGCCTTTAAAGAGCCCATGCTCATCTCTCGTTGTTTTCACAAACGGCTAAGTGCAGCTAATCTGCGTCTTTTATTGCAAGGCTTTGCTACATAGGAACCCTTGCTCGGTGCAGTTTCGTCCTAAGCCGTCATTAAATGCAGCCCTAAACATCGCATGGCTTCTTTTTTATGAGGTCATGGGAATATCCCATGTTTATCATGGATACTCTGCTGGTTATTGTTGATTTATTTATTTTAATAATAACACTTTTAGCTTATGTATTTGCTGGCAGGAGTTTTATATAAAGAATGAGGACTGAAAAACACCCAGATTATAGAAACAATACACACATACAATAGTTACCTGCTAAAATATACGTTTGTATGTTATCAACGTATATTTTAGCGGTTTTTGTTTTGGTTTTCATTTATCCTTTTTTTATGTTCTTTTTCTAACAAAGCTCTGTAACATGTTACTCAGTCTTCGTCTGTCTATAAAGTCAAGCAAGTGAAACTTATTCAGCAGTACTTTATAATAACAGCGGCTGCATCAAGCATATCTGGTGTCAGCTTTTTAAATATTACCATTATTTCCCTGTTAAACGCACTGCATTGTTTTTGGTGTGACATTAAGTCGTTTCCTGTGTTCCTGCAGGTCACTGCCCGGCACCACAGCAGCAGAATGTGAGTCCAACTTGAAGAAGATCTACACAGTGCAAACTGTTCAGGTGAGATCTGGCGCCAGCTTAAAGAGTTTTTTCATCTTGGGAGCAAAGAGATCAAGTGCGTGACTCGGCTAAGAGTCAGAGCCATTTGAGAAGAGTTTCTGTGATGTAAGGGAGCGAGCAGGTCAGAGCCACGGTGGGTGCAAAACATTAGAAGTGCAGTGCAAAGTTAACTGACAGCTTTTATGAAGTGCATTTCAGCCGTCTGTGTTATACTAAAGTTTTTTTTCTTTTTACTTGTATGTGCAAACTTATTGTTTATTAATATCACTAATGTGACTGACGGTAGCTACTGCTCATGCTCGTGTCGGTTACAGTGCTTTGATATGATGCTCTGAAGGCTTCTTTTGTAAATGAAGAGAAGACACTGTGTTATTTTTATCAGGAATATCAGCGTGCAACGTGCTCTTAAACTTATTGTATGAGGCTTATTGATGATTTACACTTAAGTAAAGAATCTACGCCTTAAGTCATAACTGCAAACCCATCTGAAACCCTACAGCATAACCTGACATGTACCTCCTTATAGAAGATACACATCAGCGCAGCCCACAGCCACTGTTGGCCTGATCAAGGCTGTGGGTTGCCTTTTTAAATTTCTGGCAACTTTTTTGCTGCAGTTTTTCAGTAAGAGAAGTAACAGTCATTGTCTTAGTATAAAGAATAATAATCATAGTGTCAATATAAGCACTCATAAATGTCTGCAAATTTCCAGAGGGAGGCTGCTGAGACCATTGGAATGGGGCAGCTTGTGTAGATGACATCGAAGGCTCTACAAAGATTCCCCGCAGAAGTCTAAATCAGGCTTTACGATTGTATAGTTCAATGGAGTTTGAATCAAGCAGCTGGAAAAAGCAACAAAGTGTGATACAGCTGGGCTCATTCTGGAGTTTTGTGTGTGGAAATTCAAGCAGCGTGCAGAATGCGTTGCCATTAATTACAGCTGCAGTAGTGTGAAGCTTTGTTCGGGTGAATCAGATTTGTTTCTTAAATTAGATTTTTAGGACGGACTGTTTGGTTTTATTGTTTGAAATCACAGAGACACTCGCGATACACAAAAGCATTACGTTGCTCGTGCTAACGATGATATCACAGAACAGCACTTCTGCAACGCAGTGCAAGGCAATCTGTGACACAATGAGATCTCTGTGTAACTGAAGATGGAAAAGTTGACACATTAAAAAAAAATTAAACTGAGAGCAAGGATTCTATTTTTACCACATTAGTGTTATCAGTGTCTGCCAGTATTAATATAATTATTATGATTATTGCTGCGCTGTTGTCTCATTTTTCCTATTGAGTTTTGTCTTCACTGCAAGTTTGTTAACGTGTGCTTGTCCCTCTGTCGTTCACCACGAGGAGTCATGAAGTCGCAACTCAAGTTAGTTTGTTTGGCTTTGTGTCACATGAATCAGTTGTTCACCATCTACAAGCTGTGGCTGGTAACCCTGCAGCTCACTGGACCTCCAGAGCTAAAAAGCTGGTCTTACCGCAGCAACAACCTGGCCAGTAAGCCTCCAAATACATAGCAGATATTAGAATGCCTGGGCAGCCCACCCATTTAAAGAGGAAGGATTATATGAATTGCAATCAGTGTGCCTTTTCCATATTTGCAAGTGATCAGATCAAAATGTAAAGCCAGACGTCACAAACCTGTCTGCATAATTTGCCGTTCCAGTGTTGGCATTGGTGTCCATGTAGCTATGCTGGTGAAACAGCCTGATAAATTGTCTTGTTCCGGTTGGTTCCTCCAGCTTTGCCTCTTTAGAAGCCACTTCCAAAAGTGGCAGCAGATAAATTTATTTCAGTTTCTGTCTGCAGACTGTTGCCCTCTATGTTGTCCTCCACAGGGCTCTGTTGGTAGCAACGTGGATTCTGCTAAATATGTCTGTCACTCTGGATCTGCCGCTGTGCTTTGCATAGTGAGGGACTTGAAAGGCACTTTGAAACCCAATTTGGGCAGGCAGAGCAGGTGGACTGAAACATGTCTGTAGAAATCCAATTGGAATTGCTTGTCAAACTAAGACCTAATTTATTCCTCAAAGTCCCCCCACAAGCTGTGGAAAATGCAAATAAAAGCAGATTGCCATAAACTGTAAATCTCATAAACCCCCATTTTATTCACAAGACACCATAGAAAACATGTCAAATGTTTAAACTGAGAAAATTTACAATTTTATGTGTTGTTGTTTTTGTTTGTTTTGTTTTGTTTTTAAAGGTATCTAGGTTTAAGTTGAATGGCTGCCACGTGTCTCAGAATAAGGTGCGACAGTGTCATGTTTACCACTGTGTAGCATCCACTTTTCCTTTAGCAAGTGTTGGGAGAGGGTTTTGTCCCATTCTACATTTTTCATTTTATTATTTATCAAATATTTTGGGTTGGTGAAAGGACTGGATTAGGACTGCGGCTATTGGTTATTTTAGTAATCAAGTTTTCTATCAATTATTCCATCTGTTAGGAGTAATCAGAAGAAATTTATGTCTTTGTCTTATTAATGAACAATAACAAATATCCACAAGGGAAACAAACAGGTCTTTTAAAATGATTTCATTGGTTTCCATTGTAGAAATCGTAACGTTCTTAATAGTTTAACTGCGTACATCTGCCAAAAATAAACTGTTTCATTGTATCTTCATGTCATATTAAAATCATATTTCTTTTGAAATGCCAAAATAAAGTATCACAAATACAGTAATGTAAATAAAATAAGATGGCTTCTCCTGGATGAGGCAAATTTGGTGCATTCATGTGTTTGTGTATATTTTATCAAATATTAATTAAAGCTGAAAAATAGTGTCACTAAGGCCTTGAAATAATGATGGTCTAGTACACGCTGTCATCTGTAATTGCTTCAGGTATCACTGTGATAGAAGGTGGGGCGGCTGTTGAAGAGTCGTGTCATGTTACTGTTGCAAAATGTTCCTCCAGCTGTTCCTTTTTAGCACCAGTTACTTTGTAATTACTTTTATTACCCTGGTTACATATTCTTTGAGATCTGTTGCTGCCATCAAATTAAAAATGAGCTAATATTTTTCATGAAACTGTAAAATGTCTCATTTTAGGGAGATCTGAGGACTTGGCGTCCCAACTTTTTGGAATTATTTTAGATTTGTTACCAGAATCACATTTTCTGAGCTTTCTTTCTTTTTCTCTTCTGTCCACACATTCAAAACATCAATATTGAAATCATGCAGCTCCATGTATAATGGCTAAAATGATAAACTGTAAATTACAGTGAAGTCATTAAAAAAAGAGAGCAAGAAATTGTTTTTGTAGCACTGCAGAAAGGTATTTTTTAGTTTAAGAAAAAAAAAATATAAAGAAAGAAATGGGGATGTCACTATACCAGAAATGTAGTAGTTGATACCAATGTGTTTGTTTATTGAACACAATTTAATACCACACTAAAGAAAAATGGGGGGAAAAGTAATGTATGAATGATGATGATGATAACAACTGTAATAATGATGGTAGTATTATATTTTATTGACATGACACTAATATGAGGTTTAACTGTTAATGTCATTCCATTAGCTTAAGCATTTATATAACATTAGACATTGCTAGCATTTAACCTTTGGTCTGAAGTTGATTTCACAATAACAGTGTCTGCTGTTTGAAACAAAATGGTAAAGAGTATTTTGGGATGACGCGAGAAGGATGACAATAACACTCTGTATGCTGTTAATATGAGCTGAAACTCCTTCAGCTTGGATTCTTTGAACAGATCTGGATGGCCATGTTTTAGGCTCTTTGCTAAATTGGAAGCGTTCCCAATGTGACTTTTACAAATCCGTTGTCACCCCTTTTTGAACCTTGTCAAGCACAAAGTACCAGCTTACCTGACTCTTATTGTATTTCTTATCAATGACATGCCTATAAAGAAATCAGCTCACCATATTTAAGCATTTACACTTTTCATTTTAATCAAAGGTAGCTAAATTTAAGTTTCCACCACCAGGGGCCAGGGTTTTCTTAGAAACCTTTAGTATATAAAATGCAACCTTTGTTACGATTTTTAGGTGGTGCAGTCCTTTTTTTAATTAATGAAAAGCTACAACCTTTTTCTGATTTAAGTCGGTCTTATTGGAAAAATAAAAAAGAGAACAAATGGACAATAAAAGCAAACGTAGTTACTTAAAACAGATTTGCTGTTCAGCTGGCAACCGTCCATTTATGTTCACTCCATTTATGCCTGCTAAATCATTTATCCCTGTATGTGAGCACACTTCACTGTGACTCAGCTTTGTGGCTTTTACGCTGAGGTACTTTGTGCTGGGGTCCCTACAGCAGATGGATGTTTGATTTGACACCGGATGTATGTATCCAGGCTTCAGACCAGTTCTAGGAGTACACTAACTTGTGAGCCTCTGAGGCCGGGTTCGTGTCTCCTCTGATTCTTGAACCAGGGATGTTTCAATCGGTGTAGAGCCGGTGCCAGGTGCTGACACTGGTGCTAGCATTTATACCCATGTGTGGTGTGTCTTGGTTGCTCTGCAGCTTTCCCTCCAAAATATTAGTCGTGAGTTGATAATTTGCTTCTAGTTAATCATAAAAATTGTGCCAAAAAACAAAGTAGCTAGAAATGCAAGAGAGAAGTCAGCTGCACCAATCGCAGGCATTGCGCACTGCATTGATGTAGCATGCAGTTACATTTCTATGGAGGTGCATATTAGGCTACACATAAGTTGTGGTAAATGGTTTCAGAAGGGTTTGCAGTTACAACAACCCTACAGCACAGATTTAATATGGAAGTATAATCCCGCTGTAAGCCGCATGTATTAATCACTTGATGCTGAAAGTGGGATCTTTCTTTTTGTTTGCAAAGATGTATCAAGCAGCTACCTACAACTACGCACATATTCAGTATATTTGTACCACACCATTAGCTTAACAGCAAGTGCATAGCCTTACATTAATAAAGCGTAACATGACAGCATTTTATTGTTTTACTCTCCAAGAGCTGTCTCCAGCAGTGGGAGTCTGCTACAACTTTTTTGTTTTGTTTTTTTTCTTCCCCCTCTGGGAGTTTGTACTTGTCATGATATGGGTTGCCTTCCAGGTGCAGACATTGTTTGGTGTCCCACTGACATTTTACCCGTTTCTCGTGTTTCACGTTGGCCTGCGGATGCACTGAAAGCCACACTGACTCACTACACCGTCTTATGATAGAAGTTACTATTGCAATTCACGTCTGTTTCTGAATCCAGCTGATATCTATATAATACAAAACATAGATGCACCATCCATCCAATTCCTTCCACTTATCAAATTCAAAGTTGCACAGGGGGAGGAGCCCATCCCAGCTGTTACAGAATGAGCGCACCCTGGACAGGCCACAGACGGATTGAGAAGGATGACAATTCATGCTCACATTAAGTCTAAGGCCAAATTCAAATCACCAACAATATGCATGTGCATAAACTGTGGGGCTACCCGCACTAGCACAGAGAGAACAGGGAGACTCCACAGATCTCAGCGTGCTGGTGGATTTAAACCCAGGATCTTGTTGCTTTGATGCGACACTGCTGACCACCACACAACTGTGCCATCCAGTCATTGGCATGTAGGCACGTGGCTCTCCAAGGCCCTGCCTCCGCTTTCCTCCCAGATCTACACTGGAACCTACTGGACTCACTGGTTTCCCTTTCTGTAACCAGTCCTCTTTTTAGATGCACGAAAATGTAAAATGCTACTAATGCTTTAAATCGACAGAGATGTTTTGGACATTAGGTCATAACAGTTGTTTCATCATTCTGCTGATAGCTGTAGTGAATAAATTTTGTATTAGATACTTTGTTTAAAGCCAGTTTCAATTTAAATACGACTTAGCTTGTCTAGCAGAGAACACTGACATTAAAAAGTCCTTCCATGTATATCATGATCAAATGTCCATTTCTGTGCCAGCCACAAAACTCCAATACAAGAGCAGCCATTATTGAGCTGCTTCTCTCTGTTTGCAGATGTTCTGGAGTGTATACAACAACATCCCTCCAGTCACAGCCCTGCCTTTGAGATGTAGCTATCACTTAATGCGCGGAGAGCGGAGGCCGCTGTGGTGAGTCTGTAACTGTCAATATTCCAGTATTCACGGGTGTGTAGAGATGAGCAAATGAAAAATCTCTCATGCAGCAGCTGCTGTATAATACTCCCTGATCTTGATTTTAAAAAGCCCTGTTATTTAATAGGCTGCACAGTAACGTGTTTTAATCTTTTACACAACAGGGAAGAAGAGAGTAATGCAAAGGGAGGCGTATGGAAGATGAAAATACCAAAAGAAAACACTGTATGTGCCGCCCTCTGATTATCTGCTGCCATCATGTAAACAAATCTGAATCATTCATGAGCTTTTCTGCCTTTTTCCTGTTTCAGTCTGCAGTTTGGAAAGAATTGTTACTCGCTACTATTGGAGAGCAGTTTGCAGATTACTGCGCCTCAGGTTTGTTTAGTTCTTAAAAAAAAAAAAAAGTAAATCGCATAAGTGGATTTACTGTTACCATCGCTTCTCTTTTTGACAGATGATGAGGTGGTTGGCGTCAGCGTTAGCGTCCGGGATCGGGAAGATGTTGTACAGGTGTGGAATAGCGATGCATCTCTCGCTAATGAAGCAAATATCTTGGGGAAAGTTTATGAGCTGCTCCCGTACATATCTTTTAAAGCTGTTTTTTATAAGTGTAAGTATGCCTGTTTTTTGTTTCACTTGTACTTTTGAATTCACGCTAAAGGTTTAAAGAGGGAAGCAGGTACTCTCTTTATGGAATGAGGTAGATGAGAGAATAAGAGTAAACTGTGCATACTTGAAGGACCTAACCAGAACATGTAAGCATGTCACAGAATGATTTAAGAAGGGTGCATGGCTGTAGGCTGATCAGGCAGCAAATTCCCCCCATATGCCTTCTTACTTGCTTCACATAACACATTGAGATGGGCTCTTTTTGTCTCTGCCTGTTACATATTTGTAGCCAAAAATGTAATGAGCTCCACTATTTAAGTGACAGTGTATAAGTTGTAGCTGAGTTCTGTTTCCTGCGTGCGTAGTGATCTAAATTTGTGTGTCTTTCAGCTCACATGGAGCATCATGCCTTTGAGGGAGGACGCTCAAGACATTAGATTCTACTGCCGCCCCACCCCCCTTTTTTTTTTTTTTTTTTTTTTTTTTTTTTACCTGAACTCTGTTCCTGCCTTGGCGTGAAGGCGCTGTCCACAACCTAATCGAGGATATTATTTTGCTCTCAACAAGGAAATGTTATTAATCTATTTTTATAACTTTTAATGACTGATGCCTTGTTTCATTTAAATGTGGGTCCTAACAGCTCGAAACTCTCGAGAGAATGTTTATCCAGCGTAAATCTCACCCCGAGTTCGTTACTTCACGTCGATTTTTTTGCCTTTCCTGCTACACTGAACTGCACTGCCACCATGGTCCCGTCATGTGCACAGACTGTGGACCTCGCAATTTTATTCCTGGTAGAGGTAGCAGCTACTTAACCTAGCTAGTTTCAGCTGTTGTGTATGTTAGACGTATGCATTCATGTCGTGTTTTAATCAAGTCTGCTTTTTCGGTGCCAAAGCACTTTCCTGCCATTTAAGGAGCTTGTATCTTAATGGTGAAGGTGTCGTTTGTATTCAGCTGGACATTTGCCACTTGGATGGAGGTGGATGTCCCAATTGGTTTCTTGAATCTTCATCAAGTGTACATCAAACTGAAATCAGGGTAACATTTCAAAGATATTGCACATAGCTGCCAGTTCCCATTATGATGTTATCTAGTTATAAAGCTGTCATATAGCACAGATGTGACATTCAGAGCCTGCATATTTGGCTTGTGATTTTATCTTTTCTTTTTTTTTTTTAACAGCGTTATCCTGTAAGGTGCCTCTAACAACGCTCCTCTCCACACCCTGTTGGACATTTCTTTCAATATGCACGTTGAAAGACCCCACCCCCGCCCCGCTCTCTTAAACGGAGACATAGATTGTTTGGGGGAGATACATGGCACATTTTTGTGCTCGGCTCTTTGGTGTTTGTCTCTACTTGTTTCTCCTACCAATAAATCTAGTAGTTTGCTTACTTGGACTGTGTCCATTAAAACACACACACACACACACAGAGGGAAAGGGGGCTGGATTATTGGCTTAGAAGAATGTTACTGAAGGTCCTGCTTTTCCCAGATTTAGCAATGTTTGTAAAAGGAAAAAATATGATTAAGCAAAAAAACAGCAGATATGACAAGTTTCAGTTGTCACGACATCGATGAAAAAAAATTACTCTTATACTGTAGGTCATAATTCTGTCCCAGTCATACATTTTTATTTGTATTTTTAATTTTTTGTCACAAACCTTTTTTTCTGCGTCTCAAATCGGTTTCCTTCACTAACCCTGTTCCCGTGCCGTGGTTTTATTGCAGTGTAGGGCTTCAGTTACTGAAACGCTTCTGGTATGTCAGCACCACTTTTATAGTTCAACTTTGGACGGGTTGATGGTTACGAGAGGAGAATTTGTCCTTTGTAAACATATTGTGCAGCGATCCGGGCAAAGTAAATAAAATTGAGCCGAAAATGAAGTGCTCATCACCGGCGTTTCATTTTGCACAATACAAACATCAATAACAGGCCCGTTAAAGGAAATTAATGTTATTTCATGGGGAATGTCTCGGTGTATTAAAAGCTTTTGCATATCCTCAGCCACTTTGTGCTAATTCATTCTGGCAGCGCATTGATTTTGGTCCTCACACACCTTGTAATCGTAAGACCTGATTTTAAATACTGACTGGTGGTGATTATATGACTGATAACCTCAGCTTTTCAGTCATGAATTTTTAGAGCTTCCATGAAGCAAGTTTGCTACTGGTAACATTAATACTGGCGTTAATTAGATGTGAAAGTTTAATCTGAAGAGAACAACTTGCTGTTGCTGTTTGGAAATAAGATGCAGGCCTCAAAATCACAAGAGGCTAAAGGATGCAAAGGATCATTACCACATATAATCTTTGTAATGTACCTCGTGGAGCTTTCAGTAAACTTTCTCAGAGACCAGAAAGGCTCAACCCATCTAAAATGACCTCATTCACAACACAAGTAGTTGCTGCAAAGTTCCTTGTAAGTTCACTGACCCCCTCAGTCTAAATATGTGTATGAAATGTTTTGGCAATAAACACTGCAACATTTCTCCGGTCTTTAGTGAGCACTGTACAACAAGCTGGAGCGAGCGACTGTGAAATTAGGATTTTGGGGCTCTGAACATGTCTAATACCCAAGATATGATGTAAATAGCCCCTGTGCAGCTCCTGGCCGTGCACAGATCCATTCCTAGATTTAGTTAAGTTACATACTGTCTGTTTTCCTACTGATCGTGCCTGTTATGAGCAGCCAGTTGAAATGGTTTATACAGTTGTTTGTAGCTGACCATTGGCCCAGTGTGGACATAAAGGGATGGACATGGTCAGCAACAATGCTCAGTTGGTACTAAGGTGCCCAAAGTGTGCCAAGAAGATATCCCCCTCACCGTTGCACCACCACCACAAACCTAAATTAGTTATACAAGGCAGGATGGATCCATGCTCTCACACCGTTTACATCAAATTGTAAACATGCACATGTCACAGCAGAAGTTTAGACTCATCAGATCATGCAATATTTTTCCAACCTGCTATTGTTCAATTTTATTGAGCTTGTGTAAACTGTAGGCTTCCTGACAGGACTGTCACCTGGTCTGGTCTTCGGCTGCTGCAGCCCATCTGTTTTAGGGTACTGTTTTATATAATCAGAGATTCTTCTGCATACCTTGGTCTATAACAGATTATTTTGCCCTACTGTTGTCTTCCTATCAAAATACCCACAAACTGGAAAACGCCAGTCAATCAGCAATTCTCGGATCAGCCCGTCTGGCACCAACAACCATGCTTTGTTCAAAATCACTCGACTCACCTTTCTTCCCCATTTTGGATCTTGACCGTACCGACATGGTTAAATGTACTGAGTTGACGCCATGTGATTGGCTGATTAGACATTTGCATTAAACGGTTAAACTAGTGTACCTAAGAAAGTGACTGGAGAGTGTATAATAAGTGTTGTTATTTTCCTGCTAAAATGTGAATTACTGACAAGAAGACTGCTTGTTAGCACTTCCTCTGGTAACAGTCACACCAAATGTCTTTGTTATCACACTGGCATTAAAAGAGCTGAAAGGAAGCTTTTGTGGGTTCATGATTGCATGTGTTTGGCAAAGATGTGTGATATGTTTCCAATTAATATGGACTGTAAATGAACAACAGTCCATGCAGCGCCTCTCGCCCTATGACAGCTGGGATAGGCTCCAGCACCCCAGTGACCCTGAAAGAGGACGGCTGTATATTCCAAATGCAACATTGTTTAGGTTAGCTTTAACAGTTTAAATAGAATTTAAATAGAGTTCAAGTACAACATGGCAAGATGTGTCAAGACGATACGTAACTATGAATGGTTAAAACTGAAGCCTGTGCAGTGCCTTAAATCTGCATTCTTTTAAATGACCAGCAGGCGGTGACTTACACTTGCAAAAAGAGGAAGCATTTTAAAGGGAAGTCAGGGGGAAAACAGCATTGGTCTCTCTTAATGTGTGGTTTCAGTAAACAGTTTCCTGATGTGTTTTAGTTTTCAGTCACTTAGTCTTACTTAATGCATCATCATCTTCACTTTGTAAAATATGGTGCCGGATAAAGTAAAGAAAACTATGCATTGTTAATACAGCACCATAAAAAAATACAAAGTGCTTTGACAGACAGGCAGAAAATAAATACTCAAAGGTCAGATTTAAACAGAACGCAAGATGGCTAAACAGCTTGAGGGAAAAAGGCATCACATGTAATGGAATCAAAGAAATGCATGCCTCGAAACATGTGTTTTAACATGTGATTTTCAAGCTGGTTGCTGGTTGGTAACTTTATCTCCTCAGAAGGTCATCCCAAAGTGAAGAGGGCCATGTGACACATCAAACTTATTGGTAGTGTCACAAGAAAAACAATGGTGTGCTTGGTTGCAACGTAACTTTATTCTTTCATGAGTTATTTACAAGTTTCTCACCACTTATAAAATGTGTTCAATGTGCTGCCCATTGTGTTGGATTGTCAGTGCAACCCTCTTCTCCCACTCTTCACACACTGATAGCAACACCGCAGGAGAAATGCCAGCACAGGCATCCAGTATCTGTAGTTTCAGGTGCTGCACATCTCGTATCTTCACACCATAGACAGTTGTCTTCAGATGACCCCAAAGATAAAAGTCTAAGGGGGTCAGATCGGGAGACATTGGGGGCCATTCAACTGGCCCACGATGACCAATCCACTTTCCAGGAAACTGTTCATCTAGGAATGCTCGGACCTGGCACCCATAATGTGGTGGTGCACCATCTTGCTGGAAAAACTCAGGGAACGTGCCAGCTTCAGTGCATAAAGAGGGAAACACATCATCATGTAGCAATTTCACATATCCAGTGGCCTTGAGGTTTCCACTGATGAAGAATGGACCCACTATCGTTGTACCCCACATACCACACCAAACCATCACTTTTGTTGTGCCAACAGTCTTGGAGGGATCCATCCAATGTGGGTTAGTGTCAGACCAATAGCGGTGGTTTTGTTTGTTAACTTCACCATTCACATAAAAGTTTGCCTCATCACTGAACAAAATCTTCTGCATGAACTGAGGGTCCTGTTCCTATTTTTGTTTTGCCCATCCTGCAAATTCTGTGCGCCGATCTGGGTCATCCTCGTTGAGATGCTGCAGTAGTTGGAGTTTGTAAGGGTGCCATTTGTGAGTAGCTAATATCCACCGAAGGGATGTTCGACTAATGCCACTCTCCAGTGACATGCGGCGAGTGCTACGCTGTGGACTCTTGCTGAATGAAGCTAGGACAGCCACTGATGTTTCTTCATTAGTGACAGTTTTCTTGCGTCCACATTTTGGCAAATCCAACACTGAATGATGTGTCACATGACCCTCTTCCTATTGAAGAAACAAAAGTTGTATCCAAGATGGCCGACTTCTAAATGGCCACCATGGTCACCACCCATCTTGAGGAGTTTGCCCCCTCACATATACTAATGTGCCACAAACAGGACTTTAATATCACCAACCATTCCCATGTTATTACGGTGTATCCATATAAATGGCCCACCCTGTATATAGTAATGTCATGTGTGTGTATATATATGTCATTTTAACAGAGCATTATCTTACTAACTTTCTGGCTCACAAAATTTGGAAACATATAAGGCCTGTGCAGTCTTGCCATTCATATTTTCAGAGGCAGTCTTTGGTAACCTAACCCCTGCTTCTTCTTCTTCCTTTTATTCATTTAACAGTTCTTTATAGGTCATTATCTGTACACTTCCTCCTCAAGTTCTCTTCCTTTCATCACACTTTCAGTGCTACAGCCCACGGCAGCAAGGGGAAAAACACCGTATGAAAGCCATCTGCCCCTCCCGTTTGAAATCAAGAGGAGCTCCTATTCATTTGCTTAATTACCTAATTAACAGAAAGCTAATTACTTTGTTGTGTGCACGCGTATGTGTAGAGAGGCTGTTACGTAACTGATAGTGATCCTCAATTAATTTGTAACTACACTCCATCAAGTCGGGGCCTTAATCCGCACGACACATCGCCAGCATGACACCAACAAAACAGGATAATAAATTCCGACACAGGCACATGGCTGCTGGGCTCTGCTGAGCTCATAGATACAGTATTGACATGCAGATCAAGCCCATGAAGGAATAGAAAGCTGGGATTGTGTGTTAGATTAACGCCATAAGACTTTATAGACATTTGGATTTTTATCTTTAATTACACCAGACAATCATGTTTACAACCTTAGGTTAATCAAATGAAAAGCTGCAGAAAATACAACTCAGAGTAAAGTGCAACTCCTATAGGAATTTTGTGGTGATCATGTAGTTGCATCACAACGAGAGTGCAGACACATTCAAAAGCCAGATGTGCGTGTTTTGGGTGTCAAAGTTTGAGTCTGACAGTTTAGTATTTGAACTGAAATGCAGTGTAGGCTCACAGGAGGCTCTTCATTTTAGGGCCCACAGTGACTGATCTGTCTGTGAATGCTTATAGGCTACAACAGGTAGCGCACCACAGAGACGTATGCTCGCTTGTGTGAAATCTTATCTTTGGTTTTGGCCATTTGCCTGCATTTAATTGTTTTTATTTCTTCAGTTGTGAACACTTTGGTTTTAGAGGAAGGTCCCGACATTATAGTTAAACACATAAATCCTGCTAGTTTGGATTCAGGAGACACCCTCTCTGCTTTTAAGATTAGGCTTAAAGCTTTCCTTTTTGATAAATCATGTAGTTAGTCCTGCTTTCTTCCCCTCATCCCCAACCGTCATGGCAGATGGTTGCCCTTCCCTGAGCCTAGTTCTGCTGTTGTTTTTTTCCTGTTTAAAAGAGATTCTTCCAATTGCTTGCTCATAGGGGGTCATCTGATTGTTGGGGTTTTCTCTCTATCATTGTAGTGTCTCTGCCTCCGTGATTTGGTTCTATACAAATGAAACTGAATTAAAATGAATTGAAATAAACTGCTCAAAGGACAGCTGTCTTGTGCTCTGGCCTTCAAGGGCTGTAAATTTATACAACACCCACGAGCTACATGCTATAATACATACACTGTAAACAAAGCATTTTTAGAACATCATCTTTTTTCTATAACTTGCACTTGTACACTTTACTGATACAGTTTATTTAAAAAAAACTAAACACAAAACACAAACAAAATTGGGATCTTATTTTACTCTCTTTAACTCTTTTATTTTAAAAATGAAACCTGTTTGTTTTTCTTTTTTAATGTTTAAAGCCTTTACAGACCTAGTTTATGTGAAGCATTTCAAGAGACAACAGGAAGTAGTTGGTAATGCTGTATTTTACTGTTTGTTACTGTCACTATGAAGTAACAGGGACAATGTCAGCTCACTGTGACTTTTGGTGCACTGCTGATGGTGTCAGAGGTAACTGCAGCAGGGCAGAAGATCGCCTGACAGTCTCTCAGTAACATAAGAAATAAGAAATCTGACATTTAGGTGCAGAACTGTAGACAGCAGCCTCCTGCAGGCAACACAGAAATATTATTAGGATCATGACACAGTGTTTTTATTTGTGTGGAATAATCAGTGTTTGGTGCCAAGTCAGTGAGCAGTATATGTATTACGCTCAGTGACAGACACCAGACTCCAGTTGGTGAATCGCAGGAAAACTTACCAGGCAAAAAACATATATAAAAATCTTTATCATCATTAGTAATGGTATATTAAAGGTTTAAATGCTATATTATTTTAAATACCAGTGCAATGGGATGCTTCAAACTTACAAAGTTTATGCCAAGACTTAAATAACAAAACAAAAAAGCATATATTAATGGATTATGAATATCAGAGAAGCTTGTGGATATGAAATTGTGCATGTTTTGTTAGGGGGATTGATTATATGAAGTCAAATATCAATAACCTCAAAATGCGAGTGTTTGTTCAGTGGAAATATTAGAGTAATTCGTCTCATGACAGTGTGCTACCAGAGGGTGGCGCTCTCTACTAAGAAACAGTCTCTCATCAGAGATCCATCAGCAGCGCTCAGCTCTGATGCGGCCATGATAAATGCAATGTCCTTTACAGTGAAGTGAGCTGTGCTTCTCCAATATTGATCGAGGCCAAAAAAGAGGAATGAATCAAAGAAATTCAGAGTATTTTCTGAGGGCACATTAATGCTGCCCTCAGCGTTAAGTGTCCAGCGTTAACTGGACACTTAAACCTTCCCAGTCTCTTCTCCAGGGCATTTGAGTTGTGGTTGCATTTGTATAATTGCTTTTGTGTAAGAGTGAGCAAAACTTTTAAACCAGAACAGTTACTCCAAACAGTGAAACAACTTTGCTGAAATGTAGGTGTGCTGACATTCCCTTTAAAACATCCAGAGGAGCTGGCTTACATGTTAGAAAATGATATGCAGCCCATACTGAAAAGAACCTGGACTTTGATTATCTATACTGTCTGTACTGCCCACCACCACCATCAATGCTTAAAATTCCTCAAAGCTGGAGATTAAAACATGTATGATGAGTATGTCAAAGCATTTATCTCTTTTTTATTAAGTGAGGCTTTGGAAGAGTTATGATGAACCATAGATCAGAAAAAATAATAGTAAAATAATAATTTTAAAAAAAGACAGAGAGTTTTTCTGAAATAATAGAAGTTCATTCAGCCTCAGTTATAATTAGTGAGCTTAGAGATTTTAGCTTTTCTGACAGCCCCCTCTCTCCTGTCACATTTTCAGCTAAAACTAATGCATATCATTACATTTCCCCATAGAAAGGACCTACTAAGTGCTACTAAGTGCTACTGAAATGTACTTGTGACTATGATGTTAGGATCTGCAATGCAATGAACGTTGTTTACCTCAGGTGGATATGACGTCACGGATTTGGAAGATCAAAACAACAACATCCAAATCAGCGATTCTTCCTTTTTTTTCCTCCTTCTTTTCACAGCGTGTTAAAATCTAATAAGAACATTAAGCAAGGAGCTCGTGCCTTTTCCTGCGAGAAAGACTGGCAGGCAGCGAGTGTGAAACTCCACATTTCGCTTTATTTCGACGCCCTCGGTAAGATTATCTTTTAAGTTACTTAGTTAGTTCCCCCCCTCCACCTCCCGGGCGGAGTAATATTCACTGTTTACTGTGTGATTTGTTGTTGCACGCATTCTCGGTACACAAGCTCGCGTGCACGGCTTCGTTATCTCATACTAGCGAATCGGTACCCTCCGCGTGCGCCCTGTTAGCTGCTGTAAAGCGTTTTTTTTCCGTTCTGGTAAGTTTCACTACTATTCTAATGTTAACGTTAGCTTTGCTGTTTCGTGTCTAGATACCTGCTGCGGCTGCTGCAGCTGCACTCGGATACTCGCACCGAGTTTGTCTCGGTTTTGTCTTGCTGTTTGCCGAATTGTTACAAATAGCGAAATAAATATACACCTGTATTATTATAACGTAGGGCGATAGGTAGCGCCGTTTTAATGCAGCTGTACCGAGCGGCTTTTACAAGAATATCTTTACGACTCTATATTTACCCTCTGCTTTTTTGTTCTTTTTCTTTTTTGGGAAAAGTTGGGTTTCTAACTTAGTTGAGGCTACTCGTGAGACCCCGGGGGGAAATGCACCTCTCGTCCAAAAAGTATTTTCAAAATGAATGCTACATGTTTATAACGTGCTGCTTAGCAATGGCCGCTAACAGACCGTAATTACTACGCTACATATTAAGGATGCGCTGTAAAAGTTTTTTTTTTGTTAAACTTTACACGGTGAAGGGGAAGTTTTGAGTGCCGTGATTTCTTTGGAGTGAAACCAGGGATGGAGCTTTTCCCCCACGTGTTAGCTGTGCTCCAAACTCAGAAAGACCGGAGGAAGTCAGAAGTGTAGCAAGCCCTCAACTTTGAAAGTTATCATTACTTTTATTTAGCTGTCCATCAGTTGCGTTATTCAAGCGTGTTCTTTCGGTGTGGCTTCCCTGCTCAGCGGTAAGGCTGTGTACCCAACACAAGTAAAAGCGGATATTCATTTCGTAACGTTTCATTAACACAAAGGAATTACGGAGTTAATTCCTAATTATGGCTGTGGTAACGTAAAATAGCGCTTTGAAAGTGTTAAACGTTATATATTTCAACTTTTATAGTGGTTTGCACAGGATGTGAGACAATGGTTGTGTTGAATAAGATGTGCTGTGGGTTACAGTTGAACATTTTCATAAATGTAAATTGGCTGGAGCTGCGATCACTGTACGGAAAATGGAGATTGTTTTGTTTGTTAATTTAATATTTGCAGATCAAGTTGTTGCAATAGTGTAGTTAAACTTTTTTTTAAACTAATAGACAGTAACATTATTATTTGTGCAAAGGAATGTTGTACAGCACAGTAGCATTTAAGCTCACCTATTGCAAACACGTTAAAACATTTTCTTAAAATTATTTTAAAGTGTATTTTTAAAAGGGGTCTTACAGGCAAATAAGCACTATTTACAAATACAGTGGATAACTAATAAACAAATTATCTGATACACTCAGACTGTATTAATTTTTAATATTAGGCAGAATTAAAATAGTGCCAAAAATTATTATAGTTTTTTTTAATAACTAAAGTAAATAAATATAAATAAATAAAGTCTTGCCCTAATGTTTCATACAGTAAGATTGCAGCTGACAACTAAAATCTGAAATTTTACAAAAGGGAAACTGCAGCTTTAACAACTATTGCTGGCAGTGCTCCCTCCTTCTTGGTCTTTGGATTAGTCATTGTCTGAGGGGAAAAAAACACTTTTTTGTAGGAGAAGTAAAGTAAACAGCCTCCAACAAGCGAACCTTGACAACCCAGATTAAGGAAAACATTGGAGATCAAACAGTGCTGCTGCTGGGCTGTTGTCATGAGCTGCCTGAGAGAGAGCTGCAGACTATTTGAACAGGCACTGGGGTTTGTGTGCTCACTTATGCAGAAATGGACCTTCGCAAATGCTGACCCAGGTTTCCCAAAAAAAAGAAGAAAAAAGGAAAAACTCAGGATGAACTTTCTTTGCAACTTTTCCAGGGCCTGCTGTTTGACACGGCTATTACATACAGACGTTCAACCTTCTGCTGTTTCTGATGGGAACGACCTAAGTGTGTCCCCCACGCCTCCGTCTACAAATGAGAAAGACTGTACTTTCCTGCTCCGTACTGAAACTGAATAAATTGAGTTGGCGAGGGGGATTTTAAAAAAATAGCTTGAAATTTGAGGAAGAGCAGCTGTATGCATTGTAATGACGCAAGATGCTTAACACACCAATCTGTGATTTTGTATAATTTAGAAAGCCCTTGTTACTAGTTTGGCCTCTTCAGGCTTGGGTAAGGCTCTTCTTTGTAGAGAGCCGAGGTTCAACTGGTAAGAAAGTAATCAGTCACTCATGCATTCAGTGCGAGGACTCCCATCCCTGAGTGGAGCGGCCCTCTCTTTCATCTGACGGCTCAGTATTTGTGAACACACATTGAAATACCCTGTGCTGGGTACAGAGGGGCTGTAAACTGACTGTGCACCCGAGCTCGCAGCTGAATGATAAGGAGAGTTATTTTCGGGTCCAGTGTGGGAATAAGGTTCTGCTTTCACTATATTGTTTCCTTCAGATTTATTTGCCTGCTTCACCCCTCATTTGATTGCAGATTACAAGACGCCCTCAAAACCAGTTGCTCGAAACCTTTTTTTTTCTTCCACAAACCAAGACAAGTGACAGATGAATAAAAGGGAATTTTCTGGTAAATGAATTTGTCGTGTGATTTTTGCATGTTTGATTCACACGACACAAAAGGGGGAGAAGAGTACCGGCAATATGAATATGAGTGTAGCATGCTCATTAATGCCGTGTTACATGAATGGATAACAAAGGAAAGCAGAACAATATTTCCAGGGTAAAGGTTAGTGTGTCCCGGCCCCTGTGGCGCGGCCCCTGGCAGACTGTTCTCTGTGACAGCAAAGGCGATTGGTCAGAGAGTGGACAGCTTCAGGTGAGCTCCGCGCAGCTCCTCGGTCTCTATGGAGACTGCCAAAACGCTCAGGATGGCTATTAACTTGGGCAGCCATTAATTACTGTCTTCTACTGTCATCTGTCCTTAATAAAGGCAGGGATGCTGACAAAAAAATGTCATCCGCCTGCATGGGAGGAGAGAGAGCATGCAATTACAATCAATTAACTTGAGTTACAAAATGAATTTACTACTGGTGTTGTGTTTTAGGAATACAGTGCAACATTGGAGCACAGCCTGTTTATTGCTGGGAAATAAATTATGCTTGAGCTGTTTAAATATATAAGAATATTTACTTTATCCTCTATGGTGTTTTTACATTGGATTTCAAAATAAAATGTATTTATTTTAATCACATAAGAGAAAGCAAACAGGAACAAACAATTTAAGAGAAGGGACACTGGTGTTTTTAGGAGTGCAGCGGAACCCATCCACATCTATATATTTTTAGTAAATAATCAAAATATTCCAAATTTAGCTAGTTATAAATAAGTGAATAGACAGTGTTATGAATTGTTGCTGGTAGACTTATACGAATATCCAAACAGTTTAATATGATAATTGTGCTCTTATTCCTACGAGTCCATGTTTTTCTCTCGAGCTACAATGCAGTAGCTTAAAAATCAGAATTTCCTCTGTAATACAACACCACAGAAGGTTTGGGGAAGGATGCAGGTAAGCTACAAACATTTTGGTCCAGACATGAGGGGCTCAGGCATATGCTGCAAGCTGTGCTCAGCTGCCAGGCTGAACCTCAGCACCTGTTTCTATCAGCTGTCCAGTCTGTGTGTGTGTTTATGATGTTGCACGGTTGGGCTGATAATATCATTTTTTAGGGATTTTTCTCCAAAATGTATTGATAATCATTCACACAGATTAACTCACATTTTCGGCTGAATTTAATCAGGCTTTTTTTTGTGTCAATGAACCGTATTTCTGCAACATCCCGGTTTGTTTTGCTCACAGATTCACTCACACATTACTCAGAAGCTGTGACCTGAACATCAGTGTAACATTATGATAGAAATATGTTTATTATTAATATTTGCCAGTGTAATAACAACATAATAGCGTATTTGTTTTATACACTACCTAAAGATGTACCACATATGTGTGTGTTTTGAGTGTATATAGGTTGTTTACTGACCCCCTAGATAATAACGTGCTGTTCTGTTTGTCATTCCAGGACAACATGGACAGGAAGTGAAGCCAGCTCTGAGAATAATCTAAAGCCACTTGTGACAGTTTGTGACATCAGAACTGTAAGTGGTTCTCAACTCTGTTAAAACTTCCATAGTTTATGTAGACACTGACTTATGTTTGAAGCCTCTCTCTGTGTGTGATTTGTCTCGCAGATAAGTATTTTTTCCTTACAGTGTGAAGTGATGTAGACACTAACGTTTGTTGCTTTGCTTGTCACTGCAGAAAAAAAGATAAAACCGTAATCACAGATGAACTAATTTAATGTTTGGATAGAATATCAGGAAAATCCTGACGTCAAAACCTGACTCAACCATCAATGACAGCAATATGATCTAAGTTACTATGCCATATATCAGCAGCAGTGAATCAGGTGCAAGCAGAGAGCTAAAGTAGCATCGAAGAAGCTAACAGGAAAATCTCAGCAGTTTGGGGGGTTTTCACGCTAGTTATGTCAATAGATTTCATGGCTATGTTTGCCAAAATTTGAAGATAACCTGCAAACTGTGGTCAACTGAAAAACTGCAGTGATGCTTTCTTTCTCTTGGTCTCTCTCAGTGTTTTTATGTTTTGTGTTTACTGCACTTGTGGTAACATTAAGTGTTGTTGCCAGCTCTTTTAATATTTTTCACTTCATTCGTATCCTCTCTCCACTCCATGTAAACGTGTGTGTGTGTGTGTGTGTGAGGAACAGTAAAATAAAGTGCACTCAGACTGAGTGGAGGAAAGGTGAAACTACACTACTATACATGACCGTAAATAACAGCTGCCTACACTGAAGTGAGATTAAACTAGTGCAAATGAATTCGATGATTAAGATGAATACGATTTCTAAACTTTGTATTTGTTTTTTTCTCTTTAAAGTCGGTAAAATTGATGTATTTATTTGTTACTTTTTATTTTACCAGGTTTGGAAAGCAGTGTCTGAGTCAAGACCAATGTTGTCTTATACAGTCCCACTCTGTTTCTCACAGTGAGGAATGCATCTTATTTACACCTAACCACCAACGGTGTTAAATTAGGACATGGTATAATGGAAAAAAAGGTGATTGGGTGCATCCCTAATGGTTACTGTTGAGATAAAAGGGTCAGCTGTGTTGTAATTCCAGAGCTCATATGATGCAGGGTGTTAAAAAGTCAGCCTGTTTCACTGGTGTAGGAATTGTGATATTTATCTAACGTAGACGTGACTCAATACAATGTGAAAAATCATAATCCAAAAATTGTAATAAAAAAAGGCAAAAAAAAAATGTTTTCAATATGTCAGTGGCAACTTGTGTGGTTTAGTATCTTTAAGCTGACTTCACTAGAATCCGTTTTCTAGTTGAGCCATGTGGTTAGATCTGCGATGTAGTTTGTCTGTTCGTGAAGAGTTTGATTCTTGTGTTGCCACGCTGTAATTTTCACTTTTTATCTTTGGTGGCTTTTCATGCTACGGCACAGATTTCTCTGTTCATGCAGAAGAAAAGGAGACTTTACTTGAATCGCACTGTGTAAATCTTAAAACCTATCCAAAGCTGGATCTCTAGCACTTCAAAATAAAAGCTTTCAGGGCTTGCTTGTAGATTAGATCAATACTATGGTATGTGGGAATAAGAGTAGCAAAACTGACATTTATTGATAGGAAAATGTCACAGACTACTATTTAAGCCTCTGTAAGTATAGTAGGGATATAAAAAAATAAAATAATAAAAATATAAAATGAGGTTGCAGGAGAAATTTTTTTAGGGCCTCATCTTTGACTTCTTTGCTGTGTTTTCACTTGCCAGTCCAAGCATAATAAGAAACATAACATGGCAGAGCCTGCTCTTCCATCATCATTGCTGGGTGGAAAGTTGGTGTGCTTTGATCATGTCTTTTGGGCGCATCACTCCGGCTTAGCCTGCTGCTCGCTATGTGATAAGCCATCAGAGTACTCAGATCTGAGCCGGCAGCTCCGTGGGCTTGAGGAGAGACAGGAGAGAGTAATGGAGATGAGGAAAGAGCAGCAATGCAAATTTTGTTGACAGACTGTTGCTGCAGCTGTTCTCCTTGCCTTTGAATTCGACAATGTTACTGTCCCACTTCACTCATCTGTGAAGAAAAGGCCACATTTCATTTTTAAGTCCATTCTCAGTCAACAGCACCATCACAAGCTGTATTTTTTCACCCTGTTTGTAATTAAAAATACCTTTAATTAGAGTCTCATACTAGTTGTAAACACGTGTGATTTAATTATTTCACAAACTGCTATGCTCAGATGTACTGTAAGTGCAGTTAACAGATACAAGTTCACTTTGATGTTGAATGCTACCCCTTTCTCTCTGCTTTCCTCTGTTTCTGCATAAAACATCATTTTGTACCCCCATTATGAAACGGCGCTCCTAATTGACGGGTTGTTGCTTGTTTATTTGATATATATTTACCAGCTGGGAGGTAATTGGGAAGCAGTAATTACCCAAGATGCAGTGCAGCGCTTAAGCAAAGGTGCTACCATGCTGATGAGTCTGGAGCACAGATGAAAGTATGCAGGTTACTATTATCATCCTAGCAAGCTGTTTAAACACTTGACAGCTGAGAGCAGAGATGGCTAATTGGGCCTGTGTCCCTTATACAGCCTCATTGTTTACTATGATGATGTACAGTGTGAGATCAAACACACGATACTTTCATCTTTTTTTGTACAATTGTTAATGGCATACCTTAGGAGATAATAGCGACAATAAAAGGCCAGTGGACGTAAGGGCCTTATGGATCCGTAGTCCATCGGGATGATGTAGCTCTCTCACTGATAATGGCCTTGTTAACTGAGATTCATTACTTCTTCATTCAGAGTCCCCTGGATATTGAGGAAGAGTGTTCTCAAACTATTGTTTTTGCTTCGGTGAAGTCATTCTGATGTGGTTTTGTGAGCTATTCATGGAAAGCGGTGACGGTATCTTCCCTGACTCCTGATGATTCAGTTGACCTGAGACTGGGGCGGCGCGGGTGGTATTTGACTTTTCTTTTGCTACTCAATTCCACTTTCACACCGAGTCTCGCTTTCTCTCTCTGTCAAACACACAGACTTTCTTTCAGTCTCCAGTTCACTCCCTCTGACAGTTCGAAACTCTCACCTTGTTTGTGTGCAGGCTGCTGTTGTTTGGTAGCCCGCTCTCCCAGTAGATCCTCAGATGTTGTTGTTGTTTGCCTGTATTGGTTGGAGTGTGTGACTTGCATTTGCCTGGCCTCCTTGGAGGGAGTTTGTTTTTGTTCTCAGTGTTGTAAACAGGGTGGGGCTCCATTCCCAAACCACTCAGTTGGAGATGGTTATTTTCACAGGAGTTATTTCTTTAATCATTTTGGTCAATAGATTAGCCAGGGCTGGAATTATGTGTTGAAGCAGATAATGTGGATAGCCATTTGCTGCATGTGCTGACTAGATAAACACTGTTGTTTTTGTGATTAAAGTAGTTTTGTTGATATCGCTAACTTTGGTAGTACTGGATGATATTTTTTATGCATCATTCCTTTTTTTTTTTTGTAAACAAAGCAAAGTTACACAAAGTTACATTTTACCACAGTATAGTGTCTTCAGATGATACTGTCACAAATGAATTTAGACAAATTGAATGAAGTCTACACCCAGTTTTTTAAAATAACGTTAATTGTAATAAAATAATTTACATTTAAATGACTAACATATGAATAGCAAGATAATAATGAAAAATTTAAAAGGAGATTGTGGGAAAACAGTGTATAATTTCCTATTTAATATTTCCATTGTGTGCGACAGTATTTGCCAGTTTCAAGTAGTTACTCGTTTTTTTTAATGTTTTTTTTAAACCAGAAAAAAGATTTACGTTATTTTCAGCTGTTGTTTCATTGAGGGTTTTTTCAATAATATTTTAAATACCAAAAAGCCACAATGAACTCAAGTCCCAGCCACGTCCACAAAGCAATTATTATTAATTTCATTGTAACCAATTGGCGAAACATGTCTGAGTTTGGCGTTTCTTCAAAATGCAAGTTTGCAATTTACACAAAGTTGCTGAATTGCGGCGGGAAACAAAAAACCAGACGTTGACACTCCTACAGCCACAGTTGTTTTGAAATAATTTTAGTCTCATATTTGACTTGTTCTAGACTCCCAGTCTGTATAATATTTCCGGGTTTGTGTTTATCAGGTGTAAAGTTGAGATCCACAGAGATCCTTGTCAGGTATGATACATTTGTGGCTTTCACAGAGCGGCTCAGCATCAGAGGTTGCAAACGTGTGTAAAGTCCCTTTTCGATGGGAGGCGGCAACCGCAGTGGCTGTCGGTTATCCTGCAAAAAGTAATCAAATGGCAGCAAACAAAGCAGTGCACTAACAACCTGTAATAGCGTTACACACGGCAAGTAGCACAGTAAAATGGAACGGAGGTGAACTTGGTCAAATCTGTACCCTGAAATCTGAATGCAGTGCTTTGTCACCCTGCAGTGTCAATACTGCACAGTTACTATCAGAGTTGTTAATCCTGAGACGAATGCTACAGTACTGTTATATCATCATGTAAGTCTAAACATTTCGTTGATTTGTTTAGTATGTGGGGGTGACACTAATAGCGTTTCATGAAATTGGTGTCATGAAATTAGCTGTTGATCTATTCATATGCTTGTTTTATTTCCAGTTTGTTCAGGTATATAATTTATGGAACAGAGCTCTCTTAATAAAATTAAACAAAATATAGTATTGTAGTTTAAATAATGTACTTTTATTGTATCTTCAGTGCTGTCTGAATCGTGTAGAAGGTGCTGTAGCAGCATTTCAACGGCAGTATTTCTCTGTTTCCTAAGACCAGTCGGCTTTCTCTCTTGACAGTAAGCGTGCACGTGCACATTGTGCTCAGGTGACATAACAGCACGCTAGAACAACAGGCACATAGCTTATTTGTAAAACGTGACCTGTGAACAAAATGAGTGTTTACGGTGGCAAGAAAAAGACAGCAGCAAAAAGTAGTTGTAAAAAAAAGGCAGACCTTAGCGATCAGCTTCTGTACAAGATTTACATAAGCTCTTAAATATCTCTCATAAATGTGCAATTGCAGTTGATGTGAATGGGGACTTGGGTAATGCAGCTGGTCTAAAAAAAGATGGAGACAGAACAAGAGAATGAGTGGGTGAGTCACAGAGAGAAACTAAACTAGAACTGAAACCTATTTGTTGCTTATTTTGTTCCAGGTAGTAGAGTTAAAAGCATGAGAAAAAGTCTAATTGTGTACTTAAGGAGTGATGTGAACAGCACGTCACTTTCAGGTCGCAGTCTCTGCAAAAAGTGACGCTGGGAACGCCAAAGGCTGACTTTGTGTTTATAGTGACTTATGTACCGGTCAAGCTTACAACACATTGAAACAGTGTGCATAAAAAAAGCAACCAAATTCTTTTCCCATGCCAGGTTTCCTACCAGACAAACAAACAAAAACAAAACACACACACGCGTATGTATTATTCATTTCACTGTATATACCTTTAATACTTTTGATAGAATCACTGAACGTATTTGGATAATTTCCTTAACTTTGGACTCGAGGCTGTAAATGACTGAATTTTGGAATTCAGAAATCAAAAGTCGAGGCCTCTCGAAACTAATGCCTCGTCATAACTCAAGAAGTCATATGCTGAGAATTTCACACAGAGTTTTTAACTTGAATTGATGTCCTTTCAACTTCCCGTTCTGCAAAAACACTTTCTGGCAACTTTTTTTTCAACAGGAATAGAAGGGGGAATTGTAACCATAATTCACATCTGTTGTGCTACTAAAACCACCTACACAAGGTGGGCTTGTGATTGGTTTTGTTTCTCTATTTATTTGTTTTTCTATTTTTAGCGTGATTACTCAAAAGGCTATGGATTAGAGCGGGGCGATAGAACGATAACGATATGTATCGCGATATAACTTTTACTCGATAGAGAAATTAAGCTATCGCGATAGACCTCGCCGCTCTTGTCCTCTTAAAAAAAAAATAAAAAAAGATCAGCCAATCCAAATTAAGTAGCGCAGAGCCGAACCAATCACAGCCGCAGCGTCACGTCGCGTGACTTGTAACGTACAGCACAAGTGCCAAGCCGCACGTGTGTTTGTTTGGGAAGCAGCCAGCGGGTAATGGAGGAAATGAGTGTGCCGACTAGAAAAATCAACCGAGCGTGACCGAAGAGAAAACAGATGATGGTTCCAACGCCGGAGAGATTGTCGAACGGAAGAGCCATAGAAGTTCCGTAGTGTGAAGGTATTTCGGCTATTTCAAGTCTGACAAAAAACAGAGTAGCGTGCACTGTAAATTGTGCCGAAAGCAAGTCTGGAAATACAATGAACTGGTGCATGCGTCACACTGTGCGCCACGTTATTGTTTCGGTGAAATGAATTTCTACAATACTGTTAATTCTACTCTCTGCAGTGTTTAAATGCTTACATATACACAAAGTTACTGTCCCTCCACACATACGACTCTGTTCTGCTTCTATGCCCCAGCTTTGTTTACTTTTTCCCACCGAGGCTTCTAGACTTCTGATTGGCCAACATTTCTGCACGGTTAGGAATCTAGCGCCACCTGCTGCTTTGGCATGTTCATAGCAGCGTTTTCCTTCATTTCTGCCTTTATGTGTGGACGGGATTATTTTTTAAAACGAAAACGGAAAATCTCCGTTTTCAAAAATACCCGTGTACGTGTGGACGTAGCCTCAGTCTCTGACTGGAAGCGCTAATTCGTCATTCGGCTTTTGTCAGACTAAAGTAACTGTTAAAACTGTTTGAAAAGCTCAGCTATACAACAAGGAGAGATTGAGAATTTCCTTTTAGTTCTCAGTTTATTTGATATTGACAAAAGTTAGTCAGTTTTGTCTGTTCTTCTGTAAAACAAACTAAGATTTATTTTTAGAATTAATATTTTGTTTTTAAGTGGAATTGACAATTTAGTAGTCTGTTTCGTTTGTTCTATTTTGAAACTTAAACGCTTTAGTGGCTGCCTTTTGTGTAGTTTGCAATATTTGCCTTTATTTATCTGAAAAAGTCTCATGTTCCTTAAGTACATCTACCCTGTTGAACTTATTATGGGAAATAAATATTTAAATAAAAACAAGCTGCTGATTATTTCACATTTTACTTGTGAGCAACGGCACATTTAAATCTTACAAATATAGTTATTTGGCTTATATCGTGATAGATATCGTTATCGCCTGAAATGAAAAAAACATATCGTGATATGAAAAAATCTCATATCGCCCAGCTCTACTATGGATGGATGTGAGCTTAACCTGACTGTAGCAGTGATTCTGTTTTGCATCCGTATCTGTACTCTTGATCATTTCATTTCATACTTTTTGAAACACTCGTCAAATCGAAATTAGAAAAGTAGGTGAAAATCATCTACATGTACTCTAGAAAATATTATAAAGGAATTCTAGATATTCTTTTGGGTCCAGGGTCTCACACAAGTCGTGCTTTTCTACAGTGTGTGAAAACTGACTAAAAGTCCAGACATTGTGAAATGTAAGACTAATAAGAGCGATACTGGCAAAAGACATCAAAGTACATTCAGTGTCATGCTCCATGGTTGCTTTCCCTCTAGCTCACGGCTGGTACAATTTACATTTTATAGTTTACAGCCTTTTGTCTAAAAATTTCTGCACCTGTTGTAAATGCTATAAATGTAACTTAAGCAATTAGCTGTTTTGAGTTATTGGATATTTTTCTGAAAGCCTTTTCATGTTGTGCATAAGGGGTGCATGATGTACAAGGTTTTAATGTGTTGACCGATCAATTTCTCACACTGAAAACAACTCATAGTGAGAAATGAGTAAATCAATCTTTTCATATCCTGCTACAGAGAGGAGCCGGGCCAGGCTTTTGAGTGCATTTCTGTGTACTTTATATGCAATTGTATGCCGAGATTGAAGGGCTAATTCAAAGAATTTTAATCACTCTGACAAACCCTCTTGCAGTGTCATCTTTTTTGCAAAAGCCCTATAAAATGAATAGATGAGCAGTCTCTTTTTAGAGCATAATGGCTGCATTAGAATATGAGATGGATAGTAGATGAAAATTCTGAATCCTACATCTACGCTTTCTCTTTCACTCAGTCACTCTGATTCTCTTTTATCAATAGTGATCCTGTTTAAAAGACCTTCCAGGGCACAGTGAAGTGTTTAGTTCAACCTCACATAGACAGAGCAATGGAAAAAGCAGAGGTGAGAACAATTTGAGCAATAAATTTTAGAATCACTGATGCAGGATTGACTGTTTCAGTACAGGATTAGCTAATGCATGATTTCATGCTCTAGAAGCAATAATAGATTTGTTTTGTTTTTGCCTTCAAATCCCTCCACCTTCATTGATTGCAACGCCACACCCTCCTACCAGTGACCATCATAGTGACAGCTTTTTTTCCACCAAGTGAGATCATGCCATTGGAGACTGTGAGTTGTTCTCATCAGGGTCAACCACATAATGCCAGTCAATATGTAAACAATGGTGGAGACAGTTTCTCATAGTCTAACTGACATTTTCTTGGCTGATGATTCATCTGAAGATGTCATCTCACAAAGTGTTTTCAGGGTGCTCTGTACTTAGAGAATGAATATTTCACTCCGTGATCTCTGTTCACCGCATTCACTGCCATATGCAGCGTATGTTAGTATCACAGGCTGTTCACGGCAATTGACTTCTTGTCTGGACTCTGGTCCACTGTATTCCTGACATCAGAACAGAAGTTCTTGTCTAAACAAACTATTATTGCTGACAGAATGGACCTATTTATTTTTATTTTTCATTTTTACTGTAAACTTTCCAGTCCCTAAAACACAAGCAAAACCCCTGAAGAAATGGAGTGAACATCAGAAGTGGCTCTGATCATGTCCAAACAAACCCTGAATCTCTAAAGATAACAGATAAAACGTTGTTTAATTTGTTCTCCACTGCTTTTTAAATACGATATTTCCTTCTCTAATTGGTGATATGCACAGATTTGAGCATTTAATTGCAATAGATGCACTATTTTCCTGTGACAGCCTACAGTAAAAAGAGTGAAAACACCCGTAAAATGAGTTTCAAAGCACTCCTGCAGCATCATCTAAAATGTTTATTCATACTGAATAGATATCAGCATGTGTCGTTGAATGTGTCAGCTGACAAATGATGAGAAACTTTAGTTTAGAGCTGCCAGAAATAAATATATTTCTATTTGATTTTTTTAAACACACAAATAAAACCACAAGGGTAAATGAGTATTCACCTCAAATTATTCAGTACAGGATGTTTTGGTTTGTGATGACACTTCCATTCGGTTTGCCCTGTGATTGATGTCAGAAGTCTTTCAAAACAATAATGTAGAATGCACCACCAGAATCCACCTGAACATTTTTGCAGTTAGCAAGTTGTTTTTGATCAGATGACAGATGGATGATTTTTATCAGATGGTGGCTACGTGCTACTATTGAGAGAACGATTAACAGGCGTTGTATTATTTACTAAACATTTTCGTTATCAGTATTGGGAAATAAGAAAACATATGCAGTGCTAATTCACTTACAGCCACAGAGTTGTTGTTGTTGTTGCTTCACCGGTAAACGTTTTAATATGCTAATGATGTTGTGTTGAGGACACCTCCACATAAGGAGTAAACATAGGCGCCTTGTATTTTATCCTCCTTTTGTTTGTTTTTTTGCTTCTTTAGATGGTGTCAGCTAAAGGCATGTTTCTGATATAAAGAGCCCTGTTACTGAAGTTACAGGAGGCAAAGGAGTTTCCTTGCTTTCATGTTGTGAGAGTGAAACCACAGATATTTTTCTGCTTTCTCCACTCGTGCTAATGTAAATGATTTGCATGGAGTTTGTCCCTGCTGATTAAGGCTGTTTGGACTGTTCTTCTTTGGAACCATGCCAATTGAATTTTCTGCCTTCTAACACGCTTGGAGAGTGGGGAATATGGTTCTCATTGGGGCCTGAGGCTTGATCTCCTTCTAGCCTCCCCCAGTCCTTTCACATCACTCTGACAATTAGTAAGCTCGACCATTCCCAAATGACACACGTAATTAAAGAGTTGGCATTATAATTACAATATGCTTATTGTCTGTTTATGGGTTCTGTGAAGTGCATAATGCACTTGGAGATTTCTTTGGTGTAAATGGATTTAGGGCTCTTAATATACTTGGTGGCAAATGTGATTTCATGTGGTTAACATCTTGAAAAACCTCCTTTATCAGCCCGCTGACAGTTGCTCGGTTTGTCACGCATAAAACACAGTTTTGGCTGAAAGAAAAAGGTGGCACCAGAAAAAAAAAAAAAAAATTTAGTCATGGGCTTTTAACAGGTACAACAGTAAATGCATGTTAAGTAAATGATGCAATTTATTTCCTTTTTCTCATTGCCAGATTGGCTGCCACGGGACCTCTGCCAGCTTTAAATAAGTGGTACACAGATGGTATTCACATGGTGCCCACTTGGTTACAAAACGGTCCCAGGGAATAAAGCCCTGCCACAACAACCATTAGGTCAGCTGGTGAGCCTGTTGCTTTTGCACTTTGTGTGTACAAATGGGTTAATGTTGTGTCATTGGGCCGAATTCTTTGGTTAGCACGGCTCGTTCTCCGGGCTCCAAAGTGAATTGAAGATGCACTGGTGAAGGCTGGGATAGAGAAGTAGGAGAGAGATCCTCTCCTCTCCTCTCCTCTCCTCTCACTCTGCAGCTGTGCGGGTCTCCAGGCTCGCTGGCTTTTTGGAGAAGTGGTGAACTGTGTCATCTCCAGTCACTAACAACTAACAGCTGCAGCGCCAGCCGCTGCTGCAGATCGAGGGACAATGTGGAACCGATTTTCTAACATAGAGAAATAAATAAACAAACCCTGTGGAAAAAAAGAAACAATACCACAAACAACACACAGCTTATGCAAATGCGGGGAAATGTGTTCGGGAATCGATAAGCCCTATTTGTGTGCAAAGAGACTATAGGACAAGAGTGACCATTTTACCAGAGATCCACATAACCTGTGTGCGCTATTTTATTTGCAAGTGATACCTCAGAATATGTGTTTTTTTCTCCGTTACAGTATATGTCAAAGCTGCACATTATTAGTGTATTTGCTAGTGCGTGTACTCGTAACATACCAGATGTTTGAACTAAAGTTGAAGCAAAGTTTTAGTCACTTGTGGTGAGAAAGGAGTCAAACTTTTAGTGGGCTAAAGGTTGAATATCATAACAAACTGCACACTCACATAGTTAATTAGAGATATTTTTCAGGAAATAGTAAATCTATGTCAGCATCTTAAGCCCTTTTACTTTTGGTCTCATTTGCTGCTCTTATAAATTTGGGCATTCTGAGTGTGGCAAGAAAAATGAAAACTTAACATTGTTTAGCTTTTAATCCCAGTCACCTTGTAATTGTTTCTTTGTCATAAGCAGCTATTAGTATTGCTAGAAAATGGTAATGCTTTGAGAGACTCATCTCTTCCAGAGAATGGCTCTCTATCACACTCTCACATTCTTTTAAAAGGGAAAAGGAAGATGAATTTTGTCCATAAAGGCTGTATCACAAGGGCTTTTTATCCTAAATGGCTCTGGGGATTGTTATCTGTGGGAAGTGTGTCCTGCCTCCGTCGTGTTCAATCAAGTGTCCACTTAGCTGTGACTGGGAGTAATTGTTCCCAAGTGGGCCACACACTGACCTGTTAATGTCTGTGTTGACCCTGTAACCTTGTCAGCACGTCTTAGGGAGGAGTTTAAATCATGTGGATCTCCTCGGTGTCTTTACGCTACCGGGTCAAGTGGGCGTTGGTCCTGAAACACCACTCTCTTGTAATGGTCCCCGGTAGCATGGGTCAGCTAGGGGTGTTCCCAAAGATCGCCTCTTATTAAATGAGGTGCTGGGAGTGCTGTGACTTAATGGGTCAGGCCATTGATCCGATTCACCGCCAGTGTCCCAGTCTCTGCTCTGCGGCCCAGTCGGTGACTTGACTCTAGCTGATTTTAAGTTACACTAAACCAGAGAGCCATCTCACTTTGAATGTATCTTACTGAACCCTTCCCTTGAATTTCAGACTTTACACAGTACACATTCAAGGCAGCAGTGATGTTCACACATGGGCCTCTGCCCAGTCGGAAGATTTAAATAGTCCTGGGTGACAGAGCAAGCTTGAGTGTACGTCTAGAGGAGGATGAAATATAACTTTTAGTTGTTTACTCATAAAGTTGCTTACTCAGTTACATTCATAGAAAGCTATTTCTGATATTTTTGTATGATATATGGATGCACTGATATATAGTCTGATTATGAATTTAGGTCAGTTTTGGCACTGCCGACTAGTATTAGCATATAGATAAATAACCAGAAATTACTAGGATATTGTGGTCGAGTAGTATGTTATTTCTCGAAAAGGAGATGTCCTTGTTTACCAGGAACAAAGAGATAACTAAATAGATACAAAATAAAAAGACTGGAAAATATCATTATTAGCTATTGGCCAAATAGTTTTTTAAACATCAAATCATAAGAGCGCTTGAGAGCTCATGAAATCCCAGTCTATTTGGATCTTCTCATGAAGTCTGAGTGCTGTACTTTTGATGTGGCAAACTTGGCAGCAATCCTTGGCCGAAGTCACAGACTGCCCTCTGTCGTCAAACTTGAAGTTAGGGGACCGTCTGAAAGCAAGTGCTTCAATTGAAGGGCATGGGGACACAATAGAGGAGCCATCAATCCATGAGGGGGGCTGTCTGTTGGGATCAACATTTTTTTGTGAGTAATGACAGGCATGCAACAGAGTAATCAGAAGGGTCTTATCTTGGGCCAATGGTAGGCCCAGGAATGTGGACGGCCTGTGGAAACAGCAGTCGCACTAATGGGGTTAGTTGAATTCCATACTGGTGAATTATGAGGAGCTGGGACGTTTGGGCTGTGGTTTGTTGTGTCTGGTTGGAAAGCTACACCGCTCCACACACAGAGTTATAGATTTGGTTTTTAACACACTTTCTCATAGAGCAGGCCAATTAACTGGGAGCTGCACTGCTTTGCTGTGTTGCTAGAGACACAGCCACATTAAACAGCAAACATGTACACACATATATCATGGGCCAACAAGCCACACATGCAGCCGTGACTCCTGTGACAGGGACAAAACCAGATGTAATCTGTTATGCAGCCTCATTTGCATGATCTGAGTTGTATATGGAAGTCATTAGCCTCTTTCCACTTGTTTATCTGGCTACAGATGAATGCTTTTGAGCTAAACAGGTTTTTAAATAAACTACATGCGTGTCGTGTTACAAGCTATTTTGGAATGTACAAGTGCTGTGACATTTATGTCAAAGACTATACAGTAATATAAAATATGTTACTCATGTTTCTGTTTTACACTCATCAAACCACTCAGAGTTGTGGCATTTTTCTTGTCATATCACGACGGTGATTAACGCCTATTACACAACCTTAATTATCCTTTTGTGTCACCTTGCTTATTTTGTTGTGCGATTTGGTCATGTTCTTTGCTGTTTTTCTTTTTTACATTTACATATTATAAAGTACACGCTGTATAAAATCAATTCAGCGTATTGTTATGTTGATATTGCAAATACTCAAAGGGAATATTGTAACATCTTTACTGGTTTAGGGTGAGACATAAACCACAGATACAAACACTTTTGATATTTTTCATTGTGTACCTGTCATAGTTTCTTATGTGCATGTTCTGATATGAAAGGAAGATAACTTGGTATGCATATAGGCCAAGAGATGCCAACAGGAATCAGTGTGTCATAACTTAACAAATACCTGTGGCTGAAGACCATCACGTTTACTTTTGACATTCCTTATGTCATTTCTGTACGCGTGGGCTTCGCGGACCGGGGTAGGGGCTTTCCCCACCTTTCACTTCCTGTTTGTAATCTTTGTATCTTTCCCCTTCCTTTTCTCTCTCTCTCTCTCTGTTTGTGTCCTCTGTGTGAAACCCCCGTGGTCCTGCCTTCAAGACCGTAAGCTGAAGTCTGATTGGAGGAATGGCGTGCCAGTCGACCCTGCACCAGTGATCAGGGTATGTGTCAGTCCTCCCACTATAACTCTTCTCTTACTGCATACAGTAATGTGCCTGCTGTTTGTCTGTGAAGTGTCTTCAAAGCACTGTAAGATGTGACTTTTCGGCTTACGTGTTTCAAGCCATAATTTGTTTGAAACACATCCCAACAGAATATCGTCAGTTTTTTAGCAGTTTCACTGTTAGGCTTCACTGGCTACTAAGCACAGATGTGAATAATAGAGACACAAATAGTCCCGGAGAGAGTTTACTGTTTTGGGGAAAATATCTAATTTTAGTGACCATTATTGCAATTATTTTAAATAAATAAACTTCAGCTCTGCATCTGTGAGGACTGGTCCCAGGCTTCTAAACTGCTGCCCCACTTGTCCAGATTTTGCCAGCAGTTTAAAAAAGGCTGCTCTTGTAAGTGGCTGTTTTCCCAGATGGAGAATCAGGACAGTCAATCAGGGGTACTTCACTACCCCCTATTCCTGGAGGTCCCAATTCAGACCTTTTAAATGGAAACTCTTAAAACAATGATATGATATTGTTCGATTCAAGTATGAAGGATAATAATACAAAAGTTTAACCATGATTTGGGTAACATTTTGAGGGTGAAGTTGTAATTCTAGCTGTTCTGGCCATTACAACCATTTAAAATGTCCTTATATTATCTTCTTGAAACAGTGAGGTGATTAACTGAATAATAATAGTTGACACCTGATTTTTGGATGAATTCAGAAAGAGTATAAAAGCATAAAAATTCACAGCTTCCTAAATATTTGCTGGTTTTCAGAGTCTTCTGTGAAAGTAGCTTAAATCTTTGTATCTTTGGGTTTTGGATTGCTGGTCAGACAAAACATGACACGTCCTTGAGCATCAGAACTTGATAATGGGAATTGTTTGCATTTTGTTAGAGATAATAAAATTAGCTGTTTCTCTGCTAGTCTGAAAGAATAACACAAATGACTGCTTTAATATATTAAAAAAAAAGCCTTTTCTTCTTCCAGAAAAATCCATACTTTTTGTTTTCGTGAATGTTATGTCCAGAAGTTTTTAGTGCCCCATTATAACAACAGTCTAAAATCAATAAATTGTTTAATATCTGTTAATGCAGCACGTCACGCGCCGTTTAAACGTTGCACCATCTGCTGCTTTCTGTTTGTGACTCTCCTTTGTTTTTTAATATCTTTGGTGTGAAGTAGTCTTTCCATCCCTCTTCTCACCTCTGTCTGCCCCGGGAGCCCTGATTGGCTGAACACTTTCTGCACTATAGTCTGGCTGCTTGCCAGCCATACTGCCAGTGGCTGCCGTGCCCCCTGATCAGAAGAGAATGTGACATTTGTGCAGAGGTAATGGAATCTGCGTGCAATTAAATCTCTGACTGTGAAGAGGAGTCTATCTCCTCCTGCTCCCCCCATCTCCTGCCATTCCCAGCAGCAGGGGGGGTCAGGCACGATGATGAAACCATCCCAGCAGGCCCCTTCGCTGCACTCTGTTTCCCAATCTCCATGTCAGGTTGTATTTTTTAACTTTGCCGCACTAGACCTGCCTCTATCTGGCAATTAATTGCAGAAAATGTCAGTTAGGAATCTCTCCAAATATTGTATAAAAATTAATATTCAATTAGAAAGATTACGTTACACGGCGGTAACATTACCAGCGTTGTGGTGAATACTGCTGCAGGTGACAGTTGTTATTTAGTCGTGAGCGTTGTTGGGTAGTTAAGCATGGTTGGATGTGTTCTTTTCTTAGACGACTGGCACAGAGCGAGAAAGAGAGGCAGAGGGCAGATTCATGCATGGATGAGAAAAGGGTCATATCTCTCTGCTCCTCTTTCTCTACTGGCCTGCCACTACACTTAACGCCTCATTTGTGGGCTTTGTGGCCAATGGCTTGAGTCTGCTATCCGTTGCCATAAAAGGCAGTTTTTTCCTCTCTGCTGATGGGGCACTTGCTTGTGGGTTAATACCAGACCCCCACTACAGGCAGACTCATATCTAATGGATAATGGATATGCATATCCCCATCAGGACTGCTCATAAACATAAAACTCGCTGCTGCCATTGTATTGGTGGAGCTAGCTGAGAAGAACAGAGCAGCACCATGTGAGCATTTCCCTTGAACTTGTGTAGGAGTAGTTCATATCTGTGTTCCTTGTCCTCACAGGGTGGACCGAGATGCAGGATATCCAGGTCAAGGTTTGGCTAAATCCTCCCTTGTTGTTCACACCCTGTGTAGGTCTGTCCTAAAGGCACAATCTAAGGCTATACCTCCCTGCAGATCGGCCACTCGATCAACTACATAATGTGATTATTGAAATGGGAATTCATCTTCCTGTTCCTTCGAACAATGAAAGATTACAGTTTATTTTTTCACGTTCTGCTGCTGAGTGTCAGAGCCCAGCTTTAATGTGACTGGTTTCCTGTCACAGTTGACTCTTCTTTTCACGTTCAGCTTTCTCTGGTAATGTATTTTGTCATGATGAATTATTAATATCAGCGCTGGTTGAAGGGAGTGTTGTCTCAGAAAATATGAGAGTCACTCTGTTTCTTTGTATTCCTGCAACCAAGGGTTAATTTACACCAACAATCAAATGAACCTTCCCGTTTCCTTGCTGCCGTATGGATCGTGCTGAAAAGCTGCTGGTCTTAACTTTATTCGCTAACATCCTGCTAAACATCAGAGAGAGCCATTCCTGTTTTCCTCTGTTACAGATGGCTTTGGTGTGTTTTGCGATAAAGAGAAAAAGGCTTTGCTCGGAGAAGGAGACAGAAGAGGCTTACGCCATTAGTGTCATTCGAATGGTGAATTAGATCAGACTGACAGATAGATGCGGAAAATTGTTTTAATTGTATAATTATCTGTGGTTAGCCACTTATGCGGAAAAGTGCTGTGATGTGGGTGAAGGCCAGGGAAGAGCACATTTTGGCCTTTATGTGCTTATTTTGTCTTTGCACAGCAAATGAACAACAATTGGGGGTCCTAAGGATAAAACATAAACACACCCAAACGCACAGACACTCACACTCCCCCTGGGCAGGTTGAGACGTGTTCATTGAAATGCTGCCCTTTAAAGTAATGTGTCTGGCCAGTGAGCCTTCTCCTCAGGCAAAGAGGAAGGCGCCTATAACTGTCTGCTGAAGATGGCACAGCTTAGCACAAGTGTAACAGCTATGCACAACATTCGGAGGAGAAGGAGAGGCTGAATATATTTGTGGCATGCCTAACCGCATTCAGCTGATTTCTGATCGGATGCAAAATAGTAGACTACGCGCAGATGGCAGTAAATATGTGGCTTAATAACTGCCGCCTGCTTTGTGCATTTTTTTCTTTTGTAAAACATTCCCATGAAAGAGTTTGCATGAAGCTCCTATCTTCAACTGCCAATTTGGTTGGAAAATATTGCTGTTTTAAACAGTGACGACTTACTGTTGCAACATGTGCTGCTGCGTAGCGTCCGATTTATTAACGTAGTCCTAATTTGTTAATTCTTTTTCACTTAGATCATTATTTTAATAGTTTTGGACAGAAGCAATCTACCATTCCATCCTTTGGGCAAACATTGTCATTACTGTTGAAGTGTCAGCTGCTTTTACTGAATACTGCTGCTGTTTTAAAGCTTCTGTAGAGGTCTTGGGTTCAGATTTAAAGAAAATGTCCTGATCTTAATTCCAGCAGACTTTATCATTGAAAGAATTTGATGCAGTTTTCTAAAATACCTAATGCTCTGTTTGGTGTCCTCTAAATGTACAATTTTTATTACATTTTCATAGAGATAAAAGCATCCTGGCTGTAGCATATAGTCTTATTTTGACAGATCAGTTTCTGAGTGATTTTTTTTCTAGCCCGGTGGGCAAAGCTAAGCCCAGGCCAAACACTGATGCGCTGCAGTCAGCAGCTGCATGCCATTTTCAGCTCAGCTCATTCAAGTGTAATAAAACAATGCAAGAAGTGCTGGAGGATTGCGGCCCTGGGATGCTCTCGCTCTTGAAATAGGACCACCTTTCGGGCAACCGTATAAACAGTAAGGGGAGCTGCTATCCTGTGAGTTTCTGTCGTTCATTTAATTCATCGGGCGTTCCTGTTCCTGCTGTGTCCCCGATCAGAAATATTTGATTATGTAACAGGCCTGGTGGTTTGTAATCGTATCAAGAAAGACCTTCAATAGTTAATCAAAAAATGAATGTTTGCACACTGCACCAGTCTCGAAATCCACAGCGATTCATGGACTGCGAGCTTGTCATGTCTCAGTTGTTACCTTCGTCATGCTCCGTTGTTCAGTTGCATCTCCTGTTATAATGCACAGGGGATTAGCAGGTAACAAGGCAGCAGCACTCCTCTGAGGATGTTGCGCGTGGCTTTGAATGTCTCACACAATACAACATAAATGAGGCGGGGGGTGGGTGTCCCACCAAATGGTGATTTCCCAGCTACACAGGGAGCCTCCTCCTGGATAATGTGGTAATGAAAGGTGACAGGAAGGACTCAGGGTCTGGAACGAAGCCGGGGCAGCTGGTCAGAGCAGGAGTATAGGAAGTAGTGCGCACCCGGGCTAAAGTGCAGCGAGAAGCAAATTAAAGCTCATATCTGCCATCTCCCTCGCCTCCCTGCACTTTCCTGTTTGGACTTGAAGGTGATTGGGAGCCAAGGCGGTGACAGTTGACGGAAGCTGCGCGGAGGAGAGAGTATTTATTTACAGTGAGATGCAGCGATGCTTGTTCAGGATGCGGTTTCACGCAGGATGTGCACCCCCTTCTCCACCACCACCACCACACACACAGACACACACCTCCTCCCATCTTTCTCATCTCCACCCTTACACTACAATCCCCAGGTTTGATCAAGAATGGGAAGTGGGTTATTGGAGAGGAGGGGCTGGCCTGCTGCAAGCCAGGCAGCCTGCATTGTGTAAGAGGCTGGGTCTGGATCCAGCCAGCAGAGAGCTCACTCAGCATGTCTTCCTGCCTAACCCAGGAGGTGGTACCAAAGTCAACATGGGTCACTGAAAAAAAGGAGTGTGTGAAGCACTAAGATTGTATTGTGTGACAGAGATTTTCTTGAGGTGTTACATAATCTAATTAAAAATAAAAAAAAAGGCAGTGAACAAAACGGAGCCTGTGAGAAAAGCTTACATTTAAAAGAGTGTGTGTTTTAAGAAAGTTCAAATGAGTGTGTCAGGTTCCCTTCCAGGAATTCTACCTTGTAAAGCAGGGGTGGGCAGGTAAGGGTGGGGGTGGGGGTGTAAATCCCAATAATTACACTGTACACTGGTTGAAGTGCAATTACCATTGTTGTCACCCTATAATACACTATTCACTATTTTAGTAAACTGCTCATTTTAAAACATGCAAGTGTGTGCAACATCCTTTCATACCACCCAGGAGGAAATATCCTGAAACTATTAGTTGATTAGTCAGATAAAAGTGAACCTGCTGCAGGCACACCTTTTTTGCTTTTTCATTAGATTCCAACTTCGGCTTTCGTCTGGTAGGATATCAGATGGTAAGCATGTGAGTGTGTTGAAAAGGTGAGCCGTTCTGATCTCTGCTCACTAGCTGTCATGTCGGCATTAATCCGTCCAAAGTTTCAAAGGCAGGTTTTATGACCCGCCTTACGGCCTCATCTGTGTGGACAGCAGCATCTAAACTCTGGAGAACCTGCCACATAAAATCCACATCTGTTAAAGCCTAAATTGTAAAACAGCCCCCACATGTCCAGGCAGTGTTGAGTTAATAATATACTTAAAGTACAGCTCCCTGCAGCAACGGCAGCCATTGTCTTACATTCGCTTCTTTGGGCAAGACTTACAGCTTTTTGAATGCCTTTTTGGACCTTCACAGACTATTTGTTTTTTATTTTTTTTAATGTTTTTGACAAGTAAAGTTTAGTAGTCAGTCTTGTAGATTTATCAAAATTGAATTTGTAACAACCAAGTGCTGAAACCAACTGAATCTACTTTTACTTGTAGTGTAGTTAAAGATCAATATGAAAACGACAGACAATTTTTATTAAATCAGAAGTAGGATTAGAAAGCAAAAGCAAGTATTATTCTCAGTCTTGAGGTTTGCCACCACTGTCCAATATATAAAGGATGATTAACACATCTGTGGGTGATGCAATTTAAACAGCAGTTGTCATTACAGATACACAGTTGCTACACACACGTTTGTCGTCACAGTCTCTAAAAGAGGAAGTATTGCTTCTCCTCGCTGGTGAATTCAATCATTGCTTCCATCAGTGCTCTCAGAAGTCAAATGTACTGCGCGTTAACAAGTGCTTTCTGTGCTTCTTTTATCCCTTTTAGTTAGCCGTGTGCTAGTCATTTCTGTCGTGGGACACATCTTCAAATCTGTGAAGGTAGCTATTGACCTGACAGGAGCAGCATGTGGATGTGACTCACATATACAACAACATAAATTTCAGTACTGATTTGAGGTTTCTTCAAAGGCATCTGGCAAATAACCTAAGGGAGAACCACAGTGCGGCAGTCGAGGGGGAAAGATACATTTAGAATAACCATGAAAAGCAGACATTGTTGGTGGGAGGGCAGATGAGTAATGTAAGATAACCAGTTACCACATAGTTCTTTTTTAGGTGTCTCGTGTCAATGACTTCAGAACGTTGAGGATTTATTTAAATTAACAAGGTACAATTGACAGAAAATACATTTTAAATGTTATGTGACTCAGTAGCTAGAGCTATCGTGTATTCTACATGTGTTTGATAAATTGGTTTCACACAGTGAAGTAAGTGTAGGCACAAGTAAAAAGCTAAAAAAGTTTGGTGTCAGAAAGCTTTTTATTGTTATTTTTACTTTTGGCTCTGTGTGATGTCAGGTAGAGGGGATATTTTTGATATTGTCTTCTAACAAAGTACAACTGTGGCTATTACTACAGGTCCACCCACCCGCTATTTATGACAGTTGGGGGGAGGGGTACATGAAGATTATTTTGAAGTGTACAAAAACTGTTTTACTAGAGAATAAGAACAAAACATATGCAGCTCAAAATGAGCAGAATTGTGAATTAATTAAAATTAGTGAATTAAAATTCACTAATGCATTACAGCACAAGTGATTTGATCTAAAAGTCTTGACATAAATAGGCAATGGCTGAAAGTCTAGGACTTTCTGTCTGTGCTTTTGTAATATCTGTATTTATGGGGGTAAAAAGAATTTGCAATAGCAATATACTGCAAAGTTTATTTCCATTCACAAACCAAACATTCCCTCTTTAAAAAAGTGTATTTTAGCAACATTAGGAAGTTCAAATAGTCATATAGTATTGTTAAATGCTTTTATCGGGTCGGCAGACTCAGCAACAACACTTGTAACTGCTCTAGACGCAGAGGGAGCAGTCTTAAAGTGTTTTTATTCATCTATGGCAGTGTATGTAATAGATGATGACAGCCTGGTCACCTCTTCCTTCAATTGGTTTGGATTTTCTATTTACTGCTATACACAATGCTGTGTATAGTTGGGTCTTAGACTAATTGATGTTTTGGAAGATGAGTCCAATTGGATGAGTCATTAGGCCTATTACCAGAGTTTTATTAAATGCCCCCACCCAAAAGGGGGGAAAAAGTCCGCTCTGGAATATTTCCTTCCTAGAATAACAGGCGCTTGGATTGGTAAAAGGCAGATAATATATGTGTGAGATTGATCAGTGAGTAGCGACCCCATTATCTCCTGAGATGTTAATTACACTGTGCTCAGCTTGCATGTCAAAAGGCAGATAATTGAAGAAGGTAAAAGATGTGCCACACTTTATTTATGCTTTCACTTGCTGGTAGAGGATTTGCTCTCTCTTGTATGTCCTCTTCCCGCCTCATCTTTCTTCTCTCCCTTTTTTGTCTGCAGTGTATTTATTCTTCGGTAATATCACATTGTCATATAGCTGATACATTTTTGGAGTTATTATTCACAGTCCTCACTGTGACAGATGTTCTGTCCTGTCTCTATGTCACAGCTGTCTGCAGGGGCTGTAAAAATCCTAAAATGATTTAAATGAAATTACCTGAATTCAAGACCTTTAAAGGTTCTTGTATTTAGATGTTAGATAAATAGTTTTTTTGGACCTCCTGAAGATCTCTGTGCTGCATTCCCCCCCCCCCCCCCAATTTTTTATGTGTCACTTATGCATGTGGACACATTGATAATTGCAATCTGTTTCTCAAATCAGCAAAGTGGAGTACAACCTCTTACAGGCCATCAAACTGAGGGAAGCTGCAACTTCTTAAACCTTATTAAATGTCTTAAACGTCATTGCCAGTTCTAGCTGTTTAGTCTTGGATTGTGATTCATGGAAAGTAGCTTTGCATGATTCACAGTTCAGAATATTTTCTTATTCATCATTTTGGAGCCCACCAGTTTTCTTTTAAGCAAACTCTCATCTGATCGGTTACCCTGAGATAACCATATTAATTCTCTCATTGGCTTCGTACAGGTCAGTGAGCAGAAAATAGCTGAAAGTGAGTTTAAACCAGTGGTTTGCAGTTATTGCTCAATTCTTTGACCTGATTTCATGAAAACCTGGTCATGGTTACTAGGAACATTCACCACACCATCAGTGTACATTTGTTAGAAAATAAATAAAGACATTACAAGTCCTGTTTAAAATTAGCTGTGATTTACTGTACTAGGATAATGCTGTGTAAAAATACACATGAACCATATATATATGCTTGGGCTGCAGTGGCTACAGCTGTTAAAGCATGAGCCAGAGTGTTGGAGAATGACAGACGAGTAAAAGAATGATGATGGAAACATTTTTGGGTGAGTTTTAGTACTTTAATCCGGCACTGGAATTACAGCATCTGTCCAGCGCAGTCTTCCCAGGTGTACATTGAGATGAGTCTGTGAGAAGCAACAGAAACTTATTTGCAAAAATACTGTTGCTATTGTCTTTTTGTTCTTTCTTTTCTTTTCTTTTTTTTTTAAAACATTGTTTGTGTCTTCAGCGTAGTTCCCCCCACATCTGAGCACACGGTGTCTGTAAACTTCCTATTGACATTGTATAAGCCATAGGGGACATTTTGTATTTAAAAGAAAGAAAAAAAAAAGTCTTGTTTGTTTTTCGCGTGCTTATAGAGATAGCGTTTCCTGTGGTTTCCTGTGGTATCTCTGTGTGCTGCAATTTACAAGTGCACGTGAATGCCGTCTGCACTCCCAAAAGTGAGAAAGTGCACATACATACACACACACATATACGCAGCTATACATACACTCTGATGTTCTTTTCTTCTTTCTGTGTTGTCATCTTTGCTTGGGGCGGAGCCTCAAGCAAGTGGTCAGGCTGTGGTCATCTGTCTTTAGGGCTGATGGACAGCAGCATGATTTAGTGCATCACCTGGTGGACACTGTTAAAAATGAGCCCCTTAGATGACATAGTTAGACATGTTTTTTCAGCTGTTGTCTACTTTTATGCACTTTTTCCCCCCTTGCCTTACGTGGGTGAAATTCATTTAATCTTTGAATCAGAGTTTACAGTGACATCATCGGTGCAGAGAATAAGCAGCTGCACTGACGGGAAAAGAAGGAAAATTCACCCCTTTATGAAATTGTGTTCGAAGGCAAAGTTGAAGGTCAAGAGGGAGTTTATAGTAGGACTTTTTTTTTTTTGGAAGTGTTGAAATAAGAGAGCTGCTTAAAAGCCCACCCCTTCCTAACAGGAAACCCAGTGCAGAGATGAAGCCGTGGGGTGTAGCGCAGTTTCACCTTTGCTTTGACATCTTCTGGCTTTTCTTTACTTTGTCTGACCAATATCTGAAATCCATTAGCATCTTCCTACTTGTTTATGTGTAGGCCAGGAGGCTCCAGGAGGCAGACGGTGAACTTCATTGAATTTAAGGTTTTTATGGTATTAAGTTGAAGTGTCTTTTTCTCATTTTGACCACTTTTTGTGTGCCAGAGAAAGACCTCTGATCTCTCAGATGCTAGCAAGCTGTATTTTGCTGTGGCAGTGCAGCCTTATCTGCGCTTGAGGTCTGTACTTTAATGGGCTTTATTGATCTAAACAACATCAGGGGTTGCGGTGATGTTATTAAGGCAGAGATAACTTCTGTGTAATTCCACTCCAACAATATATTAGCCTTTTATTGGTCTAAATAACTTTGCCTTTTAGACAGTAATGCACCAGTAAGTCACAGCAGCTCTTCATGTCGGCAGGATCTTAATAAAGCATTTCCTCTGGACATCCTGCTGCAGAGAGAGTGAAAAACGACAGGTTAAAAGGCATGCTGGGAAGTTTCCATGCCATCACTGTAAATTATCTCTTTTGAATACATAAATAAAACTAGAAGCGAGCTGTGAACAGGAAGGGGTGGAGGTGGGATGGATTGGTGAAAGTTAATACAAATATCTTCCAACACTCTCTGTTTCACACATGGAGGTGCTATAAGGAAAAACATAGGATGTTCCAAAAGAAGCCAAACTGGAATACGTGCAACGTCATGTAGGCAGTAGCCGATCAGTGTTGTGTGCATGTGTCTGGTTTTTCTTTTTTTTTCTTTTTTTTAAGAATGCTTCTATGTAATTTTTGAGGACAAGTGTAATTTAGATTTATCTACATTTGTGTTTTCATTTGAAATTTTGAGAGAAAATATATACATAACATTACAATTGTGGTCATTATTGTAGTAACAGTAAAAAAATACAGTCTAACTCAGTCATTCTGCTTAACAGAATTGATTTAGATGCAATTAATTTATAAAACAAATGCACGGTTTGATTAAAAAAAACAGAGTAGGGTTTTTTTGTGGCTGCTACAGGTTTGGAAAACTGTTTATTTCTTTATGTATTTTTGAATAGTTATTGACGCGTTGCCCATGGTGCATTGTGTGTATGCAAACTTATTTAATGGACAGCTGCAATATTTTTTTCCTTTCAAGGGCAGAATGCTGTATATCTAATATTTATATGAAATAACGAAGCCATTTATCTAGAAGTGTATTTTCCAGGGGTTGGGGGTAGGGCTCCATAATTTGCAGCTATTTAAAGCCTTGGTTTTGGTAATGAATTATTTTGTCATCTCGGCTGTGATGAGATTCATCTTTAATAACTGTAACAATTATTTTATTAAAAAGAGAAGCCATGCATTATGGCTATCTCGCCAAGGTCTCAAGCTGGAAGGAATTCTCATTAAGAGCATTATATTACCCCGGTGTGCTTTCAGCTGGATGTCCCGCTGAAATTACATTAGGTGTCAACAATGTTTGTGTTAGAAGTAAGCAGTCATATTTACAGAGGCTAGCTTTTTTCATTTGCTGCCTGACACTGGGAGATGTATTAAAAAAGATACTAATGCTCCATATCTGATTAAGTCACGTAGAGTGAAACTCCTTTAAAGTGTTGACTTTTAATATAAAGCAAGCACTGTTCTGTCATCAGCAAAGACGTAAATCTTTATTCAGAACTTTTGATTGCTTGAGCTTTTTTATTTATTAATTTTTTTGTGATTTATTTAGCTGGCACACACGACTGTAATCACCCCTCATTCCCTCCATTTATAGCTCCCAAACTATAAGCATCAGGTTGTTTGTGTCATGATTGATTTATCAGTGATTTTCATCTACATCCTGTGTTCCTTCTGATGGTTAGCGTGGTGTGCAACATTGTATTTTGTTAATGGTCCCAGGCCCAGGGTTGCTGCTAATGACATGGTTGTAATTGTTTGTCAGTGTGATAATGTGTGATTTCCTATTTCCATGTGAAGTTGGACATTTGATGAAGGAGGGATCTTGTCAGGAAGACAAAGTGCTGTCATTTGTCACCAGCTAAATGAGCTTCTCACCAGACATCCTCTCAGTTTTCAATGGCAATATCATATTCACGGATCCCCTTTTGGGCCATTGCCATGATTTCCACATTATCCAGTGCATGGTATTAAAGAAATGAATTAAGCTTGTTCTGGCTTCCTTCAACACGAAGCACAGAAATCCAGATGAAGGCAGAGATGTATTAAAATCACCTGATTTTGATGCAAAGGTCAGACATTGTAAAACTGAGATTTGAACTAAATCAACTATGAGAAACATGGTTTTGCTCTCTTAGTTTGTGCTCTTTGCTGACATATAGAAATATGTTAACTGTATTTCCAGAAAGACAGAAGTGAAATTACCGAGTTTGGTAATCTTTTATTCTTAGTGTTTGCAAGCAGTCATCACTTCCTTAAATTTAACATTTTTAAATGGAGAAACGGTTTCATCATCTTCACAGGAAAGACTTTGTCAGTTCATGTCACCGTGTACCTTTTTTCAGGGGCAAAATATAGAGTCAAGTTAAGTTGAATAAATATGATTTTTGATTTGGGAAAATGAAAGTTGGGAGTTTGCTGTTGCTGCCGTGCTAAACATTATTTTTACCGAAATTTGGATCATTTCTTATAGTTGCCAATTGATTAAAAATAGCTGCGAGTGATGCATGAACTGGGTTTGGGTGGTGAAATGGGGCATGCCAGAAAAAGTTGGGGTCAGTAGTTGTCGTAGAACATGAACATGACAACTTTCATTGTTTGCCTGAACATTGTATATTTGTCCATTTCACATCTCCTGTAACATTAGAAACTTATGGGGCACATGATTGCAGCACTTGAAGGTCTTTGAAGTAGTTGTTCCCTTAACACACTGCCTTTGTTTCTGATTCAGCTTGTTCCATATTGTGGGGTTGGGGGGCAGATTCTTCCTAGTTAACAATCTAATGAGCCAAACAAGACAAACAAAAGAGAGGTGCACCGAATAGGCCTCCTGAGGTCGGGGGAGCTGCCTCATGTCACAAATGCTCTTCTGTCTTCCTTTTCCACTCAATATCGATTCATGTCTTCAGTGGTTATGCGCTGTCCGCTGTACACGGGTGGTGTAATCAGCTAAATGTAGCCTCTGCTTTCTTATTATTACCTGGGTGCTTAACACTGGTGGGGTTTTTTTTCTCTTCAAGGACAAATGGTGTAGGAGAAGGCAGATCCCGTGTGAAGTCCCTGAGCCCTCGCCGAGCGGCAGATCTCTTTTCAGCGCCAGCTGTTCTCTCAGATACACCAGGCCGTGCTGAAATTCTCTTAATATAATTCTAGGGGCTCAGGAGAATAGTGCAAAACAAGCGTGCCAACGAGGAGAACGTTGAATTTTTCATCAGCGGGCTTCAACTAGCTGAGTTAGTGGGCAGCGCTCTCATTCATGAGCAGATGTTCAGTGCAGTTACACTCTGCAGTTAATGTGAACTTACTGGCCTCTCTGCCATTGGCTGCAAGGACGTTGGCAGCAATCTGGCATCTGAGAATTACTCCCAGTAAAAGGCGCAGTCCTGGAAAGCGTTGCCCCGGCCTTTTTTAGCCACTTCCCAGCCCAGGAGCTGGATTGTGGACAGGGGAAGGCACTGACAGCTCATCCGTCTTCAGTCCGACAGTGATGAAACACTCGCCACTGTTTGCCGGGGGAATAGCACTGAAATTCCTGCAGATAATTTTCACATTTTACGTTCACTTCTAGTGACTGGATAGATGTGAACCAACGGCACTCAGCAGGTGAAATATATTTCAGGTGTGTCTGAAAAAGAAGTACTTAAAGATACCTGCCTCAGTTGTTACAGTGAAAGAGTACATACAGATGTATTATTCCAGTACCCCTGAAAGAGGAAACTCAGAGAAGAGGCACCTGTAAGGGGGAGCAGTTTGGCTCTGGTACGTCTGTAGCTGTAACCAGCTGGTGCTGTGGTCAGCCTGGTGGGCTGTATCCTCTCCCAGCCTGGTGCTTCAGACATCTGCATGCCCAGGCTGCCTAGCTTGAATTTGATGTGGTCGTACAGATCTGTAATAGTTTCATCCAACTAGGCAAAAGGCTGTTTGACTGGTGTGTGTGTGTATGCGACATCAAATTTAGTAGGTGGCATGCCAATCATCTCGAGCTTGTGTGAAAGTCATCACAGTAAAGTTGTGCATATGGGACTTAAACAGTGCAAATGACAAGCTCTTGTTTCTCTGCATGTCTCATTTTCACTTTCTAATTGGTCGTTTTCAGGTTGGCTTTACGAGAGCAAAACTAATTAGTGTTTCTAAATTCAGCAGAAAAAAAGGCAGTTGGGTTGATTGTTCTGGTTTCCTCTCCTGTGTCAGGCGCTCAACAAGAAAATAAGACTAATCATTTTCAAATTGCTCGTATTTTTAAACCCCAGAGCTGAATGTCATTCCTGGTCTCTTGGCATTTTGTTTGGCAAGATCAGGGAACCGTGGTTGCCCTCTCGCCTGTGTGCTGTCTTTGTGATTCGTGGGAAGTTTGGACTTGGGGCCAGTGGAAAAAAACAATGTGTTGTGTTTTAGGTGGGGTTGTTTCTGCTTTGATTGGGAATGTCCTGCTGACAGGAGCAGCCTCGCAAGTTTACAGTAGCTGTGACATTGGCGTTACCTTTATTCAAAGTCCTCCAGCTGCATTGAGCCCTCAGGAAGCCCAGCGCAGGCCCACATGGGCGGCTGACGGCCCAGAGAGAGGAGAATGAGCCCTGTTTGAGTTGGCAGACGCTCCCCTCTTGGGGAACTTTTGCTGCCTTTGCAGAAAGGCCAGTGGCGGCAGCTCTGGCGGGGCGGCGGTGATTCTTGGGGCAGGATGGGCTTTTTCCACCTCTCCTCCCATTCAGGAAACACATTTCGCCGTCTCTTCCCTGCGTGTTTGCAAACGGAGGGAAAGAGTTAAGGCGAAGGGGCATGGGGCAGTAGAGCTGAATGACAGAGCACGGCTGTAAGAGGCTGAGTGCTAATGTGTGGCAATTTGAAAAGGGCGAACAAGCTATTTCAGAAAGCACGAGTGTTGTGAGAAGTCAGTGCAGTGGAGCTTTATTTATACCGAACAAAAACATTTACATTTTAGTGTTCTGTAAAACATGCTCTATTTTTATTTTTCCACTGCCACTGCGGGGATTCATTCTTCAGAAGGCAGTAATTAAAACGCGGTTGATCTTAGGTTAGGGAGGAGGAGTGCTTAAATGCAATTAGAGCAATGTTCAAATTAATTTGGACTCAGTTACAGTTGTTGGAATTTGTCATTATTTGTTTAATCAAGGGAGTTCTTGTTTGAGAGACTAAATCTAGATCCACTGATATATAAACGGGCCACTGAGAAGCCTGTTCAAACCTATTATCTGCCTGACATGAATATTAATTTGAAAGTGACCTTTTTTGTGACCTTTCAGTTTTGAACTCACACTTAACTGAGAGGTGCATGTGGTTGCGTGTTGTGACAGCATGGTTATTATTGAAAAAGCTGATTGTGGAAAAATAAGTATGTTCTTGCTTTTGTCACCTTCACGTTTGAAATAATTTCCACTGTTTCTCTTCTTTTTTCCATTCTGCCACCCCCACCCCTTAACTTTCCTTTACTACCTCCTCTCTTCTTCTCTCCTCCCCTTCTGCTGACTGCTTGCCGATCCAGCCAGGACACTCCAGTGGTGACATCCTGTGGAGCCATAGATTAAAGTAAGTACCTCACAGAAACATCAGTAGACACCAGCATTTGGTTAAGAAACACGACTCGTGCATTAGCTTTTGGTGCATTCTTCCTAATGTCTTCTCAAAGAAGGGCATTATATGGTAATAGTTGTGAGTTTGAATGCCACAGGATGATAAGAAAGGTTTTGCATAGTAACCGATTTCCTCTTTTCCTGATGCCGTTGCATGTTGACATGAGTTTGAATGCTTAAATGCGTGCAAGGGGCCAGGTCAGTGAGTCGTGCTGGTGTTCAGAGTTAACTGTGAACCTGAAAAGTAAAGAAAATTGCAGATAGTATGCTGGCTCATGTCTGCATCCCCAGACTATCCTAGAAGTCATTACTCCTTGTGTGGTGTATAAACACGTCAAAAACAAACAATGACCCTGGGCAGACTCCACACTGCAAAACAATTTCAAAGCCTGCAGTGTAGTGTAAACACAAAACATGGCTAACCTTCACGCAGGGAAGACTTCACCTTAAACCCGGTGTTTGTTTTATAGTCCCTGTCGACCTTGGTCAGATATAGTTTACATCTCTTTGGTTCTTTCAGGTCGATGTAGCTTGGGTTCTGTGCTGACATTTACGGTTGAAGCTTTTCAGTAAACAACATGTGGCTCGGAAACAGACTATTAATGGAGATCTTATTAGTCAGGTGTTCACATTAAAAAAAGATAGAGATGAACTTTGCTCACAGTGGTGATTGTGACATGACTGATATTCAGTGTTGTTGTAAACCAAGTGTAAACACTGCCTCGCGGGGTGTAGATTTCCCATACAGACACTCTATGTATCGAGCAATGAATATTCATTTTCTCCTCTCGTAGACTCTTCTGCCTCTGTGAGCTCTTTCACACTGAGCCGGGGGTGACTGTAAGGCGAGGTGAACCCATATTTTTAATAAAGCCCAGCTGCTGAATGATCAAATAGAGTCTCTAATTAAAGCCTGAGTGTACACCCATGTAAAATTCTCTCTGGAATGCTAACAACCTGTGATATTTCCAGAGGAATTTGCTGTGAAGGTCTCAGAGAAGGAAAGGGATTCAAGTGTTTGGGGTTCAGAGGGAGGAGGGGCAGCATGTTGTTCACATCCGTGTCAGATTGAGGCTAATGAAGGCCAGGCTGATCCTTGGATGCAAGCCTTAAGTAAATGATCCCTCTTTGAATATATTAGCGCTCCGTAGCAGCGTTGTGCCTCCCTGCCGTGCCAGCGCTGCTACGTGTTGTCTCGTGGTCTGACGAGGCCAGTCGAAATGGCAGTCACGGTGTTCGATCACGCCGTGTGCCGTTGAGTGTGATTTCAGTTTGTTTTACAGCAGTGATGTTACATTGACTTGGTGGTGAGGAAGTACTCTGGCTGATCATTTCCAGGTTAGTGTGTCTGCAAAACAGTTTGATAGTAAATGGAAAGTATGAGTGTTGTGTCATTTGGCAATGTAAATGAGCCATCTCAAATTTTTCCCCACCCTCTTAAGAGGGATTGCATTTACATAGCAGGCAAGGGTTTGATACTCAAGCAGATGGTTCGTGTAGACAAAAGCTGAATTTACTGTTATTTTTAGTGTAGTTTTGAATTTAGTCATTTCTGTTCATTTTTGTCTTTTTCGATTAATTTATTCAACAATAATCGGAAAAAAAACACAGTTTTAAATTCAGTGAAAAAATATTGCTATCAGAACTGTTTCCACTGCAATTTATGGTCACAGCAGCACTTAACATGGAAATGAATCCTAAGCTAGTAATTATAAAGCACTTTGGATTATTAATTGGAAAGACAAGGACATAGAAATGAAACAATTGTGAATGCACCCCTTCTAAGCTGCTGTAGCATCTCATTAATAAATACCTTTCTGGTTCTTTAGTGCTGTGCCCGCCTTGCTGATTGAAACAATGTCATTTGATTTTCGCTGATAAAGCATCTGTGCTTCATAGATGGATGGATTGGATGGATCCAATTAGCCATAGTCATCGCTCGTGTATTTAAGCTGACAGTGGAAGTCTTGCGTAGAATATCCTTGATTTTGGTAGTTTTGTGAGGCGCTCATGCAGAGTACTTTGAAAGCCCATAAAGAGCGGACTGTGAAGAATGCTCCCTTGATGCAGCTTTGATTTACAGCAAATTTTTTCAATTAGACGTGGTAGGGAAGTAATTGATTTTCAGTAGGTAGTGTACAATGATTGGAAATTCTTAAAGGATGAGAAAGTGACCAAGATCCATAACTTTTTTCCTTTCACTGTGTATTATATACAATCAGCGCCGCAATTACTTGGGGCTTTTACTTAACATTTCATACAGGTTTTATTAGTAGGTAATGCATCTTTTTATACAGAGCACTCACATTCTACAACCTACACATTTACAGCAGGTTATGAGGATTGATGGCTTGTAGTAGCAGCTGCACAGGTGCACCTAGTGTCTCATAAGGCATTCTGACCTTCTGCACAGCACATACCATGCTGGCCTGTTTGTAAACGCCAGCCCTGTTTGTAAACACGAACAGAGAGATGAGAAGCAGATTTGCCCCGGTCGCGCTCACAAGACAGGCACAACACAACGTGACAAGCAACAGATGTGTCACACAGGCTGAAATCAAAACAGCCGTCCAGCATGGAGTTGTGCACACCATCAGACATGGATGCTGTGATGAGGCGGGGAGGCAGCGAGCACTGCTGGCAGATGAGACAAGGCAGCGCCTCTGCTGCTCCCAGCTTCCTGTCTAGAAGAGGACAGGCCTGTTTGTAGGCTGCTTTGACACTCCTAGTCACTTTGTCATCTGGGGTGCTCACTGCAGCTCTGATCACATGTACACATTGCATTCAAAGAGCGTCATATCAGCCGTGTGACAGGTAGGCTCCCAATGAGACAACAGCCAAAGGGGATGTCCTTTTCAATACACTGTGCGAGCACAAATGCACAGTGCGCCAAGGCAAAATAACATCATATGACATCATTCGGAATGCTCTTATGCTGTCTTCTCTGTTTGGAAAGATGGTGCGGGTTTGGTTCTGCCCTGCCTAATAACAGAAAGGTCTTTATGGAGATGCATGTCCACTCCGTGCAAACCGACAGTTTGACAGCAGCAGTAAAAGTGCAGCTTCACACAGGCAGCACACTAATAATATTCTATCATATAATCTGCCTTTTGCCACTGCCCCATAAGCAAACAACACGGCTTCACTTTGAGCCATGGGAAGAGAAACAGGAATCCGTCATCAGAACAAGTGCATGAATGAAGGTGCGGCAACAGCTGCTTGACTGAGCACATACAACAGACTGTCACCCCACATCTGTTTACCACTTTGACAACCACATGAGTGTTTATATCCATGAGTGTAATTGAGCTATTTTCCCGAGGGCAGCTGTAACCCACACTAAGTTATAGCCCAACTTTCCATTAAAGCGTGGGGGGAAGTTTTACTGATAGCAATCACGCTCAGCAACACTGCTATGTAAATACAGCTTATCAGCTTTGCCAATTTGGTTAAGTGGCATGTACGTGGGTGATTCAAACATCTAGCTCTGTGGCTGTGACACTGGCCACATACTGGAGACATTTAATAAACATTGGTAACTTGCATTATTAACAAGTATATATGCAGCAAGAACATAATAATGAAAATGATGGCATGTCAAACCAATATTGTGCGGAAAAGATGCAAATAAACTGAAAAAATATTCAGGCTGCCATGTGGTCAAACTTAACTGTCTGCATGCAGCATGTACAGTATATGGAAATTGAAATGGGAATATCTAGATCTAAAACGTGCCATTTAAATATTCAAATGTTAACACCAAACAATATAATGCATTATGGCTTTTAGTATTTGCATACAACTCTGTTTGCTGCTGTAAGCTGGGGGTAATACAAGGAAGAGAGAGGGAGAAAGATAGTGAGGGAGAAACACTGAGCGGATATGGAGCACACAAACAAAGCCTTTGTGTGCCAGTAATAGGAAAATGACATTTGATTACTGTGTGAATTTTTATGGTAGCTTAATTTAACAGTTAATGGTTATTTTGTATATCTTTAAGTCTTTACTGTTTTAGGGAAACTACAACTTCCATCACACACTGAACCTGTGCTAATTTGTAGATGGCTCTGTCTTGATGCATGCTCAGTCATCCAGGTAAGTAAATCCCAAAAGGTTGATTCTGTTCATCTGGACGTAACGTTTTCAGTGGGAGAAACGTTTCGTCACTCACAACAATGGGCTGTGACCTCACAGTTCCCCATTGTTCAGTCTGTGGTGCTAGTTTCAGGCACTGTTTGTAAGGTTGGGGAAACCTGCAGTCAGCTGAGACTGAAGAAGTCACTTGGACGAGTGACGAAACGTTTCTCCCACCGAAAACGTTACGTCCAGATGAACAGAATCAACCTTTTGGGATGTAGACGGATATTTTTTAAAACAATGTAAATCAGACGTTAGCTGAAACTACCATTTATTCTTGTTTGATGGAGGTCATGTTGATACATGTTTTTTCTATACTTTCCATTTTTGTAAAATGTATTCCCAGTTGCAGCGTCTCATTTTCAAGTGAAGTTCATTCAAGATGTTCAGAATTTGGCCATTATTGAAAAGCTATTGCACCTGTTAAGGTTGGGGAAAATGTTAAAATTATCTGTACTGTCTTGGTTTGCAAGTTAATCATTTCCCAAATTGAATTCACATAGGGGCAGGCCAGTAAGCGAGGTCAACCACTCACTGACAGCCAATATACAGTATTTGTCCAGTCGACTTGCCCAAACACAGGAGAAGTGCTTCTGTAAAAGTAGAAACCTTTAGCTCTTGAGAACTGTGTCAGATTTATTTATTTCCTTGTTCTTAATCATTCATTTACGGTTACAAATAAACTGCTGTATTTGTTACTGAAGAAAATGCTTGTTTAAGGAAATGAATGTATTTATTTATTGTAGCACCTGTGACTTGCTAGGTGGCAGGATCAGATATCACATAGCTACAGACAAATGAAGCAGTCGTTTGACCACAGGAACAGTGGCTTAGTTTCACAAAAATACATTTCAAATATAAAAAACATCATCCACAGATTAAAAAAAACAAGGTCAGTGTACAGTGTTGATGAGAAGGTCGTACAAAGTCTGAAATTTAACTTGCTTATAGCTGTAGATACCCTGATAATGAGGTTGTTGACTGTTAACTGATGCTTTACCATGAGGACACTTCTTCACTCTGCACCACTGTCTGCTCAGCTGTGATGCGCCTCTGCTGCATGTGCCGTTGACAGTACTGCAAAGATGTGAACGGCAGAGTCAGTGCTGCCCTGCAGGACAGACTATAGGACCACAACATTTATAAATACCCCCCCCCCCCCCCCCCCCCCCCCATCTTTTTCTGCTTTTTGTTCTTGTAATAAAATTTTGTTATTAAGTTTCAAATCTGTGCATATCAAACAACAGATTTGCAAATATGCAGCACACTGGTTTGGAAGAAAAGGGCCGTGAGGAATAGATTTCACTTGAGATAATTTTAGATATGTTATTAACATATTTCTCTTATATTAGAAATATACAGCACACAGATACAGAGGGATGGTGAAAAGAAGACAGCAGGACAGGAGTCGACCGTGGTCACTGTCTGACAGGGTTAAACTTAGTGAAGGATTGCCAGTCCAAACTGTGACATCTGTAGCCACCATCAACACGTACTGTAATTAAGTGGAATCTGTGAGCTTTAATTCTATTTGCTGTCCAATAACAGCTCCCTGTAATGAATAATTTAAGGAATAAGGGAGGCTGTTACTTGACGCCTTTTCACTTTGCGTTTAAATTTAGCTGGTGTCATTGTCCGGCAGTGTGATTAATAGTTTATCAGTCTCGACTATACATCTCCATGAAATATCTCTTTCCATCTGTCATTGAACTGCACATGGAAATTGGTTAGATTTTTAATCAGGCACAGCTTAGGCCAGCTGAAAAAGGGAAATTACCAAAGGAACCTGCTCTCACAATGCACTCACATGCAGGTAAGACACTGGATGTCGTTTGTGGAATAAGTCTTTCTGCCTCTGTGCCTCTGCTCACAGTTCATCTCTTTTTTTTTTGTCTTTTTCGTATGATAATTACATTGAGACCTCATACAGGCTAGAGTGTGCAGCCTAAATGTGGTTTTAAATAAGCCTGAGGTGTGTAACAGTGAAAGTGAGTTGTGAAAGAGGCGCCTGCCACAAGGGGGTTGACCAGTGAGCCAGAGATTGGCTTCCCTGTCAAATAAAGATTAGGTCTTTATTTCACAGTCTAATCCCTGCAAATCTCTTATTGAAGAACTTGGATGGTGCAGCGCTTCTAATGGCACAGAGACTTCACTGTCTGCGTTTCTTCTTTATCTCTGAATGTACACAAGTGGATACAGCAACCTCTGGTCCCGGGTTAGTCAGTCTATTTAATCTGGATTACAACTCATATTAAGTTGACCAAGGTTACCTTAGTTCCTGCTAACAAGCTGCATTGCATTAAAGCTGCTCATGGCTTTTTACATTCTGCTGCTACGCTGTAGCCAAGTTGGGGCTGTATTGCGACTTTTCTAGTTATTGAATATCTTCATTTTTCCCCTCTCAACTATGCAGAACATTCTTTTTATTGAATTATTAATGTGAATTTTGAATTATTGAAGGAAGATAATTTCTGATCAGATTAATATTAACTCCCTGTGAAATATTAATGACTAATGTTAAAAACGATGAACTTACAGAACCATTAATATAATCATAAACAGACATAGTAGTGGTGACACAGAGCCAAATGTGCCAGGGCCGCTCCAGCCTCTTTTAATGCAGCTTCCCTTGAGGTTGGGGAATGTGAAATATTGCAGGAGTCTACTTTGTACTCAGAAGCTTGGCTAATGTCATTGGCCAGCCCTGCCCCCGGGGCTGGCGGCGGTGTCACGGGGGGAAGTTCACCAGCATTTGTCTCCAGGTTACCTTTGTGACCTTGTCCACAGATGACCTGAACTATGGCCAGGGGAAAAGTCACAAAGATGTTTTGTTGTTAACATTAAGCTGGTCCCCTTATCACCTCCACTGATTGGCAGCGCTCCACTGACAGCTCGAGTTATTCTGCTCCACCCCCAACTTTTGCTCTGAAGCCTGGTGGCTAAATACGACCGACCATTCTTTATCTGTTTTTCACAAGGAGTGGCACAAAGTGAGTTTCATCATGCAAGCCTTGAGCAGGTTAAATCTAGTCTTTTGTCAGTTTTGATTAAAACTCTCTTTAGATTAATGATATTCAGCAAAGATTTGATCTATCATTTGCCATTCTTTGGGTTTGTTATTACGATCGTCCCATTGTATTTATAAAATATGGAAATCAGACAAAAATAAACCATTATTCTAACATAATGGTAAGCACCTCGAAAATATGGTTACATTAATTATGTTTTAAATGCTAATGCTAGTGAAGAACATAATAACGAAGACATGAAAGACTCCCTATTCAAAATCTGATAGCCAGGGAGAAGCAAATTATTTCAAATATTTGATATTTAAATTATTTTCAAATGAACTGAGACATGAGTAGAGTAGAGGCGAGTAGTTTCCCCTGGTGATCCTTCAGGGTCCTTTGTTTCCGTGGTGTGTCTCCAGCTCATTAATGTTCTAAGCATGTGAGGGAACCAGACCATACCCCATAACCCATAGCCGGATGACACCTCAGGCCCAACACACATGCAGTGCATGCGCATACATTCACACGCATGCACACACGTACACAAAAATCCCTCAGCTGTTTAAAGTCCACTGGCTCTTTCAGGAAGTGATGGCCGCCGTGCTGTCCTGATTAAAATGACAATAGTCTAATTAACTCGACCCCAGTGTCAGTGCACTAAACGGCTGATGGCCCGCCAGTTCCTGTTTGAAAACCCTTTGTCTCCTCATCATCCAAAAATATGACTTTTTTTTTTCTTTTTTTACAGCAAAATGCCTCAACCCCATTTGACGGGATTTGCTAATGGCAATTATTTCTCATGAGCTAATTAAATCTAGGCAAAGTTTTCCATTCTTTTTTTCTTCCTGCTGCAGAAATCCGTCTATACAATCCTCCTGGGATTTTTCATTCACGGTATAATATCACAAGCAGCTTCAAGCAATGCTAGTCATTTAGATTATATACAATTGTAAAGAGGTGTTTTGGTGTTCAGACTGATTATATTTGCTTTTTTTTCTACCACTTTTAATCGAATCGTTTATTGATCCAACATCGTGATCCTTTCAGAGCCAACCCAAAGCCCCTGCTGGTCAACAGGTCAAACCGCCTGATAAAAAGGAGCCAAAGATGACGCATTCAAGCAAATCGGCCAAAATCTTTTAACCTCCTTAACTAACAGTTTTTGAAAATGAGACTTTAATCCAGCCCCCATTAATCTTTTGCATTGTTTGATGGACTCGTCTAAAGTGCGGAGGAAAGGAAAAAAGAACAACAACATTAAAAAAAACTTTAATGACTGAAGAAGAAACTGCTTTTTGTTCTATTATCCTTCTGTTGGTGATTAAGGTCTGCAGGGAGATAATTACGCTTTAGTCTGGAGTTAATGAAATGAAAACTTCTCTTTTCTTGTGGAAAGGAAGGGCAGATCTTTTGTACTGCTATCTGCAGACATCTCCCACCCTTGACAGGACACACAGAGAATTGGTTTTGTTTTAAGGTTGCAAGCCCCCTCCGCTGCCTGTCAGTCCATGGATGATATGAGGGATCTGTGAATGAAGCCAGAGTCAATGAGGTCTGCCTCCGCTGCACTAGTGAAGCTTTCTGTTCTTCCTGTGAACATAAAATATGCTGTAAAACATCAAATGACAACATCACAGGAGGTCATCAGAGTGAAAGAAAAATAAATAAATAAAATGCATGTTCATTCTGTGTATTACATGCTTTATTGTTGTTACAGCAACAAGCATGTGTTCACCAACAAATGACCCCGCTTTGTTGAGCACCAAAGGAATGCACAGATTTGAATTTATCACATGGCAACACGGGGGCCATATGTGTCATCTGACTTCAGATGCCCCTTTTGAACACGTGGTGCTGTTGACTAAACTATTGTACGGTACAAATGGTGGCCAGAGAGCACATATTATGCTGTCCTTGTAGAAGTTCACATCTGGTGTGAGGAGCTGTGTGTCACTTTATATGTGTGTGTGTGTGTGTGTGTGTGTGTGTGTGTGTGTGTGTGTAGGGCAGCAGCACCTCCCCACCCCTCCTGTCCCTCTTGCCCCTCCAACAGCACTCTCACATTTCATCATCTGTTCTCCAGCGCTACGGTGCTCCGGCACAAGTTGGCCGCTCTGGATCCATCTGTTGTTATTATTTTCTACTGATAATTGGCTTGAACAATGGAATGCCTGTGTCCCCCTTGCCTTTGAAACCCAACACCCTGTTTATTATCCCTCTATCCTACCCTCTCTCACCCCTCAATTTCTCTCTCTCGCTCCTCTCCTGTCAACTTGTGTCGCCTCACCCCTAGCCCCTCCTTTTCCCCTGATCCATTTGAGAGGGTTTCACATGAAAATTGCATCTTTGACTGGCCACATCAGTATGTGTCACTCAGCATCTGATGCTTCTCTCTAGACTTTCTGGAGGGGCTCAGCTTCCATTCTTTTTGTTTTGTTTTTACTAAGATAGGATTTTCTTTTCTCTCGCTTTTTTCAGGAGCTTCCCACTTACAGCACAAACTTCTGCATTCCTGGCCCAAGAAACAGATGAAGCAAATAAGAAGGTGTGGGGGAGGGATCAGGGGTGTAGAGAGGAGAGTGGGAACAGCAGTGTCTTTAGGAAGAAAGGCATTGGACGATGGATGTTCGTAAAAATCACTTTTTCCTCCCTGCTAAAATTCAGGTTTTCCACCAGGGGGTGGGAAGAAGAGAAGCATATGTAAGGAAGAACAAGAAGATCACAAGGTGTACTTTCATTTTAATCGAGGACATCATTTAATGAAAGCCCACACCAAAAAATGACCTACTTACATTAATTAAATTTGATATTTAAAAATTTAATTAGTATTTTAGGTTGTAATTAAGTAGTTTCATGTTGAAGACTTCATGCTCTGGTGACATTTTTAGACTGGTACATTTTATTTAGTCAGAATTTTATCCTCAGCCTTGCAGAGTGCCTATTGATGAAGTAATTAGCTGTGTGGATGTAAAAGTAAAATGCTCATGTATGGTGTTTGACAAAGTGTAGAGAAAGTCAAGTGCCTTCTGTGTAACTGTTGGGAAATCCTCTGTTCGTGTCATCAGAGGCATGAGGAAGTTTTTTTTTTTTTTCTTTTTTGTTTTTCCTGTTCTGTTTTTTTGACCTCGCTGATGTTCATTTGTTCTGTATGCTCTTGTCTAATTAAAAGAGGCTAGGACAGGTAGGGCTCCCAGCAGGCGTCTGCTCCGTGCTAGTTCTTCATTTGCTGAGTGTTTGTGTTTATGCAAACGGGCCTCTTCCTGCATGTTTAATTTAGAGCACGGCGCCGACTTTTGTTGTGTTTTGACCACATACCTTTAGTACCTCTCAGCTCTTCCGTCTGGCCAGGCTAGTTCTCTCTCTCTCTCTTTCACTCTCTCTTATACACACATGCAAACTCACTTGACTACCTCATTACTACTTAGACTACTTTCACTGCCAGCTTTCTCCTCTTCTTCCGAAGTGGATTTCAAACACTCAGTGCTTGGAGGAAATATGAATGAATATACAGTTTTGTAAACATGATGAAAGTCTGTTTAACTGTTGGAAGGTAAGTCTGTGAAGATTATATTATCTTTACACTGTTTTCTCCTCCTCGTCATTCCTTTTATGGCACAGTGCTCCATGACTGCGAGTCTGTACGAGCGTCTTTGTAGGTGTGTTCTGTAAGTGATTGACAGATTTTATGTATAGGGTGTAGATGGCAATGCCTTTCTCTATTGGTCATAATACAATGCTACTCAACATGTATAATAATTGCCGTACAGTGTAAGATTGCAAAAGGGTGAATTCAGTGAAGTATTCGAGTGTTTAGAGAGTTTTCTAAAGAGATGAAACAAGCAATGAATCATTTTGTTAATTTGTTCATTTCTGCTCATGCTCTGGCAAACAGAATTAAATCTAAATTCTTTAAGATAGACGTGCAAAACAAACAAACAAACAAACAAACAAACAAAAAAAGACTCAAGGAAACCTCAAGGAACGTTAGCTGCAGCAGTACTGAGGGGTGTGTGTTGTGCTGTCCCAGTTAAAAACAGCCACAAATGATTGGAAAATATATGACCTATTAGTTAAAGTTGACATTGTCCGGCTTTACATGTGCAAAATATTCCTTTTGTTCAGTGCAGCAGGGTTGGAGGTGAGAGTGACTACTAACCCCACGATGCGTAAGGGTATTAGTTCCTCCCCTCACTCATCGCATCTTGTTCTCCCTTTGTCTTTGTCTGGGGAAATGGAATCTGCAGCTTATTGATATTAATAGCGCACAGGATCTGTGGTTGGAGAGGAGCTGGGACCTGGGCGAGAGTGGTAACTTGATATGGCTGGGTAGAATTGACAGTCCTCCTGCTTGACAGGGTGGAAAGGGGTTTGTTGTAAAAATGGGATTGCATAATGTTCTGGCCGTGTGTGCTGTGCTGTACATTGCTGTACATACAGGAGCGGGGTTAAACATTTCGACCGGCCTGATCTGATTTTGCATGTTAAGTGTGAAACCTTTCTTGACCGTGGATGCTGAACTGCACTGGCTGTGACTTCTCTGCTGACAGAATAATAAACAAAGTGCGATTCTCTGATGGATCAGTAAACAGCGGCATGCATTCAGTGGTCGATGAGACATTTTATATTCAGTGGGCACATTTGAATAGTGTAAAGAAATGTTTGTCCTTGCTTGTTTTGGGTCCACTTCGTTAATATTAAGACAGCAAAGCACTCCATGGAGAAAAGCTGCGCTCTGTGTACTTTGTTCTTAGCTCAGCAAAACGTGAGGGCAGGTCCAAAGAATCTGGGGGATCAGACAGGCCTGACATTCACCAGACTGCACTGTTGCCTTTTAAGCTTAGAAAAAGAGAATCTGAAAATAAGCACCCAGAATAAGGGCTGGCTGGATTGAAGTTGGGTTTAATTGGTGGGTTTTGAGTCTGTTTGCGTGTCAGAAAGTGCTGTTGTTTACAGTCTGTGTGGGTGTTACAATATAACGCCCTGATCCTGCCAATCACATTAAAAAGAAAAAAACACAACAATGCATTTTTCTCCACTTTTTTAAAATGCTGACTTTTTAGACTTTATGAGACTTAGCCATGGTTTTCATTTAATCAGTCCTTCTTAATAAAAGCCCAGAAGAAAAGAGGGGGAAAATAGTGTGCAGTCAGCCCTTTTGGCAGATCAGATCATACAGTAAGCAGCTGCGTTTGTTGAGAAGTGAGTCATGCTTTAGATTTTCCTGTGTTTCATTGCACAGACAGTGACTAGGAAAATCTCCTGCACACACCCTAAAAACAAATACCAGTGACCCTGCATATCAGTGACTCTACACAACTACAACTCTTCTACACACTATTTTATTTACACAATGCTTTTAGCTACGTTAAACCAGTATCTCAACTTTTTTTGTTTAGATTCAAACAGACTATTATAGCCTGGCATGATAAATAGATGCTGTAGAATTATTCAGATGCTGATGCTAAGTGGACCAAACATGCAGGATGGGCTGTAAAGAACCACGAGACAACTCTGGCAGCCTCCTATTGACAACCATTGAGTTGAGCATTAATTAATATGGTAATGATATGTGAAGGTTCATTAACAAGCCGCCACAGAAGTAGCCACAGATATAGTATTAAGCGTGCTTAGAGTAATTAATGGAATAACTTTACTTAGTGGTAAATATTCATGGGCCCTCATCTTTTTGTCTGCACGGTGTGAAGAGAGAGGAGAGCCTGTCCATTAGAGGAGCTGAAGAGCTGTCCACAGTGAATGCAGGCCTTTTGTTGGGATTGGGTGCGTTTCAGTGGAGGGGTATTAATTCATATTTTGAACATGCAATCTTACAACAAAGCCAAAGGCACTGATAACTTACCTGTGACTAGAGAGCATATTGTGAAGCCGTGACCCCTTCAAAAAATAGGAAAGTCCACTTCACAGGTTTGTGGACAGAATAAAATGAGTCTTTGTTCACACTCACATGTAACCACAGCCGTTCATTACCATAGCAAAAAACCCTTCTGATTGTTCCATTTCCTCTGAAAATAAGGTGTTTGCATGTTTTTCCCACCATGACTACAATGAAGCCCTGTGGTATTTGCATACAAAATGGAAACATTTTTATGGATCACCTGAAAGCTATCGGGCTAATAAAAAGGTCTCGTAGCGGCACAAATAAAAATTTCATGCATAATTAACTTAAAAATGTAATGTTCATTTTTGTATCATTTCATTATGTATATCTTACATTGTAGTCTTTGTACATACTAGTAGCCAGTTTTTAAAATTTCTCAGGCTACTTCAAGTGGCATCCAGTAACAGAAGTAACACTATCAGTATTCCACTACCTCTTCAATGAAAACATAGTGGAATACATATTTCAATTAAGTGTATATAATTAATGAAAGTCAAAGCTTCCTGCTCATTATCTTTTACTTTTAAGCAATCGCTGCTGAGATATGTGAGTCATTTTTGACAGAAATCAGCAAGACATCAAGTCTTGTTTTGCTTTATACCTCTTTCCAGGAGTTGTCATCAATCCAGCAACCCACCCAGGTAAAGAAAACACAATCCGAGTGACTGTACTGGAAAGATAATATGGAGAAAATACACAGAGCAACTAATTATGACAGAACATGCGTTTTTTTAGTAGCTTTGCTACTACAAGCCTGGAACATGCCCCCTTGGGAAAGTCCAAGATTAATGGCTAACTGCAGGCTATAACTGACAAACAGGTATTTTTCTATTGAGTTTGTATCCAGCAGATTATTGGAATTCTGTGCTCACCAAGATGTTGTTTGTTGCACGAGTTTAGCTGAAAGGTTTAGGTGGAACAAAGTGCTGTTTTGTTTGTATCACTGGTGTAACTCTGTGCAGTTAGTATCAGTTTTACGTGTCACTGCACTGTGAGATTTCCATGTCAAAAGTACTTTGTTGTCCTATGTGCCGTTGTGTTGGTTTTTTTTTTTTTTGTTTTTAACCAAATGGCACGGCAGATATGCAACAGCCAGCCAAGACTTTGCATGAGAACCTTAGAAAATGCTTCTTAGTTTCCTTTGTCTTTTAAAATTGTTGCATTTAGATTCATTTTCTTAGATTTGGCCTCTTACTGAGCATGCACATAACCCACCTTGGTGGGTAATTATCTCAACCAGGAGTTGTTCTATTCCCTAAAATCTCAATGTGGGAGTGTGTGATGGGTTCCCTTTTCCCAACCGGGCTAAGCAGCATGTGCTTGTTTATCCTCACCCTACGATCTGTGCACCCCCACTGTTCTAAATGGCAATATTACAACCCTGTGCTGTTTGAAATGGAGACAATTATCTGTTTAGGTATTACAAGATGGGCTTTATATTACAAGGAGAAAAGGCGTACAGCTGCTATCAGGATCCCGTTGTTGCCTTTTCTCTCCAGTACAAATTTTCCATCATTAAAATGATGGAACATTTATCTAAATGGATGTTATGCATTGGGTAAACTCATTTAGCTCCCGGGGCTCTTTCAGGTGATGGGAATTAATGATGTTTAGTAGTTTGAAACTGAAAATATCTGTCATTTGTCACCACTCACCATTGATTTACGATTCCATTGATGATATGTTAATTGAAGTGTAATGAATCACAATAATAGGGTAGTTGTGTGGGAATGGTCCATTTTCAATGATTGTTCAACCCTCGGTAGAGTTCAGAGCGAGCTGCATGTTGACTCGCGTTTTCAACAAGGGCGTTTAACTCATAATTAACGCTGAAACTGGGCACGTTGGTCCGGGTTGTTTTTATCTGCGTTCGGCATGCTTTAGATATACACTTTCACAAATGCCCGGCCACATTTTTGACTGCCAAATGTAAACGGCAAAAAAGAACAGCGGGAGAGGGAGTTGGAGCCTTTTTTTCATATTTGGATATGCTTTAATGCTTTTATTCAAATTCACCTGAGATATTGGTCCACAGTCACTTCTCAGTTTACCATAAAAATAAGATTTTGTTTCCTTCTTTCTTTTTTCATCTTTCTTCGCCTGGGTTGAGTGCTCACTTAGGAAAGCCGTGAATTCAGATCAGGTCCACCCAGGGGAGTAGAGCGAGGGCAGAGCAGGTATAGTTGAGGTGTGTTCACCAGCAGGGGGTGCCAAGAAGGGCATCCTCTGTCAGTAATATGAAAAGTTTTTGTCTTGCAAATAAACCATTCACTCACAGACAGCCCCATTGTTCACTTGTTATCATCAGTGGGTGTAGTTGTAGTTAACAGGCAGATGGAAATGCGAGGATGTGTCGGACGGTGACAATAGTAGGCTACAGGAAGATAAAGGAAAGGTGCCTCCTGCCCCGCTCTGAGCTGAAATGGTTGCTTTTACGTTCCTAGCAGCTGAGGAAGGTACACTGACTGCTTGTACAGCTTCATACAAACAAGGGGAGGCAAACAGCACAGGAATGTAGAGAATTGATTTCTTTCTGATGGTTTCTCAGAACATATAAGACTGTTTGCGCCGGTTATCAATTCCAATCGATAGCAACTGGTGGAAGCCGCTGGCTCGTTGCCGGCTGCTTGTAGTTTACACCTGTGTACCTCGTGTTTCTTTTTTTTGTAATTTGGCTCGAGGGTGCTGATGACGAACATTGCAGCGGTAATTATTTCAGAATTCTAAATAATTCTCCCGTTTTGTGTCTGCAGGGCGAGGAGGCTGTTTCACCACCGCTGGAACTGAAGATTGCTTTAAATAAGCAAGTCCTCGTGGAAGGTAAACACACAATCATTTACCAGACTCCAGACCCAGCATGTGTGTGCGAATGCTCTATTGAAAGGGCTTAATAAGTAACTGAATGCAGGGTGGTTTTCTTGTTTGTGTACTGTATTTTTGTGTGTGCATGTAGGGCCAAGAGGGTGGGCCGGGGACTTGACAGGTGCACTCTGTTAGTGTTTAGAGAAGCTGCTGATCAGAAACTAGAACCGTGGCTAGTTAAGAAAGTTAGTGGTTTGATTTTAAAAAGGTTTTTAGTGTTGAAGGACTAATTGGACGCAGGGGCGTACGGACAGTAACTAGATTTTTAGGAAGGTTTTAGCTAAAATAAGGTAATGCTGTGTTTACCAAACAAGACAAGGGAGTTGGAGTACACACACAGCTGCTATGGTTGGCATATCACCCGTATCTCAGGTTTGCTTCTCACACCCGTTTCTCTGTCTGAGAGAGTCTGAGGCCCCCTGGATGTGAACTTCTGGATGGAGCGATTGGGTGAGGCTTAGTAGGACTTTGGAGAAGTGCTTTGCATGCGGGGGGTGGGGGGTGATAACACTTCAGGAGCTCAGGGCTTCAGAGGAGGAGTGCGTCTGTTTTCTGTCTCGTACAACTTAAAGCTCACCTCATCTCCCTCTCTTTGCCATATTTTCTTTCATCTCTCTTTGTATTATTTCTTTTCTGTCTCTCACTCACTAGCTCCCCCCCAAAAACATGCTGTGACTTGTGAGTGGATATGTTGGACATGGGTAGCAGTGCTTTCATTGTAGGTAGCTTTTTAAATGGCAACAAAGCTATTCTGAGTAATGTAACTCATGTTTGTTTGGTTTTGTTTAGTTGATTTGATAAATATTAAAATGAATAGTTGTGTGATCAGTAAAAAAAAAAAGAGATTGTACTCTTTGTACTCTTGAACCGAGAGAGACTTTGCAAGTGTTTTTCTTTGAATATATTTCTTCAAGTGGCATGTTAAAAATGTCATATTGGATTGCTAATAAAAAACACCTGCCTGTAGACAAATCCTGTCTTAAATATTAACAGCTGCAGCTTCTCCGTACATTCTGAAAACAAATATCTAAGTGTTGTTACAGTTACACTGTAGGACTCTCTCTTCTCTGCAATGTAACAATGTATCAGTAAGCCTTTGGTCTTCTTTTTTGGGATTCAGTCACTACCACGTTTACAAGATTCAGCCTTGGGAAAAAAATGGAAGCAGAGGACTCATGTTGAGAGTTTATCTGGAGTGCATTCTCCGCATACTCAGGTCCACTCCACCAGAGCCCTCAGCTGCCTGCTCCAGATGTAAGATCAGCACTGAAATCTTCCAAATGGTTGTGTAATTAATGTTAATGTGGCAAGATCAGCTTAATTGTTGACACAAGCTTCCAATGTGATTTTGATTGCATCACTAATGCAGAAATCCCCGCGGCAGCTTATGGGATTAATATGTCTTGGTGTTTAAAGCTCTTTTAAAGTGCAATCGAGTCAAAGAGGACGAGTGTGTAAAAAGCATGTATGGTGCTCATTTTTCTCTCCATTTGGACTGAACGCACTTTTAAAAATATTTATTTTAAAAGCATGCACTTTAGAGTATGACATATACTTGAGGTGCAGGCTACTGACAAAAGTTTTGATTTGGATATCTGGAATATTTATCATCATACGGGCATATTTCTGTGATAGGGCTGCTTCTGATGTGTGCCGTGTGTTTGCCTCCTTTTTGGCCAATTTATTCAGACCTGATGACATCCAGCTTTCCAACCCAATAAAAAAAAAAAAAAAGACAATCCTCAGATGCCCAAAACATGTTCCCCTGTTTTGAGGTCTTTCAAAGTCTTATCCTCTCATGTTGGATGTCATTTGAATTTCATGAATCCATGTAAGGGAGAGAAGAACACAATGTGCAAAGAGGCACGTCTTGTAATTCTTGCTTTGCTGTGAATGCTTATATTGCTTTCATTTAGCTGTTGAAGTTGCTTTGTTTAATCTACTTTTTATGGAAGCGTTAAGAATAAACAAGTGGATTCATGAGTTGGACCCGCAGAAAGGTCGTGTTGAGATTTATGCCGGGATGAAAATAGGGCCTCTGTAATCGTTCCCTTGACTGCATTTATTGCTTACTTTAAAAAAGTAATTTCTTTATATCAGCATCAAGCTGAAAATTGCCATGTATTAGTATTAGGCTCGGTAAGCTTCTAATTCTGTGGCATTTACAGCCGGCTGTGTTTCCATGCATTTATAACACTTTGATTCTTAAGAGCTCCTTTAATCGCTTATGCCTAGCTTGGAACATAATAAACAACTCGCTGTAGCGAAAGTGCCACATGGGGGAGATTTCTAGCAAGAAAGTAAAACGCTTCTGTCATTTGCAGTTTTGTTGCTGTGTTTTTCATGCACTGTAAGTACCGTAATCTACTCTCTGAGCTTATCTGCTGCGGCTAAAAACAGTGACAGGCAGAATAGATGCAAGGCAGCGTGAAAATGAAAAATTATCGTCACTACAAAGGCGTCACAATACAGACCAGCGCAGAGACATACAGCGACCGTATGCCTCTGCCTTTTCCTGTTGATTGAGATCGCAGGATGTGTCAAAGCATTCTAAACACCCTCACCTGGCCACTGTCTGCGTTCCCTATCTGATGCTCTGCTCCCATGGGTGCATCAGCTGCTATCGGTACACACTCTGGCAGATCGTCTGCCTTCGTATTGTCTGACTAAACAGGTTGCACAGTTAAATTCGCGCCTTATGTTCAGTACCGTATGTTACACAATGGGGCGAGATTCTTTCCGTGCAACTCTCTGAATAGGAATTATCTGTAGTCGTGAGGTAGGTGGAATCCTACTTATAATGTCATCACAGATGTGCGATCTTGAAGCTACTTAAAATATCTTTTTTTGTAGAAAAGCGCATTTGACAAGTTTCAATCTATTTTTCTATCAGCATCAGACAGCCATGTCTTCTCTTGGTCTGGAACATATTGATGGATGTGTACTCTCTGGTCTGCCTCGGCGAGTGAGCAGCTTTGATAATGTCAGTCGGCTACCAGGTGCAGACGGCTAACGTGACAGAGCCCTCGTGTGAGATTGACTGAGGTGACAGAAGTAAGCAAATTCCATCTGCAGATGAGTTGTCTTATAGCGAGATGAAAAGAAAATCACAAAAGTGAGAGGAAAAGTGCCAGAGCTCTCTTTCTCAGTCTTGGCCTTGTGTCTCAGCTTCAGAAAAGATGAAATAGAGCTAATAAATGGGATTGATTTGTTGTCTTCTGAGCAAAATGACTACACAGGGTTTTTTGTGGTAACCTAGGGAAGCATCTGTCAGACTGCCTTTACAGCAAAGCAGTGGTGCTGAGACGGATGGAATATCTTATGTACATACACCCTCACCACCTAAAGCACAGCAGTACATTTATATATTGCACACATTCTACAGATTCCTGTTTGTTTCCACTACATGAATGTTTGTGGCTATGTATGAAAATTCCATAAAGTTCCTTGAAGCCTCAGTGCCTCTTATTTAGATAGTTTGACTTTGTTGCGCTCACTTCATGTCATGGTAGATATCACTTTGGCAGTCCTTTGCTTTCTCCGTTTATTTTAGAAAAACAAATCCCTTTTAGGGATAAAGCACCTGGTGGGGCTACTTAATGGAATGGTTTCAGACCTACGCAAATAAACAGCTTGCATTTTTGGTGTGAGATTAGGAATGAGGCTGAGATGGAGCGAGAGCTGAAGAGAGGCGGGTAAAAACCAAACAAAGAAAGTCAACATGTGGAGAGCACAGAAGTGGAGGAGTTGCATGTCTGCTTCTGCTTCCTATAGTTGACTGTATGTACTTGGTGCCTAAAGTAATACTCATGTGAACCTGGAATAAGACTTTCCTTTAATAACTTCAGGCCGAGGTAAAGCCCTTTTTTTGAATAGCTGACCAATGACTCAGCAGTAGTTATTCAAAGGGCTGGAAAATATCAGAGTCTTTGTTTTTCCCTACACACACACACAAACATGCGGTTATATCTTAACCCCGAAAAGATAGCGAGGGAGTGGACAAGGAGAAGAGCAAGTGACCAGTGAAACATAAAGCAGAGTGAGGGCTACATTTGTTTTTAAATAGCTCATAATGGATGTTGAAATTAACAACAAATTGGGCCTTTGAACCCAGACACATTTAATAATATCTCCCTGTTTTTATTCAATCCAGAGTTTGGCACGGGTCTCCATTTCACACCATATACTGTTCCCACTCATTAGCTTATTTGATTTTCTGGAGAGTGTCAAAAACTTTTGACTACTGAGTCATAATTAAAGCTGGAGCTCAAGTACAAAATTTGTCCACACTAGTGATTTACTCAGCCTTAGTACTGACTGAATGGCAACTAAAACATGGCTGTAGAAAGTACCTGCTAAAATTAGCAATTAAGAGTTATTCTCATGAGCTAACATTTTGAAAACTGAGACACTTGGTCTCACCTGAAAGTGCCAATGCGCTTTCTCAGGGCATGCAAATGTAGGTTCTTGGTTGCTGGTGCGATACCATCAAGGCTCTTCAGCAAAATAGTTGGTAAATACTGCAGAATGTGCTAGCACACTAGACACTTGTGTTTGCTGTTTACTGTTTTTTACCACGCACGCCCTTCTGACTGGGTTTTATTAAAGGGATGATAGATTTCAAATTTTAGTCAACAAGCTAGTTAAAAAGAATGCTAAATGTACACTGTTTGTTTCAAAGGCACACTTCTACCATCAGCTTCCTTTTCATAACCATCTGCAGCCCTGTCTCTTTTGTAGAGCAGAGTAGGATTTATTAAAGTGAATAATGTGACACAGTTAATGAGCTTTGATAGCTTCCTCCATTGTGAACTATTCTGCTTTTGGCCCTTTAAAGGTCAGTATTGTCAAGATATTTGGTATTGGCCTGTAGTGTTCATATAATTTAAAGTTGATTTTAAGAATTCAGATTTAGATTTACTTCCTGTGACTTGGTCCCTTTGAATGGATGGGATCATTGGCGTAGGTCTGATCTGATTCTGTTGTAATGTTGTTAGGACTGCTTTTAGTTTCAAGCTGTTAGTTTTATTTGACCTCTGCTGTGAATTTGTGTTCAGACATCTGCATCTTATTTTCCTTTATGATATTATTTCTATGTCAGTGAATGTAACCACAGTAGTATATTGAAACAGTTTCATGAGCTTATTGTTTCTTGTTGGAATTGTCCACATGTTCACCGTTGCAGTCCCTGTGCGCTTTGGCCTTTCGTCTACATGCAGACGCAGGATCTCGGACAGCTTTACTAATTCCAAGATGAAAATGTTGGAAATACCTTGGGTTAAGGCTTGTTGTGTACGTGTAGTACGAGTGGAGACTTTTCATCAGTGACACCTCGAGACACTACGAGACACTGTACCTTTTGCTGATTGGCAACTGAAAAGAAAGCTCCTCTGCTTCCTGTTTGCATGGGTTCATGCAAGCCCAGTGTAGGTAATGGTCATGCTATATGTTATATATAGAATAAAAATGTAATACGGTATATATAGCGATAGACAGCTGAAATATTGATGTTACCAGCTGCTGCGGGGAGAAGCAGAGAGGTGTTTTCAGACTTAGCCGCTATTGTGTGAACATGGCCTGAAAGGGAGAGAAAAACTGAAAAGCTATTTCTAACCAAATGTGGGTTTATTTATGTAATCAAATGAAAAAGGTAGAGACATTTTTTAAAGTAACATTTATTTACAGTCTTCCCCCCTCACTCTTTTTTTTAATACTGTGGTTTTAGCCTTGGCTCCTGCCTTGTTTTCATAAACAAAGTCTCTTTGGCCAGCTAGAAAAAACATAGGCCTGTTCAGTGCACTGAAAACAGGAATGACAAACACCATTAGCTGAAAAATTTCCATCTCATTGCAACTATGTTATTGTTTACTTTACCATACACGTCCTAATATGGTTACCTCCCTGTCAAAGCGGGCCAGAGCAAAGCCGAGGGGCCCTCGCAGGGAGATGCTTTCAGCTGCCACTTAGACAATAAGAAACAAATGTCACAGCTCGGCAAAATAGCCTGGCTTTCACAGTCTTACAGTACTTGGCCTTCGACGCTGCTTGGCTCAGGCTCCTGTGTGATATTTAACTACTCTGTAGTGTTAGATGCCCTCACAGTGTACCCCCACATCTCTTCGTCGCTGTGCCCTCTTTTCTCGCCTTCCTTTTGTCTTTCTTTATTTGTCTGTATCTCCCCATCGATCTCTGTCCCCGTCGCGGTGTTAGCTATGTGTGGGCTGACTGATGGGCCTCTGTTTGCTGTGTTAGGTTATTTATCGGGGTGGTGGGAGGGAGAAGGGGGTGCGGTGATGTGTTTGGAGCGGCTGTTGCCCTCCTCCCTGTGGCCGAGCGGAGGCCAGTTCAGCTGCAGGTCACGCCCTGGCCCGAAGCCGACGCCGCGTTTGAACTGGAAACGTCTTGGCGAGACTTAGAGGCTCTTTATGATACTTGGATGGAATCACAACCGCACAACCTCCAGAAAGCCTGGGATACTGCAGAGGAAATGTAGCGTTCTGGTGGCTGTGGCTTTTTTTACTCTAATTTTTTGTAGTTTGCTGAAATATGGGTTGTTGTAACTACCAGTTTAGTTGATTGTATTGCAGAAGTGCAAATTAATGCTGTTACAGATAGAAAAACCCAGGAAAACTGTCATTAAAATGGGAAAAAACACACGATACTCAAATTGGCATTCATCTGAGGTCGGCATTGAGGCTTTTTAGGTATTAGGGTCAGGTAACTTCACCACAGGTTAGTCTGGCAGTAGTTGGAAATGGGGTTCTTTCAGATGCATGGGCTTTCTTTTCCCCAGTTGGTAGAGGATGATGGCGGCCTCACCTCAATCCTAAAATCCTCACGTTTATGATATTTGCCCAGTATTATCTGTGCCTGTGGATGAATGGGAGGACAGAGCATGAGGAATGTAGAAGGTCAGACTGCGTGATTTACACAGTACAGAGCCATAGAATCCTTGGGAAAATACTTGGGCTCGGATCAAACAGACGTCATATGATATGTTCTTAACACTGACCTTTAAAGTCATGCTTTTTACGGATGCACTAAATGTAAAGTAATTTCTGTGTGTTCACCTCAAAACACAAATGGATTTTTTCTTTTACTAATTATGGCGGTGTGAGGTTTGTTTGTTTTTTTAAGATTACACCTCAGAATAATACAACTTTAAACCACATCTTTTTCTTCCTAAAAAAATCTTTTGCATTGCATTTTTTTAATCTGATTTTCACAGTTGCTCTTATTGAATACCTAAATGAGTCACGGTGACCTTAAAACAACATGACACATACACAGAGGAAGATGCAAAGAATTTATCAAATCATTACCCACCAGTTCACATTTTTACCTGGCAATGAATGATTAATAGACCTTTTTTCACGTTTATTTTGAACCATAGTTAAGACTCACATCCTGCTCATTATTTCATCAGTATTTGTTCAGGCCTAACTATAATTTCCACTCCATTGCAGTTATATTTTCTTGATAAGCTAATGGCGCTGACCTTTTCTTTATTTTGTTTTTCATCTAAGGGAAAAAGACTATACCCTCTTTGACGTTAATGAACTTTGTGAAGAGGTTTGTTTACTGGCTTCAAGGTCAGTTTCTGAGAAAGGCACCGGGTTTTCTTGTAAACATATTTACAGCCAAAGATGTGTAAACATTGTAAATGCGTACATGTGCAGCAGGGGCAATGCTGGCATATTTTCCCTTTTTTTTTTTTCTTTCTTTGTTTTTTCATGACCTTTCCCCTGTGACACACGCATAAAGGCTATGTGTGCATAAGTGTTTATCTCTGGAAGCACTTTAAAGCAAAATGTGCACTAACAAAAAGCAGCAAACAAAAAAAGAAAAGAAAAAAAAATACTCTTAGAAAGCGTAATGATGTGCTTACTCACAATATAAAGCTGATAGAGGCGAGAAAAGGTAGAGTAGAGGCAGGCAGCATGGCTAACGCAGGACTGGTGAGGGTATTAAAATATGAATTAATGGAATGTTGCTCAGGCACATCTCTGGGTGTAGTGTAGTGTTAAAAAATAAAATTTATGTTGCCGGCTAGTAGCCGTGAAGGTGCATTTGGACTTAGTATCCTTTAATTAGAAGTGAGATATTAGCATTTCATAGGGCTTTATGCTGGGTGAGGGGATCGGCCGGCCACCGCGCCTTCATTAGCCAGCTTCTCTGTGTAATGAGTGCCGTCATTAGCTGATGGAGTGGATTTGCCCCAGCTCTACCTTGAAAGGCACATCTTTTACATACTTGCAAGGAATAAGGCCTTTTAATGGATTTCTTAATGAATAAAATAAGATGCCACTTCTTTAAAATTTGACGAGTGCATTTCTGATAATGCACACCACTAGCTGCTGCCACTTTTTTGGTGCGTTATTAGCAGAGGTGGAAAAAGAAATGCTGTTGTTGGGGAAACAAAGGTAGTCGTTGGGCTTTTTATTGTGCAAAATTTGAAAAATGTCTATAATGTGTAGCTGATGAAAGTGCCAGATCATTAATATGCGTTTGAAATAAGGCGTATGTGATTTCTGTCAGGGTCTGAGGCTCTATGCTAACACTCGCCATGTTTGTAAGGTAAAGCGGCAGGACAGCTATTGGATAAAACCTGACTGCAAATTATATGTGCGGCTGTTGATGAAGCGTGTGCGCACGCTCAACAACAGTCAAGACAGTCAGAGGAGAGGTGTTTTTTTGCGATATGGAAGTCTCCCTAAGCCTTTGGCTGCGGCTCCACTCTCAGAATCAGCCGTGAAGTGATTAGTATTTTATTGATGAGCTCCTGAAGTGGCAAGTGTGGGAAATTGGATCTTTGATCTCCTGGAGTTTGGGAAATATATCCTGAGCGTGTGGAGCTCTCCAGGTAAAACACCCCCAGCCCCCACCCCCCACCCCAGCACCAGCAGCACTGTGATGCACACAGACGCACATGTATACATACGGGCATGTCGTTTGTGGGGGCTATTCCTCCCCTTCTCCAAAACACATATTTGTTTTGGATGTTTTCACTGAGAGTCTACACGGTGATTACAGATGTTCATTAACAAAATTGGGTATTTGTTTTAAACTTTAACCAATCACTTTGATATGCTAATTACAGTGTAATTTAATTTGAGCCCTGTAATGATGATGCTGTTATTATGGACATAAATGATGCAGTTAAGCTGAGAGTAATCTCATTTGCATACTGTACATGCCAGTAAATTAAGCCCTTTCCTGCGTTGCTTCAGCTTTAATTTTCCACTCCTTTTCACACAGCATCCCTCAGCCCCTGTGCCTAATAGCAAGCCGGCTTGTTTGATGTGGAGAGCCGCTTCCTCACAGTAAATCTAGTCACAATATGTTATACATAAAGGCTCTCATTATAACTCTAAGTGCCCTTTTAAGAAGTTGGTATTAATAAGCAGGCTGGCTTTTCATGCTTTGTAGTGATACACAAAAACAGTTTTGTCCCTCACCATAATCATCTTCAGGATTCTTTAATCTGCATCTGAGAAATAAAAGCTATCATGCTTGTAATAATGATGTGCCCAGGAATACTTAAAGAGCCCTAATCAGATTGTATATGTCCTCCACTATGTGCTGATCAGACATATCTTCAAATAGGTGATTTTATTTTGATATTCCTACTTTGAAAAAAAAAAAAAGGAAAGATGAAGGGCGTTTGGATGTGTTTCTATCCTTGCATAAAAAACTAATTGACAAATATTGCCCTGTTGTATGTTTAGCACAAATAATTTGGATTCATTTCTTTGTACAAATGTTATTTGATGTCTGTATGAAAGAGCCACATTTGTGACAGAGGGACGCGGCCGGCCTTGATAAAAGCTCCTGTGTCTTCATTAGAGAAGCAGCACCTCATGGTGTCTGATTGTCTGATGTTTGCAGGGAGAAGGTAAACATGTTTGTCATACGGCGCTGTATTTATGCTGCTCAAACATGCGAGGTAGGCCGCGGTGAATGTTAAGGACTTTGGCTCGGCGCACGTCTGAACGTCTCAGTGAAACGTGCAGCCTCACAATGGTCTGAACTTGCCCTGCTTGCAAACAATAGTCCAGCTCCCCCTTTTTTTGCATTTGGAAGGAGGGTTAGAAGGCTGTTTTATGGACTTCAACACTGACAACACAATTGCCCTTCACTGAGAATGCGCCTCCATTTTGTGCCATAAAGAATATTATTTTTCTGCCAGCCAATTTTCTCTGTTAGTCTCTAATTGGCTACATAAATCTCGGCCGTTGAGGGTGAGAAATGTTGCGGTGTCACACAGTGTAATCTTCACCCTTATTTACCAATTCATTAAGATTCATTGATGCAGGATCGGTGAGAGGAAATGACAACATAAATCAGGCCTCCAACATAATGACCCTAATCAGTTGGGAATTGCAGAAAATGTCATGATGAACTATGTCCTTGTATTAGTGCCACTGTACATTGTCATTGTGCTGCTTTATGAGTGGGACGCATCATCCTGACATGGGCTGTATTTAACAAAAAAGAGTTGTTAAAACCTGATTCTATTAAAAGGAAGAAATTCATGTAGGGTCTTCTGCTATTTAGCCGTTTGCCCTTTATCTTCAATTTAACTGCTTGATGGAGCTCCCTTCCTTTTTAACCCTTGCTGTCCTCTCTCTGGGAAGCCATAACATGCTTCTTAGGCTTAAATGACCCCTGTCGTGGCACGTTGAGGAAGAACGTCTCCATGAGGAGGAGTGGGGGGACTCAGTGGGTAAGGCCACACCCATAATAACGACAGCCAATCACACGTCAAAGAGCCGACTGCGTACGTTTCATGAACAGAGAACTTGGTCAATTTTAAGCAGCGGTTGAAGGAATGACAGTTGTGAGTAACTATTTAAACAAAATAGTCACTCCATTACCGTGCCATTATTTGTGTGTAAAGGTTAATGACTGTCTGGGAAATCAATAGCTTAACTTAATCTCTTTGTGAGTAACTCTAAACAAGAGAGGTTGGAGACATGCACCCGCTGTGCGTTTTTGTCTGCAGAGGAACATTTAACACCGTCAAGATTTTTTTAAATAGCAGGGGTTTGACCAGACCATGCTTTCTTCCACTTATCGTGCATGGTACTGAGAGTGGAAATGTAATAAATGGATGTAGCACAGCTGATGACTTACTCAGTGGTAATTAGCAGCTTACTTTGTCTTTAGAGCTGTGGTTTACCACAGGTCTGTGTTTTAGAGCTGGGCGATATATCGAGTTTTTAAAAAATATCGATATATTTTTATACGAGATATAAGATGTGACAATATCCTTTATATCGATATAGTCTATGTTACGTTATAATTATACTTGCGGAGCCGCAAGTTTGCCTCTCTTTCGTCCACTTTCGTCTTTACGCAACGTTACTCGGCCTCGCCTCTCCTTCACTGAACACAACTCCCCCTCCTCCCCCATCGCTTCACCTGCAGGAAGCGACAAGATGGACACGGCAAATCCGTTAACGAGTTACTGCGCATCGCCCCGTGCGTGGGGCTGGACGGCGTCAACGTGTTAGCTAGCTAACCACGCTAACGAGCTAACCACGCTAACGCCATGCAGCCCAGAGGTGCTGCACGGACTAAAATCCTTTCATTTTCTCAAAAGTTGACAGCGCGCCTTATGTATGAATTCTGGTTGTGCTTGATGGCCGCGCACCGATTTTATGTGGAACACGGCGCTCAGCAATCTGTCACAAATGTTTGAGTACGACTTTGGTAAGCTACGGAGCTGCAGCGCTTGATGGATTGTCGGAGCATTACGGCTGAGCCTCGCGGAGTGATACGTACTGTGCTTCAACGTAATATTACCCTACTGTGTATAAGGACCATTAATGGCACCTGTTAAGAGACGTGGTTGCGAAGCGGATTTCAAACTCCAGGTTGTCAGTCACGCAGTACAAGTTGGGAACAGAGCAGCTGTGAAATCTGTCCTTGTTATAGTGCTCGTCTTTTAGTTTACATTTTGACTGCACATTTGTGAGCTTTTTGTTATGCACAAAAACAACATTGTTTTCTTTTATTTATGGAGCATTATTATTTAATAAATGCTCATAATTTATTTTTGAGTAAATTTTATGTACTTCTGCTCTATGTTAATAAAAGTGCCTGTGTGACATCTGGGACACAGCTTTGACTAAGAACTCTCTTTTTGTTCTTACTTTATGGCTTTAAAAAAAATATATCGAGATATATATCTTATATCGCCATCCAGCTAAAAAATATCGAGATATGAATTTTGGGTCATATCGCCCAGCCCTACTGTGTTTGCGATTTCACAGAACTGCAAAGCTTTTACCAAAAAATGATTAAGCTCATGTTGTCAGACGACAAAGGAAGCGTGCACTTTGATGAGTTGACACCTGCCACCCCCAAAAGGCAGCAATGCTAATAATATTTTCCTTTCTTTGCATAGGCACACAATATTAATTAGACAAGTTCGTTAAGGCTAACCTCAGTTTTCCCAGGAAAATCTATGTGACACATTTGGGAGCAGCACATTGGGAGCAGCCCTTACATGGATTCTAGTAAAAATGATTAAAAATGTATGACACACTTTAAGTAATGTTAAAACAATAAGTGCTTTTGCAACTCCCGTAGGACGCTGATAGATTCGTGTTTTTCTTTGGGTTTTTTTGTGTTTGACACATCTAATTGGTAAGACGAGCTTGAGGGCAGCAGTGCTTGCTTTTTTTCCCCCTTCCATTGAGCCCGTGGTCAGAAAAAGCAGCCCCTCGTCTCCTGGTGTCTGTCCTCTCGCTGTAGTGTTAATGGGCATAAGCCACATGTGAGCGAGATTATCAAAGTCAAATGAAGGAGAGTCGCTGAGAAAATGTGTGGCGTACCACTCCTAAAAGAGGCTCCACATCCCAGAATTACTATTCCATTCATGCACAACCAGATTTAAACTCATTAGATTTCTCTATTTACTTAGTCTCCATCGGCCCTAGTTGCACTAAAAATATCATGGCCTGCCTTACTTTGGCACATTCCGTCATTGTCTCTGCACAGCAGGCCGTTGCACAGAGGTGTTTCTCACATGGCTCCATGCAAAGGAGACAAACGGCTTTGTGTGTTTTCTGAAATTGCGGATCTACTCAGCTTCGCTACTGGAATCTGCCTTTTTGCGCCCTGCTTGTTGTTAATTTATCTGCACTTGTAGCGTGTTAATACTCGGATGTTCGCGTGAATCATCCTAGTCACCTCTGCTTGCGGTGTAGTAATAGGTTTGGATCTAAACTTTCATGCTTGAGAATTCTATTGTAGTCACCCCGAGGTGATATAAATATGTGTTTTGATCATATTTTATGGCTTCCTCTCATGGGGCTAGCAGTTTTTTAGGGGGACTAAATTATATCAGTAGGGGAAGTGCAGGGGGAAAAGACACCAGGGGATCCTGGGTGAGGAAGCCTTGTTGGATGGCTTCATCTCAGCACAGGGCTCTAGACTAACTTTTTGACATGGGCGCACCGGTACGCCTAACTTTAAAAATTTAGGCGTACCGGCACAAAAGTTAGGCGCACTCAAATTTTTCAACCGCATCGCTTAACACCGCAGTTTTACATGTGCACTTTCTTTGGGGGGGGAAGTCCATACAGACAATATTAATTTCTAAATTATTAACTAACAAACTTGTGCTTAAAGTGCTTTGTCAATATTGTAGAAAATGTTAAAAACTTAATCATCATCTTGGCCTCCTCTGACGACCTGTTTGCTGCTGTCTGCTGCTGAAAGGCCGTGGGGAGAGGGGACACTTGGGCAGTGCATTTATTGCAGCATATAATGTGTTTTCTGGATACACTGTGCTTTTTCAGCATTCAAATATTGATGGCACCGTGTCAGAGCACTGGCTATGAATTTCAGACAGATCAGGCCTTAACTTAACAAAAAAGTTATCAATAGTTCTTTTCATCTTTTCTTATTACCCACAGCTACAGTACATCCACTTCTCTCAGGCCTAGGCTGCTCACTAGGGCTGAGTATCATCACTGATTTCTATAATCCATTCAATTCCGGTTCTCAAAGTCCTGATTTGATTCAATTTAGCCTCAGACAGTCAGAAATATTATAATTCTGATCATTTATCAGTACTGATACACATGAGACTTCATCAGAATTGTGAAAATCACAGCAGATGCCTTTGTGTGAAAGTAACTGAGAATAAAACACAGGAAAACATGAAGGAGATTTTCCCTGGTCTGGCTTTTTATAGCAGATAACCTTAAAAATATTCTGCAATTTTGCATAATTTTAAGAAATTTAAATTTCTTCAGTATTGAACAGCAGAAATTAGGCTTTCTTGTCCGAGGTCATTTAAGTGAAAAAAGAAAAAGCGCTGTAAACAACGGTAGACTGGTGGGTAATAAGCGAATGAATAATGCAGAAAACAGATTTGAGACGGGAAACTGTTCTTGAAGTACAGAGAGAGAGAGAGCTGTGCAGGAAGTGTGATTTTTATCGTGGTGGAAGCAAAACAGCAAAAGTCAGAGGGAATTCATGACGACATTGATCAAATGTGAAGCGCAGTTTGCTGCTTCTTTTGCTGCAGGCTCGGTGAATTTTGGTTGGAGAGAGGCAAAACCTGCAGCTCAGAATCAGCGCAAAAAGACGTAAACACAGCGCGGACCCGAAGAATCGCTAAGCTCCGACAGCGTGTCCGTGTTCGGGCCTTCGGGTGAGAAAGCCGAGAAAGACGAAGCTGATTCTGATGTGTTGGGTCCGCTCCGTGTTTAGGTCTTTGTGTGGAATCCGTTAATGAATTGATATCGCTTTATTCAAGCTACTCACCTCTCTCTTCCACCTGCACTTTCAACTGGACCACGGCCAATCAGAGAGGTCCCGCCCCTGACTATCTCTGATTGGTTTAGTCCACGATAGGGGCATAATGTGTGTCTGTTGTTGACCACACGGAGAGTTACAGAGATTTTTTTTTTGTTACCCGAACAGTTGGTCGCACCTGTGCGACCAAATATTTATTTTTAGTCGCACCACTGAAAAATTTGGTCGCATTTGCGACCAAATTGGTCGCACTCTAGAGCCCTGCAGCAGATGGCAAGTTGTTGTATGCATGAAAAATTAATGGTCAAGGTGATGTGCTGCTTGAAAGTCCCCGCTATACATTATCTACTGTGTATAATCACTTATTTGTGGGCAATTACATTTTTGATGTAGCAGGCAGACTAAGTCATAATCTTACTATTCAAGTCACACATAAATCAAGTAATCAAAACCAGGCGCTGTGATTTATGAAGGATAACATCTTTTCTTGCTCAGTTCCACCTAATTCCTTCTTTGTTGTTTTTCTCTCCATGCCCTGGTGTAGTGAGTGCCATCTCTGGGAGCCCTCAGACTTCCTTTGTTATTTCCACAAACCCGGTTACTGAATAATTGAATGAGGTAAATGTTTAACATGTTTTTACAAGTTCCTCGCTGTGCTGTTGTGAAGCGCCACTGTTTGTTGGGCCTGGAAGAAACACACGATTGCTTTGCTTGACAATGATGTGTTTCCATAGGAGACCACCCCCATGGCTGCCCACCCCGCCCGTCACCCCCATCTTGTTCTCATTCACGGTGGCTTGCGAGCAGCTGCAACACGCCAGCCTAATGCGTCTCGAAATGTCAGAAGAATGACTTTTTGTTTATCTTGACTTTTGCCTCGCTGTTTATTCTAGTCAAAGCTGCGTTTGCATCGACCTTGATTCCCTAAAGCCTCGCCCCTCCTTCTCCCCTCCTAGAACCTGTTTACACTCTGCCTGCCCCTAGTGTCACCTAGGAAATTGGCTGATCATTTCACCTGGTTAATATTAAATGGCTCCTGCAAGGAGATGTGTTTGTTCATAAACACAAACCCCTGCTCCTCGTGTTTACTGTAGCCATGGCAGCAATCACTTATTAAACAAACAGCTGCTTTGTTTGCTGGTGTCAGTGGCCTGCTTATACCCTGTACAAGGTCTGGGAAGAACTTCTGTGTCTCTTGTGGAGCAGAAATCTAGGATTTGCAATGGGGGTATTATTTGCAGAAGGGTGGGTGCAGCGTGTTTTACTTCTATATTGTCAGAGAGGTCTGGAGATATGCTTTGCTTATCTGTGACTTGGTTGAAGTGGCTGACAAGATTACACGGTTGTTTGGTCTGACTGTGAAGTCTCCTTTGGCAGAATGTCACCACGGCCGTTCGTTTCTCTCAGAAGAGGAGCGGCAACTGGATCCACCTTCAGGCTTTGTGACTGAGGTGGTTCTGCTGTGTGGAGATGATATGTATGAGGGAGTGGGAGTGCAGTTTGTAAAGCTTGTTGGAATTTAGCCCAATTTCTCCGTGTTGTGTTGTCCAGTGGAATATTTTCAAGAGATACTCAGAGTAGTTTGTTATCAGTGATGAGGGCTGCGATAATGGATTATTTAACATGCAGCTTGTGTTTGTCTTTCGACTTTTCCCTCACATCAGGAGCCAAAATACAGCAAAACACAAGCCTGTTCAGCAACCTTCAGAAGCATTCTGTTGTTGCACCTTTGGTGCACGCCGATGTGTTGTCTAGTCTGGCAACCAAGCTGAACCTAAACAGCTCTAAAGTGAACTTCTCCCTATTGTGTCCTCCTTTGTATGTCATTATCTCCCACCCAAGAAATGTTGTGCTTTTGTTGTGTGCTTCTGTAAACAACATCTGTGTGAGAACTTGGCGAATCGAAGCAGGTGGCTGCCGAGGCTTTGCTGTCATGAGCATTAGAGAAAAACAGAACACGGAGAAGGGTCAGAGCACAGCTGCGCGGACCAGCCCTACCTTGAATCCACCGCTGACTCGTTTGAGCTGTTGAATTCCGGGCAGGCATGACAGGGGGACAGGCATTGGATTTCCATTGTGGTGATGAGCTCTGGCCCGCTGGCTGTTCTTAACCTTCAACCTGTCTGGTCAGGTGGGAGACCCATGTGACTCTTGTTTGTACTGTACTCCCTATGCCATTTGAAGCAGGGAAAACAAAACAAACTGTAAACAAACAGGAACTCTGACCTTTTTTTTATTATCCAGTGTTTGTTCCAAACACTTGTTTTATTTTGCAAGCAACTCCCCCCTAAAGACCAGGCAGGCATCTAATAATCAACAGCACAGCTAGTTCTCTTTGTACAAACTGTTGTTGCCTTGTTTTGATCTCCTGGAATTTCCATTATTTTCATTCTCTTTTGTTTTTTTAAACTTTTTTTCCAGCTCCGAAAAAACTGACATGCTCCATTAATAATAAGAGAGCTTTTCTTTTTCTTTTTTTCCCCTCACGTCTCCTTTTGTGTATTTTATTATGTTGAAATGTTTGTGTTTGGACCACGAATGCATATGTTCTTAAACCGAGTAACTACACCCCATTTAGCATGATGCTTGACCCATAATTACAGTTGAATTTGCACGTGGTGTATAAATGGAACAAATGGAAAAACTTGGAGCTTTTCGAGTCATCGTCATCATCATCGCACACACACACACACACACACACACACACACACACACACACACACACACACACACACACACACACACACAAGGCTTTCCCCAGAGCAAAGTGAAAATAAATACATAGATAAACAAACTCAGGGCCGAGTCACGTGGCCAAGTTGCCCGGGCCTCAGCTGATGATGATGGTGTCCGTGCCTCAGTGCTTCACAGATTAACATTGTTATCAGCACAACTTTCTAATAAGGCTCTTTCCTATCTGCTTGATATTTATGATGGATAATGCCCATTTTCCATTTTCTTTTTTCCCTCCAATTTTTTCACTCATGATATTGCAGCTTTGAATTATTCTGTGCTAAAATTAATGAGAAACTAGATTTATGGGTTTCATTTGTTTGTCAATTCGAAAATTAATTGGGTGTTAATTTTAGCCATCCCCTCATCAGTGCCGGTCGCAAGCATGCGCGCATTACTTTGCATTCATTGTAGCCTTCCTCTCCTTTATTGTGGGTCACTAGTTTTGCATACATTAAAATAGCCCCGCGGCTCATTCTCTTGATTACTTTTGGAGATGCTGTGCATTTGGAAATTTACGCCTTTCCGTTACAATTATGAAAATTTTTGCATGGAATGACAGTGCATGTATAATAGCCATTACCCCCTCCCCCCCTTATGTAGCTTTAGAGAGGGAAAAAAAAAGAAAAAGACAGCTCTTTTTTTCCCGCAAGTGGAAAATATCTTTTATTTGAAAAATAAGTGGGGGTGAATAACGTCAGCACATGGTTTATTTCAAATGGCATTTAATTTTGCCTGAGAATGTGTGTTTCTAATTGGTGTCTCAGAAGGGGAGTTGGTGCAGGCAGGAGCCTGTAGATGGAGTTGTGGCTGGCTGGGTCCCATCCCACAGTATTCCTCTTGCTCACTCCTTGTTTAGAAAATCCCATTATGGAGGGAGGCTGTGCCAGACTGGAAGGGTGAGCCGGGTCAACATCTGTCTGGAGGGAGAGGGGGGCCAGCTCAAGCTCCAGCCCAAAGAACAGGCCCTGTATGCCGGGCCCAAGCTGCTCAGACAGGCCCCTGAGTGTGGGGGCGTTGTGACACACAACTGAACCGGCACAGGCCACAGTGTCAGATGACTCATTCAGTCATGCTTCTTGCGAGGAGGGCTGAGAGGAAATGTAAACTATAATGCTCTTTGGAGTTTGCTTTGTGTTCTGGTACAGTTTTAGCTCCTCTTAGTCCCAAACTGCTGCTGATGATAGTGAGCTACGAGCCTGTCCCTAAAAAAAACTGATTTTGAAAGCGCAGTTCTCCTCACACCACTGTTTATTTTTTTAAATAATCCCATTTCTAGATTATTATCTCACCTCTGCTCTGTAAATATTCTTTTGTGACAAGTTGTCAACCCCAATTTCCTGTCTGTCAGCCTGAGTGTGTGTCCCCTTGGGTGTGTGTCTGCATCTTGTTTAGATGGGATCTCTGGAGACGCTGTGCATGTGTACCTGAGCACATATAAACTCAGACTGGCCTTCCTATTACATGCGTTAAATGCAACACCATAAATCTGCATTTAGTTCCACTTTCACATTCTTTCATGATGAGGCCCAGTGTTTTAAAGGCATTTATTCTGCTTCATATAAATAATTAATCAGCCAAGTTAATTTGCTTCTGCCTGACTTGGTCAGCTTCATTAACTGCCCTAGAATTGGGGGGATAGATGCATTGCAGCAATGAAGCCTGTGACCAGCACACAATAGCTGTAAATCATTCCACTGATTTGAGGAATTCAGGCACAGATATGCACCAGTGTCACTGGCACTTATCCCCAGAGAGACAGAGGGGGTGTGCTGGGATAGATGGCATGTCTGTCTGGCTTTTGTGTATCCAAAAACAAAACTGAGGACATATCTTGTAAGCAAATAGCTGTGTATTCACTGATTGCTGCTGCCATAATTTTACATAAAGCGTGCAGTGGTGCTTAAAACGACTGCCAGTGTTTGTATTTTACCCTTTTCAGTTAGATTAAGTTATGAAAGTCAACATTTTTTTCCAATGCAAAAGGATTTATTTATATTCAGACCTGTGTTTTGGTGTTAATTGAGCACCCCTCAAGGATTTGACTGTTTTCGTTCAGCCTCAGATTGGATGTTTCTCATGGAGATCCTTTGGCAGGCCTCACACAGTCGCTCTGTTTCCCATTAAAAAGCCATTCTGCCGTGGTTCTTCAGGGAGCCATGCAAGTAAATATATCCATTTCCATAGAAAGTGTTTTGTTTTGGAGGTCCAGTGTTTTCTTGGGCTCCTCTGCTCTCACTCAACGCAGGTTGGGTTCCTCTACATGTGTGCCGAACCCCAACCCCTCCACCATGCCCCCCCCCCAGCGCTCTCCATATACCCTATACTGAAGGATACAAACAAAACCCACTTGCTTTTCTCCTGCCCGGTATGGACTTGTCATCTGTAAAGGATCTGCACTGGAAAAAACAAAACAAAGGAGCTGTTCATTACTGTGTTTAGAGGCAGCCTGTGAATGCGTGTGTGTGTGTGTTTGCCTCATTGCATATGCTACACGCAAACAAACAAGACACGGGGAAGCACAAACCAACAGGGAAACCTGCAACAAAAGTGAAATTGTGTGGGAAGAATATGACAGATGTTTATAGTTTGGCCCATAGTTGAAATGCGACCTCATTGCAGTGTGTTTTAACAGCTGCTTCTCTCTGTCTCTGTCCCTGTTTTCTCTTCTTCTGCGCCTTCTCTCAGGTTTTTAAGTCATGATGCAAGAATCTGGGACGGAGGCGACGAGCAACGGCCCAGCCAATGAGAATGGAGGAGCGAGCGTGGAGGGAGTACCCAGAGAGGGGCGACCAAAAAGTGCCGCGCCGTCAGCGGAAGTGACTGCAGCAGATTTCCTGCATCTCCAGCAGCACCAGGTAGACCATTCACACCTGTCTTCACTTTATTAAGCCATGTCAACAGCAGGCCGATCCGCCTCTTAAAGTGCCTCTTAATATTTAATTCCTCCTCAAAGTACATCTAGTTCATAAACACATTATTATTATTATTTATGTATACTGAGGCCCTTTTTGAATATTTAAAAGACGAGGAGTGCTCTTTCTGTGTGATTGTTTGGTTGAAAACGTGTTTATCGTAGCATGCAGCATCTGCATTTCCATCAAATATTTATTATGATGTTCTGACATATTTTAAGTATGTAGGTGCCACAGGATTTTGTAGACAGTTAAGGAACTGTGACATCCAATTGGATGACAGCGTTTTCCTCCGGCTCATTGTAAACACACCTCACACTCACAACTAATGCCACACTCTGCTGTACTAACCAATGAGGTGAGGAGACAGACGCCGGCGTTATCGTCAGTGAAGCCGAAACATTTTCACCATCTCAGACTTGAGGCAAATAGACAAGCTCTTTCTGTTGGTGTCAGCGTTATGTGTGGCACACGACACTGCGTTTAAAGAAACAACACTGAAAAGATCAGTGTGTCTTCTACTATCTTGGTCTTTGCGACAGCACAACTAGGGTTGTTGTCAGGAGCTGTTTGGTGATGATGCACGGCTCTGTGCCGCTGTCTGTTGTCACAGCGCATCCATCAGCATTTTTACAGGGAGGCAAACAAAGCTGTAGCATGGAACAAGAGGGAAATGGCATTGTAACACATAGAGCTGAGCAATAACTCAGTATTATCATTTATCATCTTTGAACACAATCATCACGGTGTTCTGATGCTGTGATATTTGGCTACTGATGAACAGTTCTGTTTTTCGGAAATGATGGGAACATTTTGATAATAGGACAAAATAGCTTAGCCGTTTAAAGAGTCATTGCTTGGCATTTTAGGTGACGTTTAGACATAACATAAATTTTATTGTGAAATTTCAGATGTGTAGCTCAGGTTTCACTTCAGCAGTAAGATGACCAGGGCTTTTGCCAGGAACTTTGTAACACCAGCTATATGCACTTATAGCACTTTCCCCTCGCTATAATGCTAATTGCTGATCATGTGCTAGCACAGGCAGAACAGCAGGGGTACCAGTCTGTAGCTCTGCACACAGGAGAACAGAGATACTGGAGGATTTATTTCCCAGTACCACCGCGAAAGGGGAACTACCATGTATTGATATATCAGAAGGGATGTTTTAATCCATGTAAGCATTGAACAGGTCAAATTAAATGAAGTCATAACGTTTGCATGATTCTTTACTACAAATTTTAACTTGTTTAGCATTTATTTATCTGTAAAATCAGGAACAATAAGTCACTAATTTTACAGGAGCTTTTGGGCTTTGGACTGGCACAACCCTGTAAGGTCACTATTTGTCAGTAGTCATGTTTTTGAATTGTTTAAAAAAAAGTTTGTTTTTTCCCCTTTTTATTGTCGAGTATGGGTGTATGTAAATATAATTAATTGGTCAAACATACACTCAAAGCAAAACAATGCTTTAGGTGTCGTCATCTTAGAAGTGTGGTGCTTGTTTTGGTGCAAGATGCCCCTGTTAATTCCATTTCCTCTTTGTAAGTGGCAGAAGAAGTGTTGATTGTTCAGTAAGTACAAAGGATGAGTCAGTGTGTGTTCTGATTCTCAGCCTTAGTCTGTGAAGCCTTTAGGCCTCTCCAGATCATCCCCACTACCCCAGCTAGACCCCAGGCCCCACCTCCCACCCATCTTTTTTCCAGCTCCGAACGAGCATGTCGTCAGTGAGAAAATCACAGCCATACTGAATTCATTACTGCAGTAGTCACACAAAACCATGGATAAAATTTCAATAACTGCAGGCCACAGTTGAGTAAACAGTTGCAGTGAAACTTAATTCCTGTTGACTTTTCCTTCATTCTTTGCCAGGGGCACATTCTGATTCGCTCTGCAAAGACAACAGGGTTACAACTTTGATAAATGCGAGGCAGGGGAGAGGGAGAGAACGGGCGAGAAAAATGTCATGGATGTGCACTTGACACCAACAAGGGATGGAAATAAAGCCTTCCCACTAGAATAGAGCCAGTCGTCCAAGCATGCTCCCTGTTTTCAAGTCGTCCAAAAAGAACTATTGCTCTCCAGCATCTGCCCTGGCATTTAAAGAAAGGAGAAACCAGCAACTCTCTCCATCCTGCTTCCATATATTGCGGAAACATTCTCTCTACTGTAGCAAATGCGGAAATAATTCCTGGTTCATGCCGTTTGAACAAATCCAGTGGTTAATTTGTGTGGCCCGCATGCAGGGAGGTGTATTAATTGTTGCCTGTGATAAATGACGCGCGGATGGGAACGAAGGACGAGATGTCTCACTCTCAGCTCCTGGCACTGGACTTTGATAGGCTACTTACCATGGTAGTGTTACTGGCAAGACAGGCAGGCAGTCTTTTTATTCTCCCATTAGCCTAGCCGAGGATTTTCCCTCACGCACCATGAACCATGTTAATTGTCCCCGGGGCATTACGATCTTCACTCAGTTACTCGATAACTTTTTACTTTTGTGACATTTCACAGTCGTTCTTTTAAGTTTTATTTGTGGCTTGCACTAATATGCCTCTAACTGACACACTGAGAGTTTTTTTTCCTGCGCTCTTTGTTCTCCACAACACATGCAAGGTGCCATTACCCCTTTAGGTGACGCAAAAATCAATCTAAAATGTTTTCAGACTCAAAGTGCAAATGTCTGAGAGTCCCTCGAGTGAGCCGGAACAACAAACCTGGCAGTGGCATATCATTTATTCTTATTAGGGAACATAACTATGAAAGACAGTCCTCATTAATAAAGATGGGGGATGAAATAATTGTAATCTGTTTGATCATCTTGATTCTGACAGGGGAATTCATCTTGTTGACTAGTCAGATTTGGGGGAAGTGGACCATAAGCTTGAATTAAGCATGTCTATTAGTAAGTCAAATATTTTTTTAGGGTGAAAAAGGTGTTGCGTTTCTTCTCTTTTTTCCCCAAGATGCTGTTGAAATTCAGCAGATTTCTCTATAGGAGGAACTCAATGTCCTGTCTGTTGTGTTGTAATAGTTAGACAACTGGGTGCCCTTGTAAACATTTGTTGTGCATCTTGTTGCTGTGCTCGTTGTGTTCACTGTTACCCATGTATTATTAATAAATGTCTCTATTATAGCATGTGCAGTTTTTTTCTTTTCATAGCACACGTGTCTGCACCCCTGAACCACACTGTTTATTTGCTTTCTGTTTTTGTTTGTGTTGCAGAAGTTGTGGTTTTAACGTTATCCACATGAGGAAGTGAAGATACTGCAGGGGCGAAAATAAAACAAAAGCAATAGTATGAAAAAGTTTTGCAATAACCTGTTATGTGATTTGTGATTTAAATGATTTTGCAACAGGAAACGGTGTTGTGCAGCTGTAGTTGTCACATAAATGCACGGTGACAGTAATATTCTCAAGGACACCCTGTTAGCTCTAGAGCTGCTGTCTTCACGATATTCACATTTCCTGTGATGTGTGGTCATTTTCAGCAAAGCATCTTACCTGTTTAAACACACGAGTTACTCTTTCGCTCTAAATTTGGTTCGTGTGATGCAACTGTAGAGCATTAAATATTAATATCCTGTCCTTTACAAGAGTCCTTTTAATAAACTTAGGCTGGTGTTCACACGAGAGAAAATACCTAGAACAATTATTAATAACTGCTTTTCTTTTATTGCATGCACATCCATCTAACATACCCTGTCCAACAAGTGCTTTTAAAGATTTTCTACATATTGAAAGATAAGACCGGCTAGCTACTTCTTTCGTTTTCCTCCTCTCTGCCTGTGTGGTTGAGGTGTCTTTCGTGAGGTTGACGGCCATAACAGTGGCCACAGAAAGAGCTGAGTGGGCACACATCCTCTGCTTGCATAATTCAAATCATACACTGTCCCTTGTGGGGGCTTGTGAAGGTGGAACTGCAAATCTTAACTGTTCTCTGATGGCCAAGTGATCCATGATTAGCCTTGCTCTCCCAGTACGCACACACAGACGTGAATAGTGTATATATATGCTCACGTAGAATGGAGTTGCAAAGGTCAGGCCTTTAAGTGTAGGACCTGCTGGTTTTGGGCGTCCAGTCCACATTATGGGCTAGTGGTCAGACTGAGAGAGTTAACAGCACCAGGTCAGAGAGGAGACCAGAGAGCATTTTCTGCCTCAGATCTCTGCTAATCGCATGCACTCTGCAGCAGAGCTGAGGGCAAAGAGAGAGCGTGCTATGCCCAGATTGAAATACATACACTGTTACACAAGAAGAACGCACCCTTATCGCTGCGCCTTTGAATTGAATTCCTGCCAGTATCTCTGTATTTGCTCTACAGCAGAATAAGATAGACATGTGCAGTGCAATGCTGAATATTTCACATGAATGACAAAGCCGTCCTCTCTGTGTGTGTGTGTGCTTTTTGACCAATCGCTTCGCTGCAGTATAGTGGCTTCGTGGTGTAGCGGTTTGTGCATCACACTGAAAGGACACTCCAGCATCTCTAGCAGCTCTCACGTATCTTCATGTATACTGTTCATACTGTCACAGGAGGCCAAGCAAAGGCTCGGGCTTATTGGAAAATCTGGCAGAGAGGATAACATCAGTGTTATGACACTGCATATTGCCCTAAATTGCTTATTGGTAAAATGATAGTGCTCGTCCAATTTGAATAATTTTATGGAATCCCTCACAGAACAGTTTAATTATGTTATCACACAACTGGCAACATCTGTCTTTATACCACAGCACATGACAGTTTTATTACAGGCTGAATTTCTTTGCTGGTTCTGGCAATTGATGTGTGATCTGATTAATAATCACACAGATGGAGGTGAAAATTGAACAGCAAAGCGTTGCTATGTGGAAAAAAAGGGGAAATAATTATTAAAGGAAAAAAAGCAAACTCTCTGTCTCTGAAAATATCCTGACCATTTTTACAAACGCTCGCACTTCCCTCAGTGGAAGCATCTCTTTTTTTTAAACGCTTTTACACACATTTATAAATCTGAAAACAAAATGTGTTTAGTCTAGGTGCAACTTTTCATATCCTCTTGTCACCCAGGTTTTGTTAGTGAGCTTTCAAGAGGTAAACCACCCAGCACCTCATTTTTGGCTTGTGGATGCTTTCCAAAGCAGCCTATGAACTCATCCATTTTGTTGAGTCTACCTCCAGCTGCTGCTGTCCGACTGACAAGAGATGAAGCGCAGGTTACATGTGTGCTGAAACCCAGAGTTTAAAATAGTTGACTGTTGCTTGGGTCGACATCCTGTTTACACACCCTGCCTATGTGGGCAGCAGGAGGGGGATTACAGGAGTTGTTTGACATTGTGGTAATCAGAATGGCCACACTTAGAAGCGCACACATTCAAACACACTCACTCGTCTTTCCCTGTAGCTCAGAGGTTTGAGGTTGTTTTTTTTTCTTTTTACACCCACATAAAATAAAACATGTTAATGGAGCCATGTCAAAAGTTGATTCATGGTAAATAATTAAATTTTCACAAAGTTTTTTTGCATATGTTGGACCTTTAAAATTGCTATTAGAAAAGAAAAAGACAAAGAATTAAAAATATATATATAAACTTAAAAAAATAAATGACATACACTGAAAAAAATGTTACTTTGAATCAAATTACTCTAATGTGTTACAATTAAATGTATTAGTTTTACTCAGACTATAATTCTGATTTAATAAAAACTGTAACTGTGTATTTAAAATAAGCCAAAAATATTTATTTTTCCAGAATCATAAATGTACATTGAAACAAACTAAAAAGATCATTTTCTGAGTACATTTGTTCTGTGGACTCTTCGGACACTGTAATTTTGTTACATGCAATTTTATTAAGTTCTTTCACATTTTTAGTCAGTCTAATAAAATAGAGTTTCTACTGATACATAATTAAAAATTGGTTTCTTATGTCCTTGTTCAAAATGTTACTTATTTTTATTTTTACTCCACAGAATTCACTATAAAACAAAAGCGAGAGCTGATTTCTCTAAAGTAAAACCAAGGTTTTGTCACAATCAACTTGCTAGAAATACAAATAAATTCTTCTTTGAAGGACCAGATTTATTATGGTATGTTTAAAAAAAAAAAAAAAAAAAAATTTATGTGCAAAAAAAAATACAATAAAAATTACAAAATAAAGCAATGAAGACTTCAGTTCTATTTACACAACAGCTGATAAAGAGAAAGAAAAACAAAAAACAAAAACAGACCAGATGAAATGAAGCAAAACTGATTTCCCTACGCAGCCTCCACCCACCCTCACCAAACCCCTCTTTTTAAAACCTTTTCACCTTTAAAACATGAGATAGGTAATGCAACAGCCATTAACATTAACAATGTTTCTAACACTGTGCAAACAGTGGCTACTTAAATAAAATGAATATGACAGACAGAAAAATCAGATACTGTGGTTCTAATTTCTAATTTCTCTCATATTAAAGTCTGTTCCTTCCCAATACAATCTAACAGAAATTCCTTACACTTCCCTGGAGTGCATCTGAATACAAATGAGCTATAAAAGACAAACAAAAAAACACAGAGTCCACTTGTCTCTTTGGCTGATCTGATGCTTAGAGCTTGACACTGACACTACAGACTACAGCCTTTTTGTTGATTTTTTTCCCATGGTAAGTGATTTTTAATTTAGTTAACGTGAAATAAACACCTTCAACCCAGAAATCCCAGTTTTCTGTTGCAACAATGTAAAGCTTCAGTTCAACTAAATGACACAGAAGCTTCACTTTTCTCAGTGTTGACAAGAGAACCAGTTTCTCTTATCACTGGTATTCTTATACATTTAGTAATTTAATGGTGAAGATATTCATCCATGCCATAAAAAGAAAGCCTTTTTATACTTTTCCAGATTTTATAGGTAAGAGCTGGTGTTAGTACAGGCTGTTTTCTAAACATTTTTCCTATAATTCATCAGGTTTTGTGTTTGCATCTGTACAAGGAAGACAGGGTTGGGATTAATTAATCAGCAAACCTCTCTAAACTGAATGACCAAATAGGTTTCTTTTTTATAACATGTTAGCAAGATAATGTTGAAAGTGTCTGATTCAGAAGTGTTAGCGGTGTTACTGACAAGCTGGATGTAAACCCGGGTTTTGGACTAAACAGATGGCCGAATAGTATCACGATCCTAACCAGATTTATGATATTAATTGGGTGCATCCTCAGTCTTTAGTTGAAACACACTGTTTGTCCTAGTGGAAAAATTGTGGAATGTTGTCAAGGAAGTGTGGACGTACAAATGCCTCCCATGTAAATGATGCAAGTGTATGCTGGTATCATTAGGAAGAGTGAAGTGGCTCTCATTGTGTGGTGCCCGGATCATCTTTGATGGCCATGGTGTGCGTGTTTGTGCTGAAGTGGGCAACTCTAAACTTTGAGCAGGTGTCTGAAGCAGCTGGCTGGAGGCAGACAGGGAAACACGTCTGCATAGGTTCAGTATTAAATGGCTTAGAGAGAGAGAGAGGCCTCGGCTAGCCAGAGGACTAATGCATCCTCAATGTTTTATTTAAAGTAGTGCCAGCAACAGCTTCTGAATGCTCCACATCAACATGCACACACAAATCATTGCACACGGAAACACGTGCACACACACACACACACACACATTCAGGCAAACAGAGTAATTTAGCACTGTTTAGCTGAACAACTTGTGTGTTTAGTGTTGTAAATAAGTAACCGTTTTAACAGGGCCTCAGGAGGCTGTGGTTGGGAAAGTACACGCTCAGACATGACTAGCTTTAATGGCCATTGTCAAAACACAGTTTAAACAAAACCCTTTCTTCACCCGATTGCAATGTTTACATTTAGTTGAATAATAATCCCGTTTTAAGGAGATGCTGTTCTTTAAGGATATCCAATCTGACCCAATTTATTAGGGATAGACTTAAGGATGCACAATTCCTCATGGGAAAACATTCAAGCGCAGTGCCTATTCATTTTTAATGAGAGCACTACTTTAAAAACTTCATAGAATTAATATGTATCAGTGAAGTCTTTCCTGTGCAGAAAACTTCAGGGTAATTAATATTCATAGCCTGTGCTTGTTAACACCCCCAATGCTTGTGCAATGTAGATCCAATTAACATAGAATGGACCCTAAGGATTTGGGCAGATAAGGGTTAAATGAGCTATTGAAATTGAAACCGGGACTCTCCCCTTTTAAAACACTTATTTGTTCCAATAATCCTTGTTGCAGATTAAGGCATTTTTGGGTGTGCAAAAGATGTCTCTACAAAGGTAGAGTTGCCTCAGATAGAGTCTGTATGTGCATGAAAAATATTGATGCACGTGCATGTATGGATGCATGTTTAAGTGCATGTGCATGTGGAGGTGTGTGCACGACACTTGCAAGCACGTGTACTTGCTTGTATACATGTATGCATAGGGGGCATCCCCTTACACAGCCGGGCTAATGTGAAAAGCCTGTAGTGAGCCTGACTTTTATATCTTATTCATAATCTCTTGGCACAGTGCGGGTAATAGACAGCAGTGTTCACCCTTGGCATCTGGCTTCAAGTCCTGGTTATGCTGGGTGACAGAGGAGGAAGTCCTAGAGTTCTAACAGTAGCTAGGTGATTGCACAGTAGCAAAATGCCACCTGCTGCCATTTGTTGGCACACAGACTGCAGATATTGCTCCCTGGAGTACCCTGAAACAACTGTGCTTCCCAAGGACTCAGTATTTAAGACCAAGTCTAAGCTAAATGATAGGAGGTAAGAAGGATATTCATGGCTTAAAAAGAAGTGAGCGCAGAGACCGTTCATTACGTTAACCTCTTAAAGTTTTGCTTTATTTTCACCAAAGTTAATATGACGACCTGAAAAAATCATGCCAAGGAAAAATGATCAGTGAAGCAGAACGAGCACAGATGTGTTTACATTGAGGAAAAGAAACTCAACTACAACTATAATCTGCTTTTAACTACATGAAGTTAAGCTAGGAGATTTGTTTCTTTTAACTGGACAAGATATTTTGGCTTTAAATCTGTAGCGTGGTTTGGGACCCAGAACCCTAATGATGACATGATCAAGGTTGATTCGTCAGATGTTTGGAACGTTGCCGTCAGAGCCACGATCCAACTGTTTTCACAGGTTGTGATATAGTCATCATGACAAGAAGACTGACCTTTATAATAGATGGATGGATGGATGTAACCTTTCAGTCAGTACAGCACCAGTGCACAGTGTATACTCCTTGTTTCTGTTATATGTTAAAAAAGTTGACAGCCATGTTTTTTGCACGGAGGGTAAAATATGATAAACTACCAGTTCTGATGATCAAATGAGCCTTCATTGAAGCAAATATCTATGGACAGCCACACCATGCATAGGTCTCTTGGAGTAAATTTGATTGTTTGACATGTATTCACCCATCAAAGTGTGTATGAGTGATTAATAACAACCCCCTGTGCACGTTCAGCGGTGACATGGCCTCTATTTGAGAGAAAAATGGTACAGGCCGGTATTCACTGGTGAATAGCTGTGTACCATTTAGAGAATGAAATGGCATGATGGGATGTCTTGTCATAAATAAAAGTGATGGCACCTCGGCATCCTGTGAATGACATGTGCCATAAATACTTAGCCAGGCCAGAGACAATGGTTCAAAGAAAGATATATATTATTTAAGTAAACTATGAAAACAAATGTTTTTTCCCTCCCTAGCTGGTGACAGAGAGACCTCCAGGACAATGGGTGCTGCACCCTCTCTGTGGTCTCTGATACGCTGTTGTTATTTGCTTGTTTACAATCTTTGACATGATGTAATGGGATGGCTGTGAAAGTACTAGCCAGTAAATGGCACAGAAAATAAGACAGTCCTTTATGTCTCCCTCCTCTGCTTTTTTTCTTTGCTCCCTCCCTTTCCCCCCCCCTTGTTTTTCCCTGCAAACGGGAAATATGTTCTGTATTTGACTGAAGGAACATGAGCCTTGAATATAAGTGACTGTTTTTTGCATTAGGTACTCCCTGGAGGTAGGGGGGGGAAATATCATGTCCCTGCGTGAAATGTGAATGTGAAATCTAGCAGAAAGAAATATTTATGACCATTTTCTGCTTGATTAGAGCTGGATGACATGCCTTGGGAGACAGTGAGTGGACAAAAGGCAGCAGCACTGCTTCTGGGCAGATGTTAAAGAAAGAGTTGTTTAAGGAGGACACCGTTCTGTCCGTGGACTGTCTGTGGGTGGGATGGGGGGTTTCGGTTGAAACATGGCAGGGGAAATTGAGTAAGGCCAACAGGAGCGTACTGAGAAGCCCATGATCCATCACGGGTCTTGTTCTCACTGACACGAGGAACACAAGTAATTTCTCTCAGATGGCCAAGCTAAGTGTAAAACCTAAAACAATAGTGTAACTGTGGTTCATTGAGAAACAGAACTAAACACGAGCATGATTTAGATGGCTTGGCACCCATGCACGCTTTAATGTGTCAGTTACACATTTAACTCCTGGCAACAATTTATTAATCCATTTAGGTGAGCTGGGATTTAGTCCAAGGCACACTCAACTGTTTGACATTACTGCCGTGTTAGACAGACATGTGAGTTTGGTTTTACTGCTACTGTCCAATTCTTTAAATCAGAATGCCTGAAACTAGTAACCTTTACTCAGGTCTCAGTGCGTGTTGTGCACTAAAACTCTGATCTGGATTCTGTACTCTTAAACACCGAAGCTGTTTTAATTCACGGATTCACATGTAAAACCCCCCTGTTATTTAAAAATATGTATTTTTAACCAGGTTAACTTGTAACATTGACATATTTGGAAGTCTTGATCAAAACTGCACTTCTTTTCATTTAAAGTAAATAAAAATCTATTTAGCCACTAGGGCTGTGCGATATGACCAAAATCTCATATCCCGATATAAGAATTCTGTCGTCCCGATAACGATATAAATCACAAAAATTTAACATTTTCTGTAAATTCTGTGAATCTCGGGCAGCTCGACTTGCGGGAAGTGTTTCCAGCTGCGCGTCATGTAGCTGGAGTCGAGTGTTTTAACAGATGCATGAAACGATACATTTTTAGACATAAGTTGTAACGGCCGCCGTTTTCTTTGTGAGTATTTATTACACATGGTGCTGCGGGTAAAAGCCTGTTCTAACATTTGAGTCTAAGGTTTATTTTTTAGCACCTGGCGGCTCTTTTTTACTTCTCATGCGTAAATAATCTGCTCTTTCACGTGATTCAGTTTATTTTGAAAAGTCTCAACAGGATCTTGAGCTTTATTGTGAAAGGTTTATGTGGAACATAAACAAGCGGACACGCGATGCTGTTACCGTCGCTGTTGCTAACGACAACGCATAAAAACAGGCGCTTGTCCGTCTGTAGTGTGGTTATATTAAATATAAGAGAAAGAGAGAACTTTAAGAAATTAATATAGTCACTACAGTGACCATTAAAACGATGAAAAAATATTACCGTAAACAGTTTATTTTGCGACACCACGAAACAAATGATAGCGTAAAATGAAACGATAGACGTTTTTATATCGTCATCCGATATATATCATTATATCGAACAGCCCTACTAGCCACTGATGGAGCCCCCACAAGTTCCATTTGTTTCATCTGTAAATATCAAAAACAACCACTCACAAAATAAAAAGATGTATTTGGGAGAATTTTAAAGAGGGCCTTCTTCACCAAGGGTCACATGGCCTGACAGGCTTCCAGCATGTTGTTTGATGCAGTTGGTTACGGCGCTTTTGTAGATCATATGTCAGTTGTTACTCCAAACAGAAATAAGAGATATTTTTTAAATCGCATGTGTGCTGTAGTTGATTTGAAATTTAAACACACAGTGAAAGGACTGTACATCAAAAGCAGTCTTTTATGGGAAACCTTAGGCAGTAGTGAAATTTTAGCTATCGTTATTTTGCATATTACATTATTTTATTCTGTTTGTTCCTTTTCAAAAGCTAAAGTGCCACTTAAAAACTTTGTATTGTGTGGGAATATATCAAATAATGTGGTTTTGTCTGCACAGTGGCATATTTTATATTCAGTACATTATATTAGCATGCAAGATCTCAAGATCTTACAGCAAGATTTCTGGCTATTTTGTTAAATATAAAAAAACCTCAGTGCTCCTCCTTTATGACACTTTAAGTAGTTTGATTGTGTGTTAGCATGTGTCATCAAACAAAAGGTGGCCAATATATGACACAACTTCCTGGGTGATAAAGGCTGACAGAGTTGTGTAATGTTTTTGGTAATTACCCCACACACTCAGTATTTCTGTTCCAGGAAAGAGAGAGAAGCATTTCTGTTTGGCAGCGCATCAGGACAAGTGTCAACATATAAATAATCAGTTAATTACAGTATTGACGCAATTGTCTTGGTTGCACAAGCAACTCATCTCTGGCAGCATATTGATTGTGTTTAGATGAAGCCCGTGACAGGGGAGATGCTTCCCCCTCTTAAAGCCATTTCCAATGGATCACAGAAGTACAAAATTGAGAGTATGATTAATTTTTCAATTTCTCTCTGCGGATATCTAATAATTGTGCCCATAGATAGCCAAGGGCTCTTATTAAACATTAACATGCAAAAGAAAAGTTAGAATCAGAAAGATGGTATTTTGGATTGAATAATGTAAAATATCTGTAGGGCAACAGAGAAAGAAGCAAACTATTCCAGGTTTATTCTTCAAATGTTTTCCACCACTGCAATGCCTCCTCCTAATTACTGAGCTCTTATCTGCACACTCGACACTATATTTATTTTTTCCTCATTGCTAAATGCAAATTTCTTTAACCTTTTAATAACATGTACATGTCAGTAATTTTTAAAAGCTATCATTAGAAATGTCATTTGGACTCGGCTAGGATTGTGTTTTTAATTGGTATGTAACTCCACTGGACAGACAAGTTTTTATTTTTAATTCAAGTTTCTGATAATTAATGCAAGACTTTCCCCAACATATTAAATGTTTGGCTCTTTGATCTGCTAAAGGGAGTGTTGGTGAGGCGCGCGGCATCTTATTAGAATACATCAGCATGTTATCTCCTTGCTTTGCAGCAGAGAGACACTTTGCCTTTAAGAAGTGGCACCTTACAGGAGGTTCCACCTTCAGGTCTCGCTCTGTCTCCTTCTGTCTCTCTGTGTTTCTCCCCGTGCTGTCTCCATCACTTTGCTCACTTCCAAATAATATCATCATCATCTCAGATAGCTGTGGCACAGGAGAACTGCATTTGTTGATCAGATCTGGCTCGGCTGACGCCTCCTCTCCTCAAGTACGGGGATGTGCGTGTAATGCTTGCCTGAACCCGGCCGTCGGCGGCTGATTGAGTGATTCTGCCTGTCAAAGAACAAGATAACCGCATCAGTAAATACTCTCCACTCCGCGGCCCCTCACCAACATCCCACCACTAGCGGGAACAGAGGTTCTCTTCACACACATTTCCAGCTTGTTGTTATACATGTATACACTGTCCTTGAGTTCATCCACTCATTGTCTAAGGCTACGTTCACACTGCAGGCGAAAGCGCATCAAATCCGATTTTCTTGACCCATATCCGATAATGGTATGACAGTGTGAACGGCACAAATCCGATATTTTCAAATCCGATCTGGGTCACTTTCGTATGTGGTACTGAATCCGATACATATCCGATGTTTTAGAAAGCGACTGCTGTTTAAACGGTCATGTCGCATTAAATGCGTCTTTTACGTCACTGACACAAGACAGACGCCAATTATCAGCGCCGGAGAAGACATCGTGAACGCTTCCTGGCCATCCAGTGTAGATGTCAGTGACACTGTTGGGAAGACAACGTTGGAGAAACGTGAACATGTTATTTGTACTGTATAATCTGCAGATTCTGACAGAAATCTGTAACTATCCTTTGAAGCACCGCTCCTCTAAAACAGCAATGAGGATCAGTATTAGGTTATTTACATTATTATGTAAATAACAAAATAACTTAAAGCAAAAATTGGGAAACGTAAAGTCCGAAGTCTTTATATTAAGGGCCATCAGTCAAACAATATTGTTTGCTCTGGGTCTAAACAGAGCGCGTTGTGTGTGGCATCTTCTTTTGCGCATGCGGGCCGCTTTGAGGGTTCACACTAGAGCGCGTTTGCTGTCGCATTTTATTTGTAGAGTGAACAAGCAGACAAAAAAAATCGGATTTGATCAAAAAATCTGAATTGAGCATTAAGACCTGCAGTGTGAACGTAGCCTAATAGAGCTTTGAAGGAGTCACACAAAAGAGAATTTCCTATTTTAACACATAAACAGATTATTGCAGCCCTCTGCCTCTCCAAGGGGACTTCTAACTCAGGTTACAGTTAGTTTTTCTTGTCATTTTGATGAGGTCTCTAGCCAGTATCACACCACCAGATTCCGGTTTCACAGTGTGATCTTTTGATAGCCCCCCTCTCTTCAAAGCATCACCAGCATTGAAGATGGATTGAATTAGTGATTTGTGGTGCATTTATCTCGATCTGAGAGTAATTTAGTGCTCTCTGTCTTAGCACTCAAGCTCAATGAAAACAATAAATGGTGTCCTTATCTTCCAGAGTGAAATCAAGATAGGCACAGGAGGCTGTGAGTTATTTGTGGTTGATTTGGAAAGAAAGGAGGGACAGGAAATGGACACCCCTCTCACATTACCTCTCGCCATAGAGCAGGAGAGAGGTAGAGAGACGCTTTTTAATCAGCAGAAAGCTGTGCTTCTAATGTAAAAGTGTCAAAGATGTGCCTTAGCCCTGCAATGAGTGAAATCTGGTCAAGCCTTGTGTTAAATTGAAAACGGGGCCGCTGGGATTTGAAGGTGAGGGGACAGGGGACTCCATGGTAGCAGCATCCTGGTCAATTATCACAATCTCCTATGCTCTGTTCCACTCTTGAGGCCTTCGCTCCTTTATTTGGCTCCACTACACAACCAGGATCACAAAGAAATATAGTAAAAAAACAAAAACTAAACAGCTACAGAGTACATTATTGATCAGAAGTGGCTGTTTTTTAACATTACATTACTCAACTCCCAGATTATAGCCCATTTTTGGCATTGCATTGCATTTCAGCTGCAGGTGAGTCCAAGTCCTGGTTGGCTCATAATGGGAGAAAAAAGTTGCTGTTTGTACCTGTAACAGCCCGTGCCTTGCCTGTCAGAGCATCACGCTTAATACTCTCTACAGCTGCAGGTCCAGGCATATCCCAGCAGCCTCTCTGGCTGGAGAGAAGAAGGTTCACTTCCTGGCAGCTTCTGCCTTTTCGCTGACTTGCCACAAGTAAAAGAAAAGAAAAGAAAATTTAGCTAGAGAAGGAAAAAATGTACCACCGCTCTGTTTATACGTGCATGTGTGCAGTCTATTTTAACCACCTGAGCAGGAGCCAGAAAGCCAGCACTTGCCCCATATTTTCACCAGATGTTGAGGAGGGGAAGGAAAGCCTCGAAAGAGTCTTGCAATCAAAATAATTATCTTTATGGGTGGATGTTTACAAAGTGTTAATGTGATATTCTGCAGGCAGGCTAAACTGAGCCTGCTCTTTGATAAATGCCCTTGTCTATTAAAAGACCAACACTTCTGCTTTATATAGGCGCAGTGCAGTTTATAAATGTCTTTACAGCTTTCTTTTAGAAGAAGGGGAGAATATCTAAAGTGAGCCATGATTCTCCTCCTCTGTCTCACCTCCCCCCTTCCTCCTGCTGTGAATCATAGCAGACGGTACAGACATGAGTGGATGCGGCCTCCTTGATAGACAGTCAAAGAAGCAGCTGCAATGATTTGTAGCCACGGGGCAACAGTACTGCTGTAACCTGTCCTCTCGCAGCACATATGACATGGAGGCATACTGTAAGTAGAAGCGCCTCAGCAGATTTTCATCATAATTCATATTCCACAAGATCAAATTGTGATTTCTAATTTGATTCTTTTTTTAAACCCTTTATTTATCACCTGATTGGGCAAAGCAAATTGAAATTTACACTATGTAGGCTGACATCTAATAGAATTCCCACATTTTGCTTCGGGGGAGTTTGTTTTTAGAGCATATTAGCTTTGCCGCATTGTAGCTTGACAGACGTTTTCTCTCAGGAGTCGATGTTTAATTTGAATAATCACAAAAAGTGTGTTCGTTTGGTTTGCAGGGACATCAGTGTCCCAGATGAATAAAGAGGTAAATGAGGGGAAGAAAACAGGTAATTATGCTGAACCAGTAAATGAATGACCCACTGACCCTCAATCCTAATTGATTTTGTACAGACAAATTGTTTTCTTTAATTTTTTTTCTCTATCACCCATTTTGATATGTTTTTGTTAGCTGTCTTTTAGTTAGCTTTATTTAGATGTAATTAATTGGGTATGTGAATCAAGACTCAAATACTAGAAACAGGGAGGGAGGGAAGCTGTGTCTCCTCCATTTACCAGCAGGGCAATTATACTTGGCAGCTCGTACTTTGTGAAATGATGTCATATCTTGGAAGAAGCGCAAAGACTTCACCTCCCTCCAGAGTCGTTTTCCCCGCAATGTTATTTGTTTGTTTACTGTTTAAAAATCATACGTGCATAACATTAACATACAGTTGGCTATGTGATGAAATAGTGCGACTTCTAGATACACAAATTATGCAAATTACAAAGTGGAGGGGGGGAAAAAACAAAGAAGTGTGCAGCAGATGTGTATATTTCAGAAATCGCTCTGTTCTGAGAGCGCCTGCCCTGGGTCAGGCCATCAGCCTCACAATCCGTCGCAAATATGTGGCGGTCATTGAGTGTACGCCAAGTTACAGTGTAACAATACAGGCACAAGTGGACCGTCTGGGTGATGACATGTGCTACTTTGCATGTAAATTCTTTAGTGATTCACCTCCAAGTGAACCCACTGAGAGCGATTCTGGCGCTGGCTTAAAGACAGAGGTGTGTTTTTATGACTAGGTGAGGCATGTCCTCTCCAAGGCCCTCAAGCACTGTATCCCTCTACCCTCCCCTTTAATCACTGTAGCAACTGCTCTCATAAACTCCATGAGCTGTGTATTAGTGTGCATGTTTGGAAGCCTGTTTGTGAGCGCGCGCGTGTGTCTGAATGTCCTGTGTATGTGTCCGTGAGCATGTGCCCTTCCTTGTTACCCCATTTTTAAACTTAATCAGCAAAAATAAAGCCATTGTAAGCTAGCTCATATTAAAGAGGTGATTATTGGTAATAAATACTTTTTATACATACTTATTACAGAGGCAGTTTTCTTCTTGCGCTTAATGAGAGTAATTTGATTTGCTTGAGAGATTACAGTTTCCTAGAATTAATGCGGCAGTCCCCATTCCAAGATAGAGTGAGATCTAAGATTCTTCACAGGTCGTGTGCTGCTAGATGCACCCCTCTCACATAGCAGCTAATGGAGTTGAACAGCAGTCTGTCATCCCCCCGCCCACCACCCCAGCAGCTCTATAGCCCACATGCCCTTGGTTCCTGCAGTGCTTGTTGTTTTGGCTACTTCTGCCTCCTGCTTTTTACTTCTTATGCATGCCAGCCACTACTAAGTAGCTCTCTCTAAAAAACAGGAGGCTAGTGATTTATTGTATATATGCAATGCTCACTCATCAATGAAAATCCAACATCTGGCAAAAATTATTCACCCAATTGCACTAATTCAAATGATGCTCCAGTTGCATCAAGAAGCTTTTTTTTTTAAACCCATAGTTTTTCTCCTCGTCTGTTTCCTCAGTTTGACTTTGTTTAATATTTTCATCACATGTTTATGTAAGCCCTTAAAGCTTAGTGCATAACTTAATTTGAGTTTTGATCATCTTCTCTTGCGACATTTATTGAAGCCAGCAGCCTGCAGGTTTCAGCGCCTAAGGCTGAAGGTGGCTCAGGCAGATTGAGGGCGACCAATTCTGTCACCACATTGCACTCTGCATGTTAATTAAGTTTAAGATGGTTGAGGAAAGTGCTTACACTGAAAGCAATGAAATGACTTGTTAGTCCATAAACACTCCAAAAAACGATCACGTGAAAGAGAATTTGTAAACCAGAGTTGTGAGCTGGGAACTAGATGCTCCTTTGGCCAGCATGGGTGATCAGTCTTATCTTTAGTGATACACAAGTGCATCTAAGATTTGTAGATTCAAATTAAAATCACCAGAGGTTAGTTGTTACCTTAAAGGTGAAGGAAACTCTAAACCCTCATTTAATTAAGCAAAGAAAAAGAAGAGAAAGAAATGTTGGTGCTGTAGAGCTTGCCAACTTTTGAAATAGCACCAAACATTCTGTAATTTCCTGGTTTAAATGCTCGGCCCTGAAGAATTGTCAGTTGTTTTCTCTCAGTTCTGAATAGATAGCTCTACTGGGTTTCAGTATAGTTATATGACCTCCAGGATCATTAATCAGCTAGTTTACATTGGAAGGTTGCAGGCAGATACTTTTAGGTCCTGCGGTTAATGCGGACGGGCCTCTGTGAATCAGTTTTGTTCCAGCTCATCCCGCAGACGCGCAATCAGTTTGGGATCTGTTGAGTGTAGAGGCTCGGTTCATGCCTTGATTTTTCTTTGTCATGTTCCTCAAGCTGTTCCTGATGGCAGCTGCCTACAGCACATTATTCTTCTGGGGTAGGCTCCAGCCATGAGGGGAAATGCTGTTTGGTTGGCAACAGCGTTAAGGTGAGTGGTATATGTCAAAGTGACAACCACGTGAGTAACAGCTTATGGTTTCCCAGCATAGCATTGTAGTCTAACAGGCTGATTAACGTTTCACTTCACTCGGTAGCGGTATTAATGATGTGGCTGTTCGGTGTTCATCAGCAAGGAGTCTACCAAGACGAGAGAGTGAGGCACCAGAACTGGCAAACTTTTGTTTCTTTCATTCCATTTACCTTCCATATCTTCCCACCAAGTCAATGAAGGTTAATAATTTCTAGAATAAGAGAAAACCACTGAAAAAAGTGAGGCTCACCATGTGTCACATCATCTGCCTGTGAGACTGAAATACATTACAGTCCAGTGTGACGGGTGATGTGTCTGGACACTGCTGGAGATTACTCCTCTTTATGGCCGGGGCAATCAGATTTTTTTCCCTGCTTTTCTCTTCCCTTCCTTTATTCCTGGCGGCATAGGATCATATTACCCATCTTGGAATGACTTCAACAGAGACACTGCTATTCCCAGGGAGCTGTCTCTCCCCGCTGCAACTAAATCCATAGCCAATTGGACTGGCCTGTGATTTATAGAAAATCTTCTCCTTCGGAGGAACTTTCGTTCAACACACACACACACACTGGGAATTCTCCCTCGGCAGCTCATGATGTGTTAGGTCTCAGGTCAGAGCAGTTCAAGGCAGTGAGTGCCAATGGGAAAACATGTACAGTCAGAAACTAGAGAAATACTATAAAGGCTGTAGTATGGTTGTTTAAAGCAAGATACATAAAAGCTTATTTACTTCATGAAGACAGATTGTAGTTCTAGTTTCTTAATCAAATCAACAGGATGCTCGCCTGCTCTTTGGCCGCTTGACATTTCCAATCCATCTTCAAGGGAAGAGTTAAAAATTTGCTGTAGGGAGTGTCACGCTTGTTGTCTGCTTTACTGATTAGTGGGATTATTCATCTACATGAGTTGCTTTTGCATCTATTCTGAGTTAATCAACATGCCTCGTGGTCTCGGGCCCACAGAGTGGTCAGCAGTCAGCACGGGCCGTCGGTTCAGGCCCCGAGCGCTGTGACCTTCCATGACTGTAGCAACTCATTCTTCCCCTCCTCAAACTCCTTCTTGTACTTGTGTGCAGAATACATTCATCTATATTCACCACAACTAAATTGGAAGATTTAGGGGTTTTACTGGTCGTATCTCGCGAGTCTCGAGTGTATCGATAATGTTGAGTCCTCCGTCTATGAGACCAGGGCAGATAGAGCTTCCCATTCTAAACAATATCATTCGCGCATGATAAAATCTGCTCACAGTATTCTAGGTCTCACGCTGGGTTTTGGAAGCACCCATTTTCCCAAGCACAACACTCCTTGCTACAAAGTGATGCAACACTTCCAACAAAGATGCAATCGGCAGGAGTGTGTGTTTTCTAACAGTCCATCTAAAGTACCCAGCACAGTTGGCACGCCTCTGCTCTTTTCCTCTCACTTTATCAACTCGGGGGATATTATTGCCGATTCAGTGGTGGGCATCCTGAGGCATCATATGCTCAGAACACAAAGCTAAGGTCAGGGGGAGAGGAAGTGCTGAGATCTGCCCGTTGCATTGTTCCCAGGTCGTTTGCGCTTTTGCCTTCTCTTTTTCTTTACTCTTTTTAGCTTTGATGATATCGACTTCTCACTCTCGTACTCCTTCTCTGTTTCCCTCCATCTGCTCCTAAATGACACCTAAGCACAGGCTCTTCCTCCAACTGATGTCCCCATGTGTGACCTCACTCCTTTGGAAAAGCCATTCGCAGTCAGTGCTGAAGTAGAATGCCGAGCTCTTGGTGGGTACACATAACAGAGACTGTGACACGCGGCTGTGCGCTGATAGACTTTCCACTGGAGTGGATTAAATCAGCATCAGGCTAGTGGAGCTGATTACCTCAATATGAAAATGCAGTATCTTAATGGTACATATTTTCATGAGGCAGCCCAGTTGCCTTTCATTTTGCGGCTAATATGTCTATTCTTATGAGTCATTTACTTCTTTAATTACCTTTAGCAGCAGATGCACAATGGTGTATTAATGTGAATGATTTTTACTGCCACTTTATCATACTGAGCCTGTGAAGTTGAAAGGCGTAATTGAGGTGGAAGAGCGACTCATGAGAGAAACAATATTTAGTTGACAGTTGCTCTTGTACTCTGGGAGGGTGTTTATGAGTTTACACCACACTAAAGCTGTAATAAACGCGGTATTCGTTTAATAATGGCAGGGGACAGAAATGCTTTCACTAAGATGTGTTCAGTTATTGAATCATTCCAGGAAGTTGTTTGGTATAATCAGACAACACTGTGCATGCATATGCGGTCACTTGTTGTCGTTACATATGTCTCCACATTGAGTCTTTGCGTGTGTTTTGTGGCGGCGAAATAACTGTTTGCTGCGAGCAAAAACCTTATTTACTCTTCTCCTGTTTGCAGCATGTGCAACTCTGACAATCCATGTAATTTGCATGTGCGTGCTTGCGGTGTGTCTATGTGTTTTGTCTCCAGCTTGTGTGCTTTTCTTGGTGTGATTTTCTGATTCAGACCTCTCTGAATAGAGGCCTTCTTTAGCCATCTGTTGTTAAGCTGCTGGCTAAGCAAGGCTGGGGAATCCAAACAAATGCAGAGCACACAGCAAACGGAAGCTGTCAGGCCTGCATAGCTTAGCTGACCTCGCCGGGTTAGGGAGAGTAGGGGGAGGGTGAGGTGACCCCCTCTGTACCAGGCTCCAAGTGCCCGAACTGCCTGGTTGGGGCACTGTTTACCCTTCGCTCTGCACCTCCTGCAACCTCTGCCTCCTCTCTCTTACATTCTCTTCTTTCCCTCTCTTTCTATCTCCCATACCCCCCTCCAGCTTCTCACTCTTCTCTTCCTCCATCTGTCACCCCCCCCCCCCCCCCCCCCCACAGCCTTTTTTTTTCACTCCACTCCCTCCATCATCAGTCCTGCTTCACAGCCCCCCTCTCTTCTATCTTCACTCACAGTTAATAACTTTGCTTTAGTCATGTTTTTCTTAGTCATTCTTTTTTTCTTCCTCTTTGCTCAGAAAATATTTTCCAGGCACTGTATTACCTGTTATGGAGAGAGAGGGGTGTGTGTTCAAGGGGGAGGTGTGTTGGATAAACAAAATGGGGTTTTTATTGAAGTCGGATTTAGTCTTATGTAAGTGCACGCACTGCCTTATTGTTTAAACGTGGATATTCAGAATGTTTAGTGTTGTCATAAATATTAATAGATTAGTTGAAAAGTGCAGCGAAGGAAGGGAATCTAATGGTTTGAAGTGGGTATAAAACGTTGATTTATTTATGTATTCTACATGAATTAGTTTGGAAATCTAAACACAGACTGGAGAGTGTTGTTGCGAGAGCCCCGTAATGCGCAAGGTTTGAGCATCAGGGCCTGTTTTCCATGTGGAGTGGCTTTTTGGAAATGGCATTAATTATATACTTACTGGGAAACCAGACTTTCCCTGCTTTGCATTGCAGATAAACGTCTGTATTACTGAGGAAAAAGAGAAAGGGGAAAAAATGCAATTAATATAAATAGACATGATCCTCACTGCTTATTCGCTTACATGTTTAAAAAGAATCACCCCACGTGCATTTCAATTAAAATGACAAGTATTCCAAGTGAATTCAATTTCAGTTTGTTTGCATTGTCAATGCTTATCTAACGTAATAGTTATCAGTAATATAGGATCGGTTAGACTCCGACTTTACAAAATTTGTTGCCACGAGCTGCAACAGCCCTTCCAGTTTATGAACTGACTGGATACCGCTGGATTCTTCAGTAGCCCATAGAAGAAGATTATTTCAGGAAATCTGGCAGCGACTTGCATGGGAAAGCTGGCGAGAAATGATGCTGGCCTCTTGGCTTGGTTACCGCTGAGAAGCAGAGGGCCTCGTCTTTGAAAAGAAAACAGCAGAAGTGATAAATGTCAGGTGAGTTGAGATGCGCAACCAGTCAGAAAGTCAAGCAGATAACCTTGACATTTAGGCCGCTGGTGTTGAAGCCCCGCAGAGGGTGCGGAGCGGGACCAGAGGGCCCAGTGTCTTCTGAGCTGGACTACATTAAGAGCTAACCTATTAGTCGTGTTGTTACTGCCTGTCTCTGAGCCGCGCTCTCCTGCCTAATAAAGCCTGGCGAAATGTGGCCGCTCAGTAAATATACTGCTGCACTCACACAAGTGCAGAAGCACACAAACAGATGCACATCTCGTTCTTTCTCCTTTTTTTTTTTCTCGAGTGGCCGCAGGGATCTGGTTACACCTGCTTGCACATCTTCTAGCAATTAGGGGCAATCTGCTTGAAACCATTTCACGTTCAAGGTCTTCCCCAGCCATGGAGAGAGGAGCCCAACATATATTGAGCAATAGAAAGGTCTTTCTTTTGATTGGCCTGAACAAACAACACTTTTCCTGTCATTTTCCACTGTCAGATTCTTAATGGACACACCTTGAATAGTTTTTCCTCAGCATTTATCCAGATCATATCTATTTTTTATACTTTTACCAGGCTTCTTGTCTGCTTGACAGCCGTAGGACTTAATTTGTCTATGATGCATCCGTCACATCTAACGCAACTTGAGTGATTGGTGTAATCCGGTCCTTGGGGTTGTTTGTGCACCATTTGAATGTTGCATGAAAGTTGTATAAAGAGGAAACAGAGAAACCTGTCTGAATTATGTCTGGGTTTTGTTTGTAGTGGGAAAAGGTGCAGCAAGGGATTCAACAGAGAGCAGACTTGACTGTGTGGCAATGCTCTGAGCTGGGATTTGTAAGACACCCAGAGCTGGCTTTAGCAGCAGGAAACCCCAAAGCCTGTAAATAATCCACATGTGCAGACTGCACATAAAGACATCCAGTACTTAGCAGTTCCCTTATCACAGCGTGATAGCCCAGGGACATGAGAGACGCTCCTGCCTCTATTCACTAATATGCTGTGAAAGTAGATGCAGATAAAACGCCTGTTGTTTATTGAGGAAGTTGTGTTAACATGGGGAAGAGGATGTGAACTTTGAACACATTTGAAATGTGGAAAATAAAAGAGGATTTCAAATGACAAGGATACCAAATTGCAATGTCTTTGTTGCTGATAAAATGTTGTTATGTGCTGGAGGGTGTTTTCTAATCAAAAGCACCTAGAGGGTTCACTCCCTTTACGGTTTGTGTGTGTGTATTTGTCTTCATGTTAACTCACAAACAATGAATGTATGTTTGGTGTATGAATGTAGGCGTCTGTCTTTGCAGTTGTGTCCTTATTCCCGTAACAAGCTCACCTGACAAAGAACCTCAGTTTGAGATTATGATAGGACTACTGTAGTCTTGTTTGTTTAAGCAGAAACTGATTCAACATACACACTGTTTTCCCCTCACTTTTTTCTCTTTACATACATGGGATATATAACATTTCTGGCTCCATAGTGAGCAAAGACATATGAGTGATATTTGCAGTCATAGTCTTCTGTGGCCGTGTGCAGTGCAGACTCAAAATGGCATTTATATAGTTCTTTTCCAGTTCACTGCCCACTCAAAGTGCATTTTGCCCGCTTGTGCCATGCTGAAAATGCAGACCTTATATTAATACTTTCATACAAAGGCACTGCACATCCCCAAATTACACTGTGATCATTTATGCCACCACAAAGGCATGAGCCATGTTTAATCGCCACAGTCGATCTTTTAAGATTTAAGATTTTGGATTCAGATTGCATTACATTAGACCAGGGGTGCCCAACTCCAGTCCTCAAGGGCTGGTGTCCTGCAGGTTTTAGATGTGTCCTTGGTCCAACACAGCTGATTTGAAAGGCTAAATGACCTCCTCAACATGTGTTGAAGTTCTCCAGAGGCCTGGTAAGGCCTGGAGTTGGACACCCCTGCATTAGGCCATAGTACAAATAAAAGCTCAGTAATACGCAGGTCCTTGTTTACTGGTTTTAGATCAATATAGCTGCGGCCTGTGGAGATGTCATCACAACCAATGGCAACATTTGCCACATTAGTCGGATAACTTACAAACTTTGAGAATCTTTCTGTTGTTTTAGTGAACCTGCCATCAGTAGTCTTTAATAACTGATGGCTGGAGGTCATGAAGACATTTGTGTGCTATTGTAGCCAACAATACAACATGTAGTCTGCTTTGCTTGTGACACTGAAGTGACTGAAGTGAATATTGCTTGGTATATTCTTCTTTTGACAAAGTAGCCAATAGGCATTAAAAATCAAACTCTACATATAATGGACTCTTCAAGTGTAAGTATAAAATAGATTTTTTTAATTAGTTTTGTCGCCAACCATGATTGTGTTTGAAGTTGCTCAGTCATTGACTATCTGTGATCTCTTGTCACCATATCGCTGTTAGTGGCTGTGTGTGTCGATTCCCCTTCAGTTTTGTTGTTTATCAGTTGTTTGTCAGAGTACAAGTTTTAAGTCACACATATGTCATGGTTCAATCCACAAAACCAGCTGAACTTCACCTGTAAGACAAAATGGGCTTATTAAATTAGTTTCCACATTAAAGAATAACAAATCATCACGGAATCAAAATCTTGGAGATACGTAGCGGGGTTTTGAGAAATCCTGTTTTGTGAGTCAGCTGGTGCGAAGCGGTAGTGTGAACTGTCGATCAGAGTGACGTCTTTAAGATCCAAAGTCCAAAGATGTTCGCTTTATTGCTGTGTGGCAAAGACAAGCAGGGATTATTTCGCTGCTTAACAGCTGTACACCATAAGAGAAGTCATGTCTTGTTTATAAAACCAAAAATATAACAACATTATTTCAGAATTTTTCTCTCTTGTTTTTACAAAAGAGAGAACTAGCCTAAACACTTTTTTAGCTCACTCATTTAGCCCTTATCGACAAAATAAGATGTTTCACTTCACCATGATTCAGAGTCTGCGTGCTAGTTTCCAGTTTATCACATTTTGTCTGGGGCAGCTCTTGCATGTGTATGATGCATCCAGTTCCTTTGAATGTGAGATCAAAAGAAGATAAACTCCAGAGGTGGAGGGGAAGGGAATGAGACCTCTGAAACAGAGGAGTTGGTGGTGTGTAAACATTGCAATGACGGTACACAATACATTTTTTTAAACCCAGTATTAGGCCTCTCAAAGACATGCCACCTCCAGCAGGTTTTCTAAAATGAGCTGAAAACAACATTCCTAACCCCGATGCTGACCTCACAACACAGCATCTCAGCTTGCTCACCTTTTAGTCTCTTTATGCCAACATGTGTTTACTGTTGTTGCAGCTCTGACCGTCAAAAGTAAGATTCTCATTACGCCGACGTATTTGCTGTCGGGCTGCAATGTGATTTCAGTTAATTTGCCTATGTCAAGATGATCATCGACTGTGTTTTCAAGGGCACGATCACATAATTATTGCCCTTACTTTAATTGGAAGTATAATTTGATGAAGCTGTTGACGTGAAAAGTGGAAGGCTGTGTTGGTAATTTTCTCGTTTCATGCAATGTGGCAGAATGCTGTTATTGTTTAAACTGCCTGTGACTCCTTTGCTTTAAGCTGAGGCACCTTAATGCAGTCATAATAGTCATATTATTACTATTTATGTGTGATACACACAACTAAACAGCCTTGGGTTAATTTGGCATGCATGGAATGCACTGAGTAAGATATAAATATATACTTATATTCTAAAATATAAAGATTTTATTTTCATTGTCACAAGTCTTATCTACTTTTCCCTAAAAGACCCTTTTCTTTCTGCGCTTTTCTTTTCTTTATACTCTGATGACAGTGAGGAAAGACTTCCCAGAAATGTATCTTTTCATCCATTACTGTCTGAACTTCCTATCATATCCTGTTGACTCAACTCTCTTTGTTCCAACACCCTCGGTTGTAAACCCAGACTCACACACCACACACACATTTCACTGCATGTGTCATCAGTTACAAGGAAAAAGAAAACAGCACACTTTGTTTATTCTTCAATGTGCCCGTAATACCACGCCTTGGGCGTAGTGAATGATTTTGTTACTGCTTCTTTGCTTTTTTTTTGAATTTCATTTTGAATTTCCTTATCACATATCGGTATTACAGCGCAAGTACATCTTGAAGTCACATTTGAATGTCTAGTCCTAAAGTATGTAGTGCTAACAGAAAACCTGGAGATTATGAGAGCTACCACACTGAAGATAACACCACCGTTTCCTAAATATATTTAAGGTATCAATATTGTTTTAGAAGCTTTTGACTTTGGTAACTGGCATAGGAAATTGACGTGAAATATCAGATTTTTAGCTTCTTATATAATTTAAACAAAATTTTTTCAACCACTAAAATCTTAAGATGGAAAAAAATAAAATAATCTTTAATAAACCAATCAAACAAAAAGCCTTTGGGATTCCATGAATTCCCAAAAGCAATTCTCACTATTTTATTAATATTTATTTTTCTTTTTTACAGTCTGCGTGACAAGAAGAGACAATATTATTATTCATTTGTATTTTTCCGATCTCCTCCGAGTGTCAATTAAGTTCACGTCCTTGCGATTTGAAGTTGCAATTGTGAGTTGCTTTGGAGTAAAAAAGTTGATGCCTAAAATGTAAATATTGCCGTCATGTGTGGGAGTGAATCTTGCTCACATTGTTCTTAGTTTGAATTTCGACACTCTCTTTATGAGTGTGATTGTTTTGAGGGGGTTCCCCTTCTCAATTTTCAAAGCAAAAAACAATTAGGCATGCAGACTGAGATATGTTGGTCTCATTTATCTTTACGTGACAGAAGGACACAGATAGGCTGAGAGAAGGAGAATTTTTCTCCTTTAAAAGTCGAGCACGGTGACATGCCAGCAGTGTGGCCTCTTTGTTGCCTGCGGTCATATTTATGACTCATGATGTCATTGGACAGCCGTGTTTTTGGGAGGGTCAGCGCGTACGCCCACACACAAACGGTCACACAGCTGTTCTCTTCATACCCCTAGCTGTCTCTCCCCTTTCGGACTTAAAGTACCGTCTGACTTGTCTGGCATTAGGACTTTACTGGCACGTCTTTTCTTCTGTCTACACACAGCTTTCTGTTTGCTCGTTCCCTGTTTGATATCTTACTTTCACACAGTCCTTCACAAGTTTCACTCACTTTTTCACACATGACTATAACGTTTTTCTCTTCTGTTTTTCTACTCCCTCTCTTATACCGTTTACTTTTGCAGGTTACAAACTTCTCAAGAAATTGACAGAAGAACTAATAGGTTGCCCGTATATGAGATGAGTTTGGATGCGCCCCCTAACTGTTTGTTTAATTGTGGGAGCAATCGTCTGAGGAACATGGAAAGAATGAGGCCAGTTATTTACCCAGATGGTTTACTGGTGGAGGTGTGAGGCTGGCCAGCTCACTGTGGGAACACAACGCTTGCTTTTCTTGGTATCGCTGACCGTTTTCAAGACCACTGTGTTTTTTTCCCCCTAGCTTTCTCCAGCTTTGTTTGCTCTGGATGGCATGTTTGATTATTTATCGTAAGGGAAAAGGGAGTAGCTGGAGCAATAAACATGTGACTGCACTGTATTTTGTTTTCCACTGAGAAGGCCGTGTCCTTTAACAGATATTTGAGGCCTCTATAAAGTCTTTTATTTGCTTTCTGAAGGGGAGTTTGACCGAGCTAAAGGAGGATCTAAAGAACTGATTTGTGTCTTTGACAATTTGTGTTTTCTGTAAGTGTGAGTTATCAACAGATAAATATTTCTTCTGGATTGCTGAACATGACTTGTTTTGGTCTTCTCTGTCTGTGAATTTGTTTTGACATCTAAGCATTGTTTATGCCAGTCTTAGCTTTATGACACCGAACAGGATAACATGAAAGGAGGTCTGTGGTTTTTGTTATCTTTCATACGGCAATGAGAATATTGCTCTAAGGGTTACGTCTGCACTGATAATAGGCATCAAAGTGTTCTCCGGGGACGTAACTTTTCTTTTTTAATTTCTCTTCTAGGCTCTTCAAATGGCTCGGCAAATACTTCTTCAGCAACAGCAGCAATCCCAGCCACAGCAACTGCAGTCTCAGCAAAATACTGGTCGCAAATCCCCCAAAGCCAACGACAAGCAGCAAAGCCTGCAGGTATTGTTGTCGTTCTCAGATGTTCTCTCATATTTTAACTCAGGGTTATCTGATGGCTTGGTTATTTAACTTTGTGGTTATTCAGATAATAAAAAAAAATGAAGTGAACTTGTGCAACTCTTGCTAGAACATAGTGTGCGAGAAAAAGTACAGCAGTAGTCTAAGTTCACAAACAGGAAATTAATATTGGCAGTGCAACATTTGCAGTTATGTATGCTCACGCATTATGTGTGATTTAGCGGCACACACGCTCAACCCTGTGTCATCCAGGTAGCACTGGAGGTGGTAGCACTACGCAGAAAGGGGTTCTGTTTAGAGGCCAGACACACAGAAAAATCTCATTGTGGCCGGTTGAGATCACCGGCTCATCCAGTATTATCTGGATTATCACTGTTTGAGATTACCGCAGTAGACAGGATTGTCCTTATTGGCTGCATTTTGTTTAGGAAGTTTGTAAGCAGGAGAAAGTGTGGAAAAGAGGAAAAGCTAGAAGAGAAAGAGCTCAGTTCCTCCCGCTAAAGGGAGTTTGGCTTTGTTCTTTCCTTGCTTTCTTTTCATCACACTCATGCATACAGCAGAAATAAAAGAAGAGGCTAGTCTATACCTCTGGCAGCAGGAGGTGCTCTAGAGCAGACCGCAAGTGGGGTGTGTGTTCCAGGTGGAGGGTTTAAAGCTGGAACAGAGAGACATGAGCACGGGGTGGGAGAATGCAAAGGTATTAAGAGATAAACAGGTGGTGGGACACTTATTTGAACTGCCTTTGTAATGCAAAGGGAAAAAAACAGCGGGGAAAAAATCGGGGGGTTTTTGTTTTGTTTTTTCATCTTGCTTTTAAGATCGACAGTGCTGTATTTCTGATGCAACATTTGCCTCAGAGATGTATATCTTTGTTTGAACAAGGAGCGGTTGTTTGTGTCAGTGTGAAATTGCAAACGACTTCAGGGCATATTTGGTAATTAATACGGAGGCCCTGTTCTCTCTGTGTGTATATATATAATATTTAATACCCTTACTATCCCATTGGGGGCCCTTTTTAATGAGCTATTGTAGCAGCTAGGTCTAATGTCAGGTTGTGGAAAAGCCTCTTTGTTGTGCAGATGTCTTCGGAATAGCTCCAGAGGATGAAATATGACTGTGATGACCTTTCAGTTGTGTGCATATTTGTCAGGATTCAAATAAGTTGAAAGGATCAAACTAAACAGTTTCCCCAGCCTGCCAGGGAATTGTGCTGCAGAGGTCAACAGAGGGGACCACAACGGCAGATTCCAGCATACAGCCAGTTGTTGGTACATAGTAAAGTACTAAACCATCTCCTGCAGACAAAGACAAAATTAAAATTCTAATTTATTAATGTATACAGAGAGCTTGGCCAAGCTGTCACTCAGCTATTGAAAAGAGAGTCGGGCCCTTTCCCCCTGCCCCCCCCCCCTCTCTTACTCCCCTCTTCTGCCCAGTTCTTGTGAAGAGAGCTCAGGCTCACTGTAGTATCTAACTAACGCTGTAAATTGCCTGCTCTCTAATGTCCTATGCTACATTTTGCTGAGTTGAAACTGCCATTATGAAAAAACCACAAGTCCAGACGAGTGTTTGTTTATCTCCAAATTACATATTCTACTAATTAAACCCAGCCCAACCACTAGCAGTGCACACACAAGGATAAGTATTCAGGCGCAGACATCACTGGGCCATTCTGTGCAAGTGTGCATTGCATTTAGTTTAACGTTTTCAGTTGGTGGCATTTCTGTTATGTTCCATATCGCAAACATTGTTTTTTTCAAACACCAGATAGTCATTTTCTCTTTTAAGAACAAACCCTGTGCTTAGAGGAGCCTCCTTCACACAGAACATTCACTATCTCCATCACACAGCCTGGATAATGATTCTCTGTTGAGCTGGACTGGGTCATCAAAAGACATGATCCAACAATTATGGGACTGTGTAGTAAGCTGACACCTCATAAAAGCACCTGATCTGCAGACGAGACTCCATTCATCTCAGTGTTCTTCCTATTAGGCACGAGGAGATGTGCAGAGAGACTTTTACTCATTTGGAGATGTGACTCACTTTCCAATTCATTCAAGTCAAAAATAATGAAGCACTGTATATATGAAACATTCAGGAAAAAAACTGACCTGCACAGAGCACTAAAGGGAAAAAAAATATGAGTCAAACAAGCCTCAGAATCCTTGATCAGCATTAAATGGCTCTTTGGTTTTATATCTTCAGCAGGAGTGCCCCCGAAGCCCCCTCACCCCTGTACCGCCCACCCCTGCCGTTGGATAAAGATGCCTGCGCTGTATACTCAGCAGCCTAGAGGCCTTTTAATCATGCTAGATATACAAACAGCTGCTATGCATGCTGGAAAGCAGCTAAACATACTTGACTGGTCAAAAAGCCAGTAAATTACATTGACAGAATGACACATGTAATTAAAAGAATCCATGCCGCTTTTACCTTTTGCGCTTCACACCTACAGTGGCACAACGACGAGAGCCGGCAACTCCCACCCCGCTAATTACCATTATCAGTGAAATGGTAGGGTTTGACTCATTAGTTCCATGTGCATTTAATTAGAGGCAGGCTGAAATTGGATTTAACTTATTACTTTTTCATGGATCACTTTCTTGTCATCACTTCAAATTGGATTGCAGCCCCAGGTAACTAATTATGCCAGCCGCAGGATCAGGAGTGGAGAAATAGGTAATTAGGAACAACACTGTCGGACCCTCGCTGATAGTCCACCAGCACCGAGGTGGGGGGAGGGGGGGAATTGATGCTCGTTTGTGGCAATGCACACGAGACCGGCTGGTTAACTACACCTCATTCCAAGGGAACCTGTGCACGCATCCACCTACTACAGGGGATTATGTGGCACCCGGGCAGGAGATGTTGTGTCAATATGGTGTCTATGCTCTGAGTGTAATATCCAGATTATGCTTGTTTCCCATCCAGGATTGTGTTTAAGATCAGCATTCAGTACGGTGAGGTACATGGCCAGCAGCCAGTTTCCTGCATCTACTGCTGAATGACAGCGACTGATTTCTGTCAGTCTGTGCTGATTGTAATGAGAATACATGAACGGCTGCTTTGAAGAGAGGCAGGTGCATAATGTAGCGTGTTAACAATTCAGGCTTTTAGCAGAGGTAGTTTGCTTGTGGAGAGGGAAAGTGATTGCTTTACTGAGAGCTTTGTTGTCCATATTAAAGTAAAGATCATCTTCTACCCTAAAAGTTTTTGCACTTATTGTAATTATGTGTTGGCCTTCTATTTTAAATGAGAAACACTATTCACAATTCACTGATAAATATTTCGCTGAACATTTTCATAATGTCAAAGGTGCATCACTTGTTATTCTTCAGACAGAGAAACTACAGATAATGTTTAAAAACCAGACAATTTCCTTATCTACACTATTACCAGCTGAAGCCTCGATCCTCTCTTCTTTCCCTTTTCTTTTCTCTCTTTCGTTCTCCTTTGCTCACTCTGTTCTCACACCATAGTGTACAGCCTCGCGGAGGGCATCTCCAGGTCAAAAGATAATGTCTTTTCAGTTTACAGGATGAAAGCCTTTTAAGTTAGAGAGCTCCCCTCCAATGCCCCTCCTCCTCCCCGCATTTGCTTTTCACATCCTTCATTTGTGGTCTGTTGGGGGGAAGCGTGATGTGACACAATCCAGGGGCCAAGCCTCTGTCTGACAGGACAGGGAGAAGCCGGCGGCTTTCCCTCCCTCTCCTACTGTTTTTGCAGTAGGCCCATGGCATTGTCCTGACACATGTATACCACAGAGCTCCAATCTGTAAGTCATTAGAGCACTAGGCCAAAGCCTGTCAGCTGGAGCTCAGCCAGTGCTGCAGGCTGATCTGAGGCAGCACTTCGAGGTGCCTCCGCAGTCTGGCCGGCCAGTGGCCCAAAGTGGCACAGCAGCGATCGCCCAGTGGCGAGGTGACAATAGGCAGGACTCTAGATTCATGTCATGGGTCGGTTATTGTGTGAAAAAAAAATCTCTGTGCATTTAGATTTAGTTTAGAGTGACATATAAATATATTTAAAGCATTATAGACCAGAAATATGAAGAAAAAGAAGTGCTGAGCATAGTGATAGAAGGAATAGTCGTTGATAATGCCGTTTGTAGCCTGATTTCACGCCGCTGTTACTGAAGTGAGTCATTCTTAGGGAAGTCGTTAAACATTTTAGCAGAGATATGCCCATTCACAAGAAAGTCACTTCATAAAATCATAGCAACAACAATGCAGTGTGTTATTCAGTTAGGGGCTGTCTCAAGGTGATTCTGTAATGAAATCTCATTCTGATGTGTGCATTGCTTTGAGGTGATAAATACTGTCAGGAAAGATCAGCACAAAGCCAAGACAGGTGCCGGGGAATAGGCCGTCTCTATGGTCGCTTGTTTTCCTTGTCATATTGTAAAAATGTATTATGTGTACTGTATATATTAGAACCAGGTTTGGGATAATCCTGTCAGAATGAAGTCATCTGTCCTGATTCCACATAGCCAAGTGGGAGGGAGGGGGGTGGCGGCGGTGGGAGCTCTCGCCCGGCCAAGTTGATGACTGTCGAATTGACTCCAGTCACAGAGCTGGGAGCCACTCTGCTGTTTGCAGGACCCTCTGTATTCATTGGAGGCCTGATGTTTCCCTTCAAGCAGTCAGCCTTCGCAGCACTCCACCCCACTCAGTCATCCCCACGGATACACAAACATATACACTTCCCCTGAAATTTGTCGTATCTTTATGTCATCCTCTGGCGTTACGTCTTGATTTTAATGCTTGTCGTTTTTTTTGGAGTGATTCACACGCCCTTTGGAGAGCGGTAGAAGGATGGATGGGTGCACAGTCAGCCATAGCATTTATAAACACTAACAGCTATGCAAGGTGCAGTCAAGTCAGCATCAGCTCACAATGCAGTTTCTCTTTGGGTGTCAATGCACACTTTTGACAGCTTGGCAATTCTCTTATTCCATTTTCACTTTTGGTTAAGACTCGAATAAAGTAAACTGTTACTGCTTAGACAGCAGAAGAGTGATACAGATATACAGGTCGACACGAGGGCTTTATTTGGAGCATTTTATATTTGTGTTGGATGTTTAACAGCAGACCATAATTGTGCTTAACCGCTTTATCCATATAGTGTGCAGAAAAAGCCAAAGTAATGTAGTTCGTGATTAGACTCCTCTTTAGTCTTTAAAAAGCGATGACAGGAGCCACCCAAAGGCAGACAGGTTTCTACTCAAATCTGATAACTAACTGTAAATTTTATGCATAGCTCATCGCCCATGATAATGCATTATTTTGGTACATAGCAGAACCCAAATATCAAATGTCGCTCAGTAACTTATTTGCAGCTTTAGGTTTACTTGTGACGCTCTTTTAACCCTGGCAGCCACCGCAGAATCATTGTTATTGCTTAGTAAAAAGAACTGGGTTTCTTTGTATTAATATGGTTTTCGTTTTAAATCAAAGATGAATCAATCGCCAAAAAAGACAAGACAAAAATTCCCCCACCTCCCTAAATCGATGTTGCTCAAACCCAAAAGTGTTTTTGTTTTGACTAAGTGAAAAACCACACTAGTGCGCACTGGAAGCTCCGTTATATACTAGCTGGCATATCATCTCAGGAAATATTTTGCAAATACAGACTTCACATGTGCTGACTAAACAATGTGCTCCTGGTTGTCAAAATTAAAAGTAAATAACCAAAGCCATATATAATAGACCACGAGGAACATGGTGAGTCAGGCGTGACTTGCTGTAAGTCCTCTCTGCTCCGGGTGATAACCTCATTCGCTCAGAATGTGACTTACTCCTTCAGTAGTGTGCAGATATTTAAAGGCGGACTCGCTGTCTTTTATTTTTGATTGACTTAATAAACAGTAACAATATGCAAGAGTTTTATGCGAGAGAGGAACAAGGGCACAGAAGTGTAGAAAAAAATAATAACACGATAAATAAAAGATGCGATCGGTTTTGGTTTGGCTCTGAATAGAAACTCTCCACCTCTTCAAAAGTTGTTTGTGCTATTGTTTTACTGCTGCAGAAATGACATAGCGCTCTCCCGTGCGGCGTCAGTGCAAGTGAGTGGGTCACCAAATAACAGTTTTTTTCCCCTTAAATCAAAAGTCACTTCTTTCTGAACTTTGCAAAGTGTGAAGTTTTGCTGTAGCTCGGAAAACACACTTTGTTCGATTTACAATTGTTTCTTAAAAGCTTTGTACTTTTGAAATAACATTTGAAATGGAAATAACAGGGAAAAAATATGTTATGTAGGTTATATTAAATAGAGCAGCTGTTATTTATATAGGTCCCACACCTGCCCTGCTGAGTCTCTGCCAGTAAACAATAAAATACTCCAAACACACAAGAGGAGAGGAAAAAAGGGTGTGTTTGTTTTCTCATGACAATGGTCCAGGTCACCAGCGCTTTTCAAGAAAAGCAATGAGAATGAATTTGTTCTCCGCTTCCACTCCATTTCCCTACTTGTCTTAATGTAGTAGCAGTAAGACACTGGTTGGCATGCCGGTGCAGCTTATTCACTGGCTGCGTTAGTGTTTTGGGAAGGCTTTGTAATTGGAGCCGAGTCGTTATCTTCAGCCATAGCTCAGGCCAGACATTAACTCATACTTTCACTCTAACTCGAGCAGGAAATGGGAGTATTTTATAATGTCATCCACTCTGTCATGAACACAATCGCTCAGTACTCTCGGTAAACTATCACAAGGGACGGATTCAAGGCTCAAGAATATTGATGTTTCTGTGTGCACAGGAACAAAAAAAAATCCACATAGGGTGTGTATCACATCGACACATATGTGTAATTATTTTACATGGCGCAGGCACAGAGGCAATGGATTAGAAAGACAGTATGTGAGAGGAGAAGCTTGAACTGTGTGTCTGCTAAATTTATCATGAGGCCTTTGGGAGCGTTGAAATGAGAACAGTGGCCTATTACTGCTAAGAAGGTGTTTTATTGAGAATACGCCGACATGCCACCCCAGGGAGAGTGCCGGGGGAGAATAGCGTGGCCGTAGCCTAAACCACTTTGTGCGTGTTTGCGTGTGCATGCGTGTAGTTGCAAGCACATGGCTGCGTGTCACTCTCTTTTTGTGTGAGGCGTCTTGAGGGTGTCAGATAGAAAATAAAAGCCCCTTTTCTTCCACTTAATTATTCACTATGATACGTATTGGAATTGTCACTTTTGACACTTGAGGTGTCCCAGTCAATAATTTATATAGGTCAGGCCAGCTTAGCAGAGCTCATTGTTAGTTATTAGCAGATGAGAGCAGTGGCTTGTTATGCAGGCGCTCTGTTTATTTTACCAGTGTGTTTGCGGACTGGAATGTATCCCATGAACATTCCTTCATCCTTGGCCAAGGGTTTATAGCTGTTGATATGAGCTGTGTTTTAGAGCTCTGTTATTCAGCTCTGTGTTTATTGTCATGATAATTAACAAAGTGAGGTGTTAATCTTTCCTCGTGCTTTTGTCTAATTCTTTTAAGTGGGTTGCACAACTTAGTAACCCTGATTTTAATGTTGTTACAGAAGTGGGACTGATTAAGAACTCATTCCATTTTCTCATGTTTAGATGTGCTACAGAGTGGAATGTAATTAAATGTTTATAAATATTGTTCAGGAGTAGGTAGCTCAATTGAAAGATAAGACATATAGGTTGTCAGCAGTCAGGGCTTTCGCCCTACTGTCTCTCCCTGGGAGTTCAGTAAGATCTCCAGTAGGTGGCAGGGTCCTGTTTTCTTCTTCTGTCTTTTCCACTTGCTGAGTGCACACGGGTGTTAAAGAGTGTGATGATATCATGACAGCTAATTGCTCTCATTGGGATGGAGTTGGATGGATTGCCTGGTAGCTGGTGTAATGTTAGCTGTTAATGTAAGTGGTTTTAGCTTGTCTGAGGCCAAATTGAGGGATAAGTGTTTAAAAACTGGTTTGAAATTTTTTTTATGCTGCTGTGGTTGATTTTATGGCTGAATACTCGCAAACTTGGTTTTGCATATTATTACTGGTTGATTCCTATAGTAAACTCTGTAAGTACAAACTATAAAAAGATTGGCATTAGTACAGAAAATACAAAGCTACCCTAATCTCATAATTATATTATTTTAGGCTAAAATAGAATTTGTTTTTCTTGGGAAATTTTAAAGGAAGAAAATAGCTACAAAGCCTTGTGAATTGTTTGTGTGCATTTAGTGTTTTCAGCATGTAAAATGAGTTGTGCCTTTGTTCCAGCACTGTAAACAATTCCATTTAGCAGAACAATAAAGAGGCTGATAGCAAGGCCAGTTTTCTTTCTTTCCGCTAGATAGCTGTGTTTACTTATCTGTTGTTTAATTAAAGGGCCTCTTTTCTTTAAGTTCCCATTGTTTCAATAGCACGGCCCGAGTCCCGGCAGGGGTCAAAGGGTTAACAGCCGTCAACTGTGCCTTTTTTTTCTCTGCCTCTCCCTCTCTCTCTCTCTTTCTCTTTCTCCTTTTTTTTTAAAGGGGCCCCCACACAAAGGCACAGTTTCACCTGCAGCCCAGCCCGCGGCTTCCTATTGTGTGGCCCCATTTGAATTGATTATGTTTAGAAGGCTGGTTGTGATTGGTGGAGAAGGGCGTGGTTGATTGGATAGTTTTGTATCTTGTCAGCCAGGGAGCAACCTTGTGCGTGCAATCTGTCTGTATCCTGAGGAAGGTTGGAGACTCCACAGCACAGCAGCGCTTGTTCTCAGCCTCTCTGCCTGCCAGCCTGCGCGCCCCTACCTCTCTCTCTCTCTCTTACTTACTCACACTCGCTCTCTCTCTCCCTCCCTCTCTCTCTTCCCCTCGCTGCTCGACTCTCCGCTCTGCTTCACTCCACACCGCGTGGCCCGGCACTCTGTTTACCCTGCCAGCTAAATGGAGTTTGTCAGGTTTGTCAATATGATTGATTTCTGTGATTTTGCCAGCTTTCTTGTATGAAAAAACTTGACAATTTAATTTGAAGAGGGAAAAGGAGAAAAGGAGTTTTATTGTCTGTCCATTGTTGACGTTCTGTCATTGTAGCTGGTTAATTTTGTCATGCTTCTTCCTATGGGAAGAGTAGTTATCCAGGGTTTACTTTGTTGTTAAGATGCTGTCAGTTTGCATGCTTGCTGTGTTAAGAGAAATATATAAAGTCATGTATGTTAGATTTATTGTCTCTAAATGTGTTGCCTTTCAGAGCAAGACTGTATGGAGATGATGTCTCTGTTTGTCTGTGCTGTTAGTTGTTTTCAGGAATTTGGCTTTTTACTGTAAGCTTGTGCAACAGTTTCCTCTGCCTTGCCTAACCACATACATGAAGTTTCTCACTGACACTTTACAGTGTTTGTTTAGTTTTGTTGACTTTGCTGATAGTGAGCTAACCAGTTAAGCAGGATCTAATACTGTACACGTTCAAATTATGGAAAGTTCTAGGAAAAACAGGAGACAGGTTTGCCAGCTCTTTTACTTTCATTTGTGTGTGTTTTTGTATTTTGCTCTTTTTTTTTTCTTTTTTTTTTAGAAAATACTTGTTAAGCTTCATTGTTTACATCCTTGAATTAAGGGTGTGCGAGTACTTGTTTTCTCCAAATTATGTTTTGCTAGTTGTGTATTTTGTGACTTGTTCCCCAGAGTTAATGAGTGCTGGTCAGACTTTGCTTGCTCTAATGGCCTGGACTAATCCTCAGTCTCCTCATGGTGTCACAGTGAATTAAGACAGTGGCTGGCACAGCTCTATATTTGACACCGTCACCACAAACCACGTTGGAGACACGCTGTCACTCTAAATGTCATCGCTCATGTCTTTCTGAAAAGTTAGTGTGCGAATGTTGGTGCGGGCCTATGCGTGTGTGTCGGCACTTGCAATAAAAGGATTGCAAAATACATTTAAGGGGGAAAGTTGTGGTCAATTTGCTCCATTTTTCTACTGTCAAGTTTGAGTCCTCCTTGGCAGTTTTGAGGTTTTACACAGAAGACAGTTATTGACTTTCTGTTGTTTAATGACCTCAAGTATTTTTACTGCAGTCATTTAAGTAATACACTCATATAGCAACAGAAGAACTTGTGTTTTTTTTCCCTTTTTTGAAGTGTTTTTGTTGTATTTCTCAGCATTTCTGAAACTTTTTTTCCCCTTTGGTACAGTCTTTCAACTCTCACAGCTAAGAAAGTGGACAGGAGGAGAGATGGAGCAGATTATCAGATAGTTGAGAAGCAGGACAGCGAAGCCTAAACAGGGCAGTGTTCGCCGTAATGTTGTGCAGCTGTGCAGCCGAGACTCGCAGTTTGGGAGAGCTGGAGTGCGAGCTGATTGGGTTGACAGTTTGTAATCAAAGTTGATTTATTGTTCATTAGTAGTGCATTAGCCCTTTCAGGCTGGGGCGTTATTTGTGCAGTGGCCTGTCAAGGCGAGGGGCTGCCAGCACCTGTCATTTCTAAACCATGACATAGGCAACCAGATATTAGCTGTGTACCCGGAGAGGGGGGCACACGGGGGTAGCCTGCAGAGCCCCACGGCTCACTGGGATATCCTTTACAGGGACGGTCTTTGCTTTGTACTGGAGCAGGCAGGCAAGACAGAGAGGAGAGACGGGGGAATAGTTTAGCAGTGATATAGTGAGCCACCAGCTGCTCTCTGCTGTTATTCTCTGGCTTTCCCGACTAAAACATGTTTTTACTTGAAAAAGGCTTGCAATCGTTTTTCCTTTTTTTTTTTCTTTTTTTTGCCCGTTGCTATTTGGAGAATGTGCATCTCTGTTTCAAACGGGGAAGATTAACATTACACTTGAGATGCCATGTGTTTCAAAAGGTTGAGATGGTAGGATAATGATGAGATTACATGGTGTAGAGTGTTTTATGGCAGAAGGTCTTTTTAACCATTCATCTAAGTCCCAGCCTATATATTTCTAAAGTATTAAAGGGAGCCTATTGTCATGTTGCATCTAGAAAATAAGGGTGGATTATTGGGACTGAAACACTTCTTCTTCTTTTTTTCTCCATATACTGGTTTTTACTTAATTCCAAAAACATGCTGCTGTCAGTGTGAATTTATTTCAATATAATTTATATAATTTAATTATTTGGCTGTTCACTTAAAAACAGCATTAAGAGTGTCAAGAAGCAACATAATTTGTGTCCCTCTTGTCTGCCGTCATGGAAACAAGGATTAGCTTTGCCTTGCTGGTGTGCAGAGAATAGAAACAATCTGTACGAGGATGTGTCAGCCATTGTCTTTTGACTACACTTTCATTTGAAAGGGATTTCAGAGGCTGTGATCTTAATTAAATCTCAACTGACTCGAATAATGCATCTGAAAACACGCAGCGTTGCGTAACCGTGTAAAGCTGGTGAACTAAAGATCACGGGCGCACAGTTTATATGAACAGCGGTCGTAAGATGTTTCCGGGAAAGGTGCAAACATCGAACAGTTGTGTGTAGGACATCACTCACCGAGAATTTGGTTTGCTTGGTTTCAGAACTCAAAATACCTTGTAAAATACATACTTGGAGGTGTGGCTTGAAAAGGTCAGAAAGAATGACAGGACAGTGAGTCACACACCAAAATGTATGATACACTCCTTTCTTTTAATTTTTTTGTAAGCAAAAGAAACAAAGAATTGTATCAGAAGTATTTGAACCACCTTTAATATAATATTTTAACACAATTTTCATTTTTTTTTATAAAATCCAAGTCAAATCTTCTTTTCTTTTTTTTAATACAAAAGTGAACATTTTAAATACCAAAGTGTGATCGTGATGCGGCACAAGTGTGTGCGTTTGAGGGGGAAGAGGGAGGGCGACCTATGTGCGCTCCCTCAGCGGTGGTCACCTGCAGTGGCGGCTCCCTCCAGTGTGGGAAACGGCGTCCAGGTCGCAGCTCGGCTGTTATTGCTGGGGCGAGAGCTTGCTCACGTTGCCGTGCAGTTTGTTTGTTTAAACCCGATGCTGGGTCGAGCTCCGGCGAAAACCTGTTTGTTTGTAGTCGTCGAGTTAATTAAAACGCAATCTTAACTTTTGTTTTTACAGTTGTTGCAAATAATTTGAGTCTCGCTCCCCCTCACACATCTCCGCCCCGAACTCAGAAGATATAGTGCATGGTAAATGTGGCTGTGATTATCCTGTTTATCTGAGCTGTAAATATTTTTAAAACAGCTTGATTGTGGATGACAAGAAAGGAATTATGGTGGTCTAACATATGTTGGGATTATTTAGTACTTGTGTCCTACTTTTTACATTTAAATTCTGCTGCATAATTCACATTGTGTTGTTTTCCCAATAATGACAACCACAAACAAAATATAAATCAAGATATTCTGATTATTACTATTATTATTATTATTATTATTATTACAATAATCATTATTATTATTGTTGTTGTTACAATTATTATTAGGGGGAAAGGTTATTGGTGTGAATCTATTTTTTAGGGGAAATTCTCTCCACTCCAAAGATTTCAATCAACCTGAATGGCTAATGTGGAATTAGTCTTTCCAGTCTTGTCGACGACTAATTATGTTCACACATCACTTAAGTACAATAGCTCCCGTGAAATCCTCATTTTGGCGACATTTTCATGCAGGAGATCATAGTCGGGATGGGAAGTCGTTTCCTTGCGCCACAGCAGGCCAAGGTAAAACAACAGCATCAAACGGACTGGGGCTGGTATTTCTTTTTTACTTCTCCATTCCATTTGATGCCCCCACAAAACAACACGACCCCAGGGAATACAAATGAAAATTTGATAATTCTCTCTGCTTTTCTTTCTTTCTCCCCCTTTTTTTTCCTGCGTCTTCGTATCTTTCAGTGAAACGTCTTTGTCGGGCTCACTGACATTCACCTCCTCGTCCCTCATTGCTGCTCCTCTTAATTGCCTTAGTGTGAAAAAAGGCGCTATCGTGCAGCCTCATTCACCTTACTCCTCTTCGCCGTGCTTTGACCTCTGACTTGTGATAGGAGGGGGATCTTCATTAACTCTGAATCAGTGACTCTAAAATGTTTTCAGATCTGGGGTGTGTTCCCTCATTAGATTATCGCATTTTGCACTCTTCTCTTGTTAGTTTCTCACAGACAGACGTTGTCCCACCGTAGGTGTCCCTTTATGACAAATGTTTCCTGTACTGTGTGCTGGCGCTTTTTCAGAAGTGGAGCAGTAAACAAGAGGAATATTTTAATAATTTTTTAGTTTTTTTCAAATTGAGGAAAACACTTTTTAAAAAAAATAATTTTATCATGTTAAGTATTAACATTTAAATTCCTTTTTAAATGTTTTTTTTATAGTATGACATTTTTATACTCAATGTGCCGTGCATGTTTCTTTTTGTGCATGTGGTTTTGCTCTTCATATACAATGTATTATGGGCTGCACGTGTGCCTGTATGTACTTGTGGCAGTTAACATGCCACAGTTCTGTGCATGGGTGTGTTTGTCTGCATCTGTGTGTTTGGCCAGCAGGCCTGTGCTGGTACAGTATATTGCCTCCAGTCACTGTGCAGCTGTGTGAGAATGTTCCAGGTTTGAATGTTTATGTATGGGAGGCACCTGGAGAGCACCACACCTTCATGAAATTCATAAACGTCAGCTATTTCTGGCATCCTCAGAATGTCCTCTTTTTCACACTCTCATATTGGTGGAGTAGATTAGAGCTGGGCTCAGTGGATCCCTCCAGTTATTAGCCCAGTACGGGTCTCCTTTTAGACTATCTTTAGATGGTGATATATTTTTGTGGATCATTTGGAGTCATGATGTTATCCAAGAGATAAGGGAGTGCACCATATGGGAGTGCTCTAAATGGCGACTGGCGTCCTGTGTTTGCGTTAAATGGGCACGATACAGCGGCCAAGGCAATATTTTTCAGTTAAAGTGCTCCTCCCGCCCTTCCACTCAATAGGACCCAGTCTTAGGCAGATTTTCACTCCTTCAGCACAGGATTAAATGGTAGTAGTTACATTGATCAATAGGTTAAGAAGCATACAATCCCTCTTGCTGCTAATGACCTCAGTAGTAATGGGTAATAAAATGGGGGTCTGTAATAGCCTCTTGCTGGGGCTGTTCACGGAGGAGGCTGCTCTAACTGTAGTTACTGAGAGCCAGATGCTCTTGACAAGGCGAAGTGTGAAACCGTGATGAGATACACACCTCAGGTGTAAAGAATTAAGACAGTTACACTGAAGGAAATCTCTGTGTAATTTGTAATGAAATCGACAGTTATTGAGATCTGGTTAAGTGTATAAAACCTCTGTGTTAACTCGAAGTTTGCTCTCCCCTTTTCCACATCACACTGTGTAATATGGCATGACAAAATGATTATACATTTGAAACGAAGACAAAATTTGCAGCCTTTACACGCTGGTAAAAAATAGAGCGTGACTAATATGGAGTAGATTTTTTACGCATGTAGTAAAAGTGAAGTTTGTGGAGAAAAAAAGGGGGGGGGGGGCATTTTTATTTATCCTCTTTTGGAGGGGGTAAATGCCACATTTCGACGTGCACTGCATATCACATCATGTACGGGTTTGCATGTCAGCAAGACCAGGCTGCTTGGTTGACCTTCAGAATAGTTCATCAAAATTAGTGATGCCCAGAAAAAAGGACTTCGCTGGATAATGACTGTGAAATTAGGAAATGGGAGGCCGAGGCTATGCAAATGACAGGACAAGTCATGTGCAAAAGTCAAGATGAACTGCATATTAAGACATAATACAGGGGGGAATTAATATTGCATTTTCCTCCTCGCACCCCTTGCGCCTCCTGCTGAAAATAAGAAATGTGAAGTGTGTGTTGGTCCTGGGTGGGGCTGACCCTCCTTCATTCTCTTGGGTTTGGAAGAACATATCCCAGTGTAGTCTGGCACGGCTCAATAAAGTTAACAGAGAGCATCAAAGCTGCTCCGTTCTGTTTGACATCACTGCCCTTTCCTCTGCATTTTCACTACAAGCTGTTCATTATGGCAGTGCTTTGTTTTTGTTTTATGCTACAATGGGGAGAGTGAATAAGGTGATATGGATGCAGGGCGTGTGTCAAGAAAAGCCCCTTCGTTACCGGACGAGATTTTAAACAGCTAAATTGCATTCAGAAAAGCATGAAAAATTCAGAGGGGTGTCATTAGCTTTAAGGTGACCACACAATTTGGGTAACCTTGGTGAAGACAGTCTGTCACCGGTTATGTCTGCTCTATCGGCTGCTGACATCAGCCTGAAAGAGTACATTTTAATACTCGCTTATGCACACACAGATACTAATGTATTCGTGCACAAAAAGAACCACAGCCGCAACATGTTAACAACTGCAAAGACGCCGCAGTATACAAGCATATCTCCATCGCTGTTTGTCATCCAAATGTCAGGGAAAGGAGCTTTTAATGGTATTGCACATCATAGCAGTGAGTGGCAGCATCCAGACACACTCCAAGTCCCCTATGTCGCTGGAGCAATTAAGGCACCCTGACAACTGTGGGGGCTCTTTCGGTGTCACAACAAATCACTTGTTTTGAGGAGTCATGCACTCACACCTTTCTGCAGGGAGTTAGTTAGGGGCCCGTGTGTTCTTCACCATGGCTCCTCCTCCAGGCGCTCTATATCTTCACAATAATAGATCGCTGTTGACAGCATCTCTAATGAAATGTTCTCACATGACATGTCGTGCATGCGCGACAAGCGAACCACAGCATTTTTGGAGGCAATCTTTCACGTCTTCAGGTATGACACATTTGCCGCGTCGTGCAAACGGCGATGCTTATTGGAGCTTCGCCGTTTGTAAATGCAGATCATATCGGGTTTTGTGGAGGGGGTATGTGCGAGAGAGGGGAAGGTGGAAGGATGGAAGTCGGGGTGGACGTGTTGACCCACGCCTGGCTCTCTTGTGTCCTTTAGCCTGTCTCAGTCTGGTGTGGTGTCATAATGGTTAGAGGGGCGAAATGTGTGTGTTAGATGTTTGCTGGAGGTCATGTGCAGATTGCAACACTTCAAGATGACACTTGAGATGAATTCCTAGAATGCATCAAAGCCTCTTATAGTCTATTATGTTTGTCTAATGTGTGTCTTTGTTTTTTGTTGAGCTACATTTTTTTACCCTACCTTGCTTGTAGGCTGTAGCACACATGTGACAGTAAACAAGAAGGAGCCAGTGTTGAGGATGGATTGCTTTTTGCTTCCTGCACTAATTAACAGCTATCTGCTTGTTGTGTGTGCAGGTTCCAGTGTCAGTGGCTATGATGACACCTCAAGTGATAACTCCACAGCAAATGCAGCAGATTCTTCAGCAACAAGTCCTGAGCCCTCAGCAGCTCCAGGTTCTTCTCCAGCAGCAACAGGCCCTCATGTTACAACAGGTAACGTACATTCATGCTACCAGTAATCTTCTTCAGACGGGGCCATCAAGTTTCAGATGGTGAATGTCTCAGCTTGAAATGAAAATCTTCTTATGTATAGACCATGTTTCGCAAAGATAAATTCACTTTGAACTGCTATTCTCCTTTCTTTTCTAAGCCTCAAAGACAGCATCCCTCAAAGTGTTGAAAATTCTCACAAAATCCACTGCCAGGTTTGCATGACTGATAGACTTTGCTTCACATGTCACCCTCCCGTCTCTTCTGCAGCAGCAACTCCAAGAATTCTACAAGAAGCAGCAGGAACAACTCCACCTCCAGCTCCTCCAGCAGCAGCAGCAACAGCAGCAACATGCAGGCAGCAAGCAGAGTAAAGAGGTAAGCTGACATCACTCCAGCCGCCTGCCATTACCAAACATTGGCCAGACAATGTACGAAAGGCATGCGTGCTCCCTCCCTCAACTCCATCTGCTTTCAGCCTGTGGTTAAAGCAGAGACGGGGGGAGAATCAAGTGCACTCATGCTTCTGATTAGCATGTCAGACTGGCTGGATAAATGGTAACAACTGACTTATACTGTGCTAAGAATCCAGTGTCTCTTTTTTGGACCTGTCTCCACATTAAATGTATAATATGTTACAGAAAAGACTCAGGCCATTGTTGTAGTTTTTTTTCTAGTAAACAAGTGTCCTAAGCAACAAAGAGATGACCGTTCCTCTGAGCCTTGTGTAGGACATAATGAAAGGCAGAAGGGAGAAAGGCAGAAACACAGAGCATATAAATCTGAGAGGCTTTTCTCGGTAATTAACATGGAAATGGCAGAGGAAAAGAAGGCATGTAATTGTGAGATATCAGTGCAGAGAGCGCTTCCAGCTTTGTTGCCCATGTTGAGTTTTTTTTCACCATTTTTCTTTCTTGCTTTCCCTCCTTCGCTCCCCGTAGTGCAGCGAGGCTTGCTCATAGGCAGCGGCTTAATGCGTGTTAATGACAGGCGGATACAGGCATCACTGTGGACGAAGCAAATTATTATTGTGCGGTCAGAAGAAGTTCAAAGACGATCTGGGAATTTTCACTCTTGTCCCCGTTGAGTTCCAATGTTTGGAGAGTAAAGGAAACACAGAAAATTAAGCCCGGCGTTAAAAGCGGACCCACGCTCATCCACGCATGCTCACTCCCGCACACGTCCGCGTGCTGTCGAAGCACCCAACTTCAAAGTCGTAGCTCCCTAATTAATGAACTGCGGGCTTCAGTTTGGACAAGTTGTGGCATGATGCTCCCATAAATCAACATGACAGCAGAGCTCCTCGGCCTCAGATAGGGCCTGTCACCAAGTCGCATCTGATGTAAACACTAGAGGAGCAAGGGAGAAAAAGAGGGGGAGGCGAGGGGGGCAGACAAGGAGGTGCAATTGATCAGTTGAATGGAGCATGAGAATAAAAGAAAAAACTACTTTTGAAGCATATTATGTATGATCACAGGAAATGGATGCAGCCTCGAGAGGCTCTCCCCTTCTGCCGATGTTTTCTTTCTCTTCTCCATCGCACTCGCTCTCTCTCTCTCTTTCAGTCGCATTTCTAGCAGCCATCAAAAGACAGAATAAGAATTATGCAGTGAATCCCCTGTGGCTGCCAGACAATAACCCCCTGTTGTTGCTTTGTGCCTCTTTTATTTTAAAGACATCAAAATTTAGTTTTTCAAAGATCTTTAACTTTATATTTGAAGCTTGACAATAAAGGGCTGCCAGTGCCACTCTTTATCATTTGTCAGGGACTGTATTTTTCTCTCCCTCGTGCCACTTCTTGTTAACCTCTTATTTGGTCTATTGGGTCTGGGGGTTTTTAATGTGTCTGCATGCTGAGAGTGCACAGGAGCCGCTGTCAGCTGACGGGACTAGAGGAAAAATATGAAGGGGAGAGAGTTAAATTCATTTGCAGCACTCCATTTTCTTTCTTCCTTTTTTTTCCCTCAAAAGCCACCCCTCTATTTATTTAGCCTATTTACTTAGCGTTTTGATGAAAGACATTGTTCCTTCTAAGCCCCCCTCCCCCTCCCATAGCACTATTATCTTTATCTGTCAGGGAGGAGCTGCTGAACAGAGAAAAACTCAAGACAAGAGAAACTTCTCTCACACTGATGAAAGGAGAAAAAGAGCCAACCATCGTTCATAAACAGAACACATCAGAGAGGATCACAGGCCACCTGCATCCTGAATGTGATCTTTATCGAGTCGCTCTTTTTTTCTCTGTCTCACTTTCTTCCCTCACATTTTGGGTTAGATCACACATGAGCCTGAGACTGAATGTAGTTACTCTTCAATTATGACCCTCCGTTACCACTGACAAAGTGCCTTCTTCCTCTGATTGATCCAATGAGACGACACCGCTCGCTGTAATGGGCCAGCGCTGCCCAGAGCGTTATTTTTAGTCAGCCAGTGCAGAAGCAGCAGGCTGGGTGCAGGGCAGGAGGGAGGTAGAGGAAGAGAAAGGAAGGCCGCTCGACCCTTTTGACAAGCCCGGCAGGGGTGGGCGGAGGGGACCCGTTTTATCTGGCTGTTTCAGTGGTTTCAGAGCCGCCAGCCAGTGACCTGACTGCCGCATTGCACAGAGACCTTTTTTGTATGCACTCAATTGTGAGAAGTAAACAAAGTGGTGTATCCTGTGTTTGGTAAAAGGGTGCGGTGCACGGCGCTGCTTTTAGTGCCCCTACCTCTCCTTCCACCCGCTTGACAAACTGGTCTTTTATACTCATAAACAGACCTAGTGTCCTGTTGGGTCTCAGACGTGTTTGTTATGTCCTTAACTGTTAGAAAATACAGAAGGTGTACAGCTAGGTCCTGTTTAATCAGCAACAACACTTTGTTGAGCTGACTGTGGATTATTAAGAACGTCGGTTGATGAACGGGTTAAAAGTCATCTCTCTCCTCTGTGTCCCTGTTATCTAAATTCCATCTCTCATTTGTTTTGACTCATGGCGGATTGGGGATATTAGCAAATTTCCTTCTATTTATTATTCTGACTTTGTCTTTTTCCTTTCCATTTTCTTCTGTGCCCTTATTTCACTTTTTCATCCCATCAAAGTTCACGTTTCACTTTTCAGAGCCAGATTTTTTTTTCATCTCCCTGACTTTAAAATCAAGTGAAGACGCGCGACTGTTTCATTAACTGTTTCTTCACGAAGCGGTCTTAACACAGTAAGACGAACAAAACAGCTATCACATAGACCGTCCACAGCATGCGATTGAACGCAGCTTGCCACGCTGGTTGGGGGAAGACTGAATCCCTGAGCTCAGCGCCATGCCTGGGAGAGTTGTGAGAGTTGCTAGGGTGGTTATTAAGCACTTTGATTTAGTCACACGTTGTTTGCTGAATTATGAATGGCTGTAATTAAATTCCTGTGGCTCTTATTATGAATGATTAACTATGTTGTTTCATTGTTTGTCATTTGCCTTGCGATCCTCGTTAATTAAGAGAGAGAGAGAGATGTATAGCGTACCTGTCTTAAGTGGGCTCTGACAAAACCAAACTAAAGGCAAAAAATAAAAAAAGGAAAATTAGGCTTCGTGGTAGCACGCGTTAAATCCATTAACCTTGTTTTTTATGAATGAACATGTTGTTCTAAAGTGCTTCATTTTACAACCCTAACTGTGAACTCTGTCACCTTGATGTTAAAACGGGTTTTTTAAATGGTGTATGCAAAGGAACCTGAAATTCAAATGTACGTGTTTGCACTGGCTGTTGTGCTTTTACATACGGTTTGTATGTGTTTGCTGATGGTGTGCCTCTTTGTGTCTCTGTGTGCCTCCAGCAGCAGGTGTCAGCACAGCAGTTGGCTTTCCAGCAGCAGCTCCTGCAGGTCCAGCAGGTCCAGCAGCAGCACCTGCTCAACCTTCAGAGGCAAGGACTGCTCAGCATCCAGCCTGGACAGACTGGCCTGCCACTGCACTCCCTCACTCAGGGTTAGTACCTCATATGTGACTGCAGCACAGCAATCTTCCTGTCCACCAGCTTTAACATTTCATCCACAATGAAGCAGTTATGATGACCTATCATGTGGCTGTATGTAAAGCACAGCAACTGAAGAACACTCGAATCACTATAAAAACACATATTTTAAGAGCCTTTAATTTGGGGGCTAGGTTTAGGTGGAATAAAATGTTGATTTTTCCATACTGAAATAGTCCTATTAATATAAATGCTTCACTGTAAAAATAGATATTTTCTTCCTGTGGATCAGCTATGTCACTCCAACAACAAAGATATATGTCTGGAGTTTAAGTTTGATCTTGCACGTCTTTCTTCAGGGTCTCTAAACAGGACTATCCTGTCTCTGCACCTTTTGTATTGCTCAACCAGTTTCACTATAACCTTGTTTATGTTATTGTTACAGGAAGCGTTCTATTGTCTTAGATAGTGAGAGTTGGGAATGAAACCGATGCCTATTATTTTGTATTTGATATTCTTACCTACTTGCTTGGTCTTGTCATGCCTGAGCTGCTTAGTTATGTGTTGTACTTGAAAAATTACACAAATAAACTCTTTAAAAAACACTTAACAACACCAGCTGAACACAAACACACCGAATAGTCGTAGAGCTCGACCAAGAATGTAACACTAGAAGTATCTAACCACATACTGACTCGACGTCCGCTTTATATCTTCAGCGATCGCTTCTCCCCTTTACTAAATGGGATCTAACTCCTTTACGCCAAAACATGTTTGCTGCACGATTTCAGTTTGGAACACTGAACTAACTCAAGTAACACATCCCACTGCTCAGAAGCAGAGATCCACACTTTGTCCTTCAGCTCATTGTCCTGTTCCTGTGATTGGCATTCTGGTGTCAGTCTCCTTTAGCCTGGAGGAAGACTGGATCTATTGTTCAGAAACCGCCAGTAAACTTGTCACTTTAAAAGCGCCTGTAACCTGATAGGAAGTCAATACTTGCTGTTTGGCCAGGAAGTTTATTTCTTCATTTATTCCTTAATGTTATGTTAAGGAGCGGTCCCCCTGTGACAAAGACGCCATCATAAGGGTTTTAGAACATGACATTGACTATTCATTCACAGCTAAGACAAACAGTTTTGAAATAATAAGATAAAAATGGGAGGGGATGGGAGAGTGCTTAGGTAATAGGCAAACACAAACATGGTTTGTACAGTGCTGTTATTGTTTGGACTGGGTATGGAATAACTCATCCGCTCATAGACGATCGCCGTGGGCACAGGCGTGGAGCACTGCTGTGTTCTGTGTTGCGCTTTGCTGAATTGCTCTGTGTCAGATGTCTGGCAAACACTCACACACCCCTTGAGTAAAGCATTGTGTGAGTGATATGGCTAGGCACTGAACTTTTGATAGATTTCACAACAGGCTTAGAACATCCTGTTTATTTTGTGTCATCATCACATACCTCTGAGGCATCTCATCTTATCAGAGAGCGGGGGCACTAAGTTTATCTCCTTCATATGCTACCTTTTCAGTTTTCGCTTATGCTTTGTTGGGGCTACGTGGTACTGAAATAGTGATTTCAGTCGCGTGTCACTGTGTCACAGACGCCATATAAAATGACAGAATTTATGTTCTAAGAGAAAATCTGACTTTTAACTCCGTGCAAATATATTTTCATGCCGAACGGCAGATTAAAATAAGTTACACTCGTAGTTAAAGGGAAAATTTAACTAGGCTATTGTTCGCATAAACATCGAAATAAGGAACTGAATCTTCCCACATACAATTAGCGGTCTGTTTCACTTTTGTTGCAACCAGTCAAACCTGGTTAGTTTGCCCTCGTGGTTAACTCTGTGTCTGCGACAGCTGTTACAACACTTAGGCTAGTGCTCCAGGCCCCCAGTTTGTCTTCTTATTCTACACATTTTCTGCTTGACTGTTTGAAGTTATTGATGACCTTTCTGTTTTCCACATCACTAAACTCTTTCACGCATCAGCGGGCCAGGCCTATGGCACTCAGATCTAATCTGCAATATTCAGCTAGCACTGCATCGGAAGCAGTGAGTTGATCTTCTCTGTTTGGGTCCCAGTGATTATGGATTCAAACTTGGGGGCAGTAAATTGCGGTGACTTTCTAACTGATGATTTTTATTTCTTTCATTTAAACATGAAGATATCGATATAATTATTTTAAAATCCCATTATTATAGCAGACGGTCCTCTGTCTCCATTTTTCATGTACAGAGAGAATGAAAACGCTAAAGGTTAGCAAATAATAGGCCACTGAAACAGAATAATTAAAGAAAGTGTCCTTTTGGGTACTGCAGTGCAGTTTAAACCTCAGTCATATATCACTCTTCTGTCTGGTACAGTACATTGTTGGCTGAGACAGATTACAGTCATTGTTCTGGACTGAAGGAATGCATCTGAATTAGCTTTTCAAAAAATTGATAGCACTAATTAAGTATAAACTTGTAGATAGCACTTTTGAGTGAAAAACAATTTCTCACATTATCTTGAGCGTAATTTGTTTCTCTTGTCGTAAATTCTTTTGACATTAATGTCCAAAGTCTTGGAAGCGGCCAGGCGCTATCTGTTATAAATTACAAAAATGTGTTTGGGGAGGATATAACTCTCATAAATATAAATTTGATCCAACCAACACCCCCACCTGCCTCACAAAAAGCCTGTCCTCTTGACCTGATAAGTGAGTCAGTGGTTGCTCAGGCTCGCGTTGCTAAGGTGTTTGCATGTTTTTTGCACATGTGGCTGTGTGTGTGTGTCACAAAGGTGGCCGGTGTTTGTGTACATCCCGAATAAAATGGACCTTCACCCTGTGAGGTTGCTCTGCGAGAGAGCGAGTTCCTCTAGCTGCACAACATCATTTAAGCTGTCTAAGAGAGGCCAGTGGGACAGTGACAAGACAAATTTGTCGGTAATATGAAAGCAAAGAATGTGGCGAGCCATGAAGTGCTCACAGAACAGCAGCACATCAGGGACAGCGGCGGGTAATGCAGCCGACCTGTCAGTGATTGATACATCCAGCAGTGGGCTACTGGTAATAGTTCCAGCAGCATTAGGACAGGACATATTTCAGGCCAAAGGGGTGCATATCAGCAGGCCAGTGATTACGGCAACATAAACAGGGGTGCAGTAAAGGTCCCAGTCTGACGGAACAATAAACTAATAGCGATGTCACTGTCCCCCCATGGCACCGGCACTGTGTGAGAAGTAGCAGCACAGTTTAAAGAGCTCGGAGCACTAGGGGCCATTTTTTATTTGGGGGATGATGGCCTGCAACTGATGTCATTATGAACCTTAAATCAACTTTCTGCTTGCTTGAACATGGTCACCTGGGTGCAGGAGGACAAGGACAGGAAAAGGTTGAAGAGCTAGGCCTGTCTTGGTGCCAGAGCTACCTGCGGAGGTAAAATTGAGTTGGGAGGCCGGTGATCAATCAACTGTCCCAACAACATACATTTTTTAAAGTGCTTGTCCGTATTTCCCGCTCGTAATGAGTGGAAGACTTGTGTTGAAAAATGGAAACAGGAAAGATAAACCAATCTGGCGTTTAAAAGATGGACAAACTGGGTACCAAAGAAAGAAGGACTTACAGATCAATGTCATTATGTGTCCCACAGTAATCAGATGGAGAGAAACTCGATGCATTTTTGTCCCAACACAAAATATAATACCCACGGAGACTTTTGTGTAATGATATTTTATTGGCATTTATGTGGAATCATGAGCCATAGCTGTTGCAGAGTTTGAAGAGGTTGGGGTAGGAGAGGGAAGTGGCGAACGGAGAGCAATAAAACTGCAGACTAGATCCAGAAAGAGACAGGTTGGTCCCACTCCGTTACCTCTCTCATCAGACCGGTCTATGTGCTGTGGTTTCATCTGAGTAAACAGTGGTGTTGGGGTCACCAGGACTGCTGGGTAATTGAGCCAGTGTGGGCTGCCCTGTCAAGCACATCGGCTAAAAATACATCGCCCACTGTCACCGGGCACCAAGTGGGGGGAAAATGATTGTTCCCTCTGTCAGAGCGCAGGACACTCACATCACCAGTGACCTTCCTCTTCTAAACCAGCTATCACAGGAAAAAAAAAGAAGGAAAAACAAACTTTTGCTCCAAAGTCCAAAACAACAATGCAGCCTTTGATAATGAAACTGGAAATCAACAAGCGCCGGATTAGCATGCTATAACATGGAGCGCGAAATAAAGCATGTTTAGCCTGTCATGAATGCGCACTTCGATTAGGGCACATCAAGGCAATGAGGAGAATAAGGGAGAATACAGGCAGACAGAATAGAGCGAGTGTGCTGAAATATCCGAATGAGGGAAGACGCTCCTTGGAACGTGGAAAGGTTATTGATTTGTCCTGCAATCATTTCCTGCTCTTTGATATGCAAACGATCTAGTGTGAATTTACAGCAATCCTATCAGACTCATTTCACAGTTCTTAGCCCCTGCGTCTCTCTGGAGTCCTCCGCCTCATTAGGCCAATGTTCTCCATTACCAGCATAATTAAAATCTTTAGTAGCTTATCAAATTAAAAATATTTTTGCTGATCGTATTGAGATCTTCACCTCACAGTTATTTTCCACAACAGGAATAAATTAAGACTAAGCATTTTGCACACAATGTATTACAATCTGGTGCTTGAAAGGAGCACTTCTGGTATCTATAGAGCTGGTGATGAGAAACAGGGAGGAGTGGGGGGGGGGGATCCGGAGAATATAAACCCGAGTAGATAAGCATGTGCAAATCATCTTTCATTTGCCAGTGCTCATTTTGAGAATGGATTTAATTAATTGTAATGTTAAACGAGTGGTCTTGCCCATTTGCTCTGTGGTTAAACTCACCACATATCCAAGGGGCTTCTTCCGCCATGCTTAAAACATGTGGCTTATTTAAGCACAGACTTGAATCCCCATTACAAATGCACATATATTTTGATATTAGATTTTTCAGCGCTATTAAAATCGGGCTTGCCCGCACGCACCGTGTTTTGACTGAAAACACTCGTAGCCACAGATTTTCGCCCATGAGGTTTAATCTTATTTTACATATCAGCTTTGTCCTCATTTGTGTCAAGTGAAAGCAGACTTCTCAGACACACCATAGATGGACACATACGTATTGTGTGCCAACAAAGACTCTCTGCTGTGAGACACGGAAAGTAGGGTTCACAAGCACTGCATTATCCTTCTTCATCCCGAGTCTGGCCCTGAGTGTCGGGATCGCTGTCACTCATTTGCTGAAAAAACACACACGCTCTGCAGATGTGTTTTCAGCACGCAGAAAAATGTCTTCTGTCTTCAAGGGATTTTTTCCCCCTTTTTTTTCAAAGGGCTGTGTGAGCTGCAGTGTGCTTGACTTGTTAAATGAGGTTTAAGTCTTCTGTGTCAATTGGAGGCGGTGCAGAGCTTTAAGTATTTTGCACATTAATGTGCTTTTGAGAATATTACCCCAGGGTCCTGTTTCTCAAGGAAACAGGGGTGGGATGTTTTCTAGCGTCGCTATTGTAAACTTTTTGTTGTGTGTGTTCTGCACATCTCTGTTGTTGGGAGAAAATGATGGTGATTATTCAGATTTCATGCCTTGTCTGGATGTTAATTATTTACTCTGGGCATGAAATTTGCGTGAATGCCAGGGATTTGTGTATACAAACACGCTTCAGATCACAGAAAATGGGAGGGAGAGAAGAGAGGAGCGAGGGAGCTCTCAGTGCATTACCCTGTAGTGGAATATTTTCTAATTAATACTCGGCTTTGTTTACAGACGCTTTGATTTAATTAAGTGATGAAGAAGAGAGTTGGATTAGCTGTTAATTGATTTAATTATCCAATTTGTTTGTCTCAGGCATGATTCCGACAGAGCTGCAACAACTGTGGAAAGAGGTGACAAACGCTCACGTAAAGGAGGAGCACAACAACAGCAGCAGTAACAACGGCCACCGGGGCCTCGACCTGTCCTCCCCGGCACCGCCAAAGAACCCACTCCTCAACCAGCATGCCTCCACCAACGGCCAGTACATGAGTCACAAGAGAGAAGGGTAAGTCTCATCTGCAGGGTGTTGTCGGGTCGTTGTTGTTGTTTTCTTTTATTTGCATGTGACTTGCAGTGCTTGTGTGATCTCACGATACTGCTACAGGGAAGAGGTTTTTATAAAACTGTGACCTCGGGAAACATCATCTCGCTTTAAAGAAAAACTCGTTTTGCTTTATATGCCACTTTAAATTACCCTTTTTTTCCACATGGATTGAGTTGATGGAGAAATCCCTCTAGACTTGAACAGATTACTGTTTTAATTTATAGTTTGTAAGTATTCCTGAAGACCAGCACAGTTACCTTTCTGTGCCACTGAGTACACCTGGGGATTACATAGAAACATCAGGGAGAAATGTGCGTATAGTTGAAATTAGATCTCGGTAAAATTATCAGGGGGGGATCACCGTGTTTTTTTTATTGTTTTTACTAAGTTGTATAGGGAGAATAGCTGAATTATGATTTTCCGCTGCACTTCCTTGAGAACATTTTGATCACCAGGAAGTAAAAACATTCCTTTGTGAATGGGGAACTTAAAGAATCATAAATGTCTGTTTGTTTTGTTTATTTACTGTGTTACAGAATAAATAAACAAAACAAAAACAACAAGCTGTTATATGTTAGGAGAAGCAAACACTGGGTGATATTTTCCAAACCACCATAAATCATCCCTGAAAGGCATGTGCTCTCTGAGCCTGTGTGTATGTGTCTTTAAGGAAGGAATTAATTTGGCATCTTACACATTTGCTTGTTTTCTTGCACCAAAGCTTGATCTTTGAACTGCTAGTGAGGAGCCTCCAGGCACCATGAGCTCACTGCCTAACATCTGACTTGTGTTTCAGTGATCAAAACCTACGCGTCATTACGAAAGCAATGCAGATGAAAACATGTTTAGCACAGTAAACTAAGCAGGTCTTCAGAGGTGAAGAGGGGCTGCTTATGGGGAGGGATGTGGAGGATGGGTTACAGAGAGGATCTGAGTGACACCAAGGGAGTATATCATGATGTGCTGATAGAGAACAGTTATGTCTTTTCAAGTAGAGCTTTTGGTTCTATATAGATTAATGGCATACTACCTGCACAGACTCATCCTCTTTAGTGTCTTTCAAAGTTATCTCCTGCCGCGGTGCAGGGGAAAAAAAGCGGGCATAAATTGTTCCTGCAGTTGACAGTATTCACAGGCTTCCAGTGCTCCATCCAGCGTCTGGCTGAGTGTCTGGTTTCTGTGTAGTTAAAGACAAATCACAGGGGAGGCTATCGACTCGTTGCTCACTCCACCGCGTATTGTCGCAAGTGGAGCAAACAAGGTGAGCGTCGATGGCAGAAAAAGGCAAGAACCAGCTTCAGCTGAGGGCTCCATGAAACATCGGGGAAGACATAACGCAAGAGCTGGCAGCTCCTCTGCCTCGCGCTGACTGTCAGAGATTAAAGAAGTTGTCAGCAGCAGTTTAACACAAGCTTAAGTGAAGAAGGCAGCCTCGGTCTGAATATTCTCACCGTATCTTAGATCTGTCAGAAAACCAGGCAGGTGATTTTCATCCACCCCATCTGTTGGAGAAAGTGGATTACCTACCCAGAGTTTTAACTGCACAATTACTAAAAAAGATGACCGATAGCAAGCGAACACAAAACATTCCTTATTAAATGCTGAATGATGCTAATTTAGATTCACACAACCAATAATCCTTTCTTGTGTTAATTTTAAATCGCACAACTATCAAGAGCGTTATGCCTCTCTTTTGATGATGCAGCCTCAATTCTAATCAGACTCCATGGGAAGAAAAATGAAATATTATTAAGTATGATTATTCTAAGCAAGGCTCTGAGAAAACGTCTGTGTTATAATCCAGGGATTTGAATAATCAGGTTGAAGATAATGGGCTGGGCCGGCCCGGGCGTAAATAGAGAGCATCCACTCATCCTCCCAGTGCTGAACTTAATGAACTTTTAATTGATGCGGTTTTGCAAGTCCTTTTGTCATGCAACAGAAACAAGCCTCTCTGCTGATGGGCCTGTTTTCCCGACTGGCTTCAGATTGGTTTACAGCAGGCCCTAAGTACCATGTAGTTAGTTTCATGTGTCATATAAAATCTGCCTAGGCACAACGACGCCTGCAACTAAAACCTTAAGTGCATCCACAGGAATCACTCACCGGCTTTGCACTTCCGTCTTAAGGAAGGAGGAGAAATTCAATCACTGCTGGCTTGACACACCGAAGATGAGGCACGTGTTCCTGCTTTTAGTTGTTTGAAAGAACACTCTGGCAAGGCAGGCTGGGATTTTTGTTTGTCTGAATAACATCCCTGATATGACCAGATCCTGAGTCACTCAATCTGTCAGCCCGTGTTGTTTCCCAGCCCACGAACTGTTATGCACAGATAGAGATATACCCCTGTGAGTCAGGTCATCTTTATTCAATGATTTGCTTATTCAAATCAAATGTGCATGATCTGTATCTGACACAAATTCCCAACACATTGCTGCATCAGCTTTATAAAGTGGGAGGGGGTTGGGAGCATCCTCACAAAGTACTTGGCCCACTTTACTTCCCAACAACCATCAGTAACCACAGCTCTGGGACTGTAACACAGCAATCTGTTAAGGAGATAAATAATCAGATTTGGCACAGCACTCCCATCTCTCTCTTGCCTTTCATTTGTCTTACACCAGAAGAAACTGATAATTAAATCATTTAGGTTAAAGCATGCAGTGGCACCGAGAAGACAGAAGGAAAGGATCCTGGAAAGTGAAAAGAGGGGAGGAGGGTAGCGGGTGTGAATCGGGGATGGACACAAGGCGATAGGCTAAAGTCAGCGCTAGTGCCGAGGATGGATGTAGTGATTGGCTTCAGACGCTGCCATCTAGCATGGTGGATATCAATCTTCCCACGTTTGCTGAGGTATTGAGTCCACCAGGACAGAATCTCAACCGTGGATCTCCACTTGTTTATGGCCCAAAGCATCTCATCAAAATAAGTGAGCTGGAAAACAACTGGCTAGCAGCTGTCAAAACCACCTTTGTGTGCACTTGTGCCTGTCTGTCTACACATAAACAGAGTGCAACACCTGGAAGGTTAACGCACTGTCTGGCCGGGTCTGTAGGCACTTTAATGTTCCTTCTCCTCTAAAGAAGCTGATGACATGGTTTTCCTCATCGCTCTTAAGAGATCATTAGAGTGTTCTTCCCCCCCCGGCTGGCTGACAATAATAACATCCTGACAAACCTGTCGTGGGTGCGAGTCAAATTTAACGCAACATGGGAAGCTGCATTTTCCCCCCCCCCTCCTCTGAACATGTTCTCAAATGGGAGAAAACCCCATGAATACTGCACTCTTCTCCTATTACACTAATGTAGCTCATTTGGTGTAAATTCTGTCATTTACTAGTGTTTAGCCATCCACCGTTTAAAAGGGCTCTTCTGCCGCCAGCCCCTCATAGCGCTTTGTGCTCACTGATTCCCAGTGCACTCCACATTTCAATATCTTGTTAATACAGAATTAACCAACAAGCCTCCTGCAAAGAATTAAAAAAGGATCCCTTTAAATTAAAAGCCAGTGTTACCTTCACCAGTCCGCACATTTCCTTGTTAAAAACTCATTATAATAGGTCTTCCGTCATCTATTTATTAGCTGTATCAAAACATAGGTCTTAATGTGAATGCATAATTCATAATTGAATAAAAAAATTCAGACTTTTGAAAGAGGGAGAAGGAAAAAAAGCTGCTAACCACATTCATGAATGCTTGACTGCTCCCTAATTGCAATGCAATTATCACATGTTATGAACAATGTGAACTCTTAAGCAAGTAATTATAACACAAGGAAACCTGCGACGACCTTTAAAATTTCCTACTTGAGGTACAGTTTTACTAACATTGATACAAATGAGATTTTAATCCGAACATCAGATTTTTTTTAATCCTGCAAAATTGGCACGCCGCGCTTTGATTTCTTTTCACTCGTTCGTTTTATGTACATTTTGAAATCAGCGCTGATCGATCGTTGCCAAGAAATGCAAAACATTATTAATGTCAGTGCATTTATTTTTCCATTCCTGTCCCTAAAAGAACCCTGTAAAGTTGAAGAGTTAGACATTATTATCTCTGATGGAAATTGTGTACGTGAATGGAGTTACTCCCGTGTGACAGCACAACAGTCTAGTGCAGTGACTCTCCTGATCCATCTTGTTGTCTTAGAGAGCGAGGCTCACACTAGAGGAGGAGAAGCAGCAGCATTGTGCTCATGAGCCGCCAGAAGCACAGGTGGTAGCGATATAGGCCAGTCCCCCAGGCTCTTGTAGCTGAAAGTTGTGTGTCTTGTATAGTGCCTGTGTCCATATGGCTGCCTGTCTTGCTCTCTTAGCAGACACTGCCTCCATACAGACCGCTTTCTCTTAGCGCTGACTGTGGTTAGCTGTGCTTCCGTGCCTCTCACCATATGGAAGATGTTTCAGAGTTTGTTTTTCAGGGATGTTCCTGCTATTTAGACTGATTGTACCATGCCATACGCTCCCCATAGATGCGTGCTTGTCAGCCCCTGGTGACACAGATTGGTCAGTAGATAAATTGATACCAGGCGGGGTTGTTTACAATACGTGCATGGTGTGAAAGTAGGGGTTTTAATATCATGGTACAGGCTCCTCCAGGTGGGCTCTATGACATGATGCAGCAGGCGGCACAGGAAAAACAGCAACTCAGGGAGCCCCCTAGCAGTCTAGATCAAAGTGAACCACAGCATGGCTCTGTGAAACTGAATAAATACACGCTGATTTGATTGTGATTTCACAACAAGAGTCCCTTCCTTTAAGAGCAGAGCAAGCCAGATCACACAGGTACAGTGATTCCACAAAGCCCAAGGGTCACAGATTAAGTAGAAGTCAACGTTTTCATGCGGAAACAAGATACAGTACAAACAAGAAAGCAGTAACCGGACTTCGTCTGAAATGGAGAAAACGGGTTCTTTGGCCTGTCGTTAAGTTACGTGACTGCAGGACTGTCTTTACTAAAAACGTTTTCTCTGAATCTCTTTCCCAGATCCACGCTAGAAGAGCCTTCCCCCCACAGTCACCCTCTGTACGGCCATGGCGTTTGCAAGTGGCCCGGTTGCGAGGCAGTGTTTGATGATTTCCAGTCATTCCTCAAGTAAGTAAAAGTCATAGTCGGAGGTGCTTTTCTATCACAGTTTGTTTGTCCTCTTGTTGGGTCGATTACACTTTTCTTTTCCTGACCCCCAGCGACTCAAAAGCACTGCAGGTGCAGCTGGTTGTTATTCTCGAGTCTGGGTTGGGCCTCTCTTGACAAGGGTACCGTGGGGTCTCCTTCTGGGAACGGCATGGGCCTCTAATTCCTGTGATAAGCGCAGTTCCCATGGTGACAGGGGCCATTTTTCCCAAACAAACAACGGGAGGATGTTTATCTGTGGCAGCTCACACTTTGGGCGCTCTGCATGTTTGCCCTTGTCACCGGACAGGAGAATTGGTGTATATGTCTTAGACTGCCTTGCTCAGCTTTTTCTGTCCTTCTCCTAGGAGTCTGTTTGTTTTCTCTCCTGCCTCCTGTTTTACTTCTGTGGCTTTTTGGTTTACATTGTTGTTTAGTTCAACAAAGCCCAAGTCTCACCTCCGTGTTAAATTTAACCATGTGTAGAGTAATTAAAGAGCCCCAGCTAAGTGTTTAGCATTTTTCTAATGTGCGCTCTATGACAGGTTTGACTCTGTCCAGCCTGACACGGGAATTGTTTTGCTCCCCGATGCCCGATTTGAGTCAGACCCCTGGTTTACTAATCAACGCTGTGTGCAGTGCGCTCTAGGTAATCCAACACATAACAGTGCCATGGTTACAGAGGGGATGAAAACATCTGCGTTGTGGCAGCAGATCAATGGCTCACTGTCACCTTGGATTAGTCGCACTTTAAACAAGATATGACACAATTCCATTATCCTAAAACAAGCACTCAGCGAACACACACTTTCCCGAGAGATGCAGGAGAGAAAGGTGCTGCGTAGGACCGCCTCGCAGGTCTGCTGAAAGTTTTGACTCTCTTTGTCAACATTTTGAATCCTCTTTTGATTGTTTACGTGAATCCGCTTTGAGCTAGCGTGCGTTTGAAAGGCTCATCGCGCCACATTGTATGTTACAGTTTCTGTGTGTCTAAAAAGAGGCAGTTATGTAGTTTTAGTTCAATTTAGAAAAACATCCTGGGACAGGCAATTATTAAACCAAGTATTACACACACACTTTCACACACTTTCACACATGCACTTGCATATTTCAGCTTTGGGAGTGCCCGCTTAAATCCATCACTATTTATTGTATTCTGACATTGCCTCACCCTTTGTTTATAGAACAGAGGAGAATTAAATTCAGTGCGCCCGGTAGAGCTCTGCCTTAAAAAGTCTCTAAGTGCACTCAGCTATGTTTTTACAAGTGTTTTTATCATGGCAACATCTTGTTTACTTTAGTTGCCTGCTCAAACTGCTTGGAACACGTTAAAAAAACATTTGGGGAGAGTCTCCACAAAGCTGCCTTTGTTTAACAGCAGGCAAGAGTGTGAGCAGCTCACCAAGGTGTTAACTCTCAAACCCTTAAGCACTTCCACATGAAACCCAGCAACTGATACTGCAGGCCTCCGAGAGGAATCAAAAATAAAAACAAAGAATACTTCGGGCATTAGAGAAGAAGGAGTCATCTCTGTAGGTTGAAAATATATGTGAGGAGAGATGTGTGTCTGTCTGCGAGTGTGCAGTCAGCAGAACACAGTGTACTGTGCACCAGAGAGAAAGAAAGGTGAGGAGGACTCTAACGTCCACCAGATTTCAGCTCCACATGCCAACAGTAACAACTAACACGGGACTGAAATGTTGTTTTAAACTCTGTGTATTTATTTTATCTTTTAAAGAAAACATTACATACCTACACGCACTATCTCGATAAATACAAAACACCCAAATCCCTGTTCCTGTTTTCGAGATCAGCACGCAGAAGGGTGGGGTTGGGGTTTAAGCAGAGCCTGATGTTTTTACAAGGGTCAGGACCCTTCTTTTCAGTGTCCAGTCAGAGGTCAGAGCCAGCGAAACACTCCAGTGCCCTCTAGTGCTGCACTGTCTGTCTGCTCAGACCTCAAAATCTCCTGCACGTCGTCACGATGTAGTGACTGCTTTATAAGTTATGTGGCCTTGCAGCTCTGCAAACATCCATCCATCCATTCGCTTCCGCTTCTCCTTTTCGGAGTCGCGGGGGCTCTGCAAACATATGAAACATATAATATAGAGTAAAATACCTTCTCTAAATAAAAAGTAGTAAAGCTATTATTTTTTTAAAAATCAAAAAATCTAAGCTTTTTAAATGTAATTGTTACTGTACAGATGTGTGCTTGTAAATTAAATTCCACCCAGCGGTGGAGAAGATAAACCTTCCTCAGCTGCGGCTCCAGTCTATATAATTAGAAACTGTAACCGAAAAATAAATAAATAAAAAATAAAATCAGGGAAACTAACTGATATATAAAACCGACTGTGGGAATATCCATTTAACTTGTTTTATTGTGGCAATTTACATTAGTCTCTGTCATCCTGCCAGAGAGCTTTTTAAAAGCGGCTTCATTTGAAGTCCAGAAAGTGACACATGCCAACGTTCATAGTCTCTCTCGATGTCAATTCCCCCGTATCCCCTGCTCCCGTGTCCAGACACTCCTCTCAAGGCTGCATTAGGGCCATTTGAATATTTCATTTCCTATTAATTATGCACTGTGACTCTCCATGTCATTAGAAGAAATAAAGTGGAATGTAACAAAGGATGAAAAGAAGCAGGGCACATGTCTCCTATGAACACAGAAATTCCAAAGCTGCTCACGTAGGCCAGTCTTCATTGAAAATTCAGCCTGTGCCAGTTAAATTGGAGTTGAAACGTCTTTACCTATTATTTTCTCCTTTGAAATTTAGTAAGATGTCCTGAAACGTTTACCAGTTTCATTTTCTGACGTACTTAATTAAATTGGCATTTATTTGACTCAAACAAATGGAAAGCCCAGAGAGGCCTGAATTGTGAAAAAGGGTGTTATTGCCTACCCTTTTTTAAAAATATGGCTTTTTAATTTCTTTTTCTTTTTTTCTTTTTTTTGCCACAATAATTAACTTCAAGTGCTAAATGTATATATCGGAGTCATTCTTCAAAAATAAATCATCAGAACACAATAGGAAGATGTGAGTGTGGTGGAAGGAGCCTGGGTTGCCTGGGAAGATATAAATCATTCACCTCAAGGTTGAAAACACCACGGCAGAACAGAAGCAGGGCCCTATCAATTTTACCTTCCTTTTACATGTCTGTTTTGTGAGTGTAAATGTGCTGTTTTATGCACAAATGTGTTGTCTATACACGAAGCAGGGGCATCACTGCAATTTACCGGGCTGTCGTACCGTGCTGTGCCGTCACAGGTTGATTCTGGCTATTTTTGATTTGCAGTAAATGACAGAAAAAGTGCATATGAAAAGGCAGGCGCACCTTTCTCCCATCTGCCGGCGCCACTTTGTGCACACGCAGACACGCCTGGTGACAGTGACCTACATGGTCACTGAAAATGTGATATAATTTATGATATATATAATATATTGGATCCATTAGCGAGCATAATGAAGTAGTGAAATGAAAGGGTATTTGTGAAATCAGTTCAAACATCCTGCTTGGATTATGATTAAATGATTAATGAAATGCCCCTGCATAAGCATTTTCAAACAGTAATTCATGCGGCAGCTGATAAAATTCCTCCAATCATATTTCCTTCACTCATGAACCTTATCTCCACCATTTTATATAAATCACGGAAAAAACCCTGTCTGCTACCCGGCGAGCTACTTATTTAGATTAGTTATAAACGTACAGGAAAAGAGAACATCTTCCCCTGTATAAAATAATCACGCATAATTATATCCATAATTCAACTTTGTGACAGATCCCATCTCCTTGTCCTGTCCTCTGCATTTGGTCTGGCTCTGTTTTTTTCTTCTTCTTTCTTTTTTTGAATTCTCTTAATTTTAATGGTATAATTAACAGTCAAAACACCAAAAAGGACAAAATCATCCAGGCAAGGGAAAGCTGCAGTGAGAAGAAATGGCATTAGGGCACTGGTGCATAATTTAGCAAAGGAATCCAACCTGAAATTCTTCAATCATCCCTCTTATCTGTAAGCTGTAGTTAGAGGAGACATGACCGTCATGAAATATTGAGAGTCATTCTTCTATGTTAAAAGAACTACTCTTTTTGTTCTGCAGGTGGAATCATTACAGTACGCAGTTAGTTTTATGAGTAATTTTTTTTAATGTTATCACATGGTCTATATACATTGTGCTTTGCCCAGTGATCAGATTGCAGTATTAAACCACGCACTGCAGGACTGTGAATCTGACTTTACCTTCTTTCTGGTGTCTGTGTTTTCATTTTTTTGTTCTTTCTGTTTTGCAGACATCTTAACAATGAGCACGCCCTGGATGACAGGAGCACAGCCCAGTGTCGGGTGCAAATGCAGGTCGTACAACAGCTGGAGCTGCAGGTATTGTCCCACTGAATGTTTTGAACCAAATATTTATGTGTCTTCTTCTGCTGACACTTCCTCAGTGTCTGTCCAAACGCCTCCCTGTCTGACTGATATCAGCCATGGGGTCACTCATAGATGGATGGGGGTGGTGGTGGTAGTGGTGCAGCAGATTAAATAATTTTGTACATTTGCTACTAACCAGTCATTAAAAATGTGTTATGTATGCATGACAGCCAGGAAAAGATATATGGAGGGCCCCGGGCTAAGTAGAGAAGATAATTACATTTTGAATTTTACTGGGTTTTAAAGTTATTTATGACTTTTAACTGTTTGGCACCAACAATAAAACATAGCATAATGTGGATAGGCGCTCAGTGTTGAGTGGAACAGAAAGGTTATTGAAGCTCAGTGCAGAAAACTGTTGATACAGTAATCAGTATCTTTAATACCGCGTCGCTCATGAACGGGCTTTAATGTTCTTTAAAAAATATGCATGCGCATTAAGACTGTGCTCAGGGAAAAAGACGCAGTTTACAGTCATTGTATTGAGGGGGCTTGGAGTGTCCAATGAGCCGTGTGTGTGTGTGTGTGTGTGTGTGTGTGTGTGTGTGTGTGTGTGTGTGTGTGTGTGTGTGTGTGTGTGTGTGTGTGTGTGTGTGTGTGTGTGTGTGTGTGTGTGTGTGTGTGTGTAACAGTGTTTGACTAAATGGTGACCACTGAACTAATGTATAATAAAGATATTTATTAGTGTTTCAGGAAAAAAATAACTATGTTTTGTACAAGTTTTTCTGCTGTAGCAAATACAAAGATATTCATGCTGTTTGCAGTTTTGGGTCACGTATTAGTCAAATATAATACCACCAAAATGACTAACGACAAACAGTTGTGGTTTATTTTAAATTGCAAAAGGCTAACTTCAACAACCAACAGTGCGATGTTAGTTGCACCATGCCAATGTCCTGTTATTTCCGCTCAGCTGGTGTATTATCCAGAGATGGAGTGAAGGTTTATCAGACACAGACTTCCTCTGCATGCAGCCTGTCACCATAATTTAGGCTGGCAGCTAAGACAGTGCAGAGTTTCAGACAGGTAGAAAGGCCCTGAGCTTGTTATTGGCGATGATTCGCAGTGGATTTTAACCTTGACTTGGAGAGTGTAGTTAGACTGTATGATGTGCAGGCTTGTTGACAGCTTCCAAAAACAAAAAACAAAAAAATAAATAATTAAATAATGGTCTGAAGAAGAATAAGGGTGTTCACGCTCTAAAAGATGCCTTCACTATACAGGGATGTATATAATTAAAACATGGGAAAATATAGATTTTTATTGTGTATGTTCATTAAAACTTCACCGCTCTCCTTTCTTCTCATTACAGCTAGCAAAAGACAAAGAGCGTCTGCAGGCTATGATGACGCACCTTCATGTCAAGTCCACGGAGCCCAAAGCCACCCCACAGCCGGTGAGCAGCAACCCCGTCATACATATCTCTCTTGTCCCCCGCTATCCTTTTGTTTGTCTTAATTGGCACACATGTATTCATTAATCCTTTCCTCCATCTTATTTATCTGCTAAATAAAAACAGCTGTTCTCTTGAGGCAGGCAGTAAATATAGTTTGGAGCACATCTGCTGACATCCAGGATTCAATTTGGTGTCTGTGATGAACTGGATGCACACTCTGTAATGGCCCCTTTTCTCAGCTTCAAAGAACAAGTGGCTGCTTGGGTACAGAGAGAAGATGAGAAAGCAGAGAAAAATAGAAAAAAATAATACATATTATATTTAATCAACTGAATGTGATGTGGCATGTATTCTTAGTGCTTTAACAGCAAAATTAGTGTTTTTTTGACAGAGGATATAAATGTTATGAGAATCATAGAGTCACGCCAATGTGTGTTTGAAGAAAAAACAAGAATAAGATAGCATGAACAAATATAAAGATAATAATAATTTATTGTTTTTCAATAAACTGGAAGCTAGCTGATGTCACCTCAAAGTAAATGTGTTAGTAGCAACTTTTATTTTAACCTCCTAACTAATTCTTCCCTGACTGTATTCACATAAATTAGCCTTAAAATAATGATACTAATTACTAATCTCTAATCTGTCCATGAGATCAAAAAGACTCAAATCACTAGCATCTCTTATTTATCAGGAAGTTTTAGATTCAACTTTAATTTTATTTTAAAAGACCTTGAAAGTTACTTCCACATTTGACCCTGTTTAATTTTATTTGACTTAAAGCTAATTTTAAAATATTTATATTTCTATGAAAAAGATACAACAGAAATGATTTCATTCCATTTATTAAAAAATTTGTAAGGGGGAAAAATGAAAATGTGAGTAAATGCAATTGCAGATCATTATTTTTATCTCCTTGGCACATTCCCAACATTTTACCTTCTGTATCACTCTCAATGTGTTTTATGCCGTAAAGCCTTGTGCTTAATCCCTATCCTATAGGGGCAAAGGCTTAACATATGGCATTTAAGTGTCTCTATTTTGTCATGCTTAAGAGGGGGGCTCAGCAACATATTTCAGTCTGTATGACAGTTAATTCAGAGAGCCCAATGAGCAAAGATCATTTTACTGCAGGGCGTGAGTGTGAAATCATGCACACACGAGCACACAGATGCACAATATACATGCAGGAGTGCCGTCCCTCGGCAGCCTCACAGCTTGGATCATTTATTTACAGTCAGCGAGGTAGCTATTGACATCCAGAGGCAGCGTGTGCGCTCTACAAAGCGCAGCCCGTCAACATAAAGCGCGCAGAGATGTTGAATGACAATAAGCTGTCTGTAAAGCTGCGCCTGTGTCACGCGCTCTGATTGTGTAGATTAGAGTGGAAAACGAGGCCTCTGACATGGGGACATTTGTATATGAAAAGTGGTAGGGTCTGCAGATAGCATCTCGAGTTTGCTACCTCTCCTCTCTCCCCGGGGCCCAGCAGAATGGCTGTGTCAGAGCTCAGCGTTAACACTCTCGAGGGGGCGAGCTGGGTTTTTATTCAAATAAATAGACTCCCAGCTCCAATGCCACTTCGCCCGCTGTGAGCTGCTGTGAAAAGCTTGGATAAATATACGTGACTTTAGCTGGGCAAGTGGCGGACTTACACAGGTCAGGGCCAAAGGTTCCACCGAGGTTTTAAGTGTAGATTGCAGCATCAGATGCATCCACAGAGAAGACGCAGAATGAAAGCATTCTTAGAGCTGAGTGGAAGCAGAGCTTCTCTGAAGAAACAACGGTATCTGCTTCCAGTAATTGCTAGTTTTGCTTTTCTGCTGCTCTGGACTGTTGAATATAAAAATGGCATGTGTAAGTAGCCTACTGTCACAGCAAAGTAGCTCAGATGAACTCGCTGGTTTACATTTAGTTATAATTAAAGACAAACAAACTGATGCTGTGCATTCGCAGCGACAAATGAATGGGATTCATTTTATTCTTGTGAGGTGGACGAGGGTGGGGGTAAGATCAAAACAAAATGTGCCACATTAGCAATGCGTGTGTCTGCCTGTGTGTGTGTTTGTATTTGCCTCTGCATGTGTGGGTGGGTGTCTGCACACGGTGTCACTAAGCATTCTTGTCAGAAATCTGACCTTTTACGCCATACATAATTAAGGAGGGACTTTTTGTTTATTTTCTTTAGCAGCTTGCCGAGTCAAAGCCAGTATAATTAGATCACCAATTACCATTTAATTAATTTCAGTCTGAAGTCTCATTTTGTCTAGGCACTGGAGTGAGCCCAAATGGTGAGGCAAACAAAGGCAAGGCTATTACCAGCCTGTCTGGCCTATTGTTGAAGCCTCTCTGTGTTTATGGCCAGGGAATATGGATGAAACATGAAACAAAGCCTGCTAATCCACAGGAAGAGAAGTCAACACCGCAGCCCCGTTCTATTGATAGCATTGTGTCAGAAACACGCAAACCCAAGTGTAATTTATTTTGTTCATGATTTAGAATAACACGTCTTCAGCTTCTGTTGGTGAGGATGTAGTCCACATTCATGCATCCATCCAGAAATCCAAATTATTTGGGCAGACTCTGCCAAAAAGGCAGAGTTCAGCCTTGCAAACATAAATACACATTGTGAGGATGTGGGCACAAGTCTGTTAAAATAGGAGATTTGCACTACACAAATGTCACTGGTTTTGTTTGGAGCAGTTTGCAACTTAATAATGAGAGGGGTGTGTGTGTGTGTGTGTAAAACAAGTTGTAATTTAAAATGAAATCAAAGGAACAGTGCCGAGTTCTGGGGATAGAGAGTTAAAAATGTGATTGGTAATTGGGCAGCTGAACAGAATTTACGTGTTTGCATAGAGTCAGATGTTAGAAACCATCATCACCTTGTCAACATTACGAGCAGAAATCACACATTTGATCCCTCGTAATCAACATGTGATGTCACAGATGAGATATTTCCAGCCCCACTGTCCTTTCTCCAGCTCTTTAGCTCTCTTTCTCCATTTTCTCTCTTCATTTTTCTTCTTCTCACAGTCTGAAGTCATGTTTAATTTGGAAAGTGGCCTCCTTCGGCAAATTAGCAATTAGAACAATTTTGCAGGAATATGTATATGTGTCATTAGTTTTCCTGCCAATTAATAGCTGGAGCAGGGGGTCAGGCTAGAATTTTCCACTTGACTGTTGCTCCAGTATGGAGGTTTGGCAGTTGGTTCGGAGCTGCCACAGCTGCTGGAAGCCCTGCTATACCTTTGGAGCACTCGCTGTAATTAGTTTACCTTGTAGCCATTATTACTTAAATACCTCCTTCGCCCTAACCCACACATCCCATCCACAGACACAGACCTCAGTGATGAAACCAAGTATTCTCTACAGAAGGCTATGTGTGAAATACCATGTGTCCGTCTTTACCATTGGCCATCATGGCCCTCATAATGGAGGTCAGTCAGATACAGTAGTTAATCATCAGATCACCTCCATAAGCAGCTCCTAATTAGAGTCTTCACAATACAATTTCAGCTTATAATTAGCCCAGATTGGCTTCTTCCTCTGGCTGCCTTATTAGCGGGGCTGCTCAGCAGTAGGTGAGAATCACACTGTCATTTTTCAGAGCTGTACAGGCTGCCCTTCTTCCCTCCACAACTCAAAACTCATGGGTTACCATGCTGGAGACCCTCAGCGGGTAGATGAAGTGGAGGGGGGTGTTTGTCCAAATGGGACAAAAGCTCCAACAAAGGCGATGAAACAGAGAGCTGGGAGAAGGCCTGACATGGCAGCAAGAGAGGGAGGGAGGAGAGGTTTGAAGAGTGGGGGTGGTGCAGGAGCGGGGCTCCAGGGTTGTTTTCCAAACATTTAGCAACCGTTCATGGATCATCTCAGGGCCCAATTACAATTAAAGAGGAGGTATGCATAGTCAATGAGGCGGCTAAGACACGGGGGTAATTAGGAGACTAACTGAGCTCTGTCTGTCTGTTCTTCTAGCTCAACCTAGTGTCCAACGTCACGTTGTCCAAGTCAGCCCCAGAGGCCTCTCCTCCTCTGAGCCTTCCCCAGACCCCCACCACACCAACAGCACCGCTTACACCCCTCTCCCAGACCCATTCTGTCATCACAGCCACAAGCCTCCACAGCATGGGCCCTATGCGACGGCGATATTCAGAAAAGTACAACATGCCCATCTCTCCAGGTACTGCAGAATGCTCACACATAGTACTATATATACATGAAGCTGTCATCTGTTCTGCTAAATAACTGACGTGTTTGTTTTGTTACGTTAGGCTGTAACTTGTGTTATCGACGGCTGATAGGACACGAATGTTGACAATTGCACTTGTGTTTGCTCTCTGTGTACAGATATCAGTCAGAACAAAGAGTTTTACATGAATACAGACGTAAGACCACCATTCACGTATGCCTCACTAATAAGACAGGTAAGGAACTCTCACTGATTTCTTCTTTGTGATTTAGTGAATAAAAACTTTCAACTCCTCCGTCCGGCTGAAACTTTTGTCTACACACTCAGCAGTTAAGAAAAAAATGTTCATGTTTTGCTACATGTGAACACAATTTAGACAGAAGAATAGATAAATCATCTCGAAACGACTGCAAGAATGCATTCAGGATTCAAAACATGACAAAAATGTTTGATTAAGCATTTCAGTGACTGTAATTATTACCAAATTCATTTCACACAACAGTGGGGATGAACCTGTTTTAAGATGGCCAGTCAATTATCGCTCGACTGCAGTAATCTGGGATCTCAGGAATTAATCTGAGCGGTCCATAATTGCTGCCCTGTAATCTGCCTGAGAAATGTTTTCACTTGCCCTTCATTTACACCCGCAAAAGAAAATATATTCAAATCTGCCGTTTCGAATAAAAAGTGCATTACACTTCTAGGAACACTTTACATAGACGGGTTCTCGTTTGGTTTTTTTATGGGGGTTTCTTCAGAAGAACGCACACAAACCTGCATGCCTTTTGTGAATTATTAAATGTATTGTGAAGGGAGCAAAGCTGAAAATGTTTGTTTCTGTCATCCAGGCAATCCTCGAATCTCCAGAAAAGCAGCTAACACTAAACGAAATCTACAACTGGTTCACACGAATGTTTGCATATTTTAGGCGCAACGCAGCAACGTGGAAGGTAATTTTTTTTCTTTCTTTAATTCCTCCTAATGTCTTTAAACCAACACGGGAGAATAAAGAGTCATTGTGTAGATGTTAGGTGGACTTAAATGATAGTCGTGCATAATAAAATGTAAAAACAAAACTTAATCCAAATACATAACAATAGCCTACTTATTCGATTCAAATGAACCACCCTTTAAACAAACATGTGAACCAGACAGAGCAGGCCAGGGGAGGAATATATGCATTTGTGTAAAAAAATTAAAAAAAAAATTTTCAAAACAGTCACCCTGTAATGTGTGTGGATATTCTGATGGTGGGTGGCATTAGTTTAACATAGCAGTGCTCTGCCAATGACTCCTGGCTGAGCCCCTCACACTCACTTCAGAAGGGAACACTCTGTTTTCCACCAGGCCGCAAGCACACGTTCACACAGACACACACAAAACAACAGAACAGTAATGACTGGAGACAGAGAACGTGAGATTTGAATGAGAAAGGCAGTGATGAAGCAATGAAAGCCTTTTCTGAGCCACAGAGCAGCTCACACACACCACCATGCTGCTGCACTCCCGTCCCCCATCACCTTCCACACATACTGACAGCCTTTCCATAGGGGCACATTGGTGTTATAAACACTGGATTCCTCTCCGCACACACATTTAGAACATACACATGCACTCAGCATAGCTCCTGTAAAAAGGTCGACTTTCTGAATAATTTGGACTGAACCCTCGATTTATGTTCGAAAAGCCCTTTTTTTCTTTCTCACTTTGTAATGGGAAATGCCGACGCAGAATGAGCCTAACGTTTTCTCATCAGTAACAAAGTAGTGATTAAAATGTTCAGTTTCTATATTTTGTTGGTGTAATTTGTTCTGATTGATCAGAAGAGGCAGCTTTAAAAAGATAAGGGAAAAAAGGGGATGTCTTAAGAGTATCGCCATGGAAATGAGTAAATATTTATGTGCTGTTTAAGTCATTTGAAACTTCAGACCATTTACTGCCCGTAACCCTCTGCTTTATTTATTGGTTTCATTCAAGTTTCATCCAGAGCCTGTCACAATATTTCTACTATGAAATGAATTTTTTCTTCCCATGCAGCCATGTTTACTGTACTGATAGAAACCCTTTTTTTCTCTCTTTGTTTTTACATCAACTGCAGAATGCAGTCCGGCATAATCTTAGTCTTCACAAGTGTTTTGTGCGGGTAGAAAACGTAAAAGGGGCTGTGTGGACAGTGGACGAAATAGAGTTCCAAAAGAGACGGCCTCAAAAGATCAGTGGGTAGGTTTGGCCCTGTTGAGCCCTGCCTAGCGTCTGTCTCAGCGCTGACTGATGGGAAGAGTCTGCTGCTGCTGCTGCTGCTCCATCTCCATTGTCTGTGTGCCATACCATCCAAAGTCCCTGCTTGCTTTGGCGTGCCTCCCCTTCATGCTTTTAGAAGCCTTTTGGTGATGCCTCATAACCCACAATGGCTTATTTTCATTTTGATCCTCACCCTCTCCCCTCCTCCCTGTGTCTGTGTGTCTGTCCGTCCGCTGTCTTTCCTGTCGATCACTGCATCTGCATCTGGCTGTCGCCTCCCTCCTCCCGCTGGTTTGCTTTCCCAGGGTGCCATTCGCACCAACCTCTCCCTGCATAAGTGCTTTGTGAGAGTAGAGGATGAGTTTGGGTCCTTTTGGACTGTTGATGATGAGGAGTTTAAGCGCGGTCGCCACATACAGCGAGGCCGCCCTCGGAAATACGCCGTTGATGAGAACTTTGACGAGCTGCTCGTACAGTAAGCACTTCCGCCTGCCCTGCAAACTCCAGTGGTCCCCGCCCCACTTGCATGCCTCCATCCCTCCCCCTCCCCCCACCTCCCCTCAGTGTTGCCATCATGCTTTTTGTGTTAAGCTCGTCATCCATCATGCTTCCACAAGATCTGCCTCCATCAATCTGTTCTTCCTTCCCATGACATGCAAAGTGTTAGAGATAGTTGTGTGGTATTGTCAAGTGATTGAACGTCTTAGAACTGTAGCCTTAATATCCACATTACTACAGCAGTAAATTTGTTAAGTTCTTATACAAAGTGCATTGATTTCTTTTTATGAAATAAGATACTGTATCTGAGGAATGCATGCTAGCTGAGACACGAGTCTGTGGTTGTAATTGAATTTTTCTGTTTGCAGAAGTCCAGCCTTAGTGAAGAACATTCAGACCAGCTTGGGCTATGGTCCGACCCTCTCTGCTGCCTTCCAGGTAAAAAAGAAGTGACTTCATCTCAAGCTGCCTCGCTCAGAACTTTGAAAGGCAGGAAGGAATAAGCGTTTCACTGTGTCACATGCACGTAGTCTTTGTCTTTAGGATGATGTACTCGCATAAAAGAGTGATGGGAAACTGAGAAAGTGCTGACGACTGGCTTCCGTTTCACATTTAATGCTTCGGGCTTTGCTTTTCAGGCTTCAATGGCAGAAAACAACATACCTCTATACACTACTGCTTCCATTGGAAGTCCCACCCTCAATTCCCTGGCCAACGCCATCCGTGAGGAGATGAATGGAGCAATGGACCATGGAAACAGCAACGGCAGTGACAGCAGCCCGGGACGCTCGCCCCTGCCAGCTATGTGAGTGGCACACGCGCTTTCTATCTTCACCGCAGTCTGTGTAAGAAAAGTGAAGAGAGAGGAAAATTTTTTTGAGCTGCTTATTCCACTGAGACCAAAACTCTTCAAATAGACAAAAAGTAGTGCCAGTGCCCACCCAAAAGGCTCTAAAGTGACCTAATGCATGGCAATAGATCAAACAGAAGGGATCGCCAGAGGTACAATAAATAAAGTGGAGAGGGGGATATTGGGGTGGCGTGTGGGGTCACGGCCAGTGCTGTGGCAGGCCTCCCTGCCGAAAAGGAAACTCCACCTTTTCAAAGCTTCCATCACCAGAGCGGCCGGGAAGAGAAGACCGGAGCCCCTCTGTTATTTTAACAGCGAGTTTATGAACTCTCCTTTATGCGTCCTGCTGTCTGTCTGAGCCCCGCCATCATCGGCCCTTTCACTTTGTTAAAATATTTACAAAATGCCAGCATGCAGAGTGACACAGCTGCTGGCTCCGACAGTGCAACATGAGCCGCAACACATCTAGAAACGCCTCTGAAAGAAAAACAACACAAAAAGCATAATTAGTCTGGAGGACATCATCCAAGATTCTCATGTAGGAAAGTTGTGGTCGGCCTGGAAACCGCAGCTCCCCGTTCACTTGTTGTATGGGAGTGTCTGCTAAGTTGTTTGAAGCCTAAAATAATACAGCACACGCTGCATCGTTTCCAGATGTGGGGGCAGACCACCGATGTGCAGCAGGGGTAGACTCAGGGATGGCCTCCTGAAATGTCTGAGCTTGGGGGAAATTCTGCCTAAAAACAAAAAAAAGGTGCAGTAATAAGCTCCTGGCCAAATGGAGGAAAGTGCCATCCTTAATCACTGTGAACATAGCTCTGAGCATGGCTCTGGAACAGGAAAGGCAGAGACAGGATGGGTGTGCTGGCCTAAAGGCAGCCTGCTCTCCCTCTACCCCTCTGCTTCTATCTTTAGGCTGACAAAGCTCACGACTCCTTCTTCGTAATTATGTCTATAAGCTTTGTGCAAGTACAAAACGAGTTAAAACTGTGTTCTTTTGCTTTTAAAGAACTTTATTCTCTTATTAACAAAACACACCTGGCTCTTTACGTCTCTTTACGTCTCTTTATGTCTCTTTATGTCTGTGGATGGAGCATTTAATGCTGCGGTTAATTCAGTCCCTGGTTTTCTATACTGCTCTGACTTACCCTGTCCGAATGCGAGTCCATCACCGCTGTGTAGTAACATGTGCTGTCCACATGTGCCAGGGAGCTGCTGGTTGACAGGACACAGCTTTTTTACCACAGTGAAGAAACCAGAGCACTTCTCTTAAACAGCCAGATGAGAGTCAGGCATCCAGAGAAGGCTAATTATAAGCAAAGTGTGGAATCAGCATGCAGTTCAATGGCATAATAATAACAATTTCATGTCTGCCCCGCAGCCACAGAGTCAGACCTGAGGCAACAGCACTTGTGGAGTTACTTTGATGTGAAAATGATAGAAAAGCTGACTTTACTTTTCCCCCCTTTTTTATAATTTACACCAAAATATGTCAGCTCATTAGCATACGAGTGCTTCCATCACAATAGCTGCAAATCACACAAGACGTCCTGGTGTGAATAAATCAAATGTGGGCCGTGGTGATGAAGAATGTGCCAGTTGTCCCTTGTTGTTGTAGTAAATGAGCCCGGCGCCTCATCCTGACATCGCTCTACCTCCGCTACAGCAGCCTGGCACCGCAGGTTAGAGCGGCAAGTCCCCTGCAGCTGCTCATAATGTTTTTTTTTCCCTCTCTCTCTGCCACAGCCAGGCCTCCTCTCCCCCTGTGCTTTCTTCCTGCTCTGTTTCTGTAATGAGAAATTTGGCAGATCTCATCTCTTTAGTGGCTCTTTTGCCCAGGCTGTGAGCTGGAGGGGCGGGCGCTCATGTTTTTGCCTTGTTTACAAGTGACAGCGTTATTATTCTCATAAGGGCTCTGTTTCTTATCACGGTGTTGTGCCGAGTGCGCCGGTGCCGCTCTCCCCGCACGCCTTTCCTGCCAGCGCTTTTCTTCCCTTATTGACACTTGCTTGAAAATATGCATTAATTCTGGAGTTTAAAACATGTATGGTGGTGTCTGGTCGCTGTGTTTGCTTGAAGTTGATTAATGATAGAAGCCGGCTCGGGGTCGTCCTCTGGAGACCCGCCTCGCAGGTTGTGCATGTTAACGAGCAGGAAGAGGAACACACAGCGCGCCGCTGATCCTCCGCCACCAGGAGGCTGACAACGGCAGCCTCACTCGCTCCGCAGAGTCCATTCTCTCCTCTGCTCGTCTCACGTTGTTAATCTTCCTCATTTATCAATTCTAAGTGAATACCCTGTTGTCGGTTGCCATGAAAATAAAAAGCCTGCAGCTTTGCCGGGATTGGAATACCTCAAAAGAAAGCTGAAATTATCAACAGTGCCAGTGAGGCTCCCACTCACAGCCTCGCTGAAGCCAGACATTTGTTTTTGTTCCCCTGCCTCTTCCTTTCTAAACAGAATCGGCACAGCTCGTATCACCCTGGGCCCGATTGTGTGAAAGGTTGGAAAAGAATACGGAGGAAAGTTAAGGATAGCGGACTGTAAGTTTTTCTCCTCTTCTCCTTCTCCTCCAGGCATCACATCAGCGTTAAGGAGGAACCACTGGACCCCGAAGACCACGACGGGCCCCTCTCCCTGGTAACGACTGCCAATCACAGTCCGGATTTCGATCACCACAGAGATTACGATGACGAGCAGGGCCACGACGACATGCTGTAAGGCTAGCGCCGCCCACCTCCCTCCCCAGCCTCAGAGGCCGAGGCAGTCCGGGTCATTCGGGAGACAGAAACGCTCTGCAGATAACAAACACTGAACTGCAGTCTCAGCCACTGATGACAGCTCGCAAATGTCTCCAAGTTGACTTTTTTTTAGTGCCATTAAAATACATAGCAAGAACACACATGAGAAAACACAGATGCTGCCCCCACATGAGGGCTCTTTTTTCCCTCTGATTCCTTTCTACTTTTGATTTAAGTAGCGCTTAAAACGTGAAAATAAACTTTGTTTCTACTCATCTGTCGGACAGACTGTATTTTTTTTTTTTTTGGTACGGGAGGGGGGGGTGCGACGTGTCCGTGCTATGGGATAACCCTTGCCACGCAGCCAGGACTGCAGACGGACTGCAGAAGAGGAGGGGGGAGGTGTTTGTCTCCCCCCCCCCCCCCAATTCCCTCTCTCAGACACACATCTGACCAGAAACTGAAAAGAGAGAGAGGGAGAATGACTGACGTTTAATTTACACCGTGTGTATGTGTGTACGTGCGAGAGAGAGCGCGAGTGCGGATTTCTGTTCATTGTCACTGCCTTCAACACTTCTCATTGGTTTAATCCCTTCTACGGCGGGAGGGTTGTTTTTGTGCTTTTGGTTTGTGTTTTTTTGGGGAGGGGAGGGGGGGTTTAAAAAGTTATGAAATATAACATAATGTGTCTTCTCCATCATTCAGTGCTGTTCTAGATGTCTTTTTGTTTTTGTTATTGTTTCTTTGAACTGATCAGACCTCATGCCCATGCTGTGGAGATTCTGTGTGGTCAGCACTTAATGATGAATGTTTATCATTTCTTTAAACACACTCACATGAAGCAGAATGTCGCATACCAACTAGTATTTTTCTGTCATTTATTCCTCAATCTTGCCACACACAAAAAAAACCACCACTCTGATGTGTAGCCCGCCCCCCACTCCACCCCACCCCAACCAGACCCCCCTCCTGCTCATGAAGTCCATTGGCAATGCACTACTCATAATGAAGGCTCTCTCCACGCATCAATGAAGTTTAATTTAAGATGCGAATGAATGACAGAGAAATCATGCAGGTTATGATTTATCCTTATGAAATTATACTTTAAAACAGCCCCTCACGGCCGAGCATGCTGAGCTGCAACAGAATTTCTGATCACTTACAAGCTCCGGGTTTTTTAAAGCAAAATGAAAATGTCAGGTGTGCACCAGCGAGATAATGATTTAGACCAACTAATTGTGATTCCTGAACACAACTGTCATTGTTAATCAAACGTGTCTGCTTTTCCCCCCTTTTTTTCCAAGCTGTAATTTCATTCAGGGCTCGGAGATAAACGTGCATTCCCTGTAGTTTTATTTGTATCACGCGCATGACTAGTTTTAAGTTTCGAGTGTTAATAATTGCACACCGGACGAACGGCTCATTTTCTTTCATTAAGGGAACAAATCCCCAAGACCTGCAATAAGCGTTGCACATTCCAGCATTTGACAGTCATCGTAAAAGGGCCCAAACATACAGCACATACCATTTTATGCGAAGGTGGATGCTTCGACGTTCGGTGTCGCCCAACAAAAGTCTGTTGGGAATCCACGGGAAAAACTTCCAGCTTTGCTGAGAAGTTACATTTTAGACATGCTGAATTTCAAGACTGCAATCAACCACTTTTAATCTTTTTATTTATTATTAGTTTTGGTATTATTTGATGTTTATTTGGCTTTTTACTTTTGTTAATGTTGTTGTTGATTTGTATTAATATCATTCTGTGCCTACCAAAGATAAACTACAAAGTCAGTGATGTGTTTTCCATGCAATAGCAGATCAGGCCAAATATCTCTCCTCCGTTCTTTCGGTAGCGGCGGTGTAGCCGGCGGCAGATTGAATCGAAGGGGGGGGAGGAAAAAAAACGCTCCTCGCACTGGTGTTTTCATTCATTGTTATTAAAAAAAACAGCAAACAAACAAAAAAACCAAAGGGGTGGAGCTGCATCGAGGTTTTGCAGTGACCAAATCTGAACGGGAGGCACCGACAGTCTGACTACACGATGACCAAACTAGGGAAACTTCTTATCTTTGGGCCAGTGAGCTGGGAAAAGGGAGCAGATGACACATGCAACATTAGAGCGTATGTAGATAAAACATATACCGGTTAAATGGGAAAAGCTTTGCAGAGAACAATGTGAAATGGATTCTGTGCTTCAACTGGACCACACAAATGATTCAGTGTTTCTCTTCTTTTATTCCTTTACCTGTGTGTATCATTTAAAATGATTGTATGCCACTTTTTTTTTTTTTTTAGGGATTTTTGTTGAGATTGGCAAGACTTCATGATTGTGTTTAGTTTCTGTCAACTTATTACTTTTTATATTAAAAAACACTCCTGTCAACTAATAAGCTGGGTACAAGGTACTTTATGGCAGTTATTGTTATTGTTATTATAATTTTTTTTCCTCTAACTTCACCGCTCATTAGCTAAAAAGGAAAAAGGGCAATCTGTGGCTTCCAGAAAATGTATTTAATATCCAGGCAGCTGTGGGATGGGTCAGTTACATCCAGGCTCAGGACCGTGAGAACAGGGGCCGAGCTCATCCACAACCCCCCACCCCCCAGTCAACCGGCTGGTTTGTTTGGTATTCAGAAAGGAGGGAAAAGTGCCGGTCGGTTAGATCATTCTCAGCATGTGTAGCTTGACATTACTAAAGATAACAGCATGAGAAAACCGTTAGGATGCATACCTCAGTTCAAACCTATAGGGAATGATTCAATTAAATGAGAAAAAATAAACATTTCACTCAGTTGCACTTAGTTGTGTGTCTTGCATGTGTAGTCTGATACTGTAGAGAGAAAATGACAAAAAAATAGAAAATGAAATTAGAGCTTGTTTATCTTAAAGGTTTCATCCTTTTTTTTTCTTTTTTTTTTTAAAGCCAAACCAATCCAAACCTCAGGCCTTTTGTTCATGGAAATGTCACTCGGCTGTGTGTGAGTGTGTGTGTGTGTGTGTGTGTGAGTGTGTGTGTGGCACCGTTCATCCTGTCAAAGTTTGTTCTCTGATGTACTGATGGGTTGTTTTAAGGGCGTTCCAACATTAGGTTGTACATACATGTCGGTATAGCCTTTGCCCCCCCGCCCCAACACACCTTTTTTTAAGATCAAAAATACATTTGTGTTATGTTTGCTTTATCGCTTTGTATTAACTATGAAATAGCTATGAGAAAAAAAACTGCTGTATGTATTGGAATAGCAAACTGTGCTGCAAATGTATTTTACTTAGTAATCCTTGCTTTAAAAAAAACAAAAAAGGAAAAAAAAAGACAAAAAAAAGGAGTCACACAATCCATGCAGACGTCTGGGTGAGCTGGGCATGGCCAGGCTGGGGCACGGGGGATAATCTCAGATTTTGGATTACAAACTGTAATATAGAAAACAGACTTTTTCTCTGTTATCACTGACCTAAGCATTTTGTACAGATTCTTTTTTCCCTCTTTGTGTTAAGCTGTTTTTTGATACTTCCCTTTGACGGTCCAGCCGCTGCCTCGCGAGGCTGCGCGCTAAAGAAATACCTGCTCGAGTAAAATGGGGAAAAAACCCGACACTGGGCAGGACTGGTATATTTCCTCTACGAGACGGAGATATCTTGCATGACTAATCCCAGGGTCACGGAGATTTTAGGGGGGAGGGTGGGAGGGGTGGTTTAAGTGGTCAGTAGTAATATAAGGGTGTATCAATTTAATGATATTTTATATGAAATGAATAGGAAAAAAAGAAAAATATGCAGTGCCAAGATGTAAAGAATATTGTTAAATGCTGTCTTTTTTTTCTTTTTCTTTTTTTTTTTGGAGATTCATTTCACTCGCTCATTAAAAGATGTCCTTTCATGTCATGTAGGTTAAACACACACACACTCTTTGGTTAGCATCAAGATATTTATATTTTTTATCTCAAGTGGTCATTGTAAATGAGTTGAACCAAGCACAGCAGGCAGGTCAAAGGTCAGATGCTGCTGAAGACTCGGACCCTGCAAAATCCAGCTGCGTGGCATCAGACCTCCCCCCCACTCACACACACACACACACACAGCCAAAGTATATCACACACACTCACACACACTGGCACCCGAGCTAAAATGCCATTGTTTCATCCATCACCAACCATCCAGCCCGCTGTCATTCCGTCCCCCCCACCCCAACCCGTCTCTTTCTCCCACTCTCGCATCACACTTTGTTTCTTTCCAGATGGAGGGGGGGAGGGGGGTGCGCAGCCCAGGAGCTGTCACGGTGCTCTCATCCTGCGGCATCTTCTCTTTTTCTTTATCTTTCTTGGGGGTTTTTTTCTCTCGCTCCTTTTCTTTGAAGATGTACTCTGTAGTTTTCTTTTTCCTGTTTTGTTTTTTTGAAGAGAAATATTATTGCTCATCACTTCCATCAGTCTGTAACCTCCTCATCATTCCTCGTCTGTCTGATGCAGACCACTCTGTTGTAGTCGGTGGCGATGACTGACATGAGCATTCTAAACATGCAATAAAATGCTGGTTGTTCCGACCGTTTCTTCCAAGTCTCTCGTTGTGTCTGTCCGAGTGAGGGCTTTTATTTTTTTTACTGCAACGCATGCAGTTAAACTCACAGGAGCTAAAATGCAGAATCCAGCATCGCGAGCTCGCTCGAGACTGATTTTCGCACAACAACGTGAGCCACTGCATCAAATGAGAGTTTTTTTTTTACCGACACACATTCATGAAATATTTCCCCACTGCAGTTTTTGTCGCCCTCAGTACCTCTTTCCTCATTACTTCGGCCTGCAGGACAGTCCCACACAGACCCTGTTTGTGTCGTCTGCTGCAGGACTCTCATCCCAGCCTAAAACATTAAATTATCTCGTAATTAAAAAGAGACAGTTAAACTGTCTTTTTCCCAACAGCAATTTAGGTAACTGCATTTGATAAGCTATAAATTGCAACCGCATTAAAAAATCCCAGAAATAATAGCGATATGGATTTGGTGACAGGAGCTAATGCTGATGACCAAGACTCCTGGTCCTGGTGTTTTTACGACAGAGGTTGCGGGGCATGTTGGCCACTAAACAGGGGACAGAGATCAAGTCTAAGCACTTTTAATCTTGTGAAACAAGCAATTACAAATAGTTGCATTGATTTGTTAAAAAGCTTTAGGTGACATAAATCGTTTCTTGCTTAGCTTATTGCTGGAAATCATAAACGTCAAGTGCATTATTAATTAAGGCCTTTGAAAGACAAGATTTAATGGAAATGATATAAAATCACAAGCAACGTTTCTGCAGGTTGTATTTCACCCAAACGCGTCTGTGTTGTTTCCCCTCACGCTCATTGCAAGCGTTCAGATAACATAAAGTGATCACAAAGGTATCAAAAGTATTTGTGTTTAAAAAAAACCCACTTAACTTATAGAGGGGCATTAACATATGATATAATTATAGTCCATAAAGTCTGATGAAACACGGGGTGAGATATACTGCACTGTCACACCCATAAATCTGAATTTCTCTGTAGGCCGCTGGTAGACCACCGGCCCAGCGTTCACGTTTGAAGCCGTAAAATGAGCCTATGAGCACAGTGTTGTCTCAGTCACTCAAAGCCCTGGAGATCATTTGTGGTTTTATTTACCCAACAACAGGGATAGGAATGGAAATTTAACGACACAAACACAATGTGCTTCGTATTAAAAGACCAGAAAAAAGTCGTAATAAACATTAGAAAAATGCAGAAGATGTGACTACACGCTGGATATAAACACGCACAGTGATTAGCTGTGAAACCGTCAGGACAGGAGTGCTTTCAGCTTCCATTTGAATGTGGAAAAAAACACTTGTGATGAATCTCAAGTCAGCAGGCAATATGTGTCTCCAGGCAGGGTTGGGCAATACCACAAAATTTGTTTTTGATCCAATACCAACTAATAGCAGGAACAGATTCACATATATTGATACCACAGTGCGGTATTGTGTGGAGAGCAGAGCCATGTGTCATGTTCTAGAAAATTTCAGATTGCATTTTCACCACCGTTAAACATTTCCTTTCACTGGTAATAAATTGGTTAAGTGTGAAACCTCTGAACTGCACATTCATATCTTCAGCGCAGGGGTGATGGAACGTGGCTTTTCCTTTTGGTGGCTGCTGCACGAAGTTATGAGTTTGTTTTGTGCACACTTGCGTGTGTGTGTGTGTGTGTGCGCGCGCGCGCGCTCACGGCAACGAGACACTGAAAATGATTCAGAAAATTTGCAGAAAGGATGTCGGGCCTGGCGTTATTAGAACAGGTGGACTGTAGCAGCAGATTTTGTTAAGATGTTTGAAGTGACGTAGCTGGATTGTAGAAACACGATTGTCACACACCCGGGACTAATCAAGACTGGATGGCGCTGCTTAAAAAGCTCAAATATGTGTGAAGTGGTGCTAGAGAAACATGAACAGCTGAAACTTTGTTTGACAAATTAATAACTAAAAACTATTAACTAAATTCAAATATAATACTTGAATCTCCTTTTGTTGACCCGCTTAAACCCTAACCATCTTCACCATCTTCACCATCATCTTCCATCTCTTTGTTCTGCTCCTTGGGAGGTTTCTATCAAAACTTGGGCAAAAAACTATCTCGATCCCAAGTGAGGTAAGTCAGAAAATGACTCAAACTTCATTAACAGATTACTGTTAATTTCTCTCATTAGTCACAAATGATGCTATTTAACCCCACAGACATGCTCTGTTGCTCTATCCTGCCCTACAGACAGAAGACAGATCAGTCACATTGTTTAGCCCGGTTAGATTGCGAAAAAACAAACGCGGATGGCTGCTGTTCACTTTATTCTAATTACAGCACGGCACTGCCTCAAATAGTCAAAGCTGGCACACTCCCAACATTGCAGTGAGGCAATTAGCAGTCCTGCAGTGTTTGTTATTCATGGTTTGATGTAAAAAATTTGTTTATTAAGATGGGCTGCAGGCGCTGGTGTGCAATAGACCTGCTTGTAATTAGATTCCAATTATTTGTCTGTTTCTGATATTGTAAACTGGCACTTACCACATCAGTTAAATTGACACACTGCACTGCTTGGTTTACTCGGTAATTAAAATGTGTTCTGTTAATTAGATGATGACCACTTTATTCCAGGGCTCTTGTGTTTGGGCTCCTCGGCGGCTCACTGTTTGGATCATGAGTTGCCAGACGCTTCCCTAATCAGCCCTTGTTTTGTTTCAATTACCACCTGCTGTTCAAAAGGCATGCCTCGCTGCCCCCCACCCCTACACGCACACACCCAGCATGCACGCACACAAACACAACAATACCACCAGGCTTGCTTCGCTACCAGCTCCAACACAACAAACAGCAATTCGCAGCTGGGCCTGCTTTCTTCTTTATTAGAAGGCACAGCTAGGTTTCAAAGAGAGTTTGAGCAATTAAAACGGAACTAAAGGAAGATGAAAGTATAAAGGTTATCACATCAGTTAGCGGGCCTCGTGCGAGTAGCCAATGGTAATTACACTCATTGGGTAAATAGCTTGGATGCTCAGATGTCTCCTTCTCTTGGTAACAGAAGGTTAAGGGTGGGGGAGCTGTTATATCCACTGAAGGCTTTGCTAACTGGAGATGACCACCACTGTAATTCAGGTGCTGTGATGATCGTGGATGCACTGAATGTAGGGGCACTGCTGGTTAAAGATACGGATGCTGATGTTGTTATAGCAACCTCAATCCCCCCCCCCCGAACAACATCTTTTCTTTGAAGCTGTGGACTGCATTGACCCTCCACTCTTAGTAAAATTGTTTGTTAAGTGTTATTATCACAGCACAAGTTAAAAACTGTAGTGCTGCTACAGCAGTGGATGCTAATATATATGAGATCTGAATATTAGCGAGTACTACCCAGACTCCTTTTTTTTTACTCTTCGGTCTGTGTGATGTCAGTGATGTGTGTGATACTACGCTTAATGTGGACACAGCTCTGGCTGTGAGCGCTGAAGCTCCGCCCACCTGTTGTTCATCGTGGTGTCTGAACAGCCAGTCAGGAGAAAGCTGGATTAAGAGGAGGGGGTGATGTATTAACAGGGCTTGTTAGAAACAAAACTGAGGGGCTTCTTCAAGGCCAAGTATAAAATTAATAAGGCTTAACTAATGATGCAAAGCTACTCTAGCAGAATCCAAGAATAAAACACACAGAGCTGAAAATGAGCCTAATAGTTCCAATTTAATGCAAAACTCTAGTAATGTGTTCCATTTTTATTTTAGATTTTTTTCTTCTTCAAATTGCAGAAAATACCAAACTTATCAATAAAGCAATTGTGCAAACAGTCACTGTCCACACATCCAAAGCCTGATAAACCCATATTTGAAGTACAGACTGCATATCATTGACGTAGCTGTAAAATAAGGTTTGGTTGGGGTGGATGTAGCTCAGGAGGTAGAGCAGATCATCTACTAATTAGAAGGTTGGTGGTTCAATCAAATCTTTGTCATGACTGTTATGCATTGACAACTAGACACATTATGAGTGTGTCCTCAGTTCAGATCCACCCTGTGCACAAGTCTGGGCTTCAAAACTGGACTTGCCAAGTCAGTGCATTGAGGTGGTTCCCAAACTTCTTCTAGCATGGACTCACTTCAAAAGCAACAAAAGGAGTACCCTCTGTCTTCACCAACTGTATATAAATCCTCAGCTGAAAGAAGTCCCAAACAAAACTGGCCTTCAATCCAGTCTCTGTAATGTTTGCAGAATGTTTACAGCGCCGTGCCGGTTGGGGAAATTACTCAGCGTTTCTTTTTTTAACCATATGTTTGTGTGTTACTTGATTAACAACTTCAGTGGGAACCAATGGACTGGAGGCTGTGTGCCACATAGAGAGCAGGGCAGCGAGAGACTGCTCTCCCGTGAAATCTGTTTACATTAAAGAGGGAAAAAAACTCAGAGTCTGGAGTTATTATTATAGATGGAAATTAGAAAGCGAGGTGATATTGTTAGAGCCGCACAGTTCACATGAAGAAAAATGCGGGGTGGATGGATAGGTCCACAAAACACCGAACTTAAACAAAAGAGGCCACTCTGCGTTCAATAAAAGCTTTAATGGATATTTATTTTTAATCACAACTGATGAAAGTGCATCAATTATCATAATCGTGTTGATAAAAATGCTTTCTTCTCTGAAGCTAATAAAAATGTTCCCCATTTTATAAAGTTTCCTAACCTCTTAACATCCACCGATGACCCATCTAGGGTTAGGGTTAAGTTTTGTTTTCACTAAGGCTAAATATATTGTGGCATTGCTGACTTCCCCTAAAAAGATTTTCTATTTGGTTCTTCAAGAAAGGTGAAAATATTAGAAAAGCAGGCAGATATCACCAAACCCTACACTTAACCCTGATCTTAGATGGGTGCCAATGATCTGGTGAATGTTAAGAGCTCTAAGGACTTTTACAGAACGCCAAATTTTCAAGCTTTTACACTGTGCAGATCCTCCTTGCTCCACCAATCATAATTTGGCTGCAAGTCTTGTTTCCAGTTTAAGAGTATTAAGTGTCTGGCTAGCAGCTCCTTGTTAAGTGGGATACCAAAAACAGGAAGAAAAAAAATAGATCTAAAGCCATCAGTACCTTGTATTTTTGTACTGTATCAAATATTTGAGCTTAAAAGTTTATCATTTTGGGGTCTGATTGCTACTTATAGTTGACCAATTCTCTTAAAATCACAAAATAATATATTTCAGACAGTCTAGTGTTATTAGAGTGCATTTCATTAGATTTGCTTAGTTCTTGGAAGAATGAAAACTTCAGGTCAACATTTATCATCATTCCATTTTTAATTTTTTGAGGTGAAATTGAGTCAGCAAGCGTGTCTGTGTGTTTAGACTGGACTCCAGCGTAGTAATTGAACACTCCACCCCGGCGATGTGGAGCAGCTGCAGAGTGCAGAGCCTCAGGTTTATCCTCATGTGCTGTAAACAAAGTAACTGCAGTGATGAACTGCACTGCGGGTTCACCCTCAGCTCCAGTCTCGACCGTCTGACCTGCTCGCGTCCCAGCGTCCGGCCTTATTGGAACAAATGTTTTGTTTAAATAATTGAAGGGATGCAAAATAACATGAATAATTACTTGCCTGCACAATTTGTGTCACAGCGTATTAGCGGAGATGCGCCCGTGCTTGATTTGCTGGAGCTTGAAACCAAAAAAACAGAGCTTTGACTGTTTGTTTGGTTTGTTTGCAGGCTATGTTGGAGCTAAGCTTTCTAGGGTGCAGAACAAATGTTTCGGATTTGGGGGATAAATGCTGTCATCGAATAGTTGCTCGAACAACACATCCTTCAACTAAACACTCGTATTGTTTGTTTTTTCATATTGTTTGACATGAGTGAGAGACGAGTGCTGCTGAGATATCATGCAAGACGTTTTCTATTTCAAAAGGAGAAAAAGAGGTTGGAGGTAAGTGGAGGGTGGAGAAAGCGTACACGTGTAGGTCAAGTTTCACCTTATTCCTTTCCAATATTAAACACATTTAAAAAAAGGAACATTTTCTAGGTCATCTACGACATAACAACGGTGATAGTTCAGTTATATAGTGTAGGGAAATTGAATTCTCTTCGTATTTTTAGAAAACGGATGAAAAAAGTTAAGTGCAGTGCTAACAAGGAAGCTAGCAACAGCAACTGTTAGCTTAGCACAATATCTGAAAATAGGTAGAAAAACGTATTTTTAGATATCGGAAGGATTCGAGATCCTTGTTCCTTCGTTCAGAAGCTGCTGCTTTGCCCTGTTTCCTGTGTTTGTGCTAAACAATGCTAAGCTACCCTAAGCTACATCATTGCTTCCATGGGCTCGGCGTCAGTCTGCCCATATAACTTTGCAACATCGAGGATAAGTTGCATTAGTTTAAAGTAGCTTGCTAATGTAGCGATGTAGCTTGCCATCGCCAGTGTGTGAATGTGTGTGTGAAGGGAGGAAGACTGAATGTAGTGTAAAGCGCTTTGGGGTCCCTAGGAACTAAGTAAAGCGCTATACAAATACAGGCCATTTACCATTTTTTACCATTTTATTTATTTTTAAATGACAAACTGCCAACATGCCATGTCATCTCTGGCTGCCACATCCTGATCCTGGATCTGCCGTAGGCTTCTTCCTGCTAAAAGGGAGTTTTTCGTTCCCACTGTCAGAAGTCCCAAAAATTCAGAGAAAACAGGTTTTACATTGCCCAAACACTCCCACCGTGACAACTTTGAATCCAGATCCCAAATCCTAGCAAACTATCGAATCCAAGTCCCACCCTCCAACACACCTGGCAAGTATAAGTGCCAGAAACCGAATGTCCTCAGAGGTCCTAACTGCATTCTGCTGGTCTGCTGACAGATTTAGTTGAAGAGCAGTGTATTATTGCAGACAGTAGACCGACTGCATTTGGCCTCATTCTGTATTTCTATTCACTTCCATCTTGCTGTGATTCCAGTATGGGTTTATGCTCTCCTCCTCCTCCTTTTTTCCCTCCATTTCTTTAAAAAAAAAGCTATCATTTAAACATGTCATGGGCAGTGTTTACCTGCAGTGAACCTTGATTGAGGAAGCCTGTGACTTTACACTGATGCCCTTCTAATCTCTATGACTGGCATGCTAATTTCTCTGACGCTGCCATTCAAAACACAAACATGAAATGTTGGTTTTAGAACTGGGAGACCTGGTAGAGTGAATTTCAAGTGCTTATTCAAATATTTCATTAAAATGTAAATTTTTACAACACCGTACGTCTGGCTGTGCACAAGGCATGACTTAAGAAGTTATGAAGTTATAGCAGCATTTCTCTCTCTGATGCCAATTAACTGCGTATGGGGTGGGGGGTCTGATGGGAGGGGACCGGGGCTTAATGTCCTTACCTTGTTTTATCGCCGCATAACAGCGCGCCAGCAAACGCATCGCATGCAACAGGATTTTCAGATATTGACAGCTGAGATTGGAGGCCTGGACGGAAAAACGAAAGAGTGCATCAAACAGGAAGCCTCCTGAAGATTGGTGGTTAATCAATTCTCTTATCTCTCTCAAAGTGCAAATGAAGTGATTAAAATTAAGTTTAGTTCAGGCCACACAGCCAGCTGCTGGACGTGCAGCTTTATCTCTCCGTCAAGGCTGGAAAACATCTCTGAGGTTCAGTCGGGGTGATACGTGGATCTTTATTGTATGTTGGAATGCATATACTCAAATATCTTCCTTTAAAAACCAAAGAGTAAACTCTTCTCACACATTTGTTTGTTTATTTCACAACACACGTAGTGGGCTTATTGAAGAATAAAATCATTTGGCCTTACTGGACGAGTTCAGTAGATCTTCAGTAATCCATCAGTTGGCTCTTTTAACTTTAAGTTAATTCTTATAATCAGATGAATTACTGAACCAGGCATTTTGATAAATAATGTTCATGTTTAACCTCCTGCACCAAGAAATAAGGATTTCTCCACAGCCTTTTCAAATGTACTTTTTTTTTAATTCACAAAACTTAATTTGTCAGAAAAAAAACTTTAAGTGAAGTGTCAACTTTCCATAAGTGCTCTTTCATCTTTAAGGCAGTTATGCTTTTAGTGACGGATGTGTGCTCCTCACGCACTCATGCTAATTGAAATTTTATTGACTAAAGTAAATTATATATGTTGTATGCACATCACCGTACGTATACTTCTTCGATCCTGTTATGTCTGCAGTCAGCTCCTCAAACTCAACCCTGTATTTTAACATACAACAAACAAACTACAAAGCTAATAATCAGTGACGTGGGATTAAGCGTTGGGGTATTCATCATCAGCGGCCATGACTTGGAGTGTGCAGCTGAAACTGTTATGAAGACCATAACTGAGGAGCTAGCGATGGGCTCAGACACTCAGCATGAAGATAATAAAGAGTTAAAATATATAGCTGGGCAGGTTTAAGTTTGTTTTGAAACATGCTTCACACGCATAAAGCCATTTTCCTCATCAATCACTTATTCATCATCTTTAAGTGTGCGCCTGTCACAAGATGAATCAATGAATAAACAGTGGCATGTTGACATTTAGAGTGTCTATGTAGCTTATACTTTGTAGCCCCCCCCCCCACACACACACACCTACTGCATCAGACGCCGAAACTTCAGCGAGGAGCACCTCCGGGCTCGTATCGCTTGAGGTTCTTCGCTCTCTCCCCTTTTATTTCTTTATTTATTCTCTCATTTTTTAACTTGCAGGGTGGGTGGAGGGGAGTGGGGTGGAGACAAAACGGTTGCAGGTGGTGATGAAAATAAGAGCCATCCATCATTATTTATTAGGCATGAAAAAGATACACAATAATGTAATTTAATCTCTCAGCAGACAATTATTTCCACATATTGATAACGCAATGCGAAAAGTGCCATGAATCCTAATATGATGTTTGCTTTTATTGGTGTATGATACAACCAGAACAAATAATGTAATTGTATCAGCCAGAAAATGTGATTATTTGCACATGCTAACATTATAATACCAATCTGCCGCAGACAATGGTATCATATTATTTTGCTGTGCTTAACTAGTTACAATTTGCATTAAGTTATTATGTCTGGGTGGCAATAAAGACGGCTCTGTCTCCCTCCGGTCGCCGCTTTTCTTAGTTTCTCATTACAGCTTGGTGACGATTTTTAGAAGCTTTCGACTCCAACAGCCGGTGTGATTTTCTGATTTAAAGGGGGGAAACTTTCACATGGTGTTTAAATGCGATTGTTTATACACATCTATATAGCTACTCCCACCCCCATGTGAGCAGCAGCACTCTTTATCTATTTTTTTTGCATGCTGCTTCAAGCACAGGTGACTCTCCAGTGCTCATCCAGCCTGATCTGAGGTTAAAGAAAGTGGCACAATAGACACAATTACTATGCAAATGATGGGTGCCCGAAACAAAAAAACACCTTTTGCATTAAAAAGTAAAATGCTTTAAATATTTGCATATAGGTGCCTCGATTTGGTTATTCGCATCAACATCAAGACGATTAACATTAATGAAGGAGCGGCTTGATGCACCGACTGTCAGGCCACATCAGGCCACCTCTGCAACCTCCTCTGTGTTTTGCATGGCGAGGCATTCACGCCATAGTGAACTAATGACCAAGTCGGCCTGTGTAAAATTAGACCGTGCGTCTACACAAGTGTCTCTCTGACATTAGGAGAATGTTTTATTGATGAGTCATTATTAGCAGTCCAGCAGTGAGGTGAGCTCGATCCATGCCGAAGATGCAAAGTGTTATAATAAAAAATGCCTGCTTAATTATTAATACTCAAAACCTAATCCATCTCTGCACAAAGAATATGTACATATTTTAGTGTCTCATTTGAATTTTTGCAACAAACACACACCTAAAAACCATTAGATGGCCGTGGTAATGACAGGTTTAAATGGGCTGTTTTTTAAGAATTAATGTGTTACTGCCAGTGCACGGCCTGAGCTGAAAGAAAGAGGTCTTCCTGTTTATTCTGTTGCAGAGCGCGCAGCGTCCCACTGCAACGTCCCCGTAGAGAGGCGAGGCGAGCGCACACTGTGTGAAGGCGTCATTCTGCACCGGAGGGTAGAGGAGTGTTTGCAAGTCATTAGTGGTTTGTAAATGATATTTGTTCCCATGTGACATATCATTTGAAATGGTTTCCTAATAATAACACCCACTGATAATAAAATAAGAGGGCCCTCATGTTGTGATTATGCTTTTCATAAATTTGGACTGGAAAGAAAAAGCACAGGGAGACATTTCAATATGAAAAAGAGCTCGAGATATTGATATTGACGCGAGCTCGGATGATACCCTGAATGGCAGCTCAGCTTCGGTTTGACCGGCCGGTGGAAGCTGGAAGAATTTTCAAAATAAAACCTTTTTGTTTTAGCCTGGCTCGGCTTTGCTGTGAATAGAGAGCATCTTTACGCTAAAGCTCTCTGTTCTGTGAGGAAAAAAGGAAAAAAAAAGCTTGAACCGTTGCCTCCTTTCTTAATGACTCCTGACAAATACCCTGTCTTCCTGCGGTGCGTTTCCTGTTCGCCACAGCACAGAGCCGAGACAACTTGGCACGGGACGCAGCGCGCCTGGTGAATAGGGAGCCACGCTGTCGCTCCAACACCGTTCGCCTTGTATTTTATGAAATGAACGAGTGGCTCGGAGATCAATAGGTCCCTGCGGTGAATGCGAACAACGCCGCTGGGTCCTTATCAGGGCCCCGCTGCCAATCTGTGGCAAGCGAAGCCTGCACCTTCCCTGGATACACCATTGGTCTTTGAAATTAAAGTTGACGCCTGTAATCCAGGGAAATGGTCCCTCTACTCTCGCTTAACACCGGTTTAGTTTCACCCCAGCTGATGATAAAGCATGACAGAAATACAGAGCACTATCTTCTTGCTAGGGGTTGATAGGTTCTGCCAGCTTATCAGGAAACAGGCAGCTAACCTTCTTGTGTCTGGCCCGTGGACAAAACTGAGGAGTCAATTTACAAAAGAAACCACAGTGGGTGGCTTGTAAATAAAACCATTCTTTCTGCGTGGAAGACAAAAAGAAAAACTGAGGAGAAAATAACCAATTTTACAACCCACCCAAAAGTGAGTGAATGTATAACACAGGAGGCTAAGCGCTAGTGATAGAGTATATTCATGTAAATCCTCCCAAGCACAGCTGCAGGAAATTGACAGGGATCTACTGGAGCGCTTTGCCTGTAAAGGGTGGGATTTACATGCCTAACTAGGGCTTAACCACCCTCCCTCGAGTTTACCTGTTACTCTCTGGCCTCTGAGCACGCGTCTGGATGTGCTAAGGTTGCACTGCTTATACTTAATGCCTTTTCATCCCCCCTCATATCTGTCAGTCTCAGAAATAAACTCATAAACTCCACCGGGCCTGCTCCGTATCGAAAATTGGTTTGGCGTGACGGCACATCGGAGGTTTTGTTTGTTTCCTGTTCCCTCGAGGCCTCAGAAGTTTCCAAAGCAGCCACAAGATCAGCTCAAGCTAAAAACAAGAAAATACGTGCATACGGCAGGATGTGGTGGACGGCGAATTAGGCCGCGAGGTGCGAGTCCTGCTCCAGGACTGCTTTGTGGGTAATTGAGATCACATTAATTCATGTGTTCCTCCTGAGGAGAAAGTGCAAGTCTTTTCCTTTTGGACAGGATGTGGCTTTGGGCAGTTCGGGACGGTGGGCGTTGCTCCTGGGCTCCACAGCCCCTCAGCTGAATCTCGGTCCCTGCAGGCAGATTCGGCAGACCGCTGACGGCAGTTTAGACTAAGCAGAAAAATTGTTTGGCTTTCTCTTTTTTTTTTTGTTCCGCTTTCTTTTTCGTGAAACTTACATCTGTACACGTACGGCACGAAACCCCAATGCCAAAACAGTCTCAACAAAAACATCGAAATGTTTTCTCATTTGTTTTTTCCTCTCAAGCTAAGATCCTTGCAAATGATTAAACACACACACACACACACACACACACACACACACACACACACACACACACACACACACACACACACACACACACACACACACACACACACAGTTAACACTAATTCTATTAATGCTGTCGTCCTATCACACAGGAACCAAACACAGATGCAAAGTGTTCCTTTTTGCCTTGTGTGTTTTGTATTTCCCTCCTCTTCTAAACAATGATTTTCAGAACTGGAGCCGCCGCCAATAAAATTAATGGGAGACTTGCTGAGTCCATACAGGAAGTGGGCTTTTTAAATAAACACATTGTTTCCAAACTAATCCACACCCCATTGTTTACAGACTGGGCTGGGTGCAGACTGGGCCGGTCCACCTCGATTAACCCCCCTGTCAAGGCCACTCCATTTCTAAACAGAGGAGGAAAAAGATAAAACTGTCAAACAGGAGTTCGCTTTGATGTTATTTTAGGGCAGCATTGCAATCTGTTTATCTTTTGTACAGTGGGGCCTACCTGACTTTATAGCATGAATGTATACAAGGCCAGGCTACGGTTGCCCAAGTAACAGCTCACGTGCCATCTTTAAATGAGATGTTAGAGTAAAATAACAAAAAATATATATATATATTAACATTTTGCCGTTGCGATGATGAATAAAGTCAAATCTAATGAAACTGCTACATTATCCAAACCTTTGATAGGTATGCCTCTTGGGCTAATTCAGACTTGAAAATACTGATGATGCATGAGATTGTAATACCCTACAAAAGCAGAGAGAAACCCCAACAATCAAATGATCCTCTATGAGCAAGGACTTGACAACAGTGGGAAGGACAAACTAAATTTCGGGAGGAGACCTCCAGCAGGATCAGGCTCCAAGAAGGGCAGCCATTGTAGTTGGTTGGGCTTTTCTAAGTGGAGCTTGGTTCTTTCTGGTTCTGTGCAGGTTTGTCCTTCCACAGTGATGCCTGTTGGGTTAACTGGTAATTCTAAACTGGCAGTATCTGTAGCTATCAGTGCCGTTTTGATGGACTATGTCAGCTTTGACATCCTTAGTTGGAATAAGAGTTGAAAAAATGGATGGATAGATGGATAAGCAAAACTAGCTTACTGCTTATAGCTAGCTTGTACTTGTAATATTACATCGGTCCTCCTTTTGCTGCCAAAACAGCAAACAACAGAATAAATAGCTGTATTCTCACACTTTTTTTGTCAGAACCAGCATTGGCTTTTTCAGCAGTTTGACCTACAGTAGCTCCTCTGTAGGATCGGACCACAGAAACCAGCCTTTGCTCCCCACGTGTATCAATGAGCCTTGCTTGCCACTGACCCTGTTGATGGTTCATCACTGTTCTTTACTTGGATCGCTTGTGATAGATGCTGACCACTGCAGACTGGGAACACCCCCACAGCTGCAGTTTCCAGTCTAGCAATCACAGGTTGACCTTGTCAAACTCGTCCTTACAAATTTTGCCTCCTCTGAGGACAAAATGTTCACTTGCTCTCTCATATGTCCTACCCACTAACAGGTGCCATGATGAAGAGATAATCAGCCGGATTCACTTCACCTGTCAGCAGTCAGAATATTCTGACTGATCGATGTGTGAACAATCAAGGTAGCCACCATTCTGCTCTTGCAGTCTTGGTGTTTTGAAACCAGATGTGAGGAATGAGGGGTACCAAAGGACACTGATACGGTACTCATACTCAGTGACTGTCAATCTTCATTTTTGACTCCAGTGGAAATGACAGTTTACAAAATGAATATTATTTGATTTATTAATAATTAAGATCAAGTGAGGAGTAGGATAATTTTTTACATAGACTTTTTTTATGGAACCAGACACGCTGCCCCTCGCTGGTCATCAGAAGTAATGCAGGTTTAAGGCATTCATGAACCGGCTTTATAGAGAGAGAAAACACTGAGGTGGGGCAGACAAGGAAAACACACATTAAAAAGTAGCCTCATGATAGTAGTGTCACATACCTATTCCATACAAAAATTCAAATAAGTAGGATTTCTTTAAGAAAAGACTTCACATCTGATCCACGGAGCACCTGCCATATACCCCATGAAATCTCTGAGTCATGACTTTTGAGCCACAAATATGTGCTAACTGGGTTGAAAGTTAGCACATGACTGAAATGATTAGACTTACTGAACTGACAACAAAGTAACGGCTATTTTAAATTCTGCCATACCCAAGAAATTTGGATTTAAAAAGCTGTGAACATTCTTATTCTTAATTGTGACAATAAAAACATGTTTTAGAAAAAGCACAGCCACAAAGCTCCAAAGCCAGGCTTGTTAATATAGATATATACTGAGACAAGTGGTTTTTTTCTAGAACAAGTGGAAGAGAAGTTCTTGATCCACCAGTTCAAAGTGTTAAACAAACAGGAAAACAGAAGAAAAGCCGGTGTCTCTACATTACATCCCACCCAATATGTTGCTATTTAGTTGAATTAGTAACTAAATACAGATTTGAAACAAATATATCCAAATAAAAATACACTGGCAGGCCATGTCAGAGCCAACCCAAGTATCCTGTTGAGAAATAAATATTTGTAATTCCAAAATATTTAAATATTTTACCTTACAGACTAGTAGCTGTGATGTTCCTTCAGAGTCAGCAGCCCAGCTGAGTGCAAAGGAAAGCGCAGAGGAAGGGTAAGCATATCTGTATTGATCTCTGTGGGGAAACTCATTGCCTGCATTTAACCCCAACCTCAGTATTAGGAACAGAGTAGTGTCTGGGGATCAACTCCTGCCATGAGCCAGTGCCCTTGTTGAGGGTGCCGTGACAGGAAAACTAAAGCAGCATGTTTGTGAAGAAAACTAGCGCTTCAACTGCAACGCACGAACTAAAGAGAGGAAACAGTTGCATACAACTGAAGTTTCATTTCATCAAGTACATTTAGAGGTAGGGGATGTGTTGTGATGTGGGGGAAGATCAACTTGGCTCACATGTAAGTTAGCTAGTTAGCATGAGCAGCTACAGTATGCACTTCACAGTGCAGGCTAACGATAACATTAGCTAATGGAGAATTGTGACCTGACTCACTGACTCAATAATTCAAAATGCATTTTGAAAACAGAGCAGTTTGGGGGAGACTGTTTTGCTAGTCAAGGTTTATGTTACATAAATGCAACATATCTGCTAAAAAATAAGTGTCAGGTAAAATAATCAGTAGTAAAAAGGATGGGATATGATATTCCTGCTTCCTAAACTTTGTGCTCTGTGAACAATCATGGGCTGGATGCATAAAACTGTAGATTTATAGCTGCGTCTATGTCCAAAGTCATATTTGCATACATTCTCTTTTGTCATATTTATAAAGCTGCGTATTGCTAGAGTCTGTTTCAGAGGCCTGTCACAGTCTTTTCCAGTCTCTGCATTAACGTCTGACTGAAACTATTTTTTTTTCCCCACGCTTTTTATATAAGAAAAAAAAAGAATGACATAAAAGCCATTATGCAAAAAACTTCTCAACTTTTCAAAAGTGGATAAAACCATTTTTAACATAATTGTAGAAACGACATCTCAGCATCCAGCCCCCGGTTGGCCCCGGCGGCATTTAAGACCAGTCACACTCGAGCTGTGATGGGGACTTGTACACTAAAGCACCTAACGCTACAGCCTGAGAAACATTGCATTATAACAGCACCGATGGAACTGTACCTGCATTTTTTTTGCAACTTTTAAGCAAACCTCTGCTCTCTGAAATCAAATGCACCATTTATGGCAGAACCAGCCACAGACGTTCAGCTCGTCCATAGTTGGCCTCTCAAGTTAAGATGCTTAACCTTATGTGCTCAAGGTTTTGTGGCGTTTGTACAAAAATAAAAAAATAAGTATTTTCCAAGAAATATCAGCATGTTCACTAGAAACTGTTTTGTGTCAGGTTTTCTTACTTCTTACTTTCTTTCTTCCAGAATGAAGCTGGAAGTCTAATTTTCCATAACCAAATATTCACAGAAGTAAAAACACAGCAAGAATACAAACATCCAATGATTTCACATAAAAAACTTTAATAGGACTGTAAAAAAACTTTTTCCTCATGTAAATATTAACTTTATAAAACACAGAATGTCTTCTATTAGCATGCAGGGGCCCTTATGTAATGAATATACTTTGCATGATCAAATTATAAGCCCGAAATTCAAAATATGTGCAGATAACCAGAACCACTCTGTCAACCCCTCTCACTTATCGCCTCCTGCATCGTTTTTTTTTTTGTTTCAAATCCTACCAGTCACTTATACTTCCATTTACATAATGTCCGATGAGAAAAATTTGTCAGAGGGATTGCAATTCATATCTCCGCTCCGTGCGCTCGCTGGCCCTAATACTTCAGTTAGCTACCTCACATTTACATTTCAATCAGTGATTATAGCCTCTCCTCCTCTCACCCCGCGGAAAGTAAATACAGGACTTCAAAATATTGGTCTAAGCTGCATTTTGCAGGGACCAGAGGGACGGCATGAATATTCTGTTTGGTACACATTTGCTGCAAGTGCATCCTTTAATAGCTCGCTGCTCTTTGTGCTGCGCACTGTGCCACTGAAACTGCCAGGAGCCTCAGACGTGCTAAAAGTGTCTCATTTTGGCTTAAAGTGGCCACCAAATGCCGTGCGACGCTGTTTAGTGTCCGGCGCACTCACTATTTACACTGATCACTCTGTTCTGTTTGTTCAGGCACAGATTCAAAGCTACTGCCTTATGTCTTCACACCCTGGGGTTTGTCTCTCGGTACGTTTCTGAAAATGACACTCCAGCGCACGAGCGCACTTCCTGCGTGTTTTCATACAGCTGCAGCAATTAAACACATCGGCGTGGAAAAGGTCAAGCGAGTGGAAAATGTGTGTTTTGTTGGTTTACTGTTAACCGCGACTGTGAGATGAGCGTTTGACATGTTTGTTCCTTGGTGTTTTCGCGTAGATGGCTCTGTTTATAATAAAGGAACAAAATGCTGTGTGTGGTGTGTGTGTGTTTTTCAAAAGCTGACACCCACACAGGCAGCTGCTGATGACAAATGCTGGGCTCCCTGCAGTTGCACTGAAGCCTCGCACAGAAAGCAGGTTATATCTTCACTGTGCTGGAAGCCACAGTAGGAAAGTCTGCTACATTTGGAAAAGCTCACTTCCATGTCCTCCACCACTGGACGCCTGCTGTCTGTTGACTTCTCTGTCAGTGGTAACCCAATATCCAACCTAATGGGGAAAAGTCTGTCAGTTGATGAGTCATGGAGAAGCTCACGATCATTACTTTTTAATTGCTCTCCGAGTGGAGTTTTCTTCGCGTCGGGCCCGGCACTATAAGGTGAGCAGGGAACTGTGAAGCACGGAGGAGAATTGTTTGTGTGTTTTCTTGTTTGCTTGTTTTGGAACGGCTCTGCGACTCATCTATCACGGAGCGAGTAGAAAAAAAGAAAAAAAAGAGACAGATCATAATAATCACACTTTGCCACAAACTGCTCTCCGCGGCCCTCTGTTTTCCCAAGTCTGGTTACACACATGTTGGCTCTGCAGAATATTCAATAGACATTTATAGGAAATAAATTAGGAGATGAATGCAAACCATATGGCATTCAGAGGTTTATTTGTAAAGCCCCTGCATCAAAGCTTTTTCCAGATCACACCATATTAGCTATGTTTTTCCAGTCCAGCAAAATCAGGAAGGTAACCACAGACTTCCCTGATGGGAAACATATGAGCGGCAGTTTGCCGAGACGAGGAGCCTCATACATGGACGAGGCATCATCAGGGAGCATCAGTAAAAACAATTATTCCCTGCATGTCTGGATGTCATATGTCACCCCGGGTTGACTTTTATAGGAGGGGAGAGCGGTGGAGCTGCGTCACTTCTTGGAGAAAACCTTTGTAGCCTCACAGTGCCGCCACCCCCCCGCTAGATTAACACTTCTTTGCATGTGAGGCAGCCTGGATGCCTGTGTGGGGTGTGGGCTTGAAGACAGACAGGGAAGCAAGCCAAGAGGAAACGCCAGTGCCCAGGGTATACACTTCCACCCCTGCATGAGGGCAACCCCCCCGACTTCCCACCCAAGCATTTCATATAGGCCAGACGAATTTACGGTTTCATGCATTTCAGTGTGACAGCAGCAGCCCTCCTGTGTGTGACGGCTCCAACAAGCAGCGGTCTGCTGACACCCGGGGTGGTTTCTCCTTCTTCGCTGTTGATCTTGGGCTCGCGCTGCACACGCTCAGAGGGCCTGCCAATGTCAGACATGGAGCTCCACACCGCCGAGAGTCCACAGCTCTTTACCAGGGAGGTATCATTTCTGCTGTGGAGGCGCAAGATGTCAAGAGTGAGCTTGGTTTGCGGTTGCTTTTCCAGAGCTTCAAAGTCTAGAGTCTGCATTCGATGCAGACTGTGGTAGGATCCGGTTCTTGTCAGCATAGCGTGGGGTCAGTCTCTCTTTCTGCATTGCGCACACACATAAGCTCCCTATGTGCTCAAAGTGATCAGAGCCTGCTGAGGGCCATCGGGGAGTTTACCTCGGGACAGACAGAAAAGCACTTCCAGGAAAAGAAAAGCCGGGGATTCCTGCTGAGGGAAAATGCATCAAAGCGCCTGACTTAAGGCTATAATTAGCCGCCGCGGTGTTTGAAATGTGGATGAAGTCTTTGGAGAAACTGAATTGTTTATTTATTTGTTGTTGTCGTCATTTTTTTCCCTCCAAATGAGTAAATTCACAGGGTTTGAGCGCGCTCAGGTTTGGCAGCGGTGCTGGGCGCAGTTGGTGTTCATTAGACGATTAAGACAAACATTAGAGGTGCCATGTCACAGAAAATTACTTAGTTTGCGGGAAGAAAGTGTTTAATTTTTCCCTTAGTTCTGTCTTTCAGGTTACGTAAGCGATTCAGTCCACTTTCTGATGATGTATGATATCCTAAACTAATACAAATGTCTCCTGTCTAGTAGTCCAGCCCCGCCAGCGCCCACGCTGCTGGCTTTCTTAAAAACCACGGCCTTCAGAAAAAACTTGGTGTTGTCCTCCCTTGAGAGAGAACAGAGGAAAAAAATCCTCTGTTCTGCTGACAGCTCTCCGCTTCACCAGCTTTTTTTGAATAAAACGATTTATAGATATTTAAAAATTTATTGATGTTTTCATGCTCCGTATGTGTGTGCGGAGATTTTATAATAAGGCACATTCGACAGCATGTTCCCCATTGTAAAATAATCTCCGGTGCCACGGATTTCATGAAAAGGAAAACATTACTAACAGCATGAACATTTTTTTTAAGTATGAATGATATTTGCACAAGTCAAACTGTTTCACAGCTCCGGTTTAATGTGGAACCGTGTTCCAACTAAGCACTGCTGTCAGAGCGCGCAGGGACCGCAACCATCGGCTCACATGGAAGTGCTTCGGCTCCGAGCAATCACGGCTCAGTTTACCTTGGCTACTCTATACGTTGCACCTTTGCAGCACCTCATCAACACAACGAGAAACAGAGAAAGTCATTTCTTGGCAGCCGAGGAGCCGCCTCTCAATCGGTGGAAGCACGGCTGCCGTCGCTGTGTGGGAAACATGCGACGTCCCCCGTCGAGTTAGCTTTATCAAATCTTGACGCTGCCATGTTTCTCGACACAGGATCAAATAACATTTAACTCTTATTTTTTTTCTAGCAGATGAAGTCAGTATGCAAAAGCTTAAGAAAAGCCACCTCACCACATGGGAGAAACTAAAGATAACTCTGACAGATTTAAATGTGAAACAGGTATTTGCGCGCTGTCGAAACCAGAAGAAGTGCTTATAAATATTCTCGGAGTGATTGGATCCATAAGGTGGGTAAATTTGTTTCTGTTTTTTCATCTACAAAGGCAGAAGGCAGTAGCAACTGGTTGCTTAGAGAGGCCTGCCAAGTCCAATGATATTCTTGGGCTTAGATCAAGTTTCCCTAAATATGGACAACAGATTCGTGCTTTTAAAAATAACACATTTATATTGTGCCACAATGAAAGGAAGGATATTTGGAAATCATAACATGTTAACACTAAAAAATCCACAAAAAGGACTCCAGATGACAAGAAATCCGTTGAGTTTGTTACTGTGTGCGTCTCATCGTAGCTTCGTGTGTTCATAATAATCGGCAACGACCCACGGGAGAATTGACTTTAGCAAGGAGACGTACTGGCAATTTAACACCAATTTATTTAGCGTTTGTGACACCTAAACAATAACTTCATGTCAGCTACATGATAAATTCATGAATACTGATTCAGTCCTTATGTCAGCTTTCATTAGCCGCGCGTGCGAGCTCGCTATCACTTCTGGTATGAAGCTGTGAAAAAATGCATTTGCACAACGTACAATTGTCGCGGAGAAAAAACCAAGATAAATGTTTTGCTTTTAGTGATGTCATGCCTGTGAATGCATCTGCAACTCAGATGCATTTAAACATTCTTGGCACTTAAAAGTTCTCTATTGGACGTGAGACGCATGAATTTGATCAAATGTGAGGGAAAAGGCAGCTTATCACAACTGATACTTGAATTTTGCTCCACCAGTGTCCTTTTTCATGGCCTCTTCCAGTGGAATTGACACTCTCAAGTGTTGCTTTGCTGAAGGAAGCAGCAGGATGAATATGGAGCTTTACAGGATTATTCAGTGTGATCTGATTTCACCAAATGCAATAAAAAAAAATTGGACCACATTTCATTATTCAGCAGAACAACTCTCCCAAACACAGAGCCAAAGCAAACAGAAAGCTTTTCATGGAGAAGAGGTGGGATATTCTGGCCAAGTCATTCACATGATTTTGATCTGACTGAGCTGCATTCCAAGTGAAAACCAAAGTAAATGAGCTAAGAGTGACTCGGAGCGCATCTTCAGGGAGAATACAAGCATCCGCTGGTCTTTGTGGGTAAAATGTTTAATGAAGTCACTGACTGAAAAGCAATGTTCTGGGAACAGATTTTATTAAATGCCTAAATTTCAAGTAGATTTAGATCTGAAACATCTGGGAAATGTAGCCTTTCTAAACAAACACCGCTCAAATTAAAGCTAAAGTTTGGAGCTTTCATCTAGTATCCAAGATTTGTCATTAAGGAAAAAGAAAAACAGCTCAACAGTTGACATACTTACACTCTGGACTGTATCTTCAAAGCAAGATGCTATATAAAAAATATATATATATATATTTAAATCACAACAGCTGGCTCAAAGTGCTTTATATTGTAAGGTAAAGATCCTACAATAGCAGAGAGAAAGCCCCATCAGACAATCTCCTATAAACAAGCATTTGGCAGTAGTGGGAAGGAAAAACTCCCTTTTAACAGGAAGAAACCTCAGCAGGTAGGGGCGGCCATCTGCTGCGAGAAGAAGCACTCAGTGCATCATAGGAAAATCGCCAGCAGCCTAGATATATCTGAATAACTCAGGGAGGTTTCAGGGTCACCTGATCCAGCCCTAACTACAAGTTTTATCAAAAGGGAAAGTTTTAAGCCTAATCCTAAAAGTAGGGACAGCGTCTGTCTCCTGAATCCAAACTGGGAGCTGGTTCCAAAGAGGAGGGGCCTGAAAGCTAAAGGCCCTGCCTCCCAGTCTACTTAAAGTTGCTCCACATCATCGCCTCTGTTTGGTTTCCTGCGTGTGAACTGAGTTATGTTTGAACCATCGATTTCTTTTTTCACTGAATAATGTGACGCTGAGTGTCCCTTGAATTTCCCTTGATATTGTCTCGCTTATTTGCTCTTCCATTCGACTCCACTTGAACATCCTTTCTCCCCAAATAACAAGCACAAAAAGCACTGATCCTCATCCTTATTTAAACCCCTCTCACATTAATCATCAGTTCATCAGATCACTTGTCTTTGTGTTTGCCTCTCACGACAGATGAGAGTCACCTCCAAATAACGTCTTCATCGCACAAGTGCCGAGCGCAGAAAGTCTCACAGTTACCCGTTTCTTTAACCAATGTTACCATCTGACAGCCTTTCAAAGTCAAACGTAGTGTCTGCTTCAATAATTGAAGCTGTTTGTATTTCAAATAGAATATTTCATTTACAAAAAAGAAGAAGAAGAAGAAGTCATATGTAGAGCAATACCGCTGGATAGACGGCTTTACATTAATGATAGAAAAGAGTTACTGCAGCAGGCGCACCCCCCACCTTTGAAACTGATTATATTTTATGATTAAAAGAATAAAACTAACTGAATAACCCTGAAAAACTCCAGTTTTTATTGACATTTTTTTTTAACCACAGTGGATTTTGGCTTGCAAACAACACGGGCGATTCTGTTATTGTTGTATTCTTTAGATCAAAGGAGGCTTTAATAAGGCCATTATAAATACATCTGAAAATTCACTCTGATATTCAGCAAACAAATCAATACAGGATGTGCACCATTCATTAGTCTTTTATTGCAGCACTGTAGGCCGTCTCTGAGGTACCACGGAATAATGAAGAAAAACCACACAGGGCTTCTGTGCCCCCGCTGTGTTCAAAGTCAGTCATATCCATACTTTATAATTGAAATAAAGGTAATTTCTCCATCCATTTGAGCTGCGCCTTGCATTCTTCTGGTGTTGAATAAAATAAACATGCAATCATCAGGTGGCGTTTCTTAAAGAATAAAGAGACAATTTGTGGTCATTTCATTAGACAGTGGCAGGCTTCGCTGTCCCTCCGTGCTCTGCTGCTGAACCCAGAGGTGAAGCTGCCCTGGACTCACTCATAACTGACTGGCTGACATTTCAGCCATGAAACTATGAATCAGCATGATACACCGTATTGATCTCTTTTACTACCAGTACATTTATTGAAGCCATGGCTCAGGTGGTGCTTGACCAGCACTTTGAGTCCTGGGTGCCTCCACCTGCCGATGTGCCCTCCAGAGTGACCCTGGACCCCAACTTTCTTGTCGACGAAAGCTTAGCTACAGTTAAAAACGGTAATATATTGGTGCAGACCAACACCATATCCTCATCATTTATTAAACAGCCATAGCAAAGCATGTCCCTTAACCTGTAACCTCTGTTACTACTGAAGCACGATGATGGCTGATCTGGCCTCAACGCCCCAGTCCCTCACCACACTTTATTCCTTTGCAATATTGATGAGCTTGTAGCCCCCTTAGTATAGGAGCATGGCCTAAAAGCCCCCTCTCCTGGACCCGAGACCAGTGTAAGAGGGAAGGTGAGTCCTGTGGGCACCATGGGTATCTGTGGGTTATAGTTGGCGGTAAGAGGAAGGAGAAAAATGTGAAACAAGCTTGATATTCCATGAACACCTGCATGAAAACAGCAGGATGGCATGAGACTAGAATCTGTTTGTTAAATTTGATCAATGGAACTCAAACATGGAGACATGGAAACCAGAAGCTCTTTCTTTATTATTCCTGATATATTATGAAACTTCATTTGTAAATTTGAATAAATAAGATGAAGTATTTGTCATTTCTTGTGTTTGTCAAGCATCAAATTGACTTACACAACTTGAAATTACTCCCCTTTGTTTTGCTTCCAGTCTCAGTTCCTGCTTTCTGTGATTACCATGTCATTTTGGTTCCCTGGATTTTATTTTTGGACTTTACTCTGGCTAATCTTGTCTTTGGTTACACCAACCCCCCTACAGACCACCATCACATATGGGAGGCCATAGCTGCTATGATGATGATTTTATTCTCATCAACTGATGACACCAACATAACACTACAATCAAATGAAAGGCCTTCCTCTAAAGTACAGTCTTAGACTTAAAGTAGTGGTGTCATTTATCTGGGGAAGGTAGCCATCTGCTGGACTATGTTCTGCTGAGAATCACTGAACCCTTCATGTAGATGAGCCTTTCATTCATATCACCTGCCTAAATATTGTTGCAGACATCTTTACATGCCTCCTTGGCATGTAGAGCTGTGCGTGTCCTCTTTCAGTGGGATAATGTAGCCTCTCACATGTAGTTGTTTTGGGAATCTAACACAAGTTCAATCTGTCTTGCAGTCAACCTTTCCAGCAAGTTCTTGTGACCATGCCAACATGGTCACCAACCTTATTTTCTTAACTTCCTATTCGATGTGGGGTCACAGTGGGGCTGGAGTCTATTGCAGCTGTCATATTGTGAAGAGATAGCCAGGCTATTGCAGGGCTTCGGGCTTGTCATGGTCCCGGGTCTTCTATTCACTTCAATTTTCTTTATACAGCGCCAAATCACAACAGTCAGTCAGTCAGTCACAACAACAGGAGCGTTATATTTTAAGGTAGACCCTACTTTAATACATATAGAGAAAAACCCAACAATCACATGACCTCCTATGAGCAAGCACTTTGGCGACAGTGGGAAGGAAAAACTGCTTTTTAACAGGAAGAAACCTCCGGCAGAACCAGGCTCAGGGAGGGGCGGGGCCATCTGCTGCGGCTGGTTGGGGCGAGACTCTGGCTCAGTGTTTATGGTTTTTGAGTATTTCTATTCTTTGTTTCTGTTTATTTCTGGTTATACTTTAGTGTTTTTGAGATCTTAGGTTTTGCACTGTGTCTCCTGTATGTTCCACGTGTCACGTCGAGTTAAGTTGTGTTTTCTTGTCTACGTTTGTGTCTCTCCCCAGTCAGTTGTGTCTCGATGTCGATGTTTGTCACTCTGGCCTCTGTGCTCCATGTTAGCTCTGTTTTTCCTGTCAGCCGTATCCCCTTGTCAAATCCGCGTCTCTGTGTTTTGCTTCCTGTTTTACTTTGACAGTCTGTGTCCTATGTCAGTGTATTCTGCTTTATTTCCTTCGTCTCGTTATGTCAGATTAGCCCCAGCTATGCTTCCCTCCTGTTTTCCATTCCCCCGTATTTAAGCCCTGTGTTTTCCTCTGTCCATTGTTGTGTCGTACCATTACAATGCTGTGTGTTTCCTGCTTTTCCTGTGTGTTTTCTTGTTTCTAGTTTAGTTTTTCAAGTGAGTTATTTACAGCCAAAAGAAAGCTGCCTCTTTTAGTTCGCCCTTTCTTTTATGAGTCCAGCGTTTGGGTCCTACATCCTGCCTGCCACATAGCAAATCCATGACAAGGCTAACAGAGAGGCAAACAACCATTCACCCTCACTCCCAGTTTCAGATCTCCAACTCACCCAACATGCATGTATTTGATCTGTGAAAAGAAGCTAGAGTACCCAGAGAAAACATTTGCATGTACAGGGACAACCTGCAAACTTCACAAAAAAAGGCCCCAGCCGGCAGATCCAGCCATTGCTACCTACTGCACCACCGTGCCTTGCCAACCTGCAAGACTCAAAGGATCTGCTGCTAATGTCTTTGTGCTTGATACCACACCTTCAAAAGTTTTGATATCTCTGTGGGTCAGAGCTGAGCTAAAGGATCATGGTGTGGTTTTAATGATGCATTTTGTTAATGTAAAAAATCATTCATTCCTACTTAAATCTTTTGTGGGGTATAGAGTTAGTTCAGTGGATAGTTCCTGGATAAGTACAGATTTAGATACACATTAATATTATATAAAAGGAAACAGAACTTGATGGCTATAATGAAACGAATCGTGTCACTTAGGAGATTTATGAGTGATCTACAGATCTTTGGGCCCATACTGATAATAATCAAAGCTGCGCTGTGATCCTGTTTGCAAGTTTTAAAGTGTATTATTTCAGCTATATTATATTAATATCAATAACAGCATTCACCCAGACACATTTTTTCTGTAGTATGTCTGAATCCTTACACTCCACAACCCCAGACAACACTGATTACAGTATCAGCTTCCTCCCTAACCTACAGCACATGACCGCTACACTCCTCACCTCACTATTGTGCGCTGCAGTGTATAATAAACCTTGTTTGAAGTACATTAACCTGCCTCACAACAATGGTAATGTGCACCCTGAGGGGGATACAGGCGTTATTGACTTCCTGGTCCTGGAATGTTTTTCTCCTCACTGTTAACTGAATTCACTTTTAGTTTGCAGGCACGTGTGTGTGAAGTGGATGTATGAAGGATCCCATTCTTTAAATGTATCAGCAAGGCCTGGCTGCTGATTGCAGTTAGGCCTGGAGTACATTCGGACCTATGAGGCGTTAGATAGCTGCAGTCCTCCAGCTTGAAAAACTTCCTGATTGAATAAACTGATGTTAAAAAAAAGGAATTTAATTTTATTGTCAAAATGTTACAAATATCAATCAACTTCAGTGGAATCTCAGAAAAGTCCAAATTTCAGTGGCTGAGAGGGAACAAAATGTTTTGATTCTGCTAATCAGCTGAGGATTTATGTTGTATTCACAGTGGCACCGTTTTACACAGCGTGAGTTATGTAAAATCAATGATACTGCATTGATCAAACTTTCTTGCCTTTACAAATCAATTTCAATTGTCCAAGAGGGAGTAGGGTTATGAGCCGAAGCTCCTTCTGCACAGGCGCTATCTCCAGCATGTTACACTTGTTAGTTGGATGATTTTGTACTTGATTCAGCTAAAAAATAAATAAAATAAAAGCAGCAGATGGACATGCAGCTATTCAAAGCACAGGTAGATTTGTAAAAATAAGCCTCCTGTCTGAGTGCTGTGATATATACTGGAGATATAGACATATTAGACATTTTTGTATAATGACGCTTCTTTGTGATTTGTGCAATAAACTAAAACTGTACAAATCTAATTACTAAATTTAAGCTTTATATCCCCTCTATGAGCAGCATGTTAGCACAGGCTGGTTGGATGCTTAGACACAGATGTTTCCACTGCCGACTAATTATTCCACTGCTCGGACTGAAGGACGCTCCAGCTACGTGAGGCCAGCGGACTCCATGAACAGCAAGAATGACGAAGGTGTGACTTGACAGGTGCAGCAGGGTCAACGAGACGGCAGGCCGCGCAAACACACGCTGCTCTCGCCGGTCACATTAAGTGGAAACACCTGAGTTACTTCGGAAGATCTCGAGAGTTCAAAATGAAACCAACATATCGAATAAAAACAAACAAAGCGTGGCAGGAAAAGTTGATAATTAACATCGTGATATAATCCTATAAAATTTTAAGTCAGCTCACAAGCATCCAGAATTACTTTAACCTGCATCTTTTTCTCATTTCAAAAATGTCTACAGCTTGTGTTTTCTATTATAAAACGTCTATTTTTCCTTTTTTATCTCATGCCAATTTTGTCTCTTAATCAAGACAGGCTGGGCACGGCCAGGTGTGTGATTAGCTGGTGTTCTGAGTGAATGAGGCGTTATTTGTGCAGCATGAGGTCACGGACTGGTTGTCCTCCAGGAGACAGAAATCTCTCGTCTTCTCTACGGTAGTTGCTCAGCACTAAACAGCAAACAGCTTCAGCAAACTTGCTTATTGTCTGAGTTTCATTTGCTGTTGTGTTACGCACAAAAACAGTTTTGTTAGGATAAAAAAAAGACATGGTTTAGGTTAGAAAATACACGTTCACAAGCCTCTATTTTGAAAAATAGCACAAAGGGATCCTGCCCAAGTGAACTGGCAGTGAGACTGCCCCCAGCTTTGCACGTGGCTGTTGTTGCAGATGTGGTATAGGTATTTAAAAATGATCTGCACACCATTAATTGTGAGGATTTAAGACGATTTCTCCTTTGGGGTGATGCAGTTCACGATACTGAATTCTGATTTGGCTGTAACGGGGATGGTGAGTATCCAGTCGTTAAGTCTGATGTCACTAGCCGTGTCTGGGTCTTAACTCCGCTGCAGGTCCATATATCAAACGATCACTATGGCATTACTGAGAGTTGAAAAACTGTCTAAAGTCTTTCATCTTTAATAAAATGATCAGCGTTCTGCTCTACCAGGTGTAACAATTGAGTTTAACATCCAGGCATCCATGAAAACGTAATTTATGACATTTAACGGAGTTAGAAGTTAGCAGGAAGTTAGCTCGCTAGCTTCTATCTAAATACAATATAGCATGTCCTGACTGCGGGGTTTTGGAAACAAATTAAAACGTACAGCTCTGTTATCACTTCCAGCATAAATGAAGACAGAAAACTAAACAGCAGTGACGTTTGTAGGGTTACTGAAGTTTGGCTAGCTGGTATATAATGATGTGCTACGTGATCGCTAGCGACACAGCTATGTTAGCATAATATAAACAAGCTAACTTTTTTTCCACTCGATAAAAGTTAACGTGAGTGTTCTCAGTGGTCAGGAACAAATGTAGTCGCATGGCAGGATGCTGTAAAAGGACCAAACTTCAGCCAGGAGAACAACTGAGATAATCCATCCACAATACGAGGTTAGTCATTCATATGCATGGGCTGGGCTGTAGCTACATCCTAAGGTTTTAAAAACTGAGCTTAAATAAATGATTAGCGGTAATAAAAGCCGAGGGAGGTCAACAGTGATCACTGACTGTTTTAGGAGCTTTTTGAGATCAAATAGAAGAAAATACAAAACATTAAACATGTTAACAACACAAAAGCCATATTAAACGCAGACTACTTTAGGCCCGGAAGTAGGATTCGTCACGTCATCACTTAACGACCGGATTGTGGTTACAAAGAAACTCTGTTTATGGCTCACATAGAAACCCCTAAGAGAAACCTTTCAAGGTACCGAAGCTGAACTTTTCTCTCCAAAAGTCAACTGCTACCCATATTTTCTTCGTTTGGGTTCGGACTCTATTATCACCGTTTTATCATCTGTCTGTTGTGCTTTTCACAGTCCAGAGCCATTCACTGCACGCTCCTACTGTGCAGACACAAACCGTAGCCTCTATAAAGTCATCGGCATTACATCACGTTAGAGTCAAGCTGTTATGTTCATCAGCTTCTTGTCATCGTCCTTTTCTCTTTGATTTTTGGATGTCATTTAAATAAAAACCAAAAACCACTGTCTTTTTTCCCCAGATGTTTGAAAATTAATTCCAAAAGCTCTTTGTGGAGTGATATAATTTCTAACAGCTTCAGCAGATCTTTCCTTGAAGCAAATAATCCAAATCTGCACAACATTTGGTTAATGTTTTTTTCCCCTTCTGATGGTTGTCTTCACTTATTTTCACTATTTCTATGGGTTTCAAGTCACCTTAAGGATAAAAAGCACATATTTATCCCTTTCACATCAGCATACTTTATTAAAAAAAACACCCTGTTGTTGTAAAAATGTCATTATGCTCTGAAAAGCATTAAAGATTCATGAACGTTCCAACAGAATGCAGTGCATTTGTGGAAAAACTATGAAGTACAATGCAGCTGCGCCACTGTGGAAAGTAAACTTTTGAATCAATTCACGCTTTTAGAGCAAACACACGAGGACAAGCTTCTGAACAGGTTAAATCCACAGAGCTGTTTATCAAAATAAGCAGCCAGTCCAGAGTGGTCAGTCTATTGATTTTCCTGCCAAATATAATCTGTTTCACCATCATAAATCTGTGTCTGACATCTGCACAAAGCCCCATTTTAGCCAAACACTGCCAAGTAAGGCTGTTTATTCACCGATGGCCTGATAGTCTCCATGACAACGCTCACTACAATTAGACAACTGTAATCCCGCCTTCAAACATGCACACAGTTAATTATTTCAGCACAAAGTGAGAGGCAAAACGCGTAGAGGGGAGATAGAGGCAACTGTGGAATCCTGGCCGGCTGCTGTCACTCCTCCTCTACAGTGTGTGTGTGTGTGAGTGTGGGTGTGTGTATACACAGCATAGCCAACCTTTAATGAGGACTGAACCAAAACTAAATAATAGGAAATGAAGGATGAGAATGAGAAACAAAAACAAAAGTGTACAGAGAAGTCTTTGTTTTCAGTATGCGTCTACTGAATACACAAAATACCAGAGTGTCAGTTCACACAAATCACACACACAAGAAAACATTATTAATCAACTACCTCTATCAGCCATGCAGAAAGTTTTGGTTTCATGTGTTTCATGCTTTTACCACAAACAAAGGAATGGAATTCCACTTGTGGTGCTGTGTGAAAAAATAAAAAACCCCGCAGCAATCCGACAACAGCCATTTCTCTCTGGGGAACAAAACCAGGACCGGTTTCTGTGGATAATGCACAAACACACTGTTTATGATTTCTGAAAGGAAAAGTTTTCTGTCTAATTTCGGATTGTTTCAGGACAATACTGCACTGTTATTATTATAGGTTATCATCTCATATATTTTGAAAAAATTTTAAAAAATCTGAAGACTTAATGATTCGCCTTGTTTGAAATTTGAGTACTGCAAAGTACTATGAAGAGAACTGTGTGCCTCAGCACTGGTTGAGGTCCATCATTTGTTGAACACAGACAAGATTTTTGTAGTGCAGACTTCCAGCTGTAAGCTTTGCATTAGCTGTTGAGAAATTACACCTGCTTTCATACAAACACCCCCATTTTCAGAAGTTCAAATGTAATTGGACAAACTGACTTTACTGCAGTTACAGCTTCCACTACAGCTGCTTTAATATAAAATGTTAATATAACATAAAGCAGTTTTTAAACATGTTGTTTTTCTGCTGCAAAGTCGCATATATTAACATTTGAGTCTGTGGGAACTGATTCACTGCCGGAACTACCCCCAAGTGGCCATTTGAGGAACTGCAGTTTTTAGCACTTTATTCTTCATTTTTGATTGGATGTCAATAATAATTGTTCCATCAACAACTGACAGGAAGGTTGTAAGAGTGTAATTTTACAAAGCTAACAAATGAAATATGAGATAAATGTTAATGAATGATTAAGACTGTAATAATTCGGAGAGGATATTTCTCTTCCAGCAGTTTCTTAATATTAGCTAATATTGAGAAATTCCCATAATTCTTATCACAAGCCTGCTGAGGATTTCTATCAGCACTGTAGTGTCTCTTTCATGACTTTCAAGCATGTTAGAAAGTGGAAAACTAGAAAATAACAACATTATTGTTTCTGTCAGCTGTTGATAGATATTTCTGCTACTTTTTAACCTTAATATACTGCTTCAGCTGTAGTATCCGAAAGCACTTTGAAATCCTTACACACTATTCTTTCAATACTTACTTTATATTTATATGGAAAGATATTTGTAGATATATGTAAGGAAAGAGGCATTTTACTGGGATTTGATCATTTTGTTTACATTACACCAGTCTATGAATAAAAAAAAAATCACTTGTAGCTTGGTTAAGGATTTGAAATGATGAATTAACGTTCATCATTGTGGTCTGTTCTGTCAGCCTGTGTTTTCTCAGTTGTTACCTGTGCATGCACTCCTGTTTTTCCACAGGATGCAGCGCCACATGCTTTCTTTCTTCTCCAACTTACTTCAAATGTTGACTCAGACAGCGCCCCGTATTCCCCGGAAGCCCTCAACAAGCACCATTTTCTCCCGCTCGTACCGTGTTAACAGAAAAAACTCATTTGCCATGTATTGTTAAAATTTTTATTAATAGCAATTTATGTCACTCAGACAGGGCCTCTGCAGAGAAAGAAAACATTTGGACCTTGTACGAATCTATCACTCAAGTTGTCAAAAAAATTTGTTCTCATGCAATATAAATAGGCCTCGAGTCTTTGGGTAGAGAGATGGGATCTGTTTCTGTGAGGGCGATGGGCTGGCTGTTTAGAGACTCCCCGTAAAACAGGTCATGCTGTTCACATCATGAAGCCTCAATCACAAACAAATGTTTTATTTAAAGGGCCAAAACGTTGTTTACTCCAGTCTGCTTACTCTCCTTCCCGTCTCTTCCTCTCCCGCCTGGGTGCGCTCTGTGTGTTCAGCACATTTGAATGCTGGAAGCATACTAAGAGGAAACAAAAACACTCCTGACAGGAAGCTCTACCCTGTCATGTAAAGGAACAAATAGGTGGGCATGTAGCTAAGTGAACAAATTGCACTGACGCAGTTTACTAAATGAAGTATTCAGGGAGTACAAATGTGTTAACCGTTGCAGAACTCGGGACTGCTGTAAATAACCTCGGCAGCACATGTTTGCTGCGTGGACAATGCGAGTAAAGTACAAGAGAAGTATCTACTTCGGCTGCATTTGGGATACGGGATGTTAATGTGGCGCTGCAGCCTGTTGGACTGTCAACATTTGTCGGGTTATTGTGAGCATGGTGAAAAAATATGCCTCGTCACAATCCTGCCTCTTGTCCTATTGACAACATCTGTGACCAAAAGCCAATTTTATTGACAAATCTGTTCAGGAGGCGCCTGCTGCCAGTGTTAAACTATTCATATGGTTCCATAATTCATCAGCGTTGCTGTCTCTGAAAAGAGACTTGCACTTGCAGACTTTGGGCAACATATATGGTTTAAAAGCAATGCTACTGCATTTAGATATATTATTTTAAAGAATTTATTTTGTATTTGATCTAATCCACACAGGGTCAGAAGTATACATACAGGCTCAGGTTTATGCATACACTTCCACCAATATTTGGTTAAATGTCCCTTAAGAAGTTTCCCCTCAACCAGATGCTTTTGGTATTTAATAAAATAATTTCCCCCAGGGATCAATAAAGTATTCTGATTCTGATTCTGATTATTTGCTTGGTTCTGGCATCATTCTGTCTGGATATCTGACCAATCTAATTCACAGAGTTGCAGTATACATTTAAATTGATTGGTTTCCTGGCATGGATCCAGCTCTTTGTCTGGCCATAAAACATGTTGGTAACTGCAAATTTAAGCATGCTTGAAGGTGTTAACCCTAGAGCAGGGGCTTCTTCCTTGATTGGCACCCTCTTGGTCAGTGATGAGGTAAAACTGGCTTCACTGGCTAAGTGATGCTCCAACAGTTTCCAGTTCATGGCAAGTTTGAGCCTTGGTGGTTCCTGGGTTGTTCCTGAACAACCTAACCAATTTCCTCTCATCTGAACATGAGAGTTTGGGTCTTCTATGGACTTTGGAAGTTGAGGGCTTTAGTCAGTCATAATCACTGACTGACTACAAGTTAATAGGCCTCGCCAAGTGAAAGGACATTGTACTTATTAAAATGTTTAACACTCTGTATGTATATATTTGAGCTTGTATGTAGACCTTTAACAATGTGTGGATTAGTGTGAATTCAAACTTGGGCACGCAGTTCTTGTTGTTTTAAAGTCATTAAAGATGAATGCTCTACGATCATTCCACCCTGGAAAAAGAAAAATTCAAAGCCCAAATGACCATGATATTCAAGCCCATGACACGTGGCTGCAGACTTCTCATCGCAGTTGTATATATATCGCTCTCATAGCAGTTATTTTAAAATACAGCTACTAGCATGAAGAGCCTCTTACCAGGCAACCAAAAAAGGACTAGTAAGTAACAATGTCAAGCACTTACCTGCCAGAACATTATGTCATTTTTACAGCTACAATTTGGACAAAGCCAAATTAGCTGTTTGTCTAAGTGAAGCTAAAACATTTAAACTAATACTTAAATGAAATTTTAAAGCAATTTTGGAAAGCTATGGGCTAGACTCTTGAATTAGCATCTAGGGGCAGTCGTTTTTGGGGGCTTCACCGACCTGTTGTGACTCCCAAGTTGTTATATACTGATTCTCAGTCAGAAGTCATAGGCTTCAACTTGTAAGACAATGTAGGTTATATGGTTAAAAGTTATAATTGAACTCAAAACTATGATGTTTCCCATAATGAACTTCCATCCTCGGCCTCACCTGCAATCTATTTCTGCCATTTGTAAGTTTTTGTCCACGTGACGGTCAGCACCACAGCAGAGAGAGCCAAAACTTGGACTGTACATGTGCTTATGTTCCACTTTACTTTGATGACATTCGCTTTCAAACACAAAATCTTCCCATCTTCAGCAAACGACATGCTACTCAGAAGCACATTAGAAGCGAGTGTTTCATTAGTGCGGCTGTTGTTGTTGTTCACACTGGAAGGCTGCTGTTTTGCATATGATGAGATGATTGTGTGTGAGGGAACGAGTGGTGCTTAATGTGGTGGACAGTGATCAGCAGCGGCCCCCTCCCCCACCCTCCTCACACCCCCTCTCAGGACCGCGGGCCATCTCATTTAACAACCCCCCCACACACACATTTTTTGGACAGATCGCTGCAGCTCTACAGTAAATGTGTCCTGCCTGCAACACTCACCCAACGCACAGGAGCATGTGTGCTACTGAGGAGTACTTCTAACAGGTTAAAACATCTAAAAAAAATCTTTTTTTTGTTGTTTTTTTGCTTATTTTGTTTGTTTGTTTGTTTGTTTGGATCCCCGTCAGCTTCCGCTGCAGCAGTTGCTAGTCGTCCTGGGGGTTATTCTCATGACTAATTCATGAGATGCTGAATTATGGCTGACAAACAAGAGAAATTTAAATATGACAAGCAATAAGCCATAAAGGTTTGTACTTCAGTGCAAACTGCAGAATGATTGGGGGGAAGACGGGAAGCCTTCGGTTCTTTGGCGCCATGTGAAAATCTGACAACAGCAAGTGACCACGTCAAATACAGCTATACACTCTGTTCCTTGAGGCTTTTGATGTGTTTGTTTTCCCCCCCTCACCACCACCACCGCCACCCTGCCCCCACTCTAACAGAGAAAATATGTGTTCATAGCTGCAGGCTAGCAAGATGGAGTGAAAGCGACTGAAGGGGTGGGAGGGTGAAAACCCAGGCAGGGGTGCCATTCTGCTGGCCAGAGTCTGGCTCTTCACATGTCCTCCTCCAGCACTCACAGCAGCACCACACAGTGAGACAAAAGGTGAAGGGTAGGCAGGTCATCTCACACACACACACACACACACACAACACTTTGCTGCGGAGAAAAAAACCCACCTTTTTTCTCCATCTCCCTCTTCATCTGCCTCTCTCCTCACTTCAACCCCATTCACCGACAGCAGCGCCAAACCAACCTGCGTTCACTCTCGAGCAAACGACGTGAAGGTTAACGGGCCTCTTATCCCGCCTGAAACAACAACAAAAGAAACGTGGAGTGATAGTGGCGCTTTTGAATAGTTCAAAAGATGTCGGCGTGCATAAACCCCATGTCTGTCTTGATCACAAAGGAGGGTGACATGGGGGAAAATAGCACTTCAAATGATGCAACAAGACAGTGGCGACAATTTGCGGGGAGTTGCTGCAAACTGTGATCACATGTGTGAAACAAAGACCCCTTGACATTTGAAATAGATGGTTTGTTTGAGCTAAGATCAATGCTGTTGGCGAAGAAGAAAGAGGATACAACACTAAAGATTTTCTTTTTACTGTTTTTTTAAACAACTTCTTTCTGCCTGATATGTACCTGCTAAGCAAACACAGCTTAACTGGATTTTTTCCCTATTACACTTCTTATTCTGCAAGCAGTTCCTCTACAGGCTTTGAGCAGAGCTTCTCTCGGGGCACGAAACATCAGCATTATTGTTTGACTTCCTTTCCTCCCATTTTCCACGATTTCAAAGGAGTTGTGTTTATATGATGGATCTACAGTATTGACTGAATGATTTCTATATAGCGTGAATATGCAAATATCTTCTCAAACGGTAGAAAATACATATCCTACGTGCAATTATGTAAATTGTCTTTGGTTATTCATTCAGTTATTCACACTTGTATTCGCTCATGCATTCATTTGCTATATTAGGGGCTGGCAGTGATGCCCTGAAAACGGCAGGCTCTCTCCGCAGGCTCTGTGGACAGACAATAGGCAGGGAGAAAATCCCCCTCTCCAGAGTTGTGCTGCAAGTTGACCCGCTTATGGCACGCAACGCCATATGGAGAGCGATTGCTTTGAAGAGGCCTGCACGGCCCTGCTCACCGATACACGACAAGGAGCGCACGCGCGTTCCTGCGCACGAGTACACACCCTTGACCTCACGCACACGTGTGCGCTACAGTTCCACTTTTCTTGTCTCCTGCTGAAAGTCGCACACTGGGATGCTGTTGCTCTGCTACGAATGCAGTCTTATGTTTCGGATCTTTTCAGGAAACAAATGGCACTCTGAATCAAAAGTGTCATCAAATCTCTGCTGCTTAGCAAGAAGAGAAATTAGGTTTTGACAAGCAATATTGGACAATGAGGAAAGCAATCTTCATGAGAAACACTGATGCGGTGAAAGATGGAGGAAAGACATGCAACTCCAAAGCAGATCAAAACAAAGTTTAATCGTCGAACGGTTCTGTTTCCTGCACGAGGAACAAGTAAACTCATAAATATGCTTTCTGGGCCCACATGGGTGGGTCATTGAAAGGATTGATTTCCACGAGGACTGACGTGAAAAATGTACGCATAATGTTCACGACACATGGTTCTGATCAGACTTTTGACCTCCACGTAACCTGCAATCACTAATATGGAGCTTGCTTCCATATGGGGAATGAGTGCTGTATTAAAGGTGACATGCAAAGAAAGAAGGCGAGCTTAGAAAAATAAGGCGCTGAACTGTACTGTGTCATAACTGGCCAGTCACACTGAGATATTTCCATTCCTGAATAGCTTCACTGTATAATGTAATGCACGCTCTGGTGCTGATATTGTGAGTGTGTGTGCGTGTGTGTGCCTTAAGAAGGTTATTTTGCCATTTCTCCCACCTCTACCCTTCTCTCCTGTATCCACTTTAATTCATTAAAACTCGTGCATTAAGGTGGTATTGATTAGTAAAAGCATGAAAAGCAAAGGGGCATACGTAAGCGTCTTGACTAATATAGCAAAGCCTGTGCTTACCAGCTCTAAAAACCATGAAACAAAACAAAGCCCACAAAGTGATAGTGCTGTAGTGCAGCACTACACAGCATACACTGAGGCAACAGTCTAGTATAAAGCATTGCTGGAGGGTGAGAGCACGTCCCGTTGCGATACCCAGGGTGACTTAGAGATATGTTGAGCAGAGGAACAAAGAACAGGAAGGAAATGCAGACGGCACACGGAGCAAGGAAAACATTTTCAAACACGACAGCAAAACACAGCCTCCAACAGTCGTCTGGATTTACAGAAGAAGTTGATGAGTTCAGCTTGTTATTGGTCACCCGGTTTCATCCCTGGGTGCAGCATGTCTCATATGGGAAAACATTACAATGTTTAATTTGTAGTTTAAGTCCATGTTACGCATTAGTTACGCATACATTTTCTTCATATAAAACCACTGCTGGAGATCAGTATCTATCAAATCTGAAACCATTTTTTAATAAGGTAAACACTCTGTCAGCTGGTAATTTGGTAAACTAAAAAAGTAGAACTCAATGGCGCCTAAGTCATTTTAAAGAGCATACTATCAAATCATATGTTGACATCCACAATGTCAGAAAATAAAGTACTGTTTTGTATCTTTATTGGTACTCTCTATGGTATAGCTGTTGTACTATGATTACTTTTTTATGCCTTTGTTATTGATGGGCATGAAGCTAGAACCTTAAAGATGTAATGCAGCAGCTCATTGTAAATGTGATGCGCACAGAGATTTCTCCAGATTCTCAGAATCTTTGGACACGATTATGTTCTGTAGATGATCCTTCATGATTCATTTAGAGATTTAACACTGACCAACGTTATTTTGGAACTGGTCACAGTTTGTACATGCAGATTTTTGCAGACTGGTAAAGCTCTTTAATTCAGAGAAACTCTCTAACGCGCTCTTTTTAAACACAGTCATGTTTCTGACCCTTTTCTAATGAACATAATTAGCAACAAAATATTCCAGCCTTTTCTTTTAAGGTCTACTTACTTTTCTTGCTTTTTGTGCCCCCTCCCAGTCCCCACCTTTTTTGAGACATGGTGCTACCCTCAAAATCAAAATGAGCTAATATTTTTTGTGAGACAGTAAAATCTCTTAATTTAAACATTTCATATACCGTATTTTTCGGAGCATAAGGCGCACTGTCGATTTTTGAGAATATTAAAGGATTTTAAGTGCAACTTATATTCCGATAAATACGGTATATCTTCTATGTTCTATTGTGAATAAAATATGGGTTTATCGTTGCATTCTTTGTTTCATTTACATTTTCCACTGCAGGTCAGCTTTTTCGAAACTGCAGGTTGTAAGAGTGCAATTAATATTTTCCTAATTTGTTTTTTATATGTCCAACACAGAATATCTCCTGATGATCCACCTTTGAAATTCAGACGAAACATTGAAAACATTGAAAACATGGACCGTTTCATGGACATTAATTAATATATGAATAATTTAAATACTTTAAATACTCCCTCCACTATTGTGTAACAGTTTACCAGAGACATGTAAATGATCAATAAATGTGATTTATCTCTTTCTTTATTATCTTCCACGTATCAGAAGGATTGCTTTAGGAGCTCCTAAACACAAAGTGAGGGACATTTAGTGCAGGTTTAACCAGCTGATGTCAAGATCTTCAGTTTGAAGCATATTCAAACTTAAGTTTCTTTTTTTTTCTTTTTCTCACATGACCTATTGACATGTTGATATCGTCCATGTTCAAATGAATGAAGCATTACTTTTTAGTTTCACATTTCTCAAAACACACAAGGAGTGCTCGACTACTTCTAAATATCCGAGCTACACCTGTTAAATGATAATATCCACATCTTTCTTCAGTTCTTCACTTTGTTTGTGTTTGTGTAAGTCACTGTAGAGGGTTAAGCTAATATGAGCACAAACACTCCTTTCACTTGAAACTTGAAGCCATCTTTTGAAGAAAGCCTTTTTTTTTGTTTTGTTTTTTCTCCCTCAATAAGTGCAAGTTGTCCCCATGAGCCACACGCAGGGCCTGAAATGCTCCACGCTCCATGTTTGGGTAAACTGCGTAACAAATTGGAGAAAAAGGCTGAAGCTGGGGAGACAGAGTAAACTCCCTCTTGGACAATAGCATGCTGTATTATTAATACAACAGCATAGGTCCCGGCATTGTAACCTGCTAAGATGGGGAAACATGCTCATCGATGATATCAAGGTGACTGAACACACACGGAGCAGCAGGCCAGCTGCTGTTCAGGCTGCACGGTGGGGTTCACGCTGCGGACTAGGTGCCTGGCTTCATAATTGGGAATTATTAAACAAGGCTCTAGCAGCGAGGTGATCATGAAATTGTATTTCCAGTCTTGAGGGATGAAAGCAAGCAGTGAAATGTTGGCGTTTGTTAGGAAGCGAGGAAAAAAAATTGAAGAGTCTTGTCCTAAACCTCCCATGATTCAATTTCTTTTAAGAAACAAAGGAAATGCATTTGGACAAGCAGGGAGATGGATGATACAGACTGCTGTTGTAAATTGTACAATGTTGTAAATTGTAATCTGGATAAATATTTCAGCAGCAACCGTACCAGCATGATGAAATGCGTGTTGAGATGTTGTCCATTTTTCTAAAAGCGAAACAAGCTAGCACAGACAAACTCAGAGTCAGCTGAGAGAAAGACCCAACGCGTGCGATGACAATAAACCTAATAAACCTGATGTTTTAAAATCATTAAAATAAAAATCATGCATTTTTTAAAAAAGCTGTATTTTTTAATGCAGGCCCATGTTTGACTACCTTTACTAATTAAATATTGTTAGAAGCCAGAAGCAAAGAGAAGGGTGTAAGGTAAGGCATAAAATAAAATATCAAGATGATATGTGGTCCCTCAACAAAGTCTTTACTCATTTGTTTTATTTCCAGAACTCTAAAATTTCCTTGTGATGGAAATGATAATGTGAGCCATACTAGCGGGCGACATGGAATTAAAAAAACAAACAACAACAAAGAGTATTGCATAAAACTTCATTTACAAAGCTGATCCTGTGCGAGTGGAAACATGAACCTCCTGCCTGGGCAGAGCCAACCAGAGCTCACGTGGCTGCTGAAACAACACAAAGAGTACAGAGGAGACGAGAGTGTGTTTTACACGTCGTGCATCACATGCATTTCTACTTGCAGCATAATTGTTAATAATAAACATGTATCAAAAATGATATAAATAAATAAATTAGAAAGGGGCCACGTGGCAAATCCCTTTCTTTCCACGTTCCAGCAAGTGGAAAATTATTCAAAAAGTGTGTTCAACCTACATATATAAGTACCTTTTACACCAATCTAAGGTGACTGTGACAGTGAAAGCATCTCAAACTGACCCTGATGTAAGTGCTTTACATTTTTAAAGCTTTGTCTTCAATGACTTTATAAACAGTTAAGTCTGGCTCAGAATAAAAACTGTCTTTGGGTGAGTATAAAGTAAAGTAAAGGCAATAAGTGTGTGTGTCACCTACCTTGATCTCTTTTGTCTCTCACCATTCGATAAACAAAAAAATCTTTTTATGCCTGATGAAAGGAAACCCCAGTTAACTAAAATGGTTGAAATAAATACTTTCATAAACAGAAATAATTTTCCTTGAGCTTTTATGGGGTGTATTGTTGGGTTCACAGGGTGTCAATTTGTCCCTGACATATAAATATAAGAAAATTGGGTACATTCATTTTATAAAGGAGACTGTAGGATCGCACTTCAAATACAGGCATCACGGCACACGGTGGCAATATAAAAATAAGCAAATAAATAAATAAAACAACCAACAACCTTGCTGTGTTTAACTAAATATTAAGTTAAACTTTCTAAGGGGAGCAAATCAGAAAAGTGTGACAGCCGACACGCGTCTCTGAAATGAGTTCATCTCACTGGAATCATTACTTTGGAGCTGCGAGCCGAACATTTTCCTCCATTGCAGCAGTTTCAAATCACAATGCAATAATATTTTCCAGCATAATCTGAAATGATGTTGGGGTTGGGGGTGGTGGTGGAGGGGGTGGCTTGATGTGGCAAAGGAGCAGTGGATGTTAGTGATTGTCCTATATTGCTCATGCTTTCATGGATTACTTAATTATCAGCCCGTGCCGACGTTCTGCTCTGTTAATGGTAGGCAATATGGCCCTTACCTCACTTAAGGAATAAATTGCATTGCTTCATCTCGCTCCATCTTGTAACGAACACACCCTCCCACACGTATAAACATCCCTTCCTTCCTCTCTTCACTGCTCACGTAGATCATTTAAGCCGGAATGGAATAGTTACTAAAGCAAATTCCCAATGAGATCTGGCGTTTTCTCACAATAACAATTCCTTTAATTGGACACTTCTACCTATTTCCCCGCAACCTGTTTTATTCATCTTTGCAGAAATCGGGGATAAGATCCACATCAACACACGCTGGGTTTATGATTTTGAATCATGAAGAGTGAAACTTCTTAGAGAAATTGCTATTGCCTCAGTGGGAAGCATTGTTGTGAGCAGAGGTTTAGAAGATTAAAAACTATATATATCAAGTTAATCATGAACTCAGTTAGTCAGAGAGTCGTAAGGCGCGGCGTGAAGAGAAAGGCACATCTGAAGGAAGGGGACTGAGAGACAGGCGATACTGTGGGAAAGTGACATCAAGATGTGAGTGTCATTATCAGAGGACATGGTGGCCTTTAAAATGACAAGGAAGAAACAGAAGCAGACCACCCTGCTGTAACAAAAGTAGATTCTTTATATTTGCTGATGGCGCTCAGAGCGCTGTCACATCTTTCAGCGTAAAGATGTCTTTTCCCATCCTAGATGTACAGTCGGCATCAAGCGTTCGTGTATGCACGCATTCGGCAGACAGAGCGATACGTTAGCGTTCACTTGTATGAATACAAACAGTGAAGCCGAATACCCTCCCTCCACTTGTAAGTAGTGGTACGAGTACTACTGTCAGCGTCAACACCTGAGAGCTGCGCAGGTAGTGTGCAGATGGTTTACGAGGCCGTGTTTAGCTGAAACCTGCTGCTCGCTGCTGCCAGATCTGAGAGCACACTAAATCAAAACAATCAGCTGGAAGACACTAAAATGCTCCGTAGATTTGAAGCTTTGGGCGTTGTGTCTCTGCGGGTTCATCACTAAAAGTGATTTCTTCCACTTTATGCACAGGCATTTGATTCATTCTTATTGTGATCAAACCGATTAAAGCAGCTCCAAGCAAATATAGAAAAGAATCACGTACAAAAAGATTCCCCTAAGTGAGAGGCATATTATTTAACTTTAACATTTTTTTTTATTACTGGTGCATTTGTATATGCAGCATGCTAGTGTTGCTGGTTTAGCTTTTTTTTACCTTTTTATGGGCAACTTTATAATTTAACGGATAAAAATGTATTATATTTTGCAAAATAATGCATACACATTATGCATATGTGTGTAAAATCTGCAACGCTTCTACAGGTGGTAGGGTTTTATTCAGTAAAAAAAGCAAATGCTTGGTTACATCCCATCACTGGTTAATTCAGGAAATATAATATTTTAATGGACACTCACAGTGAAGGAAAATGAAAGTTGATGTTAAAGGGATAAAATGTCCCCTTAGAGAATGCGCATATTTACAGTTTGTTACAGTAAAGTGTAATTACGCAGCATGCCCGTAAAGACAGCGGAGATGTGTGTCTGCAGAAGGTGGCAACGCACATGCATCTACAGCACAGCGAGAACAGTGAGAGTCTGACACCTCTCTAAAGAGTCCCGTCGACCTCATTGTGAGCTGCAGTCCCAACAGGAAGTCTCCTCTGTTTTACACTTTGACTCTCGTAAGATTGTGACTCGCAGCAAGGCAGCACAAACAGGCTCCTAAACCCTCTTAATACTTGTTGTCCAGGTCCGTGTGTTTTCCCCGCGCGGGCCTGTTTGGAGTAAATATCCACACTCGGATCCTTTGCCAGAGGATTATTGAACATTAATTACATTAGCATTTTCTCTCTGACAACAAGGTAGCGTCTTATCTGTGATCTTCAAACTGCGACTGGGAACTATTGATCTGGGCCATGTTGTCATTCAGATGATAATTAGGTGCAGGTGAGGGGTCAGCCTCCAATCCGTTTGAACATCTGGATGAGAGTTCCTCAAGGACAATGGGAGCCACGGGGTGCCGCCACTCTTTCGAGCCCCACGTGTCTTCATGTGCCTAAGTCCATTATACAAATTGTCTAATTAATTCCCACATTCCAGCAGTGTGGCCCAACAATCAATGCAGACAAAAGCACTGGGAAAGAGAGCCGTGCCAGAGCCCAGTGTACAGTTACAGTCCAAGCTAGAGGGGATGCACCTGCTGCAAGCTCTCGTCCTGACCTTTTTAATAGGAGAACACACGCATATACACACATATAGAGTTTAAATTAAGATCGTCCAGGAGAAAATGTACATCCACTTTATTTTAGCAATTATTTCACCTGTAATGGTGCAGAAACTGTATGATCAGGTATGACTGCACATATTATTTTGTGACTTTGCCTCTCTTTTTTTGACAATCTTATCTTCTTAAAGAGGGAAAACCATTAACATTAATCTGTAGAGATTCTGGGCTAACAACATACTGTGAGCGTGCCATAGCTGTAGAGGTGGTGCTATCACAGGTTACTCTTATCTATAATTAAAACTGTATTTTAAGGGACATGCAAATGGGAATATTAGCAGCCCTAACATATAACCTTCTCAGTGTGGTGGGGACAGAGTTGAAAAGAACCGTTTTACAGAGATCCCACTCCCCCCAAAAAAAAGTAGTTCACCTATTCTTTTTTTCATAAGTAAATAAATGTAATCTCCACGGGTGCATTAAATTCTGTCGCCGCTGCATTTATGTTATCATTAATGAGATGAATAATTCCGTTTGCACACTGCAGAAGTGCTTACAGCAGAACTTTGGAAGAATCAGCTGAACAAATTGTGTTAGAAATTCCTAAATGATCTTGTTCGGAGTGTTTAAGAGTGGGAAAGATCTCCTGCCTCACAGCACTGTGTACCAAGCCTTGCATGCTTGACCACTTTGAATAACAGTTTGTTAATCCACAGTTCAAAGGAACCCAGGGCAGAGCAGGACAGCATCTGTTGTTCTGGAGAATTTTTTCCCCCGAAAGTATATATAAGCACAGGATATAAAAGAGAAAGGGTTCTTTTAGTCTGTAAATGATTATTGCCTCTAAATTATAACACAAAGAGCCCGTGGCCCTGTTAGCGAGACTGTGTGAGCAGTTGTCGCTACAGGAAACAGCTTATCGTGGTTTCTGTTAACATGTTGCAATGTAAATGAACAGCTAAACTGTACTTGATCCAAATGTGCAAATGCAAAACATAAATGTAAATCAGTGTGTGTGTGTGTGTGTGTGTGTGTGTGTGTGTGTGTGTGTGTGTGTGCGCCTGGGGCAGGATGCAGACAAACAATGCAAATATTGCCCCCTTGTGGTTCATGAGCACTCAAGGGTGTTCCAGCCAGCTGGGACAGCAGAGCCACAGTACCTGTTACAGTCAGATTACAGGAGCTTAAAATAAAGGAAGGTGCTTTCTTAACATGCAGTGGAAAGAGTGACAAGAGGTGTGTGTGTGTGTGTGTGTGTGTGTGTGTGTGTGTGTGTGTGTGTGTGTGTGTGTGTGTGTGTGGCTTTTTAGCTTTTGCATGAAAATTAAAATAAATATTTTCTTTCTGCAACCAAACCTGCATTTTAGGTCCCCCCCCTTTTTTTTTCATATCTCCACGCGTGTCCCTCTTTGCTCCGCTCGCTCCCTCTCTTTCTCTCATTAGAGCCGAGTAAATTTCAATGTCACTTAAAGTCACGGCTGTAATTTATTGGCTCCTTAATACTGACGGACAAAGGTCACGAGGAGCGCTGTGAGGCGTTCTATCAGGTTTATCTGTGCGGGTCATTAACCTTGACCTGGTGTAAATGCACTCCAGTCCAGGAAGGTCCCCCCACCCCCGTTCCACCCATTGCTACACATGCACGTTTCTCCATGCCCCCAAGAAGTTCCAGTCTGCGACAGTCACTCACTCCACTGCCCCGTTAGCTCAAGTGCTTTAAACTTGCCTTAATTGTCATATGGCAGCCAACGCAGCTTTCTTAATTGATCTGACCTTTCACAGCGCTTTCTAATTTCCAATCCCGCTTTCATTGTTCCATCTGGCACTTTTAAAGCGACATCTGGTTGACTGTACTTTTACCCGGTGATCTCTGCACAGATATTTTTAAACTTAATGTATGCTTCAACAGATGTTAGTTTTTATAGGTGAGCGAGGCGCTACGCTGCAACCTCCAACACCGACCCGTGCCCATAACACTTCCTCTCAACAATTCAAATATTGACAGCAGAAATTACAAGCCCAGGTCTCCGGCAAACTCTGTGTTATTAAGTCAGGCTCCTTGTTTTGCTTCCCCATTAGTCAGACAACAATTCAGCCCAGTCTTCTCTAATAACTGGCCATAAATAAAACATCAGCTTTCAGTTTATGAACAAATAAACAAGTCGGTGTCCACACAGGGTTTGTCTTTTGAGTGAGAAGGCAGGAATATTTGTTTAATAAATAATAAGGAGAATGCAGGCATTGGTCAGCGTGGACACTCTGAGGAAAGCAGCCGACTCTGTTGTACTGCACTGTCGGCTCCTCATATCTCCCATCAGAAAAAAGAGTTTCCTTCATAGCTAAGACCCCAGTTGCTTCTTTTTTTTACTCTTTTCTTTTTTTTAAAAAAACTGTGTGATTAAAATGCCTCGCTGCAGAAATGTTATTTTGTAGATCCCGTCTACCATGGGGGATCTCCTGCCCATTTCCACTTTGTCTCCACACGATATCAATAACTCCAAGCTGAAATCTTTCCTACTCGTACATAATCTTGTTTTAACCCTTTCCCTCATTACTATCTTGCAGTGTAACAGACATGTTGTGGACTTCTACATCCCTCTCTTTGAAAACTTCATTTCCTGCTCTGATATTTTTCCAAAAGATAAATTTCCTACGGCCTGTATTTTCATGGGGAAGTGCTCGGAGATGGCTTCACTCGCAGGCTGTTAAATTAGCGCCATATAATCGACTGATTAAACGCTTATTGATTGCAGAGATCTGGATGATGGAGGCAGAGGATATGGATCCTCTCGCCCTTGTATTTCACTCTGTCCTCTGTTCGCGAGGAAGGATAGCACACAGTAAGTGAAAGAGAAGCCGAATCCATGGTTTCTTAAAAAAAACAAACCCTGACTGGTGCTACATTTTGAGAACTGACTTGGTTGAACTTTTGTCAATATTACTGAGCACTCGTCGGGATTATAACCAGCCGCTTTAATGGATGCAGATCTGCGATTAAACGGATTTTGTTTTTACAATTTTCCGTCTATCTGATGTCCAAGCATGCGCAAAATAGAATACAGGGATTGACACGCTGCAGGCTCAAGGTCAGAGTCTGCCGCTCCCCTGAAAGCCTCCAGCCACTGATAGACACGTCTTCCCTCGTGAGCCGTGCTGGAGCGAACACACCACAGAACATCTGTTCGCAAACAGCCCTGATGGAGCCGTACTGACACTGAACGCGCACCCGCCACCCACACCTCACCACCTAATTCCCCAGCTGGGGCCAGATGGCAGGCCGTACCGCTGCTCCCTTCTCTCCTCATCCAGGACAAATCATGAGGAAGAATGGCCTGCAGGTACCGCCCCAGGCGCGGCTGTGCCACTCACCGCTGACCACCCTCTGGTGGCTTCCAATGTTCCCTCCTGTCAAAAGACAAATTGTCCAACAGACTGCTCTTTTATGAATTCACCCTGCGGTCCATTTCTCAAAAGAGGTTAAGGAAAATCCTTGGCCTGAGCTGCTCAACTTTGAGACAGAACTCTATTCTCTGAAAAGTTAAGAGGCCTGGAGACAGAGCAAAGCAAGAGGTCCAGGAACAGGGGGCTATTCTTGAGTTTCTTCACAATGGCTGTCTGTTATACCGAGCCAAACTGGCAACGACGCCTCGCTACGGTCACCGTATGAGGCGCTTGACCTCTGAATTATGCACTTTGCTGCCATCATAAATACGATCGTAGGTGAGCACGAAGAGAGCGCGTTAAATTAAACATATACTTCTAACATTACCAGGCCAGTTTAAAATAGCAAAGCTAATTAATGGAAAGCAAAATAAAGAAAGACTCTTCCCATCTCCTTGCGAGTGTTTATTTAGTGTCAGTATGGGGAAGTTGAACCTAAAATTTGAAAATTTCAAGCACAAATGACTGAGGTTAACCGCTAACACTGCTTCAATTTCTTCTACTGTGCAATAACAAACACACGGTCATGGACACAGACACAAGCATCAATCATCAGGAAAACAACCAGTATCATCTTATCGTCATAAAAACCAGTTGTTCTGTTGTGTGATCCAGCAGCTGTTCATGTGCTCTCTCTGGTTTCCTTCACATGACTGTGGGCTGTTTCCTCTTGCTGGAGAGGGACGGACTATTCCAGCTCTCTAAAGTCATCTTTTTACAGGTGACCCGGTTAGGAATGTCATCACAGATCAGGGATAAGTGTGATTAATCGCCTCTGACACTCTTATGGCACCTTTTACACAGCATTTCATCTTAAGGCTGCACAGGAGAGATGTGTGGGAAACAATATATCTCTGATGACAGTAAAAATCTGCCTCACGGATAACTGCAATATCTGCTCATTTAGCCTTAGTGCTATTTTTGGGGTTACCTCAGGTCTGTTTTTAGTGTTAGTGATCACATCTGTACGAGGGACTTAAACAATAAGTTATCAATGAATGCTATGAAGCCCAGTTAGAAAAATGCACCTGCAGACAATATGATACAGATGCATACAAAGAAAAATAGATGCAACAATTTGCTGAAACATGTGCGAATGTAGTATATAAGGTAAAAACAGAGTTTGCAAAAGTCTAACAAGCTTTAAAGTCAATATGTGGTATGAACACCTTTATTCTTCAACACAACCTGAGCTCTCTTAGACAAGCTTTCTTGTAATTTCTTTGAGGGGTCTTCAGGAATAGTTCTCCAGGCTTCTTGGAGGACATTCAAAGCTTTTCTTTGGATGTTGGCTGCCTTGTTTTTCTGTTTTCTGCCAAGATGATCCAGCACTGCTTCAATACTCTTGAGGTTCAATCTCTGGTGAGACCAATCCATGACTGACAGTCTTCCATTGTGTGTTTTTCTATCTAGGCATGCTTTTACTGCAATGGCAGTATATCTGGAACCATCCTCACCAATTAAATGTGCGATTAAATTGAAATTGAATTTATTATTTCATCAATTCTGATAAGATTCCCAACACCACTGGCTGAAATGCAGCCCTAAACCATGACGCAGCCTCCAGCGTGTCTTACAGACAGCTGTAGACTCACTGTTGTACCTTTCCCACATATTGATGAGTAATTTAATCAAAAATGTCAAATTTGGGTTAATCACTCTATATAAGGCCGTTTGTCACTGATTTCCATCCAGCTTGTTGATTTGGCATACCCAATTCTTTTTCTCAGTTTCCCTTGCTTAAGAATGGCTTCATGACAGCCAACCTTCCAGTGGGATCATTACTAATGAGGCTTTGGTGAGCAACAGATGAATCAGATGAAGGCCAAATGCATCTCTCAGGTTCTGTTATGGACATAACTGCTTATCTGCTGTAGATCGTTTTTAGGACTGCCACGTCTTCTTTTCTATTTCCTCAGCTTTCTTTAAGCACACACTGCACACCATGAGATATACCAGTATTTCAGCAAAACACTAAAATGGACTAAAACACTTTAAAAAGTACTACTTACGCCTGTCAAACTGTTTGCTATGCCATAGTTTTACCTCATTCCATTGAAGGAATTAAAGGTGTGTTTTGTGCCAGGTTGCTAGTGACAAAATCATTAAAAAGGTTTAAGTGGCTAAAAAAAGGAGCTACTTAATAATGTTCTCTGAAAATAATCAGGTACAAGGACTGGACTGAAAATGAGTGAAAAAGCAGCCAATGCCCAAAGAAACAGAAGCACCATCGAGACCAGTATCTAAAATACATAAAAAGCCCAGAGCAGCCAGTCTTTTTCAGCAAACATCCCTCCCGCATTTTCAGGGCTTACTTAAGACTGTATTAATGTAGCATCTCAGTGTGCGGGATCAGGGCACAACACGCAGTTCTTTGGCCGATAGCGGGGTCGTGTAGCTACAGTATATCAGGCTTTGGATACATTTCCAATAATGGCTGCAAGAATTATTTTATTTTAATTTTTATCGGTTAGCTGACATTAGAAAAAACAAGACAAACGTAATGGTTTAACAGTGAGGCATTAGCAAGTTCAAATAAGCAGAAATAAACAGTCTGTTCCTGCAGTAGTTCTAGAGGTTCTCTGTGCTAATTCATTTGGAGATTCATCATAAGTGAATATTCTCAGTATGTTTATAAAACATGTCAGCATCTTGACCAAACCAAACATCTCGATAAGCCTCATTGCCAAAATCAGAATTCGAACGTTATTGAATCATTGTTGTATATTTCGTGCCGATGCCAGCACACGCATGTGGAAAAAAGCTCAGCAGCTGGTTAAATGAATCATCTCAGCCGTACTGAGCTCTGGCTCTGATTTTAGCTCAGCGACACATGCATTCAGACGGTCAGCTGGCCTGCTCCAAAAAGCCACATGATCAAACTGCCTGTACATGATCAAACACGGCTCTCTCAGCTCTCTCCAGACCAAAGTCTCTTGACCCACACCAGCTGTCTGGAAACATTTGGACTAATATTTACACCAATTAAGAACTTCCATAAACATCAACTTTCAAGTAAAGCAGTACAAAAAAAAGAAAAAAGACTCACGAGTTATCTTAATGAGGCGATATGACCAAATACGGTCAGCTGTGGCAAGTTTTGGACAGCTTCTATTTAGATGTGAAACCGCTCTCAACACTTTAAGTGTGTTTACAGCACAAAAATCAGGGCGCAAAGGCGCACTTGACCACGTGGTGCGCTCTTTGAGAAAGAGGTAAAAAACATCTTGAACTAAGCAGGTCCCTGCAGGCGTACGATCTTCACAAATTGCGGTGCAGTTATTTATTGAGATTGCACTAATTAAAGCCGTGCATCGTGGAAGACGAGATGGAGAGGTTGGGGAGGGTGGGCGCATTTCTTCAAGCGCTCACAAGCTTAATGGTGCAAAGAAATTTCTACCTGACGAAGGCATTCCTACCACAGGTCAAACCTGCCAGCACCACCACCAGCAATTTAGCACTCTACTACAAGTGTTTACAATTCACTTTGGCACACTGACTTTTTTAATGTACCTCGTTGCTTTTTGTTTTGTTTTTTAATATTCAGCATGTATTTACATTTAGAGGGAGACACTAAGCCTGCGTGGCTTCAGACTGAGTTCTCAGGGCCACAGTGTGAGTTTGCCCCTGCAGAGCTGTGGCTGAAGCCCACTCACTGTCAGAGTGGAGCCAGCTGGCACTACAGGGAGGGGAGGGATGAAGCGAGGGTGGAGGGCCCGGAGGAGGGGGCTACTCCTCTGCCTTCAATCCCACATGATCTCACTGGTCCTGGAGAGTATATCAGGCAAAAGCAGCGTCATCATTAAAAGCCCATGCTGCAAATCTTTTTAATTATTCTCCTTCCTCCCTAGCCTTTTAATGAGAGGAGTATCCACAGATAATGCGGGTAATTGGACAATGGGATTCACTCATTCAATTACTGACCACTGAATCTGCTCATGGGTAATTCTCTTTCTCAGCTCTGGCTTCGGGGCTCAACGTTCTGCATCCTTGTAAAAAACAAAGAACACGGCTGGATACTATGTCGTTTAAATACATTTGCTGGACCCTGTCCAAAAAGCATATTACATTATAATTTGTTTGAACCATGAAAGGGCTGGGATCTAAATACTGTGTGGCAGGCCTATCCATAAAATCTTGCAAAGTAACCTCTGGTATGCAATACTGGCCTTTGCACTTAAACCACATTTTGGCGTTTTCAGTGGGAGACGTACACGTTGAGCGATCGGCTTTTGTTTGAAAGCTATTGAAATCTGAGATGAGTGTACTAGTCAATTTAATGGCCCGCTCTGAGTCTGGCAAAGCAATTTAGCTACAGTCAGAATGCCCAGTGGAATGACATTAGAGTTTCATAACGAAAGGTGGTGGTCATCAAAGAAATAATTCAACGTTCTAGTGAGCTCAGCTTCTCATAAAGACTGGAAACGAGGGGAAACCGCTAACCTGCTTCGCTCCAAACCTAACAAAATGTGTATATACCAGCACTTCCTCTAAGTTCACTAATTAACAAGTAATGTTTTCTGTGCTGGGCCAAATATTATAGTCCATTTAGAGCCTGGACTGTGGCTCTCTCTGACAAATAAATTTATATAAATGGAACAATTAATTTATCTAAAAAGCAAAGCCCATGCAAACTGCTTTAAATCTGTGTTATATCCAACAGCCAGCAGAGGGCGGCTCTTCGGGTTCCAACAAGAAGTCTGTTTGGTTTGAAATCCCTCTGCTATCTTAATATTAGACCTTTCGATCCCTGTTTAAGGTTTCAACCACTAATTTGAAGCCTTATTAAATGGCATTCATGCATGTCATCGATGACATTCATATTATACGCATTGGTATGCAAATAACTACTGTAAAGGCAGGCGGTGTTTGTTGGTTTCTCAGTCATATACACTGCGGTCTCCAGCCTTTTTTGCGCCACGGACCGGTTTATGTCTGACAATATTTTCACGGAAAGGCCTTTGAGGTGTCGCGGATAAATAGAACAAAATAAAACCAGTACCGGTACCTAAAAAAGAAGATTTATTCATAACACACGGGTAAAGACCCAGGGAAACTGAGTTAATGATAAATTGAAAAACTAACGATAAAAACCCAGAAAACCATAAATTTCACACTCGAGCCTCAACTCACGCGGCCCAGTACCAAACGAACCAGTCCGTGGCCCGGGGTTTGGGGACCGCTGATATACATCACTCACGTTTGGCTTTAAAACACTAAGATGGCAACTGCTCTAATGCTCAGTTTGAGGGTTCAAAATGGGACCTTATTAATAATAAATTAGCGTGTCTACAGTCCACGTTTGTGGCCAGCTTGTAGCCATGGTTCAAACACTCTATACTTTGGCTGCCTGGGCGAACGAACCCGGGCTGCACAAACCATCAAATTTGTGGACGAAAATCGAGCAAGGCTAGCTGTTTCCTTATGCTAAGCTAAGCTAACCTGCATGACTGGACTCAGTCTTCTCACCTGACTCTCAAGAAGAAACGGCAACTATACTTCCCAAAATACAACTTTATAGATCTTCAAGGTAAATTATCTTCCTGCTGAACAACTCGGATCTCACGCACAGCCCACAGTGACTTCTTTAGACAGATATTTATGGTTTTCCTAGCTGACATGGGACTACAAGTAGAGTAAACACTATTTCCTGGCTAAAAAGGGCATCTGCTTCCCCCCATCTGGACCCAGACTTAATGCTCAATTGAAAAAAGAAGAAGAAAAAAAACCTCTGGATAAAGGACAGCTAACTGAGTGAATTTCAAACCTGAAGGCAAAATCTACAAACCACAGCGAAAACACCAGAGAGTGGGAGAATTCCCCCACTGATCATCCAATTTGGTTGATAGCAGTGTGTGTGTGTCTGTGTAGGGGGGAGAAAAAAAAAAGGGAAAACAGGGAAAAGGAGGAGAAGAAAAAAAATCTCACAGGAATCTTCCATCACCCTGCTTCTTTGCAACGTCCCACATTGATCCAGCACATTAATCATGAGCAGACAAACAGCGTGTTGTGTCTGTTGGTAATTGTGACTCTCAACCATACTTAGCCTATAGCTACTCTCAACATGAGCTGATAAACCACTCTATTACTGCAGCACAATGTAGGACACGTTCCATCAGTGGCAGCTTGAGAGCAAAGAGCTTCCTGCAGCAATATCACAAAAGGCAGATTATCTGCGCTCGGTAATGGAATAAAACACATCCTACCGAGGAGAAGCTAAGATATTTTCTCAGTGGCATTGCTCTATTAGAAGAAAGTGGTCGAACGCAAAGTGTACGAGGCTGCCACTGCTAGCTTTCCTGCATGACGCTCGTGTTAACAACCCCCACCCTTCCCTTGTGAAATTCACACCTCCAGCTAGAGTCATTATCATAATTGTTACCAAATACTGTAACTCCCAAGTTTTTAATTGCTATACCATTAATTTCCAATCTGAACGCTTCTCTTGCACAGTCAATTTCATTTCTAAATTGACATCCCCACTCAAATGATTTCATATAAACACACTGATAAAAAAAAAAAAAATATCTCAAGGGCCAAATATGCAGACAGAAGGTGTGTGTTTTTGTGTGTGTGTATCTGTGTGTGTGTGTGTGTGTGTGTGGGGGGGGGGGGGGGGGGGGGGTACAGTCGGGCAAACTATATCAAGAAATAGTCACTACCCCGAGGCTTTAAAACAAACGCCCTCCACATCATGCATTATCTTCTCTTCTGCACCACAAATAAACCGAGCTTTGCCTCGTTTCGTCTCAAGATAAAAGACCAGTCGTCGGGGTATGACGGTGAGGGCCAACAAAATGAAATAATAAACCATTCATTAAATCAAGCGCACAAGTGTTAACTTTTATAATAAAAGATTCTGGAAGTTTAATTAATAGCAGTCGTTAGCGCTCGTTTAGAACTTATCGATTTAAACATAACAATATGTTAAAATAATGTATCCTGCAACAGTCATCGCCCTCCCTCGACAGGGGCCTCTGCACACACCACATTGTAATCAACAGATTGTTAGACATGCATTTTCTCGGCCAATGACAAAGGCTGATCTATAGGGGTCGGAGGGAGCGTTGGTAATCCATCCATTGCTGCAATTTATTATCTTATTTTAATTGTATACACAAACATTGAGGTGATTTAGGTGACACTGTGGAAAGATGAAATCCGTTTATATTAAAAGGGTTGCTCACCCCTGGAGCCCGCTGCCAGCAACACCTTTCAATGGCTGCTTTTAACAACATGGTTATTGTTTTATTGATCAGGGTTTTATTACAAATTTGACACCCATGTTATGTGTTAATCGAACCGCATATAATTTTTTTGACACATATTTTACGAGATTATGACTGCAATTAATTTAATAACTATTATTTTTTCGGTGATTTCAGTCTTAACGAGGTTTGTGGGAGAGTGCTCCATCCGTCTTGGCCGTGTTGTCACTCACGCACGGCGGCGCAGTGCTTGACCTTAATGGAAGCCACGGAAATGGCCAATCGAGCCGGCATCCGGCACTCCCCCCCAGCTCATCGCTGCAGCCACCTTCTTTTGTTCTAGGAAGTGATATCACTATTAAGGAAGCCATTCACAGCCATATAATTTCTCCTTTCTACACTTAAAGGCTCCCAGCTTATGGGAAAATTATACAACTCACCTTTTGCTCAACAGTACTTTGAGGATGTGTCATTTTTCAGGCGGTGTACGTTTAACCTGGGAGGAGGGGGGGAAAAAATAACCATTTTCCACAAAGTGAAGAAGGATTGATATCTTTTCTTGAAACACAAATTATGCAACATTGGCTTTGCGCACAGTAAATCAGGGCAACACGGACGGCTGCTGATGGTACGTGGGCAGTTAAAGCAGAACGGGGGGACGGGGAACATAACAACACGTCAAGCTGAGATAAAGCTCGCACCTCTATAAAGGCAGACCCAAAAAAGGGGGCCGCTGTTGGTCAATAGGCTCCATCTGTGCCTCCTCTCATCTCACAGAAGTGCACATCTGCTGAACATGGCACAATTTATCTATCAGAAGAATTATTAATTAATAGTTCATCTCATCCGGTATAATTGAGGACAGATCTGGAATGCCATTAGCTGTGATAATAAAGGGAGCGATACCTCCCGCCCACCTGAGCACACGGGGAAAGCCTCCTCTCTGCTTCGGCTCTTTGTGGCCTTGTCAGCAAATGTATTCTTTTGCGCTGAGCAGTAGTTAACAACTTATAGGTTTGTCAAACCAATTTCATTCTTTTTAAATCTTCATAGCAATTATCTTTTTGCATAATCAGTTTCAGGACCTTGGGGGTCTACTGGGTCTTGTAACGTCTTTAAAATAATTGTTCAGATAGTAATTTGAAGTTTTGTGGAAATTGCTTAATAATCAGATACTAAAGTCAATATTTGGCTGAGGAACTAAGTTGTAGATGGAAAAGACTTCATGGGGCTCCGGCAGGGAAAAAGGAGGACCGGCTAAAAATAAAAAGACATCACAAGTTGGAGCCAATTCAACATAAAAGGCTGTATGTGTGCATGCTAGAGCGTTCCAGAACACGTGTGTGTGTCAGTGGGTGTCCGTGTGCATTCTCATTACATTGTAGCCATGTGTAAGCCATGCAAGAGTTTGGCCCGAACAGGTGCACTTTCAGGATTCTGGAGGCACGGCGCAGATAAAACAGCCCCATTTGAACTCACATTAATTCTCCATTTTAACACGCCATCAAAAGAAACACCAAGATATCAGTGGGAATAAAGCTGCATTATCACAAAACATTAACAGCTGTTGCGGACCTAACATGGCGGTTATCTACTTCGAGCGTTTGAAAGATATCCAAGTCAAAGGAGGGGAGGCCTTGATTTTATGTTTGTCCCAATTCCCTTGTAATGAGATGCATCTGAGTCTGTAGTACTGACAGTAATGAGAAAGATAAAATGACAATGCGTAAAAACAGAGCCGGCATATCAATGACTTGCCAGACGGAGCTCTCTCTTTCTGATGTATGGCGGGACAAAGCAAGCACGAGATCCATGAGCCAAAACAGCAAGGACAAATAAAAGAAAATACAGGTCTAACGCAGTGCACCCCTTGACTCCTAAAGTATATATGAATCACTCCCCTTATTATCACTCTGACACAGCGAGGAGCTTTGCTTTATGAATGCTACTTAAGGAGCATCTCATAACGTGCACTGACTAAACCCAATCATAATCTGTCTTGCCCAATAACAACAAGACAATGCTTTACAGAAAACGTCTGATGTCATATCATCATTACACTAATAGCAATAGCAAGGACCCGGGCTTCTCTTAGCCCCACCCAATTATTCATTTTAAACGGCTTATTGGTGAGAAAGCGTCAATGATCAATTCAAGCATTTAGCCTGTGGAGCGGGGCTTGAGTCGGTGCCAACATTGATTATCTGGGGGAGCAAATTGGTCCGTAATAATGGGTATTTCTCATGACGCATGTGTGAAGCAGCAAAGAGTGTTCATTTTATTTGTTCAGTGTCAGCGTGTACTTAAAGCTCAGGTTAATCATCATTTATGCCAGAATGAATGTGATTATTTTCTGTTTCGTTATTACCTTCGTAACCGAGCGAGACGGGTTGTACTTGTGAGGCTAACTTAGGAACCTTTGGTACCACTACAACAAAGACCTGCATCACTGGGTGAAGAGTTGGCTAACATTTATGAACAGACGCACAGCCTTACAAGCAAACACACTAACGATGAATAATTCGAAGAAGTCTCAAAGCGTAGCGTCATGCCTGAAATTGAAATTTGTAGCACAGTGGGCAGCTCGTGATCCAAAAACTTGCCGGCATAAGTGGATTTCCCTGATTTTGGATGGCGTTAAATAGCAATACAGTGTCATCAAAGTCGGCCTCATCACTGATGGGGACGACAAGGAGTACAGAGGACTGACTCAAGACTTTGTGGACTGGTGCCAGCTGAACTACCTCCAGATCAACGCCAGTAAAACCAAGGAGCTGGTGGTAGACTTCCGCAGGCACAAGCATTCTCCACTGCAACCACTGAACATCCAGGGTATGGACATTGAGGCTGTGGACAGCTACAGGTACCTTGGTGTTCATCTGAACAACAGACTGGACTGGACTCATAACTCAGACGCCCTCTACAGGAAAGGGCAGAGCAGGCTGTACCTGCTGCGGAGACTCAGGTCGTTTGGGGTGGAGGGCCCACTCCTGAAGACCTTCTATGACTCTGTGGTGGCTTCTGCTATCTTTTATGGTGTGGTCTGCTGGGGCGGCAGCATCTCTGCTGGGGACAGGAAGAGACTGAACAGGGTGATCCGAAGGGCCAGCTCTGTTCTAGGATGCCCTCTGGACCCAGTGGAGGTGGTGAGTGACAGGAGAATGGCGGCTAAGCTGTCATCCCTGTTGGACAACGTCTCCCACCCCATGCAGCAGACTGTGACAGCACTGAGCAGCTCCTTCAGTGGGAGACTGCGGCACCCACGGTGTGGGACGGAGAGATTTCGCAGGTCTTTCCTCCCCACTGCTGTCAGACTCCATAATAAAGACTTTAACTGAACAAACACACACATCCATACATATGCAATAATACTAAGTGCAATAATCCTTTCTGTCATCGTTGTATTTTTACTCAGTTGTATATAGCATTCGTATTCTATTTTTATCTTTTTGTATATTTTTATTCTATTTTATTCTACTGTATATAGTATATTATTTTATTCTATTCTGTACAGCTGTGTACTGTATTTATTCTTATTGCATTCTAATTTTTGCGTCATAACTTTTGCACTGTCCACTTCCTGCTGTGACAAAACAAATTTCCCACGTGTGGGACTAATAAAGGTTATCTTATCTTATCTTATCTGTCATTTACCTCCAGGTTCATTACATAAAGCTGCCCTTATTGTATTTTTCTCTTTAGTTTGGTAGTTGCTTTTATTTCTTTTTGGAACAGGGCAGGACATTTTATGTAATGGTACCATAAGTAGTTTAATTTAGGTTTAAGTATCCAGTTGTTTCCTGGCATATAAAGAACATGTTAGATCTAATTTTATGTAATCTCAATATAGTCTTATTAGTGCACCATAAAGTGCAACCCTATTTTCCTTCTACCCAAAAAACCCCCACATTCACGAACAAAAGGAAGCACCTGCGATGAATGTTTCCATGTATCACATAGATACAGATGATAGGTGAAATTCAGTAAATCTGAAAAATGGTGGATTTTTATTTTTTAGTGCTAAAGACATTTATATTCTCATATTATTATTGTTATTTATATTATTGTGATAAACGTGTTTGATATGAATAAAAGCAGTCTGTTTACCTTTGTTAGCATCCTTGTTGGTATCCATTGTGATCAAACCAAAGCTATGCAAATTAAATACAGAATATTGCCTGAGTAAAATGAAATAGATTGCCTGAAACCAGTATAGAAGCCCTGAAATCAGAGCAATATGGCCTAAATGTTAATAGAAAAAAAATCTATTTAGCCTTTTAGTGGGTTGAATAACTTCCAGGCTTTTTACGAACACCCCATGGATCATCAGGAGGTCCCAGGTGGTTCCGTTGCCTTAGGAAATGCTCAATTCCTCCACTGTGGTGAGAATCCCCAGTTGGTTTAAGTCATATACTGTTAGACGCCAAGGAATCCAATTTACCCCGTTCCCATATTTCTTTGATTTCCTTTACTTTGTAAGGTCATTTATCTGAAATCTTAATTTGGAAACTGATTTCTTCCCTCTGTGACGAGCAGCAGGAGTTCCTCCCCCCTCACTATCGACTGTCATAAAGGTAGGCAGGTGTCCTTAAAGATGTTGAAAGAATTGAATATAACAGACGTGTTCAATTAGAGCAAAACGATCTCGAAAATGAATTATTGTGCTCTTAATGGGCTGAGGAGAAAACACTCCCGGGAGAACACAAGGTGAGATCTGCTTTAAGGTACATCTCTTTAAGTGGTTCAGAACAAACTGAATATTTTAGGTAAAAAAAGGTGACAATCCACGAGCAAATTTAGACAGGTGATCATCTATAAACAAGCTATTTTTACAGCATCTTTGGCTAATAGGTAATAATATATTACAGCATGTTAAATATGTGCAACATTAACACACCTCAGTCAGTTTTTTCTTAAAAAATATATCAATATCTATAATAATATAATAATATCCTTATATTATTATCTGATATGCATTCAAACAAAAACACCCATTGTCTCGTCACACAGCATAAACCAAGCACCCCAACTGTTTGTTTTTTCATCTGTCATCGCTTATATTTGCACCTTTTATCTCTGGGAGGACAGTGACATCTGCCCATAAGAGTAATCCCAGCACACCAGGATTACCCATTTTAAAATGGAGAGAGGGAATATGACATCAAGTGTCTTCTTTCCTTTGTGTTAGCCAAGCCTCAAGGTGACATGGGAGTCTGCTCTCATCACCAGAGCCAACTATGACACTTACTCTCCATGGGACTCATTAAGGGGCAAAGGGGACCTCTGCACTGGCAGCATATTCAACAAAATAAAGACATTTAACTAAAACCGGAATAAAGAGAGAGAGGACAAAAAAATCAAGTCTTGATACAATTCCATGAAACACCTGGCGGAGCCACACACAAGCACGGAGGAAATGTTGCACTGCCCTTACAAGGTGATCTGGGTGAGATGGAATTAGAGCAAAAATGCTTCCGATGTGGCTGAATCACACTGCAGTAAGGTACCACCAACCAGTGATCAGGTACTTATGACATATTGGAAATCAAGAGATCAATATCATTAGAAAAAAGAAAGATTTTCTAACAAAAACTGCATTTACACATTTTTCAATAACATTTGAATTCAGTTTTATTTATAAAGCACTAACTCACATCAACAGTCGCCTATTATAAAGGCGCTTTAACAGAGAAAACCCCAACAATCAGACAAACTCTACGAGCAACCACCTGGCAACAGTGGGGAGAAAACTTCCGTTTTAACAGAACCAGGCTCACGGAGGGGGAAGCCATCTGCCGTGACCGGTTGGGGGTGAGGATAGGAAGACCGGACAAAAGATACACTGTGAAAAAGAGCCAAGGTTTAATAATGACAATGATTAAAAGTTGTGTGTATAGATTAGGCTTAAAATGTATTTTAAACATAATCTTAAAAGTAGAAAGGGCGTCTGTCTCCCAAAACTGGGAGCTGAAAGCTGAAGGCTCTGGCTCCCATCCTACTTTTAAATATCCTGGGAACCACAAGTAAACCTGCAGTCTGAGGACAAAGTAGTTTAATGGGGTGATGCAGTACTATAAGGTCTTGAAGATAAAATTTGGTTCTGGATTTAACAGAGAGCCAATCAAGAGAAGCCAATATGGGGGAAATACGTGTTCTCTTTTTAGTCCCTGCAGTATTTTAAATCAACTGAAGACTTTTGAGGGTATTTTTAGGACAAACCACTAATAACGAATTTCAATAGTAATTAATAAATGCATGGACTAGTTTTCAGTATCACTCTGAGACAGGTTGTTTCTAGTTTTAGATTTCTCAAAGTGTTACTGGAGGCCGAGGTAAAGCCATTCAGAGTGACTGGTTAGACACTGTGTTTCCAAGGTTTTTAGGGCTGAGTACAATAACCACAGTTTGTTTATTAAAGTTGCAACAATTCATTCCAGCTCTCAGAACCACTGTGACGCTAGCTGTTAGGCTGTAATTAGACACTAATGGCATACTGGCTAGTTCTTAAGCATTAACGTGATAGATATTTTTGTTTTGACTGGGTCAATTTTAAGGTTCATCTACTCTAACCTAAATCAATCTGTTTGTTTTAAGTTGTGTTGATTTGTCCCAACTACCCAGTGACTAAAAGGAAGTTAATAAGAAGGAATTGTTGGTTACCTGACTCATGTACCAGAGCTCATGTTCCTTACCACAGCGGCCTGGGTTCATCTCTGCCAAAACCCCTCTCTCTCCAATTTCCTGTCTACTCTACTCTGAATAAACACCTAAAATTCCCCCAAAGCATCAGCGCTTGTGATGAAGAGTTTGTTACCATTTGAGGGTACTTCTTCCCCCAACTGTCTCCTTAAGAAAAGTCTTATTTATAGCATAATTTCCCTGTTTACCACTTAACAACTCAACCACTGGTAAACCACAAACAGCATATACACCAGTCAGCCACTGGTAAAGTGGTAATTTATGAGCTTGCAATGTTCTGTTATTACACTATGAGGCACCTATGGTAGCAAATATTGTATGTGGAGGTTACTTTCAAGTGCTGCCAAGTTACCTAACCAGTTACCTCTGCTACTATTGCTCCAAACCAAGCACCAAACTGGCAAAAACTCAGTGGCATAACAACGAATCCACCCAATTGACGTCTGCCACACCCCCCTTATTCCAGTCCTTTCAGGCATCAGGGGGGTGTGGAGGAACAGGTGATCTCACCAAACATCCCACAGCACACATAGGATCCAAGGCAGCATCCCAATACCTGAAACTACAAGACAACTAAAGATGTCCCAGAGCAGTTTGGTGGCACGAAAGGGAACTATAACAATGCTTTAATGCCATGGCTTATGAGTATAAACACAGTAACAATGAATCTACGTCAAGAAGGTGTGGGTGAGTATTGGTTCTACAAACTTTAGCAACTGTAAATAATGGAGTAGACTTTAAGTGCAGCAAATGAGGTCAGAAAGATGTCACTTGGACATAACAAATTTGTACCTGAACCTGATCGCACACTGTCACTGGGCTCAGCATTAGGGAAGGCTCTAATAGGGTGGGGTGTCAGCTACAGTGGCTTCTCTGCAGATGCAGGGCAGAGCAGCTCATTTCACAGAGAGCACATTTCAATGGGAGTCAAATTAACCACGTAACCCCTGGAACCTCTCTGACTGCATGATTGACGTTGACCAGCGAAACAAAACCTGCCGCGTCACCGAGAAACAACAAGCCCAAAGAGTGGAAGTATGGTGTTGTCACACTGTCACTGTGTGCTTTTTGAAGAGCACAAGAGCACAATCTCGATTAGTCTTTTGTCTGTCACATCGTATCTGTCATGAATCGCTGTGTGGCAGGCAAGCAGGAGTGGTGGACCCAAAATGCAGAACTCAGACACGGAAGTGAAACTTAAGGCGCAGCTTTATTGCTGGGAAAAACCTCGTACAACCAAACTCACCAAAAGAAAACCAAAAGTCAGAACAGAGGAACCAAGGACTGAAACACTGGAAAGAAACACTAAACTGGAGCAGGAGACCAAACACTAGGAACATAGAAGCAGAACACAGGGATGAGAGACAGGAGGGGAACACACCTGGGAGAAATCACAGCTGACGAGACAGGGGAAACGTAAACTGAGCACACTCACATATGACACAAACCTTCACAATAAAACAGGAAACTCAGACACATGGAACCAGACAAGACATTGACCTAACCAGACAGATTCACAAACAGATGGGGTGACACCATAGACAGAGACAGACTCAAAGGCAGACCAAATATAACACACAGAACTCAAACAATAATAATCATCATCATCATAAACTAGAAAATGATAACTAAAAGCGCTGGGTCACCGACCCAGGACCATGACAGTATCATCGTCACAGCACAAAGCAAACGAGAGGTGGAAGAAGAAAGAAGGCACTAGAAAACTCTTCAGGAGTTATATTTGCACTGAGTGCAGCATAGTGGGAGCTCGGTAGACAAATACTCTCACATCTTAATTTTTCAATTAGCATGACTCTTGTTCTCTAAACATATGCAAACACAGCGGGGCGTCTATTAAAATGCAACTCTAGTGTTGAGCCTAATTAGACTAAATTGGTTGGCTTGTATTCGGAGAAATTCGAATGCAGCTTCTTATCCATGCTTTACCACATGTTTTGCCCCAACAACAAACAAAACAGAACTCGCTGCCTCATGCATATGTGCCCAGCTTCGAAGGAGGGACTGAGTTAGCCTGTCTTGCCATTCTGTTCTAATGTAGCTGGGGTTTTTTTTTCTCTCACATTATTACTATAACATTATAAAATCTCTTTATTGTGTGTCCTGATTGCTTAATAATGCATTTGAATGGGGAATTATAGTTTTAATGTGATATTTCCTTTGATTATGTGATCCTCTGCACTTGCATTTTGCTTCATTATCACTTTGTAGAGGGAAATAACTCAAACTAATAAAATGTTGCTGACTTTGTACCAGTGATGTTTTGATAGGAGCAGATCTCCAGTGGGTTTTTTTGCCAGCGTCACTGGAATATTGGAGAGCCTTACAGCACAGCAGGCAGCAGGCCAAATGGACGCTGTGCATTGCAAAAGGGATGATCTGTCTTGGGTGCGCTACGCTTTGCCGATGTAAACAGCTGCCTCCGCATCCTGGACAAGAAGACTATGTTGCAGCTGGCCGCGTGACGACCCAATCCCAAGAGCGGACCAGCGCACGAAGACGGTGAGTTGCGGTAACACTGTGTTAGACATTAAGCCACGTTAGCCTCAGTTGTGTGCAGCCACATATTTTTGGCTTGAGATAATCAGGTTTGTCATACTAAATGCATTTTTTATCTGTGATGCAATGGACCAGATGGCAGATGAAACAACGCTGAGAGCTGATGCAAAACGCAAAGGGAGTGTAAACGGTGGTGAGGAGAGCTCCACATGGGTTAAAGGAGGTGAGTTGTAGATTAGGTTTGTAGAAAAACAGCTCAGTGTCACTTTGGAGTTGTCACGTCTCTTAGAAATCTCTCTTGTGATGATCCTTACTGTTCCATCACTTTGCTTGCCTTGTGCAGTTATTTGACTTTAGTGACTGTGAACAGCCCTACAGTTTGAGAATGATTTCCCCAACAAACCCCCTGTTTTCAAATCATCTACTGTTCTTTGTTAGTTGCTTGCTTACATGCATTCTTTATAGTCTGTAGGCGATTTTTTGTTGTATACTTCCAGTTTGCATTTAGATTTTAAACATGAAGTAAAATTATCTTCAGACCCACCGCTCGGAGCAACTGTGGGGTCTAATGAGTGAGCGCGGCTCAGTGAAACACTGGAACAAAACCTGAAAAATGCATAGTATGCCCCCAGGCCTTATTTCTCTATCAGTTAATGGTCATGGGCATAGACCAGCTGCACTTCTTACTTAATTCATTTGATAACCCGAGAGCATCATGCTCATTCTCAGCTCAAACAAGTTTATTTTAACTTGTACTTCAAATAGCAATCCTTGCCTTCTTCACTTCTCATTCAATCACGGAGACATGACATGTAAAAACACAAACAATTCTAATGAGACATAAAAGAGTCTCGCATGCTGACAAAAGGTGATAACACGAGACACCATGTTTAACTCTGTTATTTGATGGGAGCAGTTGTTTTTTAAACTAATAAAATCTTAAAAATGGACAATGCGGCCCTGAGCAATGTCCATTTTTATCTCTTCTTCAAGAATTTAGGGAAAACAAATACATTTTATTCACTCTCAAAAATTAATAAATCATCGGGCATTAAATCTTAAGTAAAACACAGAAAGGAGTGGTGAATATTTCATTCGGAATAGGTGGTGAAAAAGTAAACAGTCTGCTGCCAGCAGAGTAATTCATTATTATCTGTATTAATTAACGTATTAATTAACAATAACAACCCCTTCATTCCAGAAATTCCACACTTTTCTGGGAACTACCAGCACAGGCTAGATATGTTTTTATCTTTTCATTGTGTCAGCTGTCAGAATGGGATATGGCCAGCAGCGTTTCGTTTTTCATTTCCAGTTATGTTTATCACTTATTTACTATCTTGCTGAGAGTTCAATGCAAGAGTTGATCCACAAAGATGTGTGGTAACTTTCTATTATTGAAATGTACTGAAATCATTTACAAATCTCCCAATTACTGGATTTCCAAAAATACACAGTTTACACAACATCAGTAATGTCTTTACTTGTGCTTATCAGGATGCAGATTTTCTGTGACTGATGGCATATATATATATATTTATTTATTTATTTATTAGGGGTGCAACGATGCACAAAATTCACGGTTCGGTTCGATACTTTGGTGTCACAGTTCGATATTTTTTCGATACAAAAAAATGTTCAAGCCTCTTTAATTTGTCATTTATTAAAATTATAAATGTATATTTTAACTCAAAAGTACAGTTTTTAAATGTAATGTTGCTGAAACAACAAAATAAAAAAAATAAAAAATCTATCTGTTCGAGAAATCACTCATCTTTGGAAAAGAGAGTTTATTACAGAGAAATGGCTCTTTCCAAAATAAAAGCTATACTATCCGCTTCTTCTGGGCTATATTCTCAGCAGCATATTAAACATATCAGGTCCCCATAAATGGTAAATGGCCTGTATTTATATAGCTCTTTACTAGTCCCTAAGAACCCCAAAGCGCTTTACATATCCAGTCATCCACCCATTCACACACACATTCACACACTGGTGATGGCAAGCTACATTGTAGCCACAGCCACCCTGGGGCGCACTGACAGAGGCGAGGCTGCCGGACACTGGCGCCACCGGGCCCTCTGACCACCACCAGTAGGCAAGGGGTGAAGTGTCTTGCCCATGGACACAACGACCGAGACTGTTCAAGCCGGGGCTCGAACCGGCAACCTTCCGATTACAAGGCGAACGCCCAACTCTTGAGCCACGATCGCCCCGGAGAATCATGTGCTAATGGCTGTCTAAATGACTCTGGTAAAGTTTGTAGCATGCTTGCTTGTTGTTTTTGTCTGCTTCCACTTGTCTTTGCACTAGGATGATGTCGGAGTAAATGTACAGTGATATTCGTTGTGTTCCCACTAGTGCTGTCAGCGTTAATCTCGTTAAAATGACATTAACGCCATAACGCAGCAAATCTCCGTTAACAAGTTACCATGGATCGCCCCATGCGTGGGGCTGGACAGCGTCAACACGTTAACAAGCTAACTGCGCTAACGCACTAGTTCCCACCAGTTGAGCATTGCGTGGCACATCTGACATACTGTTTTACTTTAGTCCATGACGCACTTACCATCAGGGTCATGCTTCACATGAAAACCAAGATAGTTCCAAACGTCAGATCTGAATGAGGATGGGGGAGGTTCAATTTCGTCTAGCGTTGAGGCGGTTGCCATATTGCAACGAGCTTAGCTTCTGTCTTGCTAGCTTGCGCTGCGCTCAGTGGATCTGCATTCGACAGTGCAGCCTAGGCGGAGTAGTCGAACGCCCGATTCACTGAGCGCTCAACACAGACAGCATCGTCAGAAGAAAAGTTGATAAAATAAATAAAAAATGTTGTATTGTTCGATACATACTCATTATGACACCTATGTCCAAATTATAACTACAGCAGACTTAAGAGCATTAATGAAATCAAAAACAGAAGCCTACATGCATATATACTAAGCATCTGACTGTTTTGGTTTAAGGTGGCTGCTCTTTTAGAATTTTCTGCTCCTTGTTTGATGTTTAAAATGCGGCAAAATACTGTGACATCCCTAACACTAGACCATATAAACTATATCTCTTAGCTTAACTTCTTGATCCCCTTGAAAAAGTAGTAAAACTTGCCACTTACTTCTGCAGCATTACATTTTTATGGCTCCAGCTCCACGTCTGTTCACTCTTGGCTATTCTGTGACCATAACTACAAAGGTCCAGAAGAACATCTCTCCATTTTTTTAATTCTCATTCTAGTCTTACATCTGTATGCTAATTTTTAGCTAGCTCTACACAGAAAAAGAAAATATTGTGGAAATAGCCTGCTAGTTCTGAAGGCCAAACTGATAGGCCAAAATCTCTACAAAAAGGAAAAATAAATGTGATAGTGAGAAGTTGTAGGTTTTACAAGGATTTAGGTGCTTTGTTTTAAAGTTTGTGTGTGTAGGGAAAGGATGGGGCAAATGAGCTAACCCTGCTAAAGCTAACCTACGCTAAAAGTTTCCTGTATCACCATTCACGATTAGTGTATGGACTTTAGGCAGCACGGTGGTTAGCAAGAAGATCCCGAGTTCAATTCCACCATCAGGCCGGGGTCTTTCTGTGTGCAGTTTGCATGTTCTCCCCGTGTTTGCGTGGGTTCCCTCCGGGTACTCCGGCTTCCTCCCACAGTCCAATAACATGCAGTTTGTGGGGATAGGTTAATTGGAAACTCTAAATTGTCCATAGGTGTGAATGTGAGTGCAAATGGTTGTCTGTGTCTATATGTTAGCCCTGCGACAGCTGGGCGACAGCTGGGCTCCAGCCCCCCCCCCCCACAACCCTGAAAAGGATGAGCGGTTGACAATGGATCGATGGATGGACATTAGAGTGATGCCCCTACTGTTCACCACCCTAAAGTACTATGAGCAGCTTTACACAAGATTACCTGCAAACCAGTGGAACCAGTTACCTCTGCTCTCTGTACTCTTGCACATATACTTGATTTTGGGACATCTCCAGTACTCCAGTACTTATTTCAAAGACTACAGTAGATGTTGTTTGTTGATTCTTTACTGTAGGATTCATTTGTTTAACATTTCATCTATTCGACAGAAAGAATCGAAAGTGAGGTTCAAGTCAGCAGCTGGAGACTTGATACCTCTACAGAAATGGAGCCTGGGGAGACAAGCAGAGACACCAAGGCTAAGCTGCCTAGAGAGCGTGACGCCTCCGCTGCCCCTCTTTTCTCTTTGAAAATGTACCTAAGGAGATCCTCCTCTGCAGAAACGTACAGCACAGACTCTCTTTCCTCCTCGCAGCAAAGCAACACAGGAGGTAAATGACACCAGTACTTCACTCTACTGTTTAAGTCTGTCTTCAGTGCCACTTCTTTTCTCGAGACGTCATTAAAATTGTTTTGAAATTAACTTTTTATCCAAATACAGCTTTTCTGCTGTTGAAATAAATGATTAATATGCAGGATAATTATGAAAATGACAAATTGCAAGCTTTATGTCTTACTATGCTGTGAGAATGCTTAAATATAGTTAATACAATCAATTATGAAAATGTCTGAATAATTTAGAAACTCAAACTGCAGCAAAAAAGAGAAATATTAATGCAAAAAAGGCCACAAGTATCACTACTTCAGATCCAGATGCATAACTGATTACAACACAGACTGTTTATGTTCTGATGCAATTCTTTTAAACTAAAAAAATTAAATAAAACTGTAATGTTGTAACAATAACCACTGTCTTAAATATGGTTTAATATGCAAGGAAATAGAAGTATGTCTTTTTATTTATTGACAATGAGAAAAGATGTGGCTCTTGTCTTGTAGACGCAGACACACTAGAGTAAACGTCTCACGAGTGATTACAAGCAGTCGAGATGACCAACTGGTCGCCCAGAGGATGAACGTTCAACACCTTCAACCTCTGGATGATCACTTTCAATCTCAGGGCAATTGCACATGTCACCTGGCGAGAGGCAACTTGTCTCCATTCAATTGCAGTCTGTCTCGGATGATTGCAATCACTTTCCGTCAGGCCGACAAAGACCGTGCACATCAAGAGATCGTGTGCAAGCTTCAAGTGTCACAGAAAAATAATTGTTTGCGTGTAATGTTTGATGAAGCACTCCGAAGAAATACGCAAATGCTTAAAGAGAAGGAACAACAGGAGGCAGCACAGATGCAGCGCAAACTCCAAGACCCAGAGAAAGAAATGGAAGCATTGCAAGAATTTATAAACACAGACAGATTGCCAACATGTTGCAAATAAGTGTGAATTAGCCAATGAGCACAGCTCATCTGCAACACATCTAAACTGTACTCAGGTTACATTCCTCTATAAAAGCCTGCCGAGCGCCTTTATCATTTTGTAATTAAACTGCCATCCTGCTGCAACTACATTGCTATGTGTGGAGCAATTATGAACTTTAGCCTCAAATCTATGAGGTTATGGCTGGACTCTGAAAGTAGTGCCCATGAATTTCTGTTTAATTTTGTGATTTGTGGTCTTTGCTGAGTTAAAAATTACAAAGTTATCACAGTTAATCACCATATTATTGATTATAGATACCAGCTTGACCCCATTCAGTTGCATGCTGACAGCAACTGACCACAGTTACAAAGCTGTAGCACTACATACAGAGATATAACTTGGACTCATTTCTACTTCCTACCATATTAAAAGGATATGATGATGAAATACATGTAGTTTGCTCATATGTTGCATCTTATCCATTCACGAGAGTTGTTGTCATTTAGGTTGACACGAGGTTGTTTGTTGTAAAGCTGTATTGTATTGTATGGGTCCATATGCTTGACAGTGGCTGAAATATAGATGTAGACTAAATAAGCTAATGTAGGCGATTCACAGACATAATGAAACTAGCAGCAACAACAGTGGGCACCCACGATTAGTGTCACCAGTTCAGTATGAGATTAAAAGTACAATGTCTTTTTCTCTTCCCGAGTTTTGATGTTCAATATTGATTAAGCAAAAAAGTCTATATCAGCGATCCCCAACCCCCGGGCCATGGACCGGTACCGGTCCGTCAGTCGTTTGGTACCGGGCCGCAAGAGTTGAGGGTCGGGTGTGAAATTTATGGTTTTCAGGGTTTTGATCGTTATTTTTTAAATCGCTTTTATCATTAACACGGTTTCCCTGCGTCTTTGCTCGTGTGTTCTGAATAAATCTTCTTTTTTTGCACCAGTACTAGTTTTATTTTGTTGTATTTATCCACAACACCTTAAAGGCCAGTCCGTGAAAATATTGTCGAACATAAACCGGTCTGTGGCGCAAAAAAGGTTGGGGACCGCTGGTCTATATTATATATTGCCAAAGCAGAGTTGCTCTTTCACCTCTTTGATATAAAATATCCCTTCATCATTTTATCTTTTTAGATTTGTGTCATTAGTGTAACAAGTCAAATTTTGAACTATAACCAGATTTTGTGAATTCTGAGTCCAAATTTGAAGAAATGACATTAAGAATCAGTTCACAGGAATGAGACTGACCCACAACCTGTCTTCTCCAACATGTACTTGAACTAAGATCAGATTGAAACCTCCACATATTTATATAAAAGCTTAGGAGAACAGTGAAGCCTTGCAGAGGGTATACCTTCTCTGAATTCTCTGCAGTGCAAGTCATAAGGTCGTTCCTATGACACTCTTCAGTGAGTAACTGTCTGCTCATGGTCAGTGTCATTTGATGATCTCACACTTCATAGCACCCATGGGGGAACCATTTGGCAAAGCATGCTGGAAAGACACATAGCATTGTCTCACTGTAACCACAACACACGTTGGAAGTGCTCCTGGCAAAGTATACAAGAGAGACTTCTGGTAATTGATTATGTCTCCAAACAGCTTTCCTGCTTGTCTCTCTGTGAGGGAGCGAGGCATGATTTCTTAAATTATGCATGTGTAAAGGAAGGAAAGGGGGCTTTTAAAATCTTATAAGATACAAGTGAAGCCCAGCTCTTATAGGAGCAGGGATGATTTATGTCCCGAGATATAATTTAAACGCTATCTATCACGCATTATTTCAAATAGGTCATTGTAAAAGTGTGAAGGGGTTGCAGCCCTTTATGAAGACAAAAAAATGTATATTGATTTAAAAGAAGAAAAAACACACTACTGAGTACATTATTTTCCTGATCATGTGTGTCTCTCTCAGTTGACTGTGCAGGAATTGTCTTGAACTGTCTCTTCTGTCGGTTCTACGATATGATCCACATGCTACCTGACTCCTGCAAGGGACTCGCCAATCACTGCTGCCCCAGCTACAAACACGTCATTACCACAGCGGAGTCTGCATCCAGCAGTGATGATGACTCATACATAGATTTGGATTGTGGTGTGTTTGGGTCCTGTCATGATGCAAGTGACTGCCTGGAGCTGGCTATGGAGGTTTCGGAAATTTGTTATCACTAGTAGGAAACTCATAATATTCACCAGTAAAAGCAGAAACTTACCATTAAACATGTGACGGTTCAGTGTGACGTGGAGGATTTCTAAGGGCTAAAACACAAATAAATACCAGTGTGATATTACAATGATAATAAACATGCATTATTTATCTGTGTATGCTTGTGTTTATGTCTCCTAAATATATGACAAGACCTGTGTACAATGGAGACTGCCTGTTCCACTTCTTTAAATATTTAAGTATTAGATAAGGTCTACTATCCAGTCAGGTACATAAGTACTTGGGCAAAGATATACTTTTTGACATTTTACCTCTTTACACTACTACAGTGGATTTAAATAGAAAAAAGGCAGACTTTCACCTTTATTTCATTTTATTTAACAATAGTACTTCAATAACTCTTCAGCAATTACATCCTTTTTTCTTTCTTAGTGTCCTGTTATCCAATTCTGAGAAAAAACGGAAGCAGATGCTTGATTTTATGCACCTGTGACAGGGGAAGTGACTGGAACACTTGAATATAATGATTGGCATGGTTCAACTATTTAGCTAAACCACATTATTATTATTAATATTATTATTTTTGAACTCTTCTTGCCAGTTGTTATAAAACCTTACATTATAGCAGTAAAAATCACCACCTACTCTAGATACTGTGTGAGTGAATGCCTTAACAGTATGAGTAATTTAGTGTTCTGCATTTCAGTTTTACAGTATATTCACTATGCAGCAAGACGGCAGCGGCATCGCAAACAATTCAACGGCCTTGAGGCCAGCAAATTCCACTGCAGCTGTGTTGATACACACTCTAACACACCAACAAGCACTCCAACTTCAACACAATAGTCTTTCTGAAGTATGGAAAAAAAAAATCTTGAAGCCTGTCCCCTGTTGAGCGTGCCTATTTCAGTTCAAGTGCCACTGGAAACACAGGAGCTGTTAGATATGGCATTTGTAGAACACTTGTCCTTGTCACTCCCCTCAACCTCTGTTCTCAAAGACAGTTCTCTCAAGTGGTAGATTACTGTTTGGATCTCTTCAGTCTGAAATATGTCCTTGTCACATTATGGGAAATGGACACAGGAGCAACGCTGCTATGCCAGTGAGAACGGTATACAGGACAACATTGTTCTTAAGCATCATCTAAGCATCATCATCTATCCCGGAGAGGTCAGCGTGAGTGCACGGAGACAACACCGTGTTACTGGATTATGTTCAATTACTGCACCAAACATTTGTTTTCTCCCATTACATATAAAGACAGAGTAATCTCACTCTGCTAACGAGAAGACCATTGTAGAGCACTCCTGTTTTGCTGCTGCACACCATGGTAATGGTACTATATTGGTACAGTGCTGAGACTGACTCTTTGAAAGACCTTTCATTGTCATGTTTGCAGTTGTTGCACCCTGATCACTGTACAGAACGTGTCCCAGAAGTCAACTTCAGACAGTGTTTATGAGTCTAAACATCATAGCTGAAGGACAGAGTCATGTACCAGGTAATGTCTTAGTCAGCTAACCATACAGTATTAAAGCTGCTTGGTTACGGCTTCATGGCAAATTTTCTTTGTATCAATTTCACTTGAATATTGTTTTTGTTCCCAAAGTGATTTTTTTATACATCTTACTTTACTGAAAACATGTTTGAATTTAATAAAGTGGTTGATGTAAATGGTCAAAATAACCATGAATTGTAAACTGTAAAGTTAATTGTACAGTTGCAGCCTGTTCTCACTCCTGAGGCGTAATATGCTGATGGGTTGTCAAGTCCCGAGGCGTTCCTGAGGAACGCGAAAGGTCACCTTTTGCGTTCTTATGCTACGTGCCGGGTTATGGATGAAATCCAGTAGAATAACGCTCCCACGGTAATACACGTTCGAGCCATGTAGTCCAGCCCTAACCGGAACCTGTAACCTTAATCAGCACTTTAATGACGTTAGTAGTGTTTTCCAAAGCAATTTAAGTAAAACAAATCTACATGTGTAGATTCATTCCAAACGGTTCCCATGTTCACTCATTTTTCCGATGTTGTAATATAGGGACGTGTTGGGTGCCCGGAAGCGTAATATACCGACGATTTGTCACCTAGCGTAAAATGTTACGCTTTGGGAGTGAGAACGTGTTGACAGTTGCTTGAGATGCTGTAGGTAACCAAATGCATGTGGTACTTTCTGACCTTGAAGAGCTTTCTAGTTACGAGCATTAAAAACAGCAACTCATGACCTTAACTTTGAGATGAACACTTACATAGTTAACTTTAGCTTAGTTTGGACACAAGAATCACCTGATGAGTGCTACTTAAACATTACAAACAGCAGTTTAGCAACGATGACTGAATGATACGGGTGTGAACAGTGTTTACGTCACTCATCACATCGCTGTTAACTCACATGATGCTGGGCATTACGAGCACTATTTTGAGTATTTTCTGGCAACCTGACAGAGTGGATTTCAAAAGAGCCTTCTCTGTAACTGCATCTGCAAAAGAAAAAAAATAACCTCAATGTGACATTTGGTAAAGCCTGAATACCAAAAGCATGAGCTAAACAGATAAAGTCACACAAAACCCACAGAGGACACATAACATGGCGACAAAATTCAATAAACTCCTGTCTGAAGAGAACTTACACGTTCACTCACATTAAAAGCAATGCAGACAAGGACACAAAGACTTGAATCCCCTGATCCTTGAACATTAGCGTATTCCAGCACTGATTTCTCCATTCTACAATCTGTGTTACTAATGCTTACCACACTACTACTACCATGGAAATTATACCGGTTGATTTCATTTCAGATAAAAGTTCAAGTTTTCATGACTCACAGCTTAATAAGAGACAGCAGCACAAGGAAATTACTTTTAAAGGCAAAATATAAAATGTTGCAGTGCATTTATCAGCAACTCTTCTGCATGAATTAAAGCTGTACCCATGACATTGCTAACGATGTGTTAGGTACAGTATTGGTCAATAAGATTAAAGTAGCATAGGAACACTACTCTTCATAGAAGCCAAGACTTGATTGACTGGTAATATTAAAACCAGGTCAGAGAAACTACACAGATAATAACACAAATCCTCCAGATTTCTTTTTTTTAATATGATAGTTTAATTGTTTTGCTGAAAGTTGTTCTTTAGTCGCAGAGTACAAACAAGGATTAGTGTGCATTCATCCGCAAATCATCTGCACCTCCGGGAGGCTGTTTTATGTTTGCAAAACCAGACTGAAACACTTTGAAAATGTTCCAGAAATTTTCAATTTCATTTTTTATTTTTTGGAATTGAATGCTAAGACATGACGAAAAGGAGCTTTTTTTTTTTTTTTTTTTTTTTTTTTAAAGAAAAGGGAATTAAATGTTGCTCCTTTATTTACATGATACTGCTTGCATTTATATTCCTGTGCCACAAATCTAAAAAAAAGAAGAAAAACTTTTCATCACCCGTTTCATGCGCTCTCCTTGTAAGGTTTTGTTTAAAGCTCAAATGTGTTGTATTTTTAGATAGAATAAGTCCTCTGATGAGAATTAGGCTCTAAACCATGTGACTATGTTTGACCTCCTAAAAGCTGCGCAGGGCCTCAGACGGCACCGCGCAGACAAATAAAAGTAGATACTGCACATGCTGTGCAAAATTGCATGTTGCGGGTTACATCTACAGGGAGCACTGCTTGTGACCAATTTTCTCATTACCTGGTGCAGCACAATTACAGAGCTGAGTGCTCTAGCTCATACTGCTCCATAAAACCTATTGGAGGTCCTTTGTGGCTTTTCTAACATAAAGCGCGTCTGCATAAACAGATGCCAGTTTTAAAGCGAAAACATCTGCACATCTTAAACTCACTGGATCTCTTTCAAATTACCTGATGGCTCTGGGAGTTGTGCGGGCTTTAGGAACTCTAATGTTTTTTAATAACATCCAAATGGCCTGTCCTTTACTGGCCAGGTTCAAATGCCGTCCCATCCCGGCCGAGCGGATGTGGACAAGGTCAGGTGGTTTTCACTGCTGCGCAACACATGCGTGCACCTTAATGGTCACTCAGAGGATACTGTTAACCCATTAGCTTGCATAGTGCTCCTCTAGTTCCTGGCTTAAATCAAAACAGCTGGGAAGAGGGTCAAAAAGAAACAGAAATGCTGAAATGATTAAATGTGAAATGGGTTGTTGCTAACAAAACACTTCAAACGCCGCGTGCCGCTCTGCTGTTGTGTTTAGTGACACAAGACTCGCATTAGCAAAGTGATCTAATCGCGTGCTGCTTCGCCATGTTTACATGCATCTCTGCTCACTAATCGGATATGAGGTTTCTTCGCAGAGTTCGGGCCCTGATCGCTTCATTAGTGTGAAGCTGCTCTTCCTCCTGAGCACACAGCACTAATACCATCTCCCTTCAGACACAGCGCTGCAGCCCAGAGTGGCCTCCTGAGGAAGCAGCACCATTAAATATTAATGCCATGTGTTTAGAGGGTTTTTATTTCAAACAGCGGGTTTGTCAGCATCTTATGTGGCGTTCTTCAAGATTAAGTCCATGTGGAAAACGGGGGTCCCGATGCTTTCTGCAGCATTGTGCCTTCAGAATAATTTAGATCTGTTTTTCTAATGGTCTTTCTGTGTTAATATCGCCAACATTTTCCATGATTTTCTTAAGCAAATGGAGCATTTTTAAGTGGGCGAGAGTACTGCCTTCTGTACCTTACAGTGTGCTGTGTAGCTGTCATGAGGTGAAGAATGTTTGGGTTCATTTAAGTTGACATCACTGCAGAAATGTGTTTTTTATAAGCCTCTTTTTCAGTTCCACCCATGATGCAGAAAAATACCATAATGCCCAAGAAAATAACTTTTGAGCGTCTATGAATTACGACGCTGGAAGACAATCTCGAAACATAATCAAGTTCATACATTTCCTTTCTTTGTTGGACTGCTCTGATAAAATAGCGCGAGCTCGTCTAAACGTAATAAAAATCAATCAAAGAATTTGTCATCTGTCCTCATTTGTTCTATTGTCCTAGTTTACATGCCAATTTCACAATTACCCCCTCGAATGAACCTGACCTCGCTTGCATATAGGGAAGTGGCGTATGTGAGCATCCTCCTCAATTAGGTCAGGGGCGTTAATAGTACAGCAGAAAACGAACACTCCCCACAACATCCTCCAGGAATTGCGCCTGACACTACTGACTGCCTTGAATCTATATTTGGGCCAAGCGTGTGGATGTGTGTCACCCAAGACTACCCGCCTAATCTCCGCCACAGAAAGTAAAGTGAGTTGTGGGCCCATGGGCGGAGATCGTCAAGACACAAAGGAATCTCCCAGCAGGCACAGCAAAAACCAGGCCCTGGGCAGGCTTTTATGATACCTTTCAATCAGTGGATGATTCCCAGCTGAAATGACAGGTGATTTGACTCAGCCTGCAATTAATGACCTCATTTTAACAATTAAGAGCAGGGGAGGAAGAGGAAAGCCCCCGAAAAAGACAACGAGTTGAGCCGGGGGGCGAGTTTTGATGCCTCGATAGTGCAAGACGGTAACGTCTCCGCGTGTCAAACGTGACTGGAGCTTGTTGTCGCGGCTCAGGTGACCTCCTCCTCTTTTAAGCAGGTGGAATCCTGCAGGGAGAGCACACAGTGATGAGGAGCAGGCATGGGGAGGGGGAGGCTGTGGCAAGGATAGGGCGAAGAGGTGACTGGAGGGTGGCAAGGGAATGATGGAGTGCATCAAGCTGTGTGCCCACCCCCCCAACCTTCTCCTCCACCTTCTCTTACCCCCACCCCCCACAGCATAGAGGAAATTAAAGAGCTGTGTAGCAGGAGGAGAAGAGGAGAGGAGGGTGGTGATTTAGAGCGTGGCACAGGGGGATGGGGACCCGGCGCATTGGAGTTAATTACTGAATAATGAGGAACAATTTATTGTGTTCTTGTTAGAGACATCAAAATGCTGCTGGATACTGCCTATAGAGAGGAGCATGCCTCTCTCACTCCTTGTGCATCGGTTAAAATGTGGCGTTTAACTCAAAGTCATTAAAAAGCCCCCACCTTGCTTTGCCTTGCCTTATAAAGTGGCGGTGTTGCAGGTCTCCTGGGCAGATGAGGGGTCTTAACACATTGCCCTAAAATACTTCCACTTTCCTCCAGGCCTTCTGAGTGTACACTAAAACCTAATGACATTACCTGAGATGGGCTTCTTCTTGTTTTCATGGCATGCCACAAATCGTCCTGATTTTTAGACACAGCTACAGATTAGTTAGCTTCCTAACAAGGGACGCTATCAGCTCCTAAGCTAGCTAATTAAGACACTGCTATAAAATCTCCATAAGTAAAAAGAAAAACGGTCTCCTTTTGATCTTCTAAATGTTTGAAAAGGACTCATTAACACAACCACCTTTTGCATTTCTAACATTACTAGAGAACGACTGCTAGAAGAAGGAATACCATCCCTGATGTCACACTCTGTCAGGTAGCATGGGCTGAGGTTAGCGTAAATTTTCTTCCCTTCCTTTATTAAACCTGTAATCCAATTTGTTTTATAAATTATATGCCACTTCTAATCCTAGAATACAGTGTTTGCTTATTGTTTTAGTAGTTAACTGGACTTGCCAACAATTGCAGCTTGCGTTAGTGTTGTTTCCTTACATCTGTTTTTTTGCCAACTTAACTTCAAGGCTGTCATCCACACTAAGTCTCATTCAGATCTCCACTGATATTTGTAATGTATAATTTGAAATTGTAGATCAGGAATAATGGTGTATCTGAGTCACATGGTAGCTCACAGGCTAGCTAAATGCTATATCATACCCTGCTTTATAGTCTGAACTAAAAATGACCAGTACTGTTTAAGACCATGAACTCTTTACGAAAGCATTTACTGAAGAAATAAAACAATTGAGAAGTAAGTTAATTTTGTCATAACCTTCCATACAAGTCAAAGCAGTTGCCCCCTGCTGGCCCTTAAGGCCAATTCTATTAAGGAAACATGGAGTTGTAGCTACCTCAGTCATGTCTAAACTAGCAGTGGGGAAAAGAGGCATGAGCAGTATAATCATGTGCATTCCTGTGTGCCTTGGATGGCCCCAAGTTGGGAAGTTGTTCCTCTGACTTGGTGGTCATGTGCTTTTGAATTTTTGAATAGAAATATGTAAAAAAGCCATGAGCATAACAAAGATGTATTTTATACTTAAACAATGTGTCTACTGCAGTTTTCAGTACATAATAAATCATTACAGACTTACCTCTCTACCTTTGTATCACAGTTAGCTACTGCTACTACTTCTAACTAGTCTAGGTAACTGTGGTAGCTCTACAAGACAAAGGTTAGGACCTAACACCATATTAAAATTCAATTTTATCAAGCAATTAAAAGAAAATGCCACATATTTGTACTGTTAATTAAAAATGGCCAGCTATCAGCCAAACTGTTACTTTCACCTGCCAAATTTCTACTCATATGATGTCAACAAGTCAGCACTTCATACAAAATTTTTGCAGACAGAATTTTTACATGAATATTCTCATTCAGGAAACCATTTGTACCCTCAATTCAATGACACAGGAATGCACAGTAGCTATATATATTGATGTGGTTGTAATTTTGTTTGTGTTCACAAAGCACATTATTAGCCAATACACTATATTATTATTAAACTATATACTGGCAAAAATGGAATCCATTGGAGGTCCAGGGAGAAAACCACTGCTGACCAAAAACAACACAGAGGCTTGTCTCACATCTGCCAAAAACCATCTTGATAATCCCTAAGACTTTTGGAAATATATTCTGTGGACTGATCAGACAAAAATTTGAACCTTTTGGAAGGTTTGAATCCCGTTAAAATGAACACAGGATTTTAAAAAAACAACAACAACAGTTAAACGGTCTATGGTTGCTTTGGTGCTTCAGGACCTGGACAATTTGACTGAGAGAACCATGAATTCTGCTCTCTACTAGAAAATTGTAAAAGAGATTTTGTGGTCTTGGGTTTGTGCCCTGAAGCTTGAGCACACCTGGGTTACGCAGGAGAACAACGATATGAGCCACACCAGCAAGTCCACCTTTGAATGCCTTGAGTGAGTTATGGCTATTCACATTCAAAAACCAACCAACGTTGCTCAATTAAAATGATTTTGCAAAGAAGGAATGTGAAAGACTGCTTGTCAATTATCGCAAACCTTTAATTGCAGTTCTTGCTTCCAAAGGTGGCACAACCAGTAATTAGGTATAGGGAGGAAAATACTAGCACAGTAGCCTACACAAAGAACATGATAAACGTTAACGCAAAAGGTAGCAGCTAGTCTGAATATATATTAAGAGAAAACAGCCATTCCAATAGCTCGTTCATACTAGCTTTATGTGTTGACGAAGTTACTTCCTTTTTTGGAGCAGTGTTTGGCAAACCACCAGTTTTTCCCTTTGTCGTAGTCCTAGTGTTAAAACTCATCTATGTGCAAAGTCATTCATATCATACAGGCTTACAGATTACTCATGCAAGAGACTTGTAAATAGCTTTCATGTTGCAGAAGTTTCATGCCAATATTCTTTCATTATCGCTGTAAACACGACTCTTCACACCTCGATGATGCTTACTGCGTTCCTCGTAAAAATTGGCTGCGTATAACTTAATTTATCAGGTAAGAAAGTGAAAAAAGGAACGCTGAATGGAACTTGACTTTATTCTCCACCAGAGAAAGACCAAGGCTCTCCTTTCTTAGCAGCAACGTGTCAGACCTGCTATCGGTCCTTAGCAGAGTGTGAAGTATCCCAACTCTTTGATGTGTTAAATATGAAATCTGACCATAGAACAAAGCAGCTGTCAGCAACCAGCACGTGTCAAGAGCAATCCACGCCAATTATTATTGAATTTCTGTCATGCATGCGTCTGCCGTGCAGACACTGAGGTGTGTTACTGTATCGCAGTGCTAACAAAGACTTCAGACAGTCTTCAAAAATAAACATCACAGGCTTCAGTTGTCTATATCAAAAGGTTGCTGATGATCGTCTGCAAATACAAGCCAAGGCTCACCTTTTGTCCAGGCTTCATCGAGAAAGGGTTAAATAATTTGCTGCAAAACAGTCAGAAGCGTTGCACACACTGTACTGTGACCTCGAGAATATGGCTTTAACTTTGTCAAAGGGTCCCATATTAACAGCAACACAATCACTGGATCACAAATCACACAATGTAAGTTATGAGAGCTACATGCTGTGTCTCTGGTGACATTGAGGGAGAACGTGAGAAGGTGCTTGCTGAGTGTGTAGCCATGCTGTGTTGCCCAAATAGATACGTTCCATCTGAGAGTGATGCAGCCTTCGGAATGATCCCGCTAGACAGATGAGTGCTACTTGAATGTTAATGAGGGCTCCTTTAGACACGCATAAATTAAATGATTAGATGTCTGCAATCATGCAAGGTCCTTAGGTGTCCCCTATTTATGGCATTTGAAATGTAGCTGCCTTTATTTACGACATGTCTCCCCTGCACAGGCTTCGCCACCTGAGCAGCCCAATGCTTTCAAAAGACGGGTTTTTTTTTAATGACCTGTAAATGAATCACTCTGGCAGAATCGTAAGAGAAGCGGAGCCCTGCCTCTTTTTCAAAACAAAAAGGGAAAGTGTGCTGTCCTCTGAAAGAAAAAAAAAAGAAAAAGCTCGCAGATGTTTTGAATAAAAGCCGCACTCCAGACAGGGAAAGATGCAGTAAAACATTTGTTTCCTATACGCCGCTAACAGAAAGATACACTGTCGAGCCTCAGAGAGGGGCCTCAGAGGACTGGCACAGTCTCTGAACGCGGTCGCCTAACAATGAATCTTCCTCCTCTCCAGTTCACACGCTCTTCATTGTCGTTTTCTAGATGCAACAACAGCTATTTTCATCTTCATGATTGCATTAATTACAGCATAACTCACATCTCTTGGCTCCAGTACTGTTTTCCCTGTAGAAAACAGCGTGTCAATGCTTCAACAAAGGAAGGGAACAGTACATATACTCAGCTGGCACTTCATTAATCAACATAAGAAATCAGCATGGCTTGTCACTTATCTAGCTGAGTCTGCTACTGAAGTTGTATTATATTCTCTTTAAATGATTCATTCGAGTTGGGAAGATTTTAATGAGATTTAGACTGCATTCATATTACCGTAATACAGCCAGATACAGTACATGCAAACACCTCAATATGTAGACATAAAGCCTTGCGATGGACAGGCAGTGAGCGGCTGCTTCACTGTTGAATCATCTTAAAGACTCTTCACTGTCCCAGGAAGACTCTGGGGTGCACAAGCAGCAATAATAGGAAGCACCTAAGTTACAGCCATCTGCTCTCAAGCCAAAGCCGAGGTTTTTTTGTGTGTGTGTTTTTGTGGCAGCAGAGAGAAGGGGCTAGAGAAATTTCTTTTAAGATTCTTGCTTTTTTCCCCCCTCTATTTATTAGGATAATGAATTTCCGACTGCAGTGCCAGTTCCACTGAGCCTGCTTCTCGGCCTAATTCTCTGTAACATTTCCTCATTGCCGCTGGGGAACATTATATGAAGGCAGGGCTTACAATACCATCAATATGCCCAAGACGACAATCGGACGTCTCATAGATATTAATGAAAGTGCAAATTAAATCAAAGTTGGAGTGCAGCTATCGGGGCTATGATCAATGCCTTTTGCACAGTCAGATTTAATATGGGGTTTGTAATTTGAGTATCCAAACAAAATGTGCATCTTAATGGGAAAGATGAAAGTAATCCCACATGGGGAGGAAATAATACATTAGCTGCATTGTAATTAGAGAACTCAGAGTGCAATGTTTCCCCAGTATTAATGTTGAATAAAAGCCTGATATATTTACGATGTGGAGACAGGATGTGGACGTTTTGAATTGTTTTTAGACACCTCGAGTCGTCTTAGGAAGCATCTTTAAAAAAACAAAAAAGACTATAACGATGTTGGGTAAATGCATGCGTAGGAAACAAATACAAATGATGAAATAAACTGTCAAATGTTAGAGCAAAAAAGCAGACTTGTTTTTGTTAAAGCAGTGGGAGCACATCTGTGTTATCACAGTCATAATGAAAGAAAAACACCTCAGGTATGTTTTGATTTAATTATGAAATACTTGATCTGAATATGAAAAATCCCATGTTTTTTAAGCCAAGCTGCTACAACCAAACAGAACAGAAGTATGTGAAACATGATTTTGGTAAAAGGTTCTTAATAAATAGTGATTGAGCAAGTCTCCCCGCAAGCATTCAAATGAAATACGATATAATAATGCCTCACTTTTATTTATTGGCAATCCTTCTGAGTACACACACAGCAGCCAGTTAAAGTGACCCCATGTGAAGTCGGCAGGTAGCATGCAGAGAGCAAACAGCAAAACAGCTTTTCAATGAATAACACATGAGCCAACAAACGTTGCTAGACAATGATCCAGTGCGTTCAGCGAGTCAAGTGCAACACACACAATCACGAGAGAACACAAAGAGCTAATCAAACTTGATGCAACCCTTCGTGATCAAAATGAAACAGCAGCTACTAGTAGGCGCCCATGCTTTTGTAAAAGAAAGTTAACTTAATTAAAAAGATATGAGCTTTGTAATAATCTAGTTTTTTTTCTTCGTTGTAATTTTTGTTTTGAATAGAAACACTCTGACAGTTTGAGGAAAGTCCTTTCGCTTCTTGGCAGACACTTATACGAGAAGGTCAAAAGCACTCCCATGCGTGTATGCTAAATAGCATGCTAGCGCTAGTAAGCCACAGACTATATAAAAGATAATTTTCAGGTCTAAAAAGTGAAGCCAATGTGGAATTGCCTTAAAACTGCATTCTTTCTCTCCTGGCGAACACAAGGTGTCTTCTGTGGTGGCAATAAAAGTCCAGTTGAATCAAACTCTAACCTGGCTCACTTGCTTTATGATCTTAGCAAAAACCTAACATCAAAAATCTCAATAAATGTTTTGTTGATAAGATTATGGTCTCATTTACTAGCTTCAAGTGAACTGAATACAATATGGTGTTTATTTCATAAATTATGATTCCTATTATGTGAAAATAGAACAGTAAAGCAAGGTATGGTTTTGGGTCAGTGTACTGGGCTTAAGTCACTCCAGTCAGGCAGCTCACATGCTTAGGTGTCTTTTTTCTTCTTTTCTTGTCTGATTTCTATTTTCTACATGCTAAGATGGCAGTGGCAATCACTTGAAAAACAAAATTTCTACAGAAAAAATAGGAACTTCACAACAAGATCACTGTGGCTTCAACTTTTTACAAGCAGTTTATGCTAGCAGACAGTTAGCTTTGCGCTTCACAAAGATAGCTTTAGCTTTGTCTGCTGAATATACTAAATATTTGCTGAAAATTTACAATAGGGACCCACTCTTCAGTGTAATGGTACCAATGGTTCACCTTTTACTAACAGTTTATGCTAGCAGACAATTAGCTTTGCACTTCACAAAGATAGCTTTAGCTTTGTCTGGACCTAACAAAACGCCCAACAGTATCACACTACTTATTTTATCAGTGTTATATTTTGTTTGCTAAATGATTAAAAATAAATAAATGTAAATATGATAAGTGGTTGTGTAAAACTGAAGTTAACTAATGCTAATTACCAATTTCTAAAGAAAATCTTTCTTACAGATATGGAAGGTACTGTGTCTACTTCATTTACAACTGAAGACATTTTCTCAACTTTATACTTAAAAACTGAGTGTCATTTATATAGCATTTCAAGTGTTAATAAGAACCACAAAATTTTAATTTTCACATGTATTTTGAATCAGAATTGCTGAATATTTTGACTGCAGTAAGCATTAGCACCTTCCATCATTTAATCAGTCCAATTAAATTGTTAGGGGTCATTAAGTTTAAAGTTTGCACAGCACTCCTAGCCTTTATAACGAGATAAATGTTGACTTTTTTTGTTGCACAGTCCTATCTCTGATAAAAGCATCAGGGGGGAGAACAACTCAATTTATAAGGGGTAACATTTCATCTTTGAACACTTCACTGAGTGGGTATGTAACAGGACGCTATAATCCATCAATAAAACTGTATTGATATTGTCGAATGTTAATATGTCATCCATAAACCCTTGGGCCCTCTTGTCACCAGGACACAGTCTGCTCAGCAACTCATACTGCCTCATGGTGTTGTTCAAGATCGACCCAGGTCTCCCACTGAACGGCTGCCGCTGTAAAATGTTGCATGCCGTGACAGAGCGGAGCATTAATCAAAGTTGATTTGAAGTGCGAGAGCGCAAGTGCCTTTTTTGTTGCTGGAGAAGTGTTTAGCACAACAGTGCTGTGTACAATGGGGTCCCACTCTTCAGTGTAATGGTACCAAAAGGAGGTCATAAATAATGGATTCAAGATCACTTACACCTCATGAAGCAGGCTATGGCATTCAAAGGGATCATGTTTTGCTGCTCAAATTATGGATTTAGCTCTTTTGGCTGCAATTGTAAAGGAAAACAAGACCTCTCCAAGAGGACTCTGAAACAGTTTAATGTGGTGCAAAACATGACGGAAAAACAACAGTTTATACACTGCCACTAAATGATGACAGAGACTGGCTGGAAAAAGCAGATTATTTTTGCTTTCTGGTGGGATGTTTTGATTTAAAATTCTCCTGGAATATGTCTCATCTTCAACTTTAGTTAACTTGAAAAAAAAAACCAAGCTAAAACTTGAGATTTTTAAATTCAATCTTGCTTGTGTTAAGTAAAGATTTGCAGATGCAAACAGATACTGCACCTTCCAACCGTTTTGTTCTATCGCCTTTCCACTTCACGTAACTTGTAACAATTATCTGAATCTCTCAACAGCTGGACATGATTACATTTTTAATGCATTTGAAATGTAACCGTCCACTATCACACCACATTTAATTAAAGATATATGAGTATTTATTCAGTTTTTCTTTGACTGTCACATTGAGCTGTTTGCATACTAGAATTGGAGAGGTCTTCTTGCAATAATCTGCCCACATACATGTAGCAGCTCGCTGTTATTATCTTTAGATGATAGCAAATAATGTGATAACCCCTTGTTGTAAGTTTTTGTCCTTGCATCAGTGCTGCACCTGACTCTATGCTGCCCCTCAGTGGCAAAACAGTGAAACAGTCCTACAAAGGACAAACTCGTGAACAAATTCTACAAAGTCTCACCTCCAGATGCTGAGCCAAAGTTTGATATTTCACCAGAAAATACAAGGATAAGAATCCCAATAATTTCCAATGTGCCAATGCAGCTGGAGATAAATACAGAAGAGAGAGGAGATGATCAGATCTCACTCCATATCTTAATGGGATCCTCTCACGAGCCATTCCGATTAATGACCAATCTCACAATTATGGAAATCAGAGATTGGTCACTAACAGTGAGAACTTGAAGTTGCTCACACAAACAGCAACAGTGTCACATTGCAGAGAGCGCTAATTGGCCACTACTTTTCATGTAATTGCGGCAACCAGGGTCACCTCCTCTGCTAACCTCTCCTTTAAGTATTGTTTTTCAGCACACAAACAGTTAATGGAGCAATTAAGATGGTTCTCACAAGTACCACTTCTGGGGACCATTTGGCAAGAAAGAGGTAGAGAGAAGCGGACTGGTGACTGCTCGGTCCATCATGCTGGGTGCACGAGTCCTAGGCGAAATAGAGCGAGGTGCAAGACGTGCAAGAACACTCCCACACTGGTGTGACTGGTCACCGATGAAGCAAACATTGTGTAGGAGCAAATTTCTGGAGTTTTTAAGAATTCACAAAATATATCAGTTTACTGGTGCTGTCGGCAAAAACATCAAAACTACCTGTTATGCAGGTCTTCTTTGTCATACCAAACAGCGCACCAGGGCATGTGGCTTTGGGTGCCAGGGTGGTGGCAGCTGATCCTTTGGGTCTTTAAGGTAGCAGCCTCTGTGGATCAAGCTTGTTCCTATTTGCCTAATAGACAAATAGGTCAGGTCAGCGCCTTAGGAGTTTTTGTCACATTCTTGTCCCTGAACAATTTTTGCGTTGTGGCACATCTATGGGGAAGAGCCAGCCGCGTTCAGGCACACCAGGATGCCGGCAAACACATGATCAATATTATTCATTTCACATGTCAGTGGTTTTAATATTGGGACTAATTGTTGTACACAGCACTCAACAGCAGCTAATGAGAGGGAAAAAAAACAGTCACACACAGTCTTTCACTTTAACATGCAAGGATAACTTCCCCCAGTTCATTACAATACAAAACCTTTTTACTTTTTATTACCCATTTGTATTTTTGACAGCATTTATCTGTGTTTGTGTTGGAGCAGATACAATAAAGTGTTACAGTCACAGTCATCAGTATGTTTAAGCAGCATCCAGGGAATAAAACACTGTAACAAAAAAGAAACTGTGATAATTTGGTCTCAATTGAAAGTAACGCTTGGTACTTTCCTGCTAAAAGAATTGGTAATAAAAAAAATGTTTATAACTCTTTCCTGTATTTAACATTGTTGCTTTATTTTCCTTTCAGTAAAACATTTTCTGCTGTTGTACCACACCGGACATTGAACTAAGCCTACAGTCTGCACAGAGAAAAAAAAACCCAAACTCCCAAAACTGATCTCACCTGTCCAGAAACTGCAGTTTCATTTAAACTGATATTACTGTTCAAGTCTCAAAGGGACATAATATGAATGCCACCTATTTTTAATCCCTGGAGAATGAAGAAGAGGGGGGAGGAAAGTTTTCATCTCTTCATCTAACCCTTCTACCACAGACTTTGCCCACCTTCTATGACTAAGTTATGCCCTGTCATGTAGTCAGAGGCATCAGATGCCAAGTAGACCACTGCAGCTTGCAGGTCTGTCACTTGAGCCAGTCTACCAGCAGGAATATCTGACAGCCAGCGCTGCACCAGAGGCCTCAGACTCTCCAAGTGGATGAGAGGGGTGTCAACAATCCCCCTGAAAAGAGAAGCAGACAAAGTGAGAGAGCGAAAGAGGAGGGAAAAGCACACACACACAGACACACACAATGAAATCAGAAGACATCACAGTTCAGAGCCAGGAGTGACAGCGTTGTTTCAGAGCCACCACTTGGGTGACAAAAATAAACCCAATTATCCTTTGCAGAAAGGGCATGGCATGGCATCTCTGATGATATTTACTGTGGGACGGGTGGCACTTTAATGACTGGCACATCTCTGGAAGAGCCCATGGGTACGAGGGGACGTGTGGTATAATTTGCACATAGCCTTTGGTTAAATACTTATTATATTTCCCCATTGAAATGTGCTACTTTGATGCCGAGACAGTATTTAGGCGAAGTTTATCAGAAAACCGCTGCTTTTAGTTTGCTGGTTGCACACTGGCATCTAATAGCGCCGTGTCACAACAAATGCCATTCTCTCCACTCCTCTACAGTCAAATATCACAGAGCTTACATTTGAATAAATATGTCAACATGCCCGCCTGCGCCTAATACGAGACGACTTCTGACTTTCCCCACAATCGCTGTGACAGTGACTAAAAGCCATGAGGCCTGAATCATTGTTCGATGTATCCTGGTGCCTTGATATGGAATTCCAACATTTGGCTAAATTAGCACTTCCAAGGAGCGTGTGACACCTTGGTTAACATATTCCACCTCAATTATATTTCTCTTCAGCTGCCCTGTTATCTGGAACCTTTCCTGGCAATCAGAGGTACTGTTTTCCCTCAGCCAATTTTCTAGATAATGCAGCTTATCACTGCTGCGGCTAAAGTTGCCAATGGAATCAGGCTCCAGTCAACCTCGTGAGCGCTAATTGTGTCCCTTTTTTATGCATATTTACCGACTGTCACTTCAAAGAAATCAGCGGCCCATTGAGACACCCGGTTAGCGAGGGTGGGGGGGGGGGAAGCGAATTGCTTCTTTGCAAATTAAAATTAGCAAACAAGCTGCCGATAAATAAAGCTGAGCGTGGCGCGTGTGTGAGGGCTTTGTTCTGGGGCTGTGACTGGGCCCGGCTCGCCCGGTGCCACCGGACGGATTTGCTCAGGGATGGCTGGGGCTAAGAGATGCTTCACTTAACACCCCCCCGCCCCCTCAACCACCACCCCTACCTCCCCTCCCGACACACATTCAAACAGCCCCCTTCCTGTGTTCTCCTCCTTTTTCTTCCTACTACTCAGCTTCACAGACAAATAGATACAAACAAGGGCGCTATTGTTGCGCCGACACTTGGAGTGAGGTTGCAAATTTGATTCCCTAATTGAACAGAACAATTAGAGCAAGTGTTTGGTTGATTCATCCCTCAAGACGTCATCTAATTAAGCACTGATGCATTGTTTGAGGACTTAAATTAGTGCATCCCCCTCAAACGGGAGCTCTTCATATGAAAGCAAAACGGCGCTAATCACTGCCTCCTTTCGCAGCTTGCTATAATCAAAAGGTGGGCCGCTGTGTTTTGGAGGAAGACGAGGAAGGCCAAAAATAGGCAGTACTTACGGCGAGATGCAGTTGACGCGCACTCCTCTGTCGGCCCATTCAGTGCCCAGAGTCTGAGTCAGTTTGACCACACCGGCCTTGGATGTGTTGTATGAAAGCTGCTTCTGAGGATGGGGGACTGGACAGTGAAGGGTGGAAAGAAAATGAGTTACTGAAAAAAGTCACTGCTGTCCATTTCGGGAAGTGGCACGTGCCATTTAAGAAGGCAACAATTACAGCATCATTAATAGTGGTATGCACTTTTCACATTCTTATTAAAGCCTCTTGTTGTTTTATCATTTGCCTTAACTGAAGAGTTTCCTTCTTACAGCGGGCCAATAGCTTCTACGGTGCACATTCCAGTTCCTGTGGTTTCTTGTGCACACTACATAAAAGCTCTTCCATTAGCTGCTGGGGACTCTGTGGATGATGCTAGGTAAAATTAATTGCTTATAATGTCCAGTTATGCTCTGTCCTCAGCAACAAAGGGAGGGAGCCATTTGTTTGCCTTGACCATCACAGATGCTGCACACTGCATGGGATGCCGGGACAGGGGCTCATTTTCTCCTGGTTGATTAATCATCACAAGGAAGGCTCCAAGTTACATACAACTTTAGTAGTTAACCTCATCACCCGCCGATCTGACTGCCAAATGGCTTCAGTGTGAGACCGGGGATGATAAATACCAGCCAGCTGCGGAGAGGCAGAGAGTGGTCCTGAGGAGAAAAGGGCTGGAGCATCCTGCATGCAATTTAGGGATGTTGGAAAAAAGAAGACAAAGAGGAATAAAATTTGCAGTGTAGGGGTAAAAGCTGGGATGTGTTGAAGAAATAACAAGTAAAGGGTGGGACAGGAGGATGGTAGCCATGAGCAGGGTTCAGCGACGAGATTGCAGAGGAAGGTAAGGTTGGGTTGGGCTGGGCTGGATAAGGGTAGGCTGGGACCTCAGAGGAGCAGGCGAGGATGAGCCGAGCCCAGGGCTTACACGCAGATTGAAGGTGAAATCCGACTTATCAGGACAGGAAACACAGCTCAAAATGCCTAACAGCACTAATCCTTGCTCAAGACCTGATGATACGGCCGCAAAATACCATTCAGAAAATGCCTTCATCCTTTAAATAAACCTGCATTGATGTTTTTCGCCGTCTTAAAGAGCAGTAATCCCCAGAGAAGCGAAAAAGAAGTAGAAGGAGAGCATTTTCCAAAGCCCTCTTTAACATTCACCCTACTTATTGCCCGTTGCAAGTGGGAGAAAACATGCTCTTTATCAGGCACGCCTTTTAAATTTTGAATTCTTCTGAGCAGATAAGGAGTTCAAATGATGTACTCTTTTCCCAGCTGCTGTTGTTATGTCCATTTCTATGCAGGGCAGATCTGCAGGTATGAGTGCGAGAGTCACAAATCCCTCAAGTAAGGTCAAAACCAAAAAAGAAAAGAAAAAAAAAAAATCAAGATAGATATTTCCTGTCCGGGTGTCTTTGAGCTGCTGGCCGTCATTCAGAAAAAAATAGTTGTTGATGTTCAGAGAGTGTCTGTGTGTCGAGGGGGTGTTTGCAGGCCCACGAGCACATTCCATTCAGCAGATGGACAAAAAGCTGTCATTGTGCATTTTAATTGGACATTTACGGCTGCTTTTTGGTCGTCCACTTGGCTAGAACAGGTCCCATCTGATTACACATTATGACAATATTATAACAGATGTCCAGACCAATAAAGTAAATTCCTGAAGGACTGAGCGTAATGCGAGTAATTGATCATTTTCTTTATGCCGGCCTCTATTTACCAGCATGTTCCTGTTTTACAGATTGCCCCTGCAGTCGGGACTGGGGTCCATATGGCACGGCGCTTTACTGGCGATTTGACTATACTGCTGATGAAGTGTTGCAGTTCCTCTGGAGAAACCTGTTGGAGGAGGAACATTACACCGGTGCAGCGAATTACAAGGCTTTTACTAGGCTCCCACTAAACTCTAAAAGTGTCTTCCGCTGTTCAAACAAGGCCGTTGGCACAGGCTGGGGTTTTGCCGCGGCACAGGAACCCTCCCCTCCCAAGTTGGACCTCAGGTTGCCTTCCACATCCTCCAGACAGCTCCGCGGAGAGGGGATGTTTATTATGATGCAAAAATGCCTCGGCGAGATGCAATCACAACACTGCTACTGTATGCAGGGGTGGATGCATCTCTATAGAACTGTTTAACTGGGCTAAAAGTTGCCTAATCCTGTTTTAAAAGTGAAGGCTCACCTTAAGTTTCTCATAAACGAAGAAAACTGCTAAAAAAATGACTTTGTTTGAAGATGAAAATCTAATGCGATGTGCACTCACCCACATAGCTGTACAGCACAAATGTATTTAACTCTCCCTTCCTCCCCCTCCTTCACTCTGCCCAACTCTCCACGCCAAATGGAGAGATTAAAAGCAGACATGGAGGGGCTCCAGAGAGAAAGTGGGGAAATAGAATCATCACTCACCTATTAGACTGGCCATGGAAGCTGTGTTGATAATCTTGCCGTACCCTTGCTTCAACATCACTCGACCTGCTGCCTAAGGCAAGGATTCGGAGGGGCGAGAGACACGTTAAACACCTTATTATTAAGGCCCTGATATGCCATGCCCAAAGCTGAGCACAGATCAACACAAAAACATGCAGTTTATCGTCGGAGACGGGAAAACGTTTGGTGTGGATTTGAAAGCGGCACAAAAAAAAGGGTGGGCGTGGGGGGGGGTTGTAGGTTGTACATATAGATGTCTCGCAGCAGCTCGATAATTTAGGACTAAATTTAGTTTCTACAAAGGAGCTCAAGCTGGTTGGACCATTAATTAGGTCACAGTCTTAACTAGTTTGGACAGAAATAGAGTGCTGAAGGAATACGTCACCGAGAATCTGTTTGGCTCTTTTTTACTCATATTTAACTGGGAATAATTTGTAAATATATTAAACTGATGGATGCATTTTTCATTTTAACAGAAAATAACATTTCAGCTATGGGGTGTTTGCATGAACTGTACTCGTTGTGTGTGCAGAATCAGGATTTTTTCCTTCTTAAGCTTCGAAAACAGCAAGAAAACATGACCCGTCACAAAAGGACAGATAATGTGATTTATGTATGTCAAGTCTTCAGCTGCTATAGAGGCAGCTCTGTTTTAGATTTGCTTCAGTAAACATGTTCATTCAAACACTTTCCTATTAGTGAATCTGACTGATCAATAAGTGCACGATTCATTTTGAATTTGTCTCTGTTTATAGATTAGTTTTTAATTTGTAATGGAAATAAACCAACTCTATAAAATTAGTGCAGTGAGATGAGCGAAAGCTACAGTGGTTAAGTACATTTTCTGGCAGTTCTGGTAAACATAAAACCCGTGTGTATGCTACAAAACGTCTTCCTACCCAGTGTTTATCAAAGCAGAGGTGTATGTGAGTGAATCTCTTACAAAACTAATTAGGACCAAATCACTTGGAAAAATACTTGATAATATTTACTGCTATTGCACTACCCTCGCACAGGATGGGAGGTGACACACACCTGACAGCACATGAAGGTCCCCCTGAGGTTCACATTAAAGGTTTTGTCCCACTCCTCTAGACTGGTGTCTTCGCTGGCTGAGTTCATGTTGATGCCAGCATTGTTACAACCAATGTGGATCACTCCCCATTTGGAAACGATGGCGTCGATCATCCTCTGGACGTCATCTGACTTGCTGATGTCAGCTGTTATCGAAATGGCATTGATACCTGTTTGAAAGTAACACAGGGGTGTACTGTGAGAAAATTCGGCATTTTAGATTCTTTGACACAAAAAGTAATGCCCTAAGTAATGTGGATATAGTGAGATCACGTTTGATCAAACATTTTATCCTTTAGTATGCTGCCATCTGCTGGTCAAGACACAAACTAATGACAAAATTCACAATGTGAAACTCATTTTGAATGAATAAACGCAGGGCATGCTTGTTTTCTCACAAATAAAGCCCGGTTTGAAGCGTGCTATTCAACAGTGATGCTGTCATAGCAGATTTTCCAGTTTAAGGCCAGCTTCACCACTTTGAGGCCAACATATTGTTGTGACTCTTACAGGTTTTCATTTTAATTTCTGGCTGTCATCGATGTCTTTGAACTTTTTGCTCTGCACCGCAAGCAATCTTAAGACATCTGCAGTATTTCGGCTATTGCAGCGAACAAAAGCAGGGAGACTCCAGGCTGTTCAGCATCACATTCCTTTGGACTTCTTTAACAATTGAGTCACAGCAGGGTGAACAGTCCGAAAAAAAGGAGCAAGTTATGTTAAATCAGGGTTGTAATGTAGTTCTTCTTATTAACTTTAAGGAAAGTTTTAAGGAAAGGAACAACTTAAGAACAACAACCATAACAACAATCAAGTGAGTAAAGAAAGGAAAGTAACCAGTAACTTTTTTTCCTTAATTACTGATTACAGAATAAAACTGAACCACACTGTTTTAGGAGTTGTGGATTAAAGCCATCCTAGTAAGTGGACTTCATTCCATATTTAGTGGCGACTCTATCCCTAAATTCTGTCCCAGATATAAATTTTGTTGACCTTGAAGTTACGTGAGTGACGTCCATTCAATGAAACAAACACAAATGGAGAATGTAAAATCACAAGTGCGGGGGGGAGATGATGAAATTAACTTAATGTATACAAATATATATATATATATATATATATATATATATATATATATATATATATATATATATATATATATATATACACAATATATACAGAAATTCAAAGAATTTAGATTTGTAATAAAAGTATTTTCAGAAACCTGTACATGACCTGGCGGGTCGCGGAGGGTGGGAGTGCCTACTGGGGTCAGCGGGGGAGCTGGCCCCAGGGAGGGGTTACCTGCCCCTCCCTTCCTTCCCTCCCCATCTCCAGCTGCCTCCCTCTTCCCGCTCCTCCACAACCACCCACACATGCAGGGCCTTGGAGTGGGGGTATGTCACCAGGGTGCAGAGGAGGCTACCCCCCCCTGTCCCCTTCTGGCTGCCTCTGCCTCAATTTTATCCCACAACTTAGACATTCACATTATTCACACTCTCATTACACATACATATAGGATCTTGGGGGTGGGCACAATCACGGAGTCCAAATCACCATCAGGGTGTATACCTCACCCCTGACGTCGTTGCCCACCTCTCAATTTTAAATACACTTAGTCATTGAGGGCTAGCAGGAGGGACTATGCGCTTACCTGCTGCTCCTTGGCAGGTAGCTCCATGCCCTCCTGGGTTTTAATTGCACCTTAGAACACATATGCATCAACACTACAATGAGCGGGTGGAGGGAGGTTTGGAGTCTTCTCCCACCCCCATTCTCTGCGGCCTGCTGGAGCGGGAGGGCTAGTAGGAGGAGTTGGCCGTCCGACTGCGGTCTGGGGTGTGGGGCCTCCCTGCTGCTGCGGAGTCGGGATGGTCTGCCTCTCCCCACCGCAGGGAAAAGGGTAACACCACCTGGGTCTGGGTGCAGTTCTCCCCTCCAGGGGCAAGGGTACCTAGACCCGGTTTGTAGAGTACGCTTGGGGAGTGTGATCGTGTGTACAGCGTCTCTTTATGTCTGTCTCCACGTTGGTTGAGTGTGGAGTGAGTGCATATGAGAGCATGAGGGTGGGAATGGATGTTTGTGTCTGTGTGTGCCTGTATGTCTGTGTCTATATGTCAGGTTGGGTATCAGACGCCACCTCTCTGGGGACACCTCAGGCCCTCCAAGGTTTGGAGGCCTATCTCCACCCACCACCACTTCCCCTGCCGGTGGCGGACTCCCTCAGGTGTCGGTGTGTTGGTGGTTCTTTGTGTCTGGGGGTGGGCGTCCGGGTACACACCGGCTCACTCCTTGGCGGCCGCTTGTCGGGGCCTGGGGCCTGGGGCTCGCTCGGGCCCCTTTGGAGGTGGGGTGCCCCCGGCCTCTCGGCCTGGGGCTCGGTCACTCAGGCGCAGCTGGGGGCCGGCGGAGCTCACGGGCACGTCACTGCAACTCCCCCTGACTTCTGCTCCGCGGCTGCTGGGCGAGCCCTCATCTGGGACTCTCCTCAGCTCTTACTGGAACAGTGGCGCGGCTGCCCCTCTGTTGGTCTTCCATGGTCTCTTGTGTTCTGGGGGCCTCTGGATGTCTGGAGTTTTGATCTCCTCCATACCCGCTTCACACCCTGGAGGACGGGGCTGTGGCCCCCCCACACTCCCTAGCAGATCATTACATGGAGAAACCTTTGGAATGCAAGCATGCTGATCCACACAGGTATGCACACATGGGTATTCACAGACGCGGACTAAAGCTTTCTTGGCTGCTGCCTCAAAGCACACTGTGCGCTGTCTATCTTGCGTGCTGCACAATATCGTTTATTATTTAGTAAATATTGATATCTATGACTAGCTAGTTTATTGTGATGGTGCTTTGTTTTCTCTATTATTATGTTGCTCTTTGTTGTTTGCTGTCTCCTCTGTTTGTTTTTTTTGTTTGTTTGTTTTTTTTCTCCATACAGGTGACCCAGGAGTTCTTTTTTTTTTTCTCTCTCTTCCCCCCCCCTTCTCACCGTCTCTTCTCCCCTTTGGTTTTCTTTCTTTCTCTCCCCCTCTTTCTCTCATTCATTCCCCCTGTCCTATTTATTAAAAAAAAAAAAAAAAAAAAAAAAAAAAAAAAAATGACAAAGGATGAACTGAAGCTCTGCCATCACGTAATGTCGCATACTGCTGTTTCTGATGTCATTTAAAAAAAAAACAAAAAAAAAACATGTTAATAATCACTGTCTATGTAACAATGTTCGCGTAAAGTCTCACATTGATTGGCTCACCAGTTAAGAAGGAGACATACAGACATATGCCATGATCCTTACAGTATGAACACTGACCATTCAGTCCTAGCCTATATAACAACCATAGCTTCATAATGATTACAGAACATCAGACTACTTGTTCTTATTGCTTAAAAATGCAGAATTATCATATAGAAATAAAAAACCTGAAGTTGTGCGCTATTTGAACACGTTGCCTGCCTGCAGCACTAAAGGACTCCGTGAGAGACGTCTGTCTCGCCCTAGCAGCACCTCTCCTCCCCTTCAATTTGCCTCAACATAAGCTCATCATATTCTGTGACATGATTTACTCTGAGGTGTTTGACGAGGTTAGTGATGTTGCCACAACACCTCACTGTCTGCCACAGTTATCGCAAACCGCGTCTCGGCTGTTTGTGGAGGTAAAATACGTCCACACATGACTCCAGTTACGCTCAGCCATTGTTGTGAGTGTGCACGTCAAGGGGCTGCGACACATTCATACAGCCATATTTCGCACATGACTATGAAAGGTGGAAGAGGAAGTAGTTCCGCTGTGTTCCTGTTAATGGTAAACTACATATTTACCCCAAATTACTAAAATATTGATATTTTAATTTGAGAATCAATTCTAGAACATAAATAACTGGTATCGGAGGAATCGGTATGTCAATATCGATCCGCACACCACTACTTCACAGGGCCAACCTGCAGTACCTTAATAGCCCACCAGGAGGCTGCAGACCACTTTGGGAATCCATTCTCTAAACTAGGATGGGCTGTGAAAAAAAGGGCATTCAAGTCAGTCCTTGTATGTTTTTTGTTACCTTTAAGGAAGAGCTCCTCAACGACTGTCTCAGCTTTTGCTCCATCCAGGTCTACCACAGCCACCTTTGCACCAGCTTCACCCAGAGCGTGAGCGAATGCTCGGCCTATGCCTTGTCCAGCGCCTGTCACATAGGCCACCTTACCGTCAAGACGCATTCGATCCAGGATGAAACGCCCTGTGACCCCACGGAAAACCTCATCATCTGTAATTTTACACTAATGAACGAGAATAAACAGGCAGATGTGATCAGTAAGTATGATGATGCCTGGAGAAACTCGTCACATCAATCATTACATGCTGTAAATAAAACGTAGTCAGAACTACAAAGTGGTAATCCATAAATCAATAGGATTTTGCAGGGAAGCCACAGATAGAATCAATAATGGCACAGTGAAAGAAGGAGTACAAGTAAGCAGATACAAATCAACATAGAAAAGCTCCTGCTAACAAGTGCTAACAGGTATATTTTAAAATAGGATTTAACTTTTCACCGTATGAAAAAACCTCAACACAGACCTTTTAGATCATCTGTAAGTAAAATTAACCACACTGAATAAGTGCCCCAAACATTTCATTTCATTCATTCATTTGTGTCATGATGAGGGAGATGAATTGTTTATATGGTAAACTCTTTCTTTTGATGGGGTCATGAAAAGAATTAAATCACTACTTGGTAGGTGAGATAAACTTGGATCCCGCTTATCCCTGAGTTGTGAGGTGTTTATATCTAGCATTTAATGTTATAGTATTGCTGATACTGTGAATAGTGAAGGCACGTATATCAGCTGTGACTGAGGGAGGTTAACAGTACCTGATGCCGAAAGCACTCAGCAGCCGGAGGTACCCGACGGATAAGAGTGAGGCCGTCTCTTAAAGGGACTATGACCTTTCAAACAAGGAGGCATTATTAGAATAAAGGTTAACCAACAAACAACTGACTGCAACACGAAAACATCTGAAACTCACCTGCTCTACTCGGGGGTCATTAGACACAAACTGGTTGAACTCGCGAAGGGCCAGTCCATTGCTATCTGTGGTTTCATTAAGATAAACCCTGGCTTTGAACAGCGAGTTATCGATACATATGACCCCTCGCAATCTGAGCATGTTGTTGTCCATGATAAATTTGTAGTAGTTGATGTAGTTGTTTTTGTCTGCATCGATGAAAACCATGTCGAACTGTTCACCGGCGGTGGCTAATTCCTGGAACAGAGACAACGTTATTACAAAACTGACCCCATGACCCACAGTTTGTTCACTTATTGACAAAAAGGGTCAGCGTTAGCCTTGGACTGTTCTGATTATGGAACGCATGTGACACGCAGTGAAGGCTAAGTGTTACCTAAATGTATTTTTAGTTTGCAAAACAGTTCATTGGACCTTCAAAAGGATCCAAAGTTGATCGATTTTTATTCACCTTTAGTGTCTCCATGGCATTTCCAGTCTTGACGTTAATCTTTTTACCATGTGGAGACTTATCAAAAATGGGCTGAGCAAACTCTTTAAGGTATGGCTCCAACTCGCAGGCCACTAAGCACCCGTCCTCTGGTAGGGCTTCAGCCATCGACAGAGCTCCATAGCCAGTGAACATCCCGATCTCTAGGACCCTTTTTGCTTGACTCATGTGGATCAGCATCTTCAGCGTTTGACCTGCCAAAAACAGATCACAGATCATGTTATCACAATATGACTAAACCAGTAAAAAAGAAAATGGTATAGTGTAAGCAGCACATGTATGAAAGTCCCACCTTCAACGTGTCCAGTGATACATTCCTTGGGAAGCTTGAACATAGTCTTGCCCTCCTTGTGCACTTGATCCCAGTCATGAGAAAAAGTCTTTCTACAATGGAGTGTAATCGAATATGTTAATGCTTATTTCACACAGCAAATGCTTGCTGTGCTTTATGATTATAAGTGAGGACTTACTTAAAAAGTTCTGCAAGCTGTTCACTTTCCTGTGTGGTCATTTTCTCCAGGTAGTCATCCAGGCCACTGGCGATGTCCAGAGCCTTCTGCAAGTGGCTTGTCAACTCTTCTGGAACATTCCCACAGGATGCAGCTATGTCCTGGGCTTTAGTTAAAAGGTCCACAATGACTTCCACTGGGGTGTCAGGAACTGGGGAGGATGTCATATGTAATGTTACTTAATGATGTCTCCATTCTAGTTTTATTGTCATTTCCTGCTCCAGTAAAATGATGCATCTCAGAAACTCTGAGTCGATGTTTAATATCAAGTAAATTATTCAGCTGGTTTTAAGAATATCAGAAAATTGAGGTAATGACTAATATGCATTATTCATGCATTATCCTTACAGAAACGTTGTTTTCACTTTCAGCATTTTGTGTTAGAAAAATAATAAATATAACTAAAGAAAAATCAGATAGATCAGAAATACTTTATTGATCTCCAAAAATCTGCAAATTATAGAAAGCATTATATTGTGTATACTTACTGCACAGTAAAGTCAATAAATTGAATAGTTTTTAGTGCTAAGTCACAGTTTCTTGCCTATAATGAGTCAGCTGATATCTGCACTCATCAGCCACTTTGGTAAGAACACCTGGTCAACTGCTTATTAATGCAGATATCTAATGAGCCAATTATAGGGCAGCACCTCAGTGCATTAGGGCATGTAGACATGGTCAAGATGATGAAGAACATTTGAATGGGGAAGAAAGGTGAACATGGCATGGTTGCTGATTCCAGATGGGCTGATTTGAGTATCTTAAAAACTGCAGATCTGCTGGGATTTTCTCATACAGCCAACTGTGGGGTTCACAGACAAGGCGCAGGAAAATAGAACACATCTGGTGAGCAGCAGTTCTCTGAGAGAAAATCTCTTGTTAATGTCAGAGGTTAGATGAGAATGACCAGACTGCTCAAAGTGGACACTAACTCAAACAACCACTTGTTTACAACTAACTAAGGCATGCAGAAGAGCATCTCTGAGTGGGATGCGCTGTAACGCCCCACAATAATCTTAATAAAGTGTCGCCTAAGTGTCAAAAGAACTACCTGAATTATTCAAATTATTAAAAAGTTTTAACAGGGACTTCCCAATAAAAGTAAGCAGTTTACTTAAACCTAAAGCCAGTGGCGGCTCCTGAAAAAAATCTCAGGGGGGGCAATTTTTATGATATCGACTAAAATGACCCATTTAATGAGTACATCAAACAACACAATTTTAATTTAAATTTAAAATGAACAACCATATTCTGGCCATTTGTATAGATTTGTAAAAATGAACATGAACAGATTTTTTTTTTTTTTTTGAATGAATGAAAAATAACTATTGAAAACAACAACTGTAAACTGATTGGGGGGGTGGGCTAAAGAGAGAAAGAGAGAGGGATGGAGAAAGAGAGTAAATATGGTTAAGGGTTCTTATTTGTACAAGAACTTTGCTCGTCTGTCTTTCTGAGTGGCAAATTTCTCGATGACCCTGGTGTTGAAATCAGGAAGTTCTTGTGTGAGTTTTTTCTCTATGGACAGCATAGCCAGAGCGTTGAGCCGATCCTGAGCCATATTGTTTCTCAGGAAAGTTTTTATCCTCTTTAAAGTAGAGAAACACCTCTCCGATTCTGATGTTGTCATTGGTGTGGTGATGAGGATGTTAAGAAGACTTACAGTTTCGGTGAATGTGTCTTGAAGGTTGTTTTCCATCAGAACCTGATAGAGCGCCAGCGCCAGCGTGGCTGAGTCGTCAGCCACGACTTGCGCTGGAACCAACTCCGACAAAAAGTCCTGTTGTATGCTTTTGACTTCTCCTTCGTTGCCTGGGTTAGTTGAATTTCGGGCTTGTCAGGTCCCAACTCTTTAACTTGCAGTTTTTCTGCCATTGTCCTTCTGGCAAAAGGGTAGGTTAGAAGCGATCTAACCGAATTTGGGGGAGGCTGTGCCTCAACCGTTAACAATACCGCTGCCATCGTCTCTCTCTGACCTTATAGCTCACTTAGGCTACTGACTGAGGTAAAATTCTAGAACAGCAAATCTTCGCGCGTTTTCTGCAGGGGCGCAATTTTAAGCGCCCCCAAACCATTTAATTCAGCGACGCTGATAGGTCAAATATTTATTATTTTCCCCTGGCAACCATTTAATGATAGGCTATTTCGCTGCATATCAAGGGCGCTTTGACGAGCGCCCCAGAAGAAGAAAAACACCGTTTGTTGGTTGAACTTTAATGAGTCAGCTGGTGAAAATGTTAAAATACGCCTGGCTGTATATGGGCACACACATAGTAAAACTATCATTGATGAATTTTTTAAAAATATATATTTTTACTCCTCCACATTTGGGGGGGCGGAGCCCGAGCGCCCCCTATGGGCCAGCCGCCACTGCCTAAAGCACTCTACTCGAAATAAGTACTTTCACTTTTATACTTTAATACTGCACGTGTTAATATTTCAGGAAAATATTCCACCTTTTATTCAACTGCCTTATGCACATAAAGTTAACATAACGTTGAGAATTAAAATTGTGCATATGACACCAGCACACTAACGCATTATAGCGTAGTTTAATACACAAGTAATACAAATATGCACCGTTTATAGAACTGTTCTGCCACATATACGTTGTTCACGTGTCTGTGTTAATATATCTTTTAAAATCGAAAAACTTACAGTACCGTTAAGAATTGAGATATCGATTTATCAGAACGGGAGTAAAAAAAATGGCAATAGTCTTACCTTTTTCGGTTGACATGCTTCCGTTTTATGGGCGTGACGCTTTTACCGAGTAGAGGACGCTAATCTGTACCTGCGGAGGTAACTGAAGTTTCAGTTATATCACCAAAACTAGCTAATTGTTAGGTAAGGCGGAGAGACTGGCTTACACAACAACGACTCTTCATTATTCAACTGGTTCTGGCACGTGACAGCGGCTCCTGCCTGCCTCCGACCAGTGTCTGAACACTGGTTATCAAACAGCTTTCCCAGCTCAGGGTGTCACTCTTTCTGAGAAGAAGCTGGGTAGTGAGTGGGTGGGTGGAAAAGGGGGGGGGGGGGGGGGGGGGGGCGTCAGTGAGCCAGTTTGTGGGAGGGCCTGAAATGTCTGAAGTTCCTGAAATGATTTTGGCTATTTACGGCTGACTGCGATCCAAGAAGAGAGCAAAACTCCAACCAGTACCATTAGCCACACGTGTGTGTGAGATATAGATAAATAAATAGATACTTGATCCCGCAAGGGAAATTACTTCATTACAGCTGCAGCAAAAAGAATACTAATTGTGTAATCTACAATAGAAAAAGCATTGTAAAAAGTACCACAGGACCATACTGAATGCCTTATTATGTGGAATTCTATATGGAAGCGTTATAAAATAAGCTAATACCATACAATACTAAGTTTAAAGCACTTTAAAACAGCTACATCAGATACAGAAAAGTGAATAAATACATTGAAAACTATTTTTTTTAAAAAGTTGATACAAAAACAACATTAAATGCAGCTATACCACAATGAAAACAAACAGTCACAATGTTATAAAAACAAATAAGATCAATGTTTCGTACTGGGTCGAATGCAAGGGAGTTTAAGTTTGCTTTTAAGTGTTGGTGATTGTCTAATGTGCAGATAAAGCAGATATAGTGAAAAAAGCAATGTCCCTAAAACTTAAGTAACTCTACACTTAAGAGTACCTATGTTAGCTTACACTAATGCAGAAAGTGGTTTTGAAACACATCCATGATTTTTTTTCCCGTGGTCTTTAGCCTGAGGTAAACCAGGTGCTGTGTTTCTGAGAACTGTCTGCAGTTTGTCAGATCATCACCTGGGGCGGGTGTGGCACCTTTGAAATGCAATTAAAAAGCCTCACTAGTTTTTTTTCGCTCTAGATTTGCTCCGTTAGCTCAGACATGAGAAATATTTAAGCCGTTTGAAAAATAAAAGTTGAGTTGTCAAGATCAGCCTTTACACAAAGTCTTTTACACGTTTCAACCACTTGACACAAGTGATGATATAAGGCCGACATATGTTCCTCTTCTAGGTTTCGTAATGTTCCACTCTGTTACAGCAGCAGTGCAAATAATGCTTATATGTTTATAATGTTTAAAAGGAAAGAAGCTGTATTGATAAAGTTTATCTTCAAGGATCTGCACACAGCCTTTTGTTGGAGCAGTTTGACTACAAGTGCAACAAGTTAAGCCCTGGTGAAGTGAGTTTAGGTTAAGTGCAGTGTAAATGTTGGGGGCCAACTGTGAACACACATTCTGCCTTTCATTAGCTGGCTTGTAAAAAATGTAAAACCCTAGTCAGAGATAAGGCATATAAAGATTTTCTTTTTGCATATTTGCCACACATGTTACAGATCATCAAACGACTTTTAATAATAGACAAAAAATAACATGATTAAATACTAAAGTTTTATTTATTAAGGGGGAAAAAGCTATCCAAACCTACCTGACTCTGTGTGAAAGAGCACCCTGTAATCAACCATTAGTGATACCTGGCGCAGAGTCTTGCACATTGCTGTGGATGACTGTTTTAAACGAGAATGGTGTGTTTAAGGTCACGCCAAAGCATCTCAATTTGAATTTAGACCTCATTGCATGAACTGAATCTCCTTCAGGACTTTCTGGTAGAGAGCAGAATTAATGGCTCCGTCAATTACAGCAAGTTGATAAAGTCCTGAAGCTGCAAATCAGCCCCAGGCCACTTTTTCCGAATAGTTTTGTCATCAGGATGCTTTTAAGATGTATTTATATTTGGTTATAAGCTTTTGCTAATACTCTTGTACAATGCTGAAATTGCAAGTATACATCCGTAGATTATAAAAGTGATCAGGCTTTTTTATCGTCAACAATACCCGTCCAATCAGTGAAACTGATGGGGGGGTTTTCTAATCTGGTGACAAACGAAGGCGATTTCTACATATCCTTTACTAGACAATACAGCAGTAACCTGTAGTGTTTAAATGTAAGCACTGTAACTGTATGCAGATGTAAATAAAGTTGCGCTTTGCATTTAGCTACCACAACAGAACAGGAGCAAATATAAATGCAAAGAGCAAAGTGGCATGTAATAATTTGAAACGAAACCTTTCAAACAGCTCAAAATATCATCAAACAAAGTGTTCGTGTGCAGTTTGTTAAACAGTGTATCTGTGAGCTAAATGTACAGTTGCTGTAGTTCCCACTAAGTGGAAAAAATGTTATTGTGTGGCCCCCGACAGAAGGAGAAAGATATAAGATGGGTACAGGACAGAAGAGGAAGAAGTGAGATCATTTTCAAAGGTAAGGACTGCTCAGCAGGAGGAATAAAATAATCTGTAAACGTAAATCCTACTTATAACATTCTAAGTCATTTCAAACCTTTTAAACCAGATATCAGATCGATTCATGATGTATTGCCAAATTATGTTTTTGTGAAGGGTTTTGCGAAACAAACAGAAGTACACGGATGTCGTGTTGTTCAAAGGTTGCATGAAAATGCTATACAAAGCAGTTTAGTACACTTCATTGACCATGAACACGCCAGTGTCATTTTAGGTCAATGTTCATGGTCAGTGTTCAGTTACATTAAGGGTAGCAGACATTAATGTATCTTTAAAGTGATGATTTAGAATTTATTTACTCACAAAGGCACTTTTTCATACTAACTTTATAGTGTCCATGAGTTGGAAATCAGCTATATAGCTTATGTAACATCTTATATGCTGATATGTTGAAGTTAGTTGGCTAAATACATAAAGAGCAGGAAACCTCAAAGCAGCAGCAGCAGCACAGGTCAGCTGATCAGAGCCAGGGAAAATCTTGCAGAACTCCCTCCTGCTTCATTTCCCACGTGCCAAATTACAATTTAAACCCTTAGTATACCCTTCTCCTCCTGACTAAGTCACGTGTTCGGCATATATTGGTGAAAAAAGGGCCACCTCCATCACACAGAAAACTCTGATTTTAAGCTCAACAGCTAATTAACACCTATTAATTTCCCTGAGCAATAATTTTGTTTTGCCCATGTTCTAAAGTGTCCTACCTTTCCATTTGTTTCCTCTTACTTCATCTTTCTGTTATCTGCGGGGATCCACTCATTTCACAGTTACTTCCTGTTGTTTTTGGATGTTAGTTATTTTCTTACTCTCACGAGTGCATTTTCCTTTCTCTATTATTTCTCGCCCTGGTGTGTATTTAGTCTGTGTCAGGGCTGGACTGGGACAAAAAATCAGCCCGGGCATTTTGACTAGAGACCGGCCCACCAGGTATTATAGGAAAAACCATAAAGCCTTTGAATGAAAACAAACGTCGTTGTGACAGTGATGTACACTGTCTTGTTGGTACATATGTATCAATCTAATAAACTTAAACCTACACCATCCTCCCTATTCTGGTATTCTAAACAGTACTTAGCCGAAACCCAAAGACTGCATGGTTGAGTTAACTTCCTGAACTATCTACAACATATGGTGGAAACCTGAAATTAAGACAGAAAAGACTAGAGGTGAGACATGACCATTACTGAATATTAAAAATAATAAATGACAGATTTAGTGATATTTTCATAAACTATTTATTTACCACATCAATAAACAGCATGGCAGGGCAAAATATTTTTTCTAACATGGCAACCTTTTAAAAGTGAAAGGAGACAGAAAGACAGGTGAGAAAGAATAAAAATTTAACTGACTTTTTGATGGCATTTTACACAAAGTACTAGTACAGTATCTAGAAAATGTGGGAAAATACTGGCATCTGAAGAAATTATGTCGGGACCCTGAAAAAAACTTACTATGTACAATAATGGATTTCTATACATTTTACATCAGATGAAAACTTTGGTTGTAAGATTCGGATAATTATTTGTTAAAAGCTAGAAATTTTAAATGAGAATAAGAAAGAAAAGTATTTCTTTGTGCCCCCCTTTCCCTGTTAATGCCCTACATGCCCCCCTGGCAAAACTTTGCTAGACCCGCCCCTGCACAGTTACCAGCTGTCAGCTACATAGAAAAGGATCCTGGTGTAAGTTGTCTCTCAGAAACAGTTCATGGCTTTCCTTCAACCCATTCATGTCACCTGAAAGCTAAACCTGTTTCTCCATCACCTGTTCAGCTCTGATGATTCAGTAAGGACATCTCCTGGTTTCATCTTCATGTTTCCCTCTCACCAGATAACCAAACCGATCTCATGACCAGCAGCTTTTACAGCTCCAACAAACATCAGCTGATACTAGAAAGTAATATTAAATAAATTCTAACAACAGCTGATCAAGTTTAAAGGCGCTTCTGCTGTTTAACGCGACCTCCGCTAGTTTCCTCTTTCTGGCGCAAAGCGGGAGATAAACAAGCAAGAGAGACGGGACTTGTGGCAGAAACGCAGATCAGCTGATCACTGATCAGTTTCATGATTGAAGTAACAGCAGGAGAGGGAGGGGGGAGAATGAGAGAAGAAGAGGCAGCTGACAGCGTAAAGACACAGAATAACTCCAGCTTTGTGCCTTTTTTTATTGTAGCTGAAGTACGGGACAAATCGCGTTTATTTTCAGCTCAATGTGAAACGCGTAATATTAACTCTGAATACCAGAGGATTCCGTTTTTTATGGCACGGTTGGCAACTCTACTAACTAACCATATGAATAAAATAAAGTTCACCAGTAACATCATAGCACCCACCCAACTGTATAGAAACTCCGTCATGCTAGCTAGTACACAGTACGAGTTATTGTAACTGACTGTAGCACAACGTTAGCACAACGAAAATAAACTACACCTAAACTTGGTTTGACTCAGATAGACTGCAGGTCATAACTTCTTACCTGAAGCTCATTTCACCTGACAGTCGGACTGGCGGCCGCCTTGGGTCTCTCCACCTCCGCCACCCCTTTCCCCCATCCACCTGCTGGCCTCCACCACTTGCTAATTTTACTGAATCTGTGAAAGCTCCACCATAGCCACTACCAAACAATTGAGTTATTTTTACACGTCTGCCAGCATCTGTCCAATCCGCCACCTTTCACTGTTTACACGGTTACGAAAAAAAGACAACAACAACAAAACATTGGCCCATTTAAAACGAAAAATTACCATCGGCCCACTGGCAAATACCCGGTATGCCCGATGGCCAGTCCAGCTATGGTCTGTGTCTGTTCCCTCATCGCCCCTTTTGCTTTATTTGGTTAGTTCACTGCCTTTTTCTGCATGCTCTTCTTGTTCAGCTCATATTGTCACAAGATATTTTAGTACCTACTTTGAGTCTCACCTTGAGTCCACCTCGGAGCTTTGTAACCAATGCCAAAGAAAGAAAATTACCATGTCAAGTGAAACCATTTCAATTCTGCAAAATGAACTATATCTATTTAACCTCCTAGGACCTGGCGTCCACATATGTGGACATCACATTTTGGGTTATTTAGACCAAAATACTCAATTTTGCTCTACATGGGCCTGATATCCACTTACGAGGACATTATAATGCTACTGTTCTATCAAAACTTTAAACAAATATCCTCATATGTGGCTCTTATTTTTCTTAAAAACAAAAATAAGGTTAAAAAAAATCTGGTAATTCTTTGTTTTTACGTTCATCAGGCCCCAATATGCCCAAATATCAAAGACAAATTAAAAATGCATGTCGTGGAAGAGTTCGGGTCTTAGGCACTGCAAAACCCCACTTCCTTAATACTAGATAAATACACTTATTTTTGGTGAAGATTTGCTTAAAACAAGTGAAATTATCTGCCAGTGGGGTAGGTTTTTTTTCTTACTAAGATTTCTTGAAATAAGAACAATATCTAGATTTAAATAAAGCTAAAAAATAAGACTTTTACACTTATTCCAGGTAACAAATCAGAACAATTGAAACTTAAAATAAGATTTAACCACTTATAGGCAACAAATAAGATTTTTTTTTTTTTTTTTTTGTGACACATTACTTGGTATCGGATCGGAAAGAAAATCAGTGGTATCGCACATCACTACTGCTCCCTCATGTCCTTCACTCCGATTCAAACAGTGAGATAATGGACAGAGCCACTTGAGGGCAGCCAGGGGGGAGGTAGTGTTACACATTTTCGTCTGTGTAAAGCTTGTAAAACGTGAACATAACATGCATAATGAACTGGCATTAGAAAAACAAATTTTAACAAATAACCCATCAATTACTATGACTGTTGTAGTCGTCTTTACAATTGCATTACTACACAAGTTAAATGCAGACTTGGTATAAACCACCCCTTCAAACTTGGTATTGACCTCTACTATTCTGCCCGCCAAGAACTTCTTTCAGGTCTTTTTCCCAAACAAGATGGCCTGTTGGAGGTGTGGGATTTGTTTTGTTTTTGTTGCCTTAGCATTAAAGTCTCTTTTGAGACATATTATTACAATTCATAGCCGTAGTCCAGACTTTCGTGTGATATGTGGGATTAGGGTTGCCAACTCCCTGAAAAATAAATAAGGGACACCTCGTGGCCAGGACCGGGCGACCCAGTTGTCTTCACCCTTCCCAGTGTGGTGAATTTTCTAGCTCTTTTTTTGTGTGTGAAATTATTTTTTTAACCATTTGACTTGAAGTTGATTTAAGTAGATGCATATTCTATTCTTTGTGATATCAACACATGTGAAACAAATGATCATTTAGCTATTTATTTTTAGCTCAAAATGACAACATTAACACAATAAAACAGGTCTCTTTCTTAAACAGAAGCCTGTCATGCTTAACTTTTGAGAATATAAGTAAATCTTTCTTTAAAAGAACTCTGTCCTGCTTAACTTAAAATAATAGAAAACAATAGAAAGAAAAATATTCTTGTAACAGTGCCAAGCTGGTCAAGAAGGCTCACCAGCGCCTCTTCTTCTTGAGGACTCTGAGGAAGAACCACCTGTCCTCAGACATCCTGGTGAACTTCTATCGTTGCACCATCGAGAGCATCCTGACCAACTGTATAACAGTCTGGTACGGGAACTGCTCTGCCTCGGACCGGAAGGCGTTGCAGAGGGTCGTGAAAACTGCCCAGCGCATCGCCGGAGCACCACTTCCTGCCATAAAAGACATCTACAGGAAGCGGTGTCTGAAAAGGGCTGGGAAAATCATCAAAGACCCCAGTCACCCATCACATGGACTCTTCACCCTCCTGCCCTCTGGGAGGCGCCACAGGAGCCTCCGGACTAAGACCACCAGGTACCGGAACAGCTTCTTCCCCACAGCTGTCAGACTCCTGAACTCTGCCTCCTGACATCTGACCCACGTTAAACTCATGGACTGAACATACACACACCCACAATGGACAACTGTACCCTCAAACACACAATAATAACATGGACTGAACCACCACTCACAACCACTAGCACTTTATATAGCCTCTGTAGAAACTATCTACACCCTCACTTATCTTAACTGCACTACTGTATAGCTCTGTGTAAATAATCATTCTGTACATTCAATAATCTTTAATCCTACAACTGTTTACAACTTGCATAGTTCCCATTTCTGTATAGCTGTATATCTCGGATTCTGTAAAGTTATTTATTTCATATTCTGTATAGTTTTTCATATTTATATCCTGTTCATAGCCTGTACATACTTATAGTTATAGAATATTCACAACATACTTCATACCGTGTACATTATAACATACCATAATAGACCCATTTCTGTAATATACTCACATGTCTATATTATTGCTAATATATATTGTAATATATCTATATCACTAAAGCACTTCTGGATGGATGCAAACTGCATTTCGTTGCCCTGTACCTGTGCATGTGCAATGACAATAAAGTTGAATTCTATTCTATTCTATTTAGTGCATTTAGTACAATTGGCTTCAGTTGAGGTATTATTTCAGCTTTTCTAATGCTAATCAGCTGCTCCTGTTTGTAAACCCACTTGTTCCCATGATTACGCATCATAACTCATCATCATTATTCACCTATGTATTACTTTTATGTATTAGTCATCTATTTGTTGTAATCATCTATCCTTGCAGTTGTTTATTACACAAAATAAATTATATTATCACACTTCTGGCCACATAGCGCTGATATTCACTGCACATGCCCATATTAACTTTTTCCAGCCAGGTGTTTTCCTTTTCCCATTCTTCCCTTTCTCTGAGGGGAACAAACATTGCTGCTCTAATGCTGGGCTTACACTGTGCGGTTTTAGGCCCATTTTGAGCCGATTTTTGAGTGATCGGACCGATTTTGGCCTTCATCGTGCGTCATGTAGTATACGTTGGGTAACGAGAAGTGATTAACACCTCACGACCAGTTCCCGATCATCAATCGCTCGTGAGGGTGTCACCGCAGCTGCTCGCGCGCAAACACGTAAACGTCGGTGAAAAAGACGGAGCAGCACGGCAGTGCAGCGTGTGATCTGGACACAAGCGATGGAGGCACAACTTGTAGAACTTTGGAAAGCTCATCCGAGCCTTTTCGATGTGGCCTCACAAAATTATCACGACCACAACAACCGTGAAAATAGTTGGATTTACATTGCTGCTTAATCACAGCTGCCTGATCAATGTTTTTCATTAGCAATTTAGCAAAGTTGATGGTGGTGGTGTGTCTGTGTGAGTGAAAGACAGAGAGAGAGAGCGACAGATTTTCTGTTATAACCTTCATTTTATGGCGGGGGTAACTACTTTGGCACAACAGCGGCACAGTGTGAGCACTCAGGTCGCATCAGAGCATCGGGCGGTACAGTGTGAGAGTACATCGTGACCTATGAACTTCTAACCCCTGTGAGTCAATCGTGCAGTTTGAGCAGGAGCTGAATAACGTGACTGAAAAAATCACACAGTGTCTGCCCAGCTTTAGGTGTACTGTCGTCCGAGACTTGCACCGCTGTTTCCCTGTTGGCCCTGCTTCTTGTTGTGGTCACCTGTTGTCTTCCGGTATTTTCTCCGAAAGCGACCTTTCCTCGACCAATGAGATGAGCGGTAATCTGAATTGTCATACTCGAATTGTCATAAGTGTGCTGTCAGCTCATTGGTCACAAAGCAGGAGAGGGGCTGGGAATTATGTTTTCAAACAAAGTGTTAATTCCATTAAAAGTTATAGACTACTTTTGATTCTCACTGTATTACGGGACAAAGTGCGTCCCTTATTAGCTCAATACGGGACGTGTACTTTTGTTTCGAAATACGGGACGATTCCGTATTTTAAGGGACGGTTGGCAACCCTATGTGGGATTGATGGTTTTACGGAGGAATACAGGAACCTAACCTAGTGCTAATACATTATAGACTATGTGCACATTAGCATATGCTACTTCCGGTGCGGAAACTCCTGTGGGGAGCTTTGTTTCCGGTGTCCTATTCGCGCCCTGTTTACGGTCCAAAACAAGTTAAGCAAATGAATGAATCAAGCGGCGATTTACATTTCTATAGATGTCTTGGGCATTTACCCAATATATCTGTAAATGATGTTCATCGACTTGTCGATATTTTTTCCCCCGCGCCTCAGAGCAAAACAGAAAATGGATTCAAATGTTATATTTCTCAGTATCTGTAAACAGCGGTCTCTCGTTTATCGCGGGTGTTATGTTCTAAAAATAACCAGCGATAGGTGAAATCAAGTAGCCAAATTTATTTTTTGACGGTGCAAAAGTTTCGTGGACATCTTGGACATACAGTACTGCACTTCAGAGTCACACTGCCAGCGATGGATGCAGCGATTCTGTACTGTACAGGAGAGACGTCACGGAGGAGATCGTCTGCAGCGATCAGGACGCAGGACACAATGTGACGTAAAAAAAAAGCATGCAAACTTGCACTAAAAAAATCTGCGAAACAGCGAGGTGAAAGGTGAACCGCGTTATAGCGAGGGACCGCTGTAATTTTGAAGGTAAGTCACAACTAGGGCTGCCACAAACGATTATTTTGATAGTCGACTAGTCACCGATTATTTTTGCGATTAGTCGACTAATCAGATCATCATCCATTGGACGTACAGCGTACAGCTTATTGCACCAGCAGCATCTGGTCTTATATAACTATCATTAGCTTACAGCTTGAAGTGTTTGTGCTAACTAAAAATAAAGACAAGATGGTAGTTTATTAATTTTTAATGAAATTTGCAGATTGTTTCGGTGAAGTTTAATAAACTCCTTGCTTTCTAAAATATAACAGGACACCGGAGTATATTCTCCAGCGTCTCACACTTCTGATAATCAGCTGTCTGCTTGACAGTTTTAGCTGTGCAAAAACTATAACTTTAATCTCAGCCAAACCGATTTACTCAGGAACAAATAAAATACTAAAGAAAGCCAAACAATAACATTTTTAAGTTATCTAAGTGACTTATATATATGTTTAACCTGACTAGCGAAAGACGGCGGTGGGTTTGAAAACGATTTGCCGGGAGTCCGGTGTTCTCACGGCTCTAGTTAGCCTTGCCCCCGCCTAGCTAACGAGCTAGTGGGTAACAGACGTCTCCGAAAACGTCGGAGCGCTTTTGAAAATATGTGGTGTCTTGATAAACTGAGCAGATATTTGAGGTTTACACAGCTACATTCTCGCCTGAAAATATGTTAAACGTTTATTTTGTGACCCGGAAAGAATAATAAGAGTAAAGTTAAAACTAACTAGCTGCCGCCATTGTTGACAGCTGCGCTATGAATTCTGGGACACAGCTTCTTCTTCTTCGGGGTTTAACGGCAGCTGGCATCCTTGTACATGCAGTGCTGCCATCTTCTGTTTCAGTCTGTTATTACACTCTTAAATCCTACTACTCATTCCTGCGTCCTTTGTGATCTTACAAAGCTTCAAACGATGCGTCGACTATTAAATTAGTCGTCGACGATTTTAATAGTCGACATAATCGTGACTAGTCGACTAATCGTGGCAGCCCTAGTCACAACATACCCTTCGTAAATACTAATGTATAGAAACCGTTACCAGCAATCATTCATTTTTTGTGTGGCTTTTTTCACGGTTTGTTAACATGCTGTGTAGGTGTGTACTTGACTAGCTGATATCGACATAATGGGGGAAACATCTGGTTTGACTATTCTTCACCTGTAGTTTGAATGCTGAACATTTGCCTGTTTAAATCATAAGACCAGTCACTATACAGAGATGTGCTTCTGAATGTGGACGATGTGTCTTCTGATTCTGTAATGCAGTTCTGCTTGTGTTGAGTGATGTAAACAACTGATCGATTTAAACTCTTTAAACGTCAAAATTGATCATTAGATTTTTTATGACACAACAGTGGTGAGTGTTCCCACCTTCTCCTCTTTGTAACTTAACGCGATCTTTCCGTTTTCGAGTTTTGGACATGATTTTGGAGTATATCTTCGCAGTAGCGATTGACGGCAAAGTAAAGCTACCGGAAATGTACAACCCCACATGCGGTCTCAAACCAGAAAGTTAGCATTTTCTCTTGCACAGGGTCTATTTAACTTTTTAATATGAACTAGACTATGGAACACCAAAGTGTTAAAATGTGTCATTTAATTTTTATTTTACATTGTATATTTTCTATAATATTTTATTAAATATTTATTTCACTACGATTTTTTTTTTGTAATAATAGAGACACTTTAATTTTAAGCACCTGTTTAAGCAGCAGCCAATGAGCGATCAGGTCCCACCCACTGACCCTGATTGCCTGAATAAGAAATTCAGTTGTTAAATGACCTTCTGAAATAAATACACCAATTTGAAAAACCCATTATGAAACAAAAACAGACTTTGGGAAAAAGAGATTTTGGAATATAAACTCAATGAATTTAATAAAATGTCTCAAAAAATGCTCTATAATTCATAAAAAAAATTTAATGTTACTTTAGCTTCAAGTGACAACAGACTAAAACAATCCTCTGGACAAATGCTTATATTGATCAAGATTTTGCCCTTCTTATCCCTTTATCCAGTTTATTTTGGATTTGATTGAAATTGTTAAAATACTTTTTGCCCCAGTTGTGTCTTTACAAACTGAGTCCAAACTAAAAAAAAATGATAGAAGATTACATGCTGCATCTTCCCTCTCAGATTATTGCCCTGGGACCTGTAATACGTCATACGTGTATGAAATTCGAGTCTAAACACAGTGTTTTTTAAACAATGGTCAGCCAAATTAAACTTTAAGAATGTGTGCAAGTCTCTTGTAAACCACAATCAGCTGCTGGAGTGTTGTCAAAGTGAAGCAGGAAACGAGCATCCGATATTTGTAAATGAGAAATGACTAGGTCCTGTTTCAGAGGTTGCTAATATGGAGCATTTGCAATCAAATGTTGTGGATTTTTTGGTGATTGAAGATGCTATACATCATGCCGTTAGAGTAAAGTGGCTTATTTTACATGGTAACAAATACATCTGTGACAGGTTTCAGAAATAAATATACCTTCCAATGATTGACTTTCTTATTTCAAGGAAAAAGGTGAATGTTTCTTATTTTGAGATAATTTTTTGTTTTACACTCTATCTAAAAGCTATTTTTGCTAGAAATAAATGTAAAATGGTTCATTTTTAGATTTACAGACTAAATAAGAAAAAAAGTAATATATACTTGAAACAAGTCTAATCATCTAACACATGAGACTGGAAACTAGCTTGTAATGTTCAAAACAAGATGGACAGGATAATCTGGCTAAATTTAAGACAATAAATCTTGTTAAGCTACAAGAAATATGCAGTGGGAGGTTAATAGCAATAAATAGTCTGGATTTAAAAGTCTGTTTCTTAAACAAATGTTATTCTATGGGCATAAAGTCACATATTACAACACAGAGCCCTGTCAGTCCTGTCAACAGACTAGAAACAGATCTCAACAGATCTCATTGCTAAACTTCTACTGTTGTCTTTCATACCTTGCAAGTTGCCCTGGGGCTGTGAAACTCTATGAACTCAGAGTCCATGGAACCTGTTTTGTAAAATGGCTTGGTTAGACAGTTACAAAATATGACATTTTAAAGAAAAAATAACCCATCAGCATTTCTCTCTGCGATTAATCTTCCTGGACATAAAGCCAGGATTCTGGAGCTTTACTGGAGCTAAAGCCTATCTATTACTGTACCGGAGAATAAAGATGCAACAAGTTAAGGCTGAATTTGTTTTACAACATCTGTATAGCTTCAGTAACACTCATAAAAGATGTGTTGGTAGATACTGATAAAGTCTTCAACAGGTAGAGAAGAGTTCAGCAAAAGAAGTTTCTCATGGAAAGTTCAACGTGAGGATGCCTCGGGCATTTCGTAAAAGATTGAATTTGGCCTGCAGGTCTCAGTGCCTGCTTTAAAACTGATTTGTAAAGGAAACACTGAAGGAATTTAAAGGCCGGTCAGATAAAAGCAATAGACAAGTTAGAGGAAAAAAATGTAAGCCTCTCCAATGACCTTTCACCAGTTCCCAGAATCCAGCTGAGCACCTGAGCTCCAAACACACAAATGAAAGAGCGCAGAAGCTGTTCTGCCCAACATTTCACTTAATGCTGCTTTGTCCTTTATTTGTAATCCGTCTATTATTCTAGGGTCTATACCAGGGGTGTCGAACTCCAGGCCTCAAGGGCCGGTGTCCTGCAGGTTTTAGGTCTAACCCTGGGTCAACACACCTGAATCAAATGATCAGTTCATTACCAGGCTTCTGGAGAACTTCAAGACATGTTGAAGAGGTAATTTAGTCATTTAAATCAGCTGTGTTGGATCAAGGACACATCTAAAACCTACAGGATACCAGCCCTCGAGGCCTGGAGTTCGACACCAGTGGTTTATACCTTTTAATATTAAGTAACTTGAGGCAACTGTTGTTGTGATCTGTTGCTATATAAAGGAAGGGTTCCAACACAAGGACGAGGGGACAGAAATGTTTAAAAAAAAAAAAACATTTTTAACAGGTTTTAACAAAAACTTTGCTTTATAAATATGGGGCAGTCTGGGCCAGAGGTCAGCAATCTGCGGCTCGCCACATTTCTTTAGTCGCATGCAGCTTGCGAGCCATGGGTTAGAATTAGAGTTAACAGTAACCCTATTAATACATTTACTACATGTGTTCATTTATCCTCTTCCGTTTATATCTGCCACCCTTCCCCATCACCTGCGTGTCCTGCTCTTTATCTCTTCTTATCTGGTAGGAGGAGCTATAATGGCTCTTTTTCATGTTGTGGTTTGCCAACATCGGATCTGGGCAGTGACCTACCAGACCTTCATGTAGAAAAACTGAGACGTGCTGCTGTAATTGCATTTCTTTACGTAATATTAAGATATGTCAAGGATTGAATGTGTAAATAAAGTAAAAAGTAAAAAGTAAAAGTAACCCTTGCTACCCAGACCCAGGTAGTGTTACCCTTTTCCCTGGGGTGGGGAGAAGCAGTCCGCCCCGTCTCCGCAGCAGCAGGGAGACCCCACATTCCAGACCCCAGTCGGATGGCCAACTCCTCCTCCTAGCCCCTCCCCCGCTCCAGCAGGCCGCAGAGAAGGGGGTGTGTGAAGACTCCAAACCTCCCTCCGCCCGCTCATATGTAGTGTTGATGCATGTGTGTTCTAAGGTGCATTTAAAACCCAGGAGGGCATGGAGCTACCTGACAGAGAGCGGCAGGTAAGCGCATAGCCCCTCCTGATAGCCCTCAATGTCTACATGTATTTAATATTGAGAGGTGGGCAACGACGCCAGGGGTGAGGTTGTACACCCTGATGGTCTTTTGGATACCGTGTAGCGTGCCCACCCCCAAGATCCTATATGTATGTGTAATGAGAGTGTGAGTAATGTGAATGTCTAAGTTGTGGGATAAAATTGAGGCACAGGCAGCCAAAAGGGGGCAGAGGGGGGGGGGGGGGGGAGCCTCCCTTGCACCCTGGTGACACACCTTTACCCCAAGGCCCTGCATGTGTGGGTGATTGTGGTGGAGCGGGAAAAGGGAGGCAGCTGGAGATGGGGAGGGAAGGAAGGGAGGGGCAAGTGACCCCTCCCTGGGGCCAGCTCCCCCGCTGACCCCAGTAGGCACCCCCATACTCCGCAACCCGCCAGGGAAAGGGGGTCCAGGCCCCTCCGGACCGGGGCCTAGTTCGGCATCGCCACCTGGCCCCACAGAGCCCGGGACAGCCCACCCGACCCCACCACAGAGAAAACTGCACCCACCCCGTCATCCACTCATCTTCCAGACTACACAAGACAATAGACGCTCAGGCTGAGATCTTCCTCTACCTCTCCTGTATCTCCCCCTCCTGCAGAGTGAGTTCCTGAAGAGAGGAGACCTCCTGCAAGATGTGACAATCTCCCCCACTAGTTGAAGAGCCCCCCCGGTGGCTCGATGAACCGGCGGAACCCTACGCCAGGGCTGGGCCCCCCATACACCCACCCGCCCACAACCCCGGCAACACACCAACCGGGACCCAAGCCACCGAGGCCCAGCCAGGGCCCCAGCCCAGAGACGGAGCGACCCCAGAACCTCACGCCCGTCCCGGACCCACCCAGGGGCAGCCAGGCTACCAGGTCAGTAACCCACGTCCGTCAGCACAGACCCTCCCCTAGCCCCGCTGCACGCAGCCACAAGGAAACCGTCACCTAAGAGCCAACAGAGCTCTTAATAGGCCATGACCGCTACCCTGGGTTGAGCCCCCCAAGGAAGATGCTCCTGGGGAACCCCCTGACGCCCTAAGCTTGTCCCTACCCCCACACCAATCACATCAGCAAAGATGGGACCAAACTATAACCCCCCCCCACCCCCATTAGGTGATGGAGCTGATCAATGGAGCCCAGAGCAATTGATCTGATGTGGTGGCAGAGGCTGTATCAAGACTAATGTAATCTAATAGATAATTTCTATTTGGTTAGAATTAAGATTATTTTTCTTTTTCCAGTTCATGAGGACTGTTGTCTTGGCTATGCATAGGGCAGTGAAAACCATATGGGCTATATTCTTTTCTGTAGTGACATTATCTAAGCTGCCCAACAAACACACTAAAGGGGAAGTTGGAATGTTACATTTGGCAGTGTGAGCAGTTGTTGGTAGACGTAAAGCCCATCTTGAACATCCGATGACCTGTATAGTGCACTCTATGTAGTATTTTGTATTGAATTAATTGAAGACTGGGATTTCTAATTAAATGAAAGGTTTTTAAGCAAATTTGAGACCAGAAGTTTTGGTCTAAGTTAACTGATAAATCCGCTTCCCATTTTGTAATAGGAAGTGATATTGATTCATCTGTTTTAGAAAGCATTCTGTAAATTTTGGAAAGTAGTTAAACTTGACCCGGTTTAAATTTCTTTTTTACTATGAATTTAATTTGTTGATATTCTAAAAATCTTTTCTTGTTGATCCCATATTGTGTAACTAGTCTGTCAAATGGAATAAATTCTGTTCCTTCCATTATATGTTCTAAGTATTTGATTCCTTTACCACTCCAATCTGAAAAGTTTATCATATTATTGTTTTGTAATATGTCAGGGTTGTTCCAGATAGGTGTACGTTTGCATGGGATTAATGAAGACGCCGTCAATTTTAGAAACTCCCACCATGCTGTCAGAGAAGAGCTGATGCTGACGCTTTTGAAGCATTCATGTCATTGGATATTTGAGCTGATAAATGGTAGGTCTGAAATCTCTAGATTATTGCAAAGTGCTTGTTCTACATCTAGCCAAGGTTCATCTAAGAAGGTATGTTTTAGCCATCCTGAGATAAACTGAAGCCTGTTGGCTAAGAAGTAGTGCTGAAAGTTAGGTAGTTCTAATCCTCCTTTATCCTTGGTCTTTTGTAGTGTTTTTAAGCTTATACGTGGTGGTTTCTCTTTCCAAAGGAATTTGGACATGTATGAATCTAGAGATCTGAACCAATCTTATGGCGGTTTAGTTGGGATCATTGAGAATAAATAATTTATTTTTGGTAAGACCATCTGTCACGTCCGGTGTCTCCCTGCATCTGAAATCACTCACATAAGACGCAGACCTTCACAATAAAACAGGAACTTACACATGCAAGGACACAGACTAAGAAACGCGGACCTGATACAGGAACACACGGGCAGAACAGAGTAAACACTAAACAGAGGAAGAACAGAACCAACAATCACACTAATAGAAAACACAAAACGCTGGGTCAAAAGGACCCAGGACCATGACACCATCATTTAGTGGCAACCCTTCCCCCTTCCCATGAGTGATATGGGTAGACATTTCCATCTAGCCAGATCGCCTTCTACCTTCTTTAAAAGTGGCATATGGTTTAATTTAGTTAGATCTGCAAACTTGGGAGAAACATTAATACCTAAATATTTTATATTTCCCGATTGCAGTGGTGAAGAAGAAGAATTATAGAAGGAGCAATTAATTGGGAGGACTGTAGATTTTGACCAGTTAATTGAGTAATCTGATATTCTTGCAAAAGAGTTTATCAATTCAATCACCCCAGAGATATTGGTTTGTGAGTTTTGGAGAAAAGGTAGCACATCACGTTATGTGTCATGTTATGTTCCACATTTTTGCATTTTATGCCCTTAATTACTGAATTTTGTCTAATTGCTGCTGCTAGTGGTTCAATAAAAACTGCAAACACTGAAGGGGAGAGTGGGCATCCCTGCCTGGTGCCCCTCAGGAGACAGAAGCTGGAGGACGTTTGGTCAATTGTTCTGACACAAGCTGTTGAGGAATTGTATAATATTTTTAACCAGTTTATGAAAGAGGATCCAAAACCAAATTTGTGTAAAGTTCCAAATAGAAATTTCCAGTTAACTCTGTCATATGCTTTTTCTGCATCTAAAGAAAATATTGTAGTTTCTAGGTTTTTACTGTATGAGTAGTCTATCAAATTAAGTAATCTACGTGTATTTGTTGATGAGTGCCTACCTTTTATGAAACCAGTTTGGTCAGGATGAATTAAGAGGGGGGTTATTTTCTCTAATCTCTTTGAGAGAGCTTTGCAGATTATTTTGAGGTCTACATTTATAAGGGATATTGGACGATAGCTTGAGGGATATACAGGGTCTTTGCCTGGTTTTAGCAGGAGATTAATGTGGTGAATCCAGTTCCATTGCTTGAGTGTCTAATAATTTTGGAAGAGCTATGTTGTCTAAAAACTGATCAATTTCCTTTTTAGATGGATTTATTTGTGGTGAATACAACGTTTTATAGAAATCCCTGAAAATGTTGTTTATTTGTTTCGGGTCATATACTGTGTTCCCAGATGAATCTTGAACAGCACATATAGTTGCTTTTTATTTATTTATTTTTAGCTGGTTTGCTAGAAATTGACCGGATTTATTACCATGTTCATAATTCTGTAAGCGTGGTCTTTGTACTAAGAATTTTTTTTTTTTTTTTATCAATTATCTCATTTAATTCTAGTTTTCTTTTGCGTATTTTGTTCAATGTTTCCTGATCTTGGTGGGACGCGTAGGCTTCTTCTAGAGATTTGATGGTTTTTTCTAATTCCTGAATATTTTTGTTTTCTTCTTTCTTTTTATGTGATGAGAAAGAGATAATTTTACCTCTCATCACAGCTTTCCCTGCTTCCCATAGAACAGAAGCTGATGTTCCGGGAGTGTCATTATAATCTAAATATGAAGTCCATTCTTTTTTAAAATATTTAATAAAGTCTTCATCTTTAAGAGTGATGTATTAAATCTCCAGTTTTTACTTGGCGTAGTATTATTCTTGTGCATTAGTGTTAAAGATACAGGACCATGATCGCTGACAGCTATAGGGTGAATCTCAGTGTCTGAAATGTCGCTCAGCAGTGAGCTGCTGACCAAAAAATAATCCAGACAAGAGTAAGAGTGATGGACATGTGAGAAAAAAGTATATTCCTTACTGGTGGGGTGAAGTGAGCGCCGTGCATCGCAAAGACCAAAATCGCTCATATACTGTTTGATTATATTTGTGGACTGCCAATTACGCTGAGTTCCCGCTGTATTGACCCTAACCATTTCTTCATTTAGTCCAAGGTTGAGGTCGCCTCCACGAACAAGTGTGCCATCTAAGTGTTCAGAGAGTGCACTGAAAAAACCGTGAAAGAATGAGGGATCATCAACATTTGGACCATATACACTTACAATACATAGCTTTTTTTTTTTATCAAGTATAGATAGTTTAATGATTAAGAATCTGCCCTCTGGATCTATAACTGTATTGAGTACTGTGAAATTAATTTCTTTATGTATTAAAATTGCTACTCCCCTTTGTCTAGAATTATAACAAGCTGAGAACACATTAGGAAACTCAGGTGTTTTAAGTTCAATCGAACCTCTAAAAGGTCTGTGGGTCTCTAGTAAAAGGACAACATCTGCCTGTAGTTTTTTGAGTTGGTTAAATATTTTTAACCTCTTTTCTCTGGAGCCAGCTCCATTTACATTCCATGTAACAAACCTTAGTGCGCCCATAGATGTCTGTGTATAACTAGGGGTGTATGCTGTGTGTGTCGCTTCAACAGGTGGAGAGAATACGTCACTTGTTCGTAAATAAAGAGAAGGAGAGAGAGAAAAAATGTGTGGCTAGATGCTCCCTGAGTCTGACTATGTGTGTGCATACAGTATTTACTAATATGAATAGGCTTGGCTTAAGTGTGTGTATCCTGTACGTCTGTGTGCGCTGTCTGACTGATGTAAATGTGCTGCCGTTGAGCGCATGATTGTGCGTGATCGTGCTGTGCGTATAATGTCAAAATAAAGGATGTTGTTTGTGGATGAGTCTGGAAGCAGGTGATCGAAGCAGTGAAAGAAAATAAAAAAGAAAGAAACCAAGGACAAGGGTGAGCAGCATAAAAACAAGAGGGGGAAAATGAGAAGATGCGATATAATACTGGTAAGTTAAACAGATGTTAATGCAAGTTAGTCTGAGTGGATATGAAAAGAGTGTAGCGGATTCTTATCTGGTGTGAAGTTAATACAGCCACGGAGTGATGTTGGGGTCGCGGTAAAGCTGTCCATCCACGTACAGCCGGTCCACAGCGATGACAGTGCGGGAGCCCTTCTGGATGAAGCCGGGTCGGATTGGGAAGAGGACCCTGCGTCGTTCCAGGATCTCTTTTGGGAACTGGTTTTGTTATACTTTTTAATACAATGGAAATCTATGACTGCTGCATTCTTCTTGCGAGGTACTTCCTTTCAGTTTTTTTGTTCTAATTTATTTTTTTTTAAATTTGCTGGTTATGGTTGCTTTTTGAGAAAGAGCACTACAATACCAATAAATAGCAAAACACATTCATTATTGCAGTGGATCCAAGTCAACTGGTTTTATTCATGGCGCTGCCCACACCCAGTGATGAAGGGCTGTACTTCGGAATCACACTGCTGTGAAAGTACTATTTGTATAAATATGGATCACAACAGGTAGTGCATACCCCAACAAATACTACACACAGTTGCACATTTAAGCAAAAGCTTTTACATGCATTTCTACATGTGTGCATATATACAAGCAGAGGAGAGAATAGTGTTCTGTAGTAATGCTATAAACTCTAACCATGGTTGCCTCTGCATTTAAAATAAGAAACCACAGAAGGCCCACATCCTATGATCAAATAGGTCAACTGCTGAATAAAGTCTCAGATATCATCGCATGCTTTTCCTAGTGAAAAGTGAGTTCTAGCAATCCAGGGGTGAGAAATTTTAATTGTAATAAAACTTTTAAGCAACTCAGTGCCAGCAAAAGTGTGATACGTGAGTTTCCTGTTGCTAAAAGCATCAAAGTAAAATATCTCTCTCACAGGTTTTTAGCATTGCATACACTTAAAAACACCAAAGAGTAAGTGTATCTTTTATTTTCAACAATGCTTATCTTGCCTTTGTACCGATTTTATTTAGATTTAGACTGCTCTGAGCTTTTTGTTTGTTTGATTATAGTGGCCATGGAGCACCTGTTTCGAAAGCCACAGATACACAGCAGATAAGACTGAAGCCATCTTAAAATGAACGATAATCTTTTAAACAAGAGTGCATAGTTAAAATAACCCTCTACTGCATAGCGTTGCCCTGAGGCAACAAACCACATTTTCATGCCTTATGGTGGCCCTTCAAAAAAAACCAAAACTTTTTTTCAAACAATTGGGGGGGGGGGGGGCTTTCTGCAAGCTGCACTACATGAGAGACATCTCCATTAGGAGGCAAGATAAAGATCACTATTTTACATGTTTATAGTGAAATAAATGTATATTAAAAAATACTTGTATGTGCATGAATATGTTAAGAGGCATATTTGATTGTTTGTTCTACTTTTTTAAATTTATTTATACAGTAAAACTGTTAATTTTCATTCGTTGCCTCAAGGCAACACTGCGCAGTTAGCCCAATTTTTTTCAGGCAATATAATGCATTTGGATATGTGTGTAGAGATGTGTTTGTGTGCATTTATATGATCATAGTCAATGTTTTTTACTTTACAATCTACTCATAATTACAGGAAATGGATGTAAAAACTTTTTATGCAAGGAAACCAAGGGAATGTGCACTTTCTGTCCTCAGAAAGTGAGGACAGTGAGCTTTCAGGGAGTGACAGTGAAGTAGAGGAGTGGATCCCTGAATGAGGTTTGAGGGACACTTAGGAGCTCAGGGGTCAGTTGGTAAAGTAACTGTGTCTGTGTGTGTGTTAGTGCCCACATAGCAAGCAGGTCTGGCCAGGATCTGGTATCAAGCCGGCACTTTGAGTAATCTGGGAGAGTAGAAAAGCGCTACATAAAAATCAGTCCATTCACTGTCTGAACAGAGTTTCGGCATGTTACTTTTGCACTGTTTTGCATGTTCTGGCACACGTTGTTATTGCATGGCTTGATTAAGGTACACATTATGCTGACATCTGGGGCCAGAGCTGAAACCGTTCTGGGCCAGCACAGGGCCAGCAGTGTGTCTACAACTGGCCCGTGGCTGCACACCACCTACAGATGGCCCACATACCGCAATGAATGACAGCCCTTTGGTGGCCCAGATCAGGTTTGCCAGAGGTAATCCACACATGGGCCAGCACAGGACGACCAGGGTGTCTGAAACTGGCCTTGTGCTGGCCCATGTGTGGGCCACCTCTGGCAAACCAGGTCTGGGCCACCAAAGGGCCATCATTCTTTGCGGTATGTGGGCCATGTGTAAGCACATTGTGTGGGCCTGATCCCTGCCATACCAATATTGCTGTGTGGGTGTCAGTGTGTGTGGTCATGTATTACTTATTGTTGTGGGGACACATATTTGTTTACACACTCATATTGTGAGGTCTCGCCTACTTTATGGGGACAAATTGCAAGGTAAATCATTCAATTTTAGGGTGAAGGCTTGAGTCAGGATTAGGGTAAGGTTCAGGCAGGGACTTGTGATGGGTAGAGTCAGGATAAGTCTCCAGGAAACCCCATGCACACGCGCGCGCGCATGTGTATGGGGTTAGGGTCCAATGTTGGATGTATTTTGGTGTTTTATTGTTTTGTGAAATGTTTACATTGTTTATTTGTTGTTTATTTATTTGTTCATCCTTGTTGTACTAATACAACTTATTATAGAATAACTTGGCATTTTACTACCCTTGTTGCACAGTGTTGCCTTGAAGCAACAAACCAATATCTGTTTGGGGGTGGACAGGGTGTCAAATTTATGATTGATATATTATTAGAGACCCTAAAGCTCCCCCAAAATAGGGAGAAATATTTTTTTCCCCCAAAATTAAAAAGTCATGCAGTAGAGGGTTAAAAGAAGTGTAAAAAAACAACTGATTGCAGCTTAAAAACATATCTTCTCAACTCATGGATCATTAGAGATAAACTGGTTGAACTCATAAAGCCCTATTCTAAGATAAATAGTTATCTATACCTATAACCTGCATAATCACAGAAAATTGTTGTTGCTGATTAGTCTCTTCTTCGTGATATTCTTTTCAGGCCTCATCAAACTGCTCATCTGCAACAGCTTGAAAGGGATTATTACAAAACTGACCACGTGACCCAGTTATTCACTTATTGAAAAAAAATGTCAGTGTTAACTTGACATGTCTTTGTAAACCAGTGTTTACAAATATGAGCCTGTTCTGATTGTGGAAAGGATGAGACCCATCACAAAGGTATTCTTAATATCCAAAAAGGACCCAATGCATCTTCAGAGTACATCAAATTCTCTGATTTTAACTCACCTTTAGCACCTTGATTGCATTTTCAGTCTTGACAGCGATTTTTTTTCCATGTGGAGAGCCATGGCCAGAGCTCTATAACCAGTGAACATCCCCATCTCTAGGACCCTCTGTGCTTGACTCAGGTGGATTAGCATCTTCAGTTTTTGACCTGCCAAAAGCACACGAAAGATCACAGCAAAATGTTGAGTCTGTTCATGGACATAGCATTTTCTTTGTCAGTCTCACTGAAGACTGAGAAGTCACTTGGATGAGTGACAAAATGTTTCTCTTACTGAAAACGCTCCAAACAGATCAACAGAATCAACAGTGTGGGATCACTGAGCATACATCACGTCTTAGCCTTGCTTTACTTGATCCAGTCAAATTAAAATCGAAAAGAACTTTAAGTGGTTAAGTGGTCAAGCCATTTATTATCAAGGAAACCATTGGGTTTACATGACTACAGTTAGTCAAGCCTCTCAGTTTAATGGGGGTAGGGAAGTTTTAGTTGCAAGATTGACTAATGTATGTGTCAAGGTACTGTACATCAAATGCAGTCTTTTTTGGTTCACTCACTCAGTTGTGTGTTTCCTGTTCTGCTGCTTGAAAGGTTGACATGGACATTAAAGGTGTTCAACAATAACATGAACTATAAAATGTAACAACAGTCCTGTGAAATAGAATTTTCAAATATAGCTCAAATAATATCGCACTAGGAAGTGCCAGGTTTTTTTTTTTTGGAATCCAATACACAGATTTCTGTCATGCAGCAACATGTTGGGGTTAGAAAGTCAAGTTTCACATGCTGAATATTAGTTCCCTTATTTGCTGTTGAGCAGTTGTGTTTATAAAGGATTTCCTTGAAGTGCATGTAGCACTTGCTGTATTCATTTTGTCCTGGTGTATTGTCAAAATATCTAACATGGCTGTGAGCTTACACTATTCTTACTCCATGTTAAGTTGCAAAGCAATGCCTCTTTCCAGGACTTCTTTCTCCATTTTAACCATCAGATACATAGAATATTCCTGACAGGAAGAAGATTAGAACTGAGCGAGTTTTGGTGAGCTTGTAAATCCTTCCAATCTCAACGTTTTGGATTCTTTTCTCGTTGTATTTGTACTTCTGTGTATCCTGTAATTAGTGTTTACAGAATAAGTCAGGTTGTGTTTTACAATGTTGTTAATTAGATTAAGAAAAAAACATTAATACTTAATCAGTGTTCTCAGTCTAACATATTCAATGCCAGTGCCATGTTGTTTGATGCCTTAAAACTTAACCTTGAAGTCAGTCAAACCTGTTTTGAAAAATGTCCTTGTTACCACATGACTGTTTTTCAAAGTGTGGTTTGAAAAAAATAAAAACCCAACAAAAACTGCACCTTCACCAACAGGAGCAAAAAAGTGTGCATATTCCAAAACTGTTCAACTGCTGTATGTATTTATTGTGGTTAAACTGTTATACATACAGTTAAGTAATGTCATACTTTATTCAAAAAGCAGGTGTTACCTCAGAGTTACGCAAAATGCGTGCATTGACATGTGAAGCATCTCAAAAAGCTCCTCCCTTGTCCTAAGGGCATTCTCTAAACACTGCTATATCTAAAGGCTCCTAAGGCAGGATGAACTTGTCACTTGCTTTGTTCACACCTGTAACTTACAGCCTACAAGAATGGGAAAAGTTCAACCAGAGGAAAAAGATGTCAAAGAAAAGACAACTGAGTTTAGTTTAGTGCGGGTCAAAAGTACATGGAAGGGCCAACTGGGAAAAAAGATCACTAAGGACAGAGTGGACAGTGTCTCGGCTGCAAAAATGTGAGTACACACACCGTAGTCTAATTTACAGAAATCACAGGGAAAACTGTGATAAACCTTTAATCGTATTTTACGACTGACCTCTTTTTGTTTGCAAATTTCTTTCATTTTCTTCAGTCTAATGCTCTTCTCAGTAAATTCTACACTGCAAATTATCACTTAGTTAGTTTGATAGTAGTAATCTGATATTTGCAAATATTGCCGAGTTAAATTATAATTTCTGCATTATTTAGTCTTTTCTAATGGCAGAAAGTGCCACTGGTATTTTTCAGGAAGTGGGATTTAGCCAGAGGTTTGTGGCTAAATTCCACTTCCTGAAAAATACCAGTGGCTGCTTTTGGCTGCAATTCAAAAAACCCATTTTTCTTTGCTTTAAGTCACACATCAGTTTGAAATGTAACACTACAGTCTTTTTCTGTAATAATGCATTACATATGATTACATAACACAGTTTTTTTTATTGATAAGTACAACATCAAGCATTTTGAAGACGAGCGTTTTAGTGCTTTAAACTGTTTGTATCCTGACATAATAAGATTCCTGCTTGGAGATAAGAAAGAAAGAATGCTGTAAATGAGGCTCAGATGACACCTCTGTCTAATAAAGAAGCTATTTATTGTTTTTAATCTTGCATAATTGTGAGGTTAGACCAAGACGATGGACAGGTAGATGACGTCTCTGTTCAGAAATACTTTAATTGTTACTGTTAACTGTTATTAACTTACAGTCTTTTTAATCTCAGCCCAAATACAGACCAAAGGTCATCGTAGTGTCCTGTGATTATAATAAATACTTTTTTGTGTCTTGTCTGGCAGCTGTGAAAATGTCACAGAGAAGGGTACAACCTGGACAGTTATCAGTCCCATTGTCTTTACTTACAAGGTAACTGAAACTCAGGGCTTGCTGGACCCAGGCAACGACACCCTCCTTCTGGGCCACATCAATGACCCTCAGCAGCTAGAGGACATTAAAAAATCAAACAAGCCAATCAGACGCTTTGTGGTGGTTGACCAGGCAGTCTTTCAAATCTATGGCTCCAAGCTAACTGAATACTTAGAGGCCAACAATGTCTCTTACAAGATCTTGGCTCTACCCACCACTGAGGAGAACAAATCTATGGAGACGGCCCTGAAGATCTTAGATGAGGTCAACAACTTCTCTCTTGACCGACGAACAGAGCCCATCATTGCCATTGGTGGAGGCGTGTGCCTTGACATAGTGGGCTTTGCTGCCTCACTCTACAGGAGGCGCACTCCTTACATCAGAGTCCCAACCACACTGCTCTCCTACATCGATGCCAGCGTAGGGGCAAAGACAGGGGTTAACTTTGCAAACTGCAAGAATAAGCTGGGTGCCTACATTCCACCTGCTGCCACCTTCCTTGATCTATCATTCATACAGACTGTTTCCCGACGACATATCTCCAATGGGCTGGCAGAGATTTTAAAGGTAAGGCAAATTTAATTTATGATAAAGTCTGTACGTTGAAAAAAACCCAGCAACTTGTGCTAATCTCATGGGCCATAAAGGTCAAGTACTACAGTCACACATGTGCCATTTATAGCAGAGAAACTAGTCCAGAGGTCACTAAAGATGAGTGACCCCGACAGCAGAAGTAACTCCATGCAATTTTTGTCGGTTTTTTGCAGATGGCTATGATGAAGCACGGCGGCCTCTTCGAACTTCTCGAGAAACATGGCTCTATGCTATTGAACACTAAATTCCAAACTGATAACAGTGTATATGGGTGCAGCCCCCTAAAGGCTGCATCACAGGCAACTCGCATAGCTATTATGACTATGTTGGAGGAGCTTGCCCCAAACCTTTGGGAGGATGACCTTGACAGACTTGTGGACTTTGGCCATCTTATCAGTCCAGCATTAGAGATGGTAATGATCACTAATGGCAAATACAGCTGAACCCTTTGTATCTTTTGCTGATAAAGTTTATGGAGTATGTGCAAAATATACATTAACGCTATGTAGAGCTTTAAACACTTTTGAGATTTTATATATATATATATATATATATATATATATATATATATATATATATATATATATATATATACACACACACACAGATATCTTAAAAGTGTAGGGTTTCACATTTTCATTCAGGTTGCAAATGATATCATCTCACCTTTCTCTTCCCCGTCCAGAAAGTTCTCCCGTCTCTGCTTCACGGTGAGGCAGTGAACATAGATATGTCCTATATGGTTTATGTGTCCAAAGAGAGAGGTCTATTGACAGAAGAGGAGAAGCAGAGGATCATCAGCTGCATGGTGAGCCTGGAGCTTCCTGTCTGGCATCAAGAGTTTACTATGGAGCTCATACAAAATTCTCTGCAGGACAGGCTGAAACATTCTGGCGGCCTGGTCAGAATGCCTCTCCCTGTAGGTCTCGGGGAAGCAGGTACGGATCCTGTTGCTTGATTTAAATGTACTTGTCACTGCTACAAAACACGTTTTTTCCTTCCAGAAAGAAGTAGAAGTCATTGCTTATGTATTTGCAACAAAGGCGGAACTGGAAGTTTCACATTTTTTGCTGCTGAATTAACTGTTTGAGTTGGTCTTTTGTACTAAATATTTAAAAATTTTGCTTTGCTCTTCTTTTTATTGCAGAAATTTTTAATAACACATCATATGAGATCCTGCACAGAGCTTACGAAAAATGGTGCGAGGAACTGAGCACCGCTTCTGAGAGCAACTGTGACCCTTAATAGTGTCATCCTACAACCCCCTCAATACTGTTTTTTTTTATGTTTTGTTTTTACATTTTTAAGTGTGTAGTATTATGTACTGTACTTTTAAATGTTTCGTACTGGTAGGAGAAACTGGTTTATAGCATTGGTCTGCTGCATTTTCAGAAACAGTCACATTGTGAGATAACTATTTTTGTATTGATAATCTTAAAGCCTGTAGAAATGGCCTATAACTGTCAGAATTATTGTTAGTGTGTGTTCCTATTGTTATTATTGTCCTAAGTGTTCTCATTGTTGTGTGATACAGTCAAAAATAATTTTTCACATAAGGGCAGCAACAGCTAGCAAATAATATAAGATCCACAGAAATATAAGAAGCCGCTTACAGCTTGTGTTCGTTGCTTGTTATGTCTGTCAAATATATAAGCGCCATTAAAGATTTTTAATTGGTTATCAGTGGAGTTTGTGTTTGTAACAGTTCACTCGTGTTTTACCCTTAAAACTTTTTTAATAGCATTATTTCAACTTTAAAATTGATTTAACATTTATTAAAAAAAATTAAATGTTAAGTGTATTTATTTGCTTATTTCATAGCAAACCTGATATGCTAAAAACGTCAACATCAAGGCAAATGTAGAAACAGCATCACACAATCTTACCACACGTATTTGTTTTTTTTAAATGAATGATTAAAAAACAAACGAATAAAAACACAAAATGCAGTTTCAATCCTGATACTGTTCCTGATCCTTTCTTCTGGGAAAAAAAGGTGCAGTTGGAAATATATGATTTGGAAAGTGGGGGAAATTGCATTTTTGTCAACATCAAAATGCAACACAAAAATCTATAAAATGCACATTATTGATTAATTTCCTCTTCCTCTGTATGTCCCACATTTCCTGATATATCCTAATACTCCAACTGCCACATCCTTACACCAGCACCCTGGCATTAAGTTTTGTTTATGATAGTATGACTACTTATCTTCTTTAAATTTCTCATTTTGGCTGAAGATGCAGTTACAGGTTTTACTTAAACAATTTATGGATGGATGGATAGGTTAACGTAAAATATAAACTGACTAAATATTCAATTCAATTTTAATTATACAGATGCTTAATAATGTAAGGCACAGACCCTTCAATAAATAACATTGCAGTGATAAATACGTAACCATGGGTGCTTTTTGACAGAGGAGTTGTTTAAATGGCCAGTAGTTCTAAAGAAGTAAAGTAAAGCTTGAGGGAGAGATACAGACCAGCCCGTGTTTATTCGCCAACACTGAATGATGTTAACTGGCATCCTTCTACAGGCTGCTACTTCTGCTATTGACCCCCAAGCCATGCCATTGTATCATCAACTATTATGTAATTACTTCCTCACTTAGCCTACAAGCTATATATAAAATAAAAGTCTATCCTGATTCCTCATTCATTTTTTGTAACAAGTATTTTTCTTTCATTCTTAACAGTAGTAGTTTCTTTATTTAAGTTCAGTTCTTAATTTTAATGGAAAATTCTATTTTTGTAGCTTTTAAATAAGTTTATAACTTTATAAAAGAAATCAATGAGTGTGAAAGTTTAGAAGTGAATGTTTTTCTGTTATTAGCAGGGATTCATGTTAGGTTCATGGGTGATTCAAGATAAGCCAGGTGTGAGTGTGAGCACAAATGGTTGTCTCTGTGTTTTAGCCCTGTTATGGATGGGCTAAAAACACAGAACAATCAGGTGTTGCAATAAGATGCAACACAAACCGAGGAGCACATTGCAGGCCTGACAGCAGGAGGTCCATCACTCCTCCGAGACATCATTTACATTGCAATCTGCATTCATAACTGTACATTCCAAACACACAAATCTCTCACATCTGAAATCCAGGCTGCATCTTGCTGCTATACATCATCGTTCATGTGATCTGGACACCCCAGAGGCTTAAATATTCCCTTAGCAAGTGGCACACAACCAGATGCTTTTAGCAGCCGCCAAAAACCTTCTGGTATAAGTCTAGCTGGATATCTGACCACTGTTCCTGAGAGATTTGGCAGAGCTCATTCATAGGACACTGAGAAAAAGTTTACACAGGTTTATTTACAGGTTGCTAAAAGTGCAGAGAAAAAAACTGTCTGAAATGCAGTGGCTTCTAGGCTGCATATAAGTCTGTGTACACACACACACAGTCACATTTACTGGAGGTGAGGTCTGCAGAGAAACAGAGATTAGAGCAAACTGACAGGAAGCATTAACAGCAGGGATGGCAAAACAAGGCTTATGAAGCTCTGATCCCTTTTTCTACAACTGTGTTAAAAACTGGCCAACTACCCCAAGCTTCATTCATTGCACTCATGGTGGACATCTACTGGCAACAGTGGTTGTTGCACAGCCAAATCTGACTTCATTTGATAGGTCGTTGTTGTTTATACCCAGCACTAAAGACATCTGGCTGAGTAATTCCATCTATAAAATAATAATAAAAAACATAAAAAATATAGTGAAATGGGTTTGTCATTGATTGTAAATTACATAATTGACATGGAGGATATTACATAATGCAATGAGGCAGTACGTATGACTATGTTGTGATGTGTTTATATACAAACCCTGCCCTGATGTCGTCAGTTCATTGTTTTCACCCACATTCCTTTATCTCATTTCCCAATATTCATCTCACCATCTTCCCATATTTATTTCCCAGTGAGTAGGAAGGCAACTCTTGAATAATATGCCACCATGAGTATATTATATTTGAATAAATATGGAGAATAAACTAATTCTGTAGCACCAACTGTAAATATTCCCACACTTGGGAACGTTTCATCAATGGCTCTATTATTGAAAAGTCCAAAATACACCAAAGCAAAAGCTATTAGTAACGCTCAGTGCGCGTAGCACAAGATGTGAAACAGTGAATCAGTCATCTTAAGTACACCGAGTGTAGCTCTGGCCCACTGCTTCACAATAAACAAATTAAAAGCTCCATGGTGCTGAAGGTCAAAAACTCTACTGGGAACTTCTGATTGGAAAAGGGAGGAAAACTTTCATTGATTTTTATTCACATATTAGACACACAGGCTGTGTGTGCTGACTGCACAGGCTCAGGCTGAAGCAGTGCAGCGCCTGGCCCTTTTTCAGGTACCACTAAAGTTACAATGTCACTATTAGATGCCAGTAGATTGCAGTCAACTGAATTCAATTCTCTTAACCCTCCTAACTCCTGTAAATCCTGCATTTGTAACTCTGCAAAAAGCTGACAAACTGAGAATAGACTTAAGTAACAATGAGTAATATTTAATTTCTTTGACAGGTGTTGTTCAACACACCTATTTACAACGTGGCTGTGAAGATCTGCTGGCATCTTCCGGTGAGTTACTGTGACACCTACAGACCATCCACCTCACACCTAAAAACCTGTTTGTGATGAAGTGTAAATACTTTGAGAAAGCCTCTCTTTTGCTTTGCTTTGAAGGCTTTGGGAATTTGAATTCCCAAAAGATTTAGAAGAAAAAGAAGCCAAACCTTTTCTGAAACTGGAAATTTATTTTATTCATTATGTTCACATAACCTCTAAATGAGGCTACGTCCACACGTACCCGGGTATTTTTGAAAACAGATTTCTCTGTGCGTTTGCACCTTTCGTCCACACGTAAACGGCGTTTTTGGTCACTGAAAACGGAGATTTTTAAAAACTCCGGCCAGGGTGGATATTTTTGAAAACTCCGTTTTTGCATTTACGTGTGGACTAGAAAAACGGAGAAAATGCAGCATCAAAGGTGTGCGCATTTTTTGACGTCACACTGTGCGTTATTGTTTCGGTGAAATGGATTTCTACGATACTGTTACTGTTAATTGTACTCTCTGCAGTGTTTAAATGCTTACATATACACACAGTTACTGTCCCTCCACACATACGACTCGGTTCTGCTTCTATGCCCCAGCTTTGTTTACTTTTTCCCACCGAGGCTTCTAGACTTCTGATTGGCCAACATTTCTGCATGGTTAGGAATATATCGCCACCTGTTGCTTTGGCATGTTCATAGCAGCGTTTTCCTTCATTTCTGCGTTTACGTGTGGACGGGATTATTTTTTAAAACGAAAACGGAAAATCTCCGTCTTCAAAAATACCCGTGTACGTGTGGACGTAGCCTGAAACTGTACCGTAAATATCCTTTCTGTTTCAGATGTGGGCATTAAACATAATTAATAAAATGAGGGACAGAGTTTCAAGCCTGAATCCTGCTTAAGTTTCCAGAGGCCATACCTCCTAAATTTCAGTGATTCGCAATTATTAACAGTCCAGCTACAGTGTTTCAATATTTCTGTGATTCTTTAAATAGCTTTAAAAGATAATTCTTCTAACTTTATTTTACCTAAACTCCTCAGCAATGCCAGAAATGACATCCAAACCCTTAAAGAGAAGCAGCAGGAAGCATAAAGCTCCAAACTGCTCACAGCACATGAAGTGGTAATAGAGGTAGTTCCCCCGTGTCCTTCTGGGAGCTTCCTCCTTGCCCCCTTTTGAACATGGCCTCCCAGAACCTCAGCATACTCTCCAGCATTGTCACAAAAGCCACTTTGGCTCAAGTCTCCAAAACCCTCAGAGACATGGAAAGCCAGGACATCTTCTCCTTTTCCATCAGAGATGACATGGTCCAGACTGTCCTGAGGGAGATCAGAGAGAAATATCCAGAAGAAATTCTACTCAACAAAATTGCAAACTTTGCACCAGAGCTTCTCAGAACAATTGCGGACGTAGCAAAGAACACCATATGCAAGATCTTCAAGCCCCCTTTTGGAAGTCCACCAGTGTCTGATGTTATTCCAAATGAAGAACCTTCTTCTAAAGGTCTGCCAATGTCTAATGTTCTTTACACTGAAGAACCTCCTTTTGAAACTGAGTCAGAATTTTAAAGGGTCCTTAAGGTTTAACTTCACTAAATCCTACAAGGACTAAAAACATTTGTTATGCACTGGCTGAGCATTTTATGTAGGCTAAAAAATCATGCAAAATATATTCAAATAGTTGAAATCATCTAAACTATCACACCCCAACATATAGCATAAGTGAAAAAGTGAAAAGCAACTATAATTGCTATAGACAATTATAGCTTGGAGTGTATGAAGTTGTAGAATTCCATTTGCAGAGATAGGCATTATTGCTAAACGTTCAAGGATGCATAAACCATCACAATCAGAAGCACATATTCCACGTTTGTTTTTTGTCCTTTTTACTAATATTCAAAAGAATATTCTTGCTAACTTTGGTTTCCAATTAAATTTAATTTGGTGTAAACAATGAAAAACTAAAAGGGAAAACACGTTTCCAAAAGTTGAAGAGAGCACTGAAAAAACGATTTTACAAAAAGAAAATCGCCACTTCAGAGGGACCTGACAATGAGAGTGAAAGGCAATTATATGCCTCTTCGTAGTCAATGCTAACTGACAATGAGGTTGTGCAGGATGCTGCCATTATGTACACTTGGGTTTTAAGGGGTATTTATTATTTTCTTCTTTTTTTTTGGGTTGTATGGAAGCCCCAAACGCAATTTCATTGTTCTTGACAATGACAATAAATAAATAAATACTAAATATACTAAATGAAAGATCAGCTGTCACTACCAGTGATGTCCGAGAGCCCCCTTGACACGACAAAGAAAACGTCTAGTCAGAAATTATTGGATGAGAAACTTGAAGACTTGGCAATAGGACACCACGAACATGACGAGATAAAGGCTGGTCATCCGATCACTGATAGCGTGTTGTCAACAAATATCTGTGAGAGAGACACGGAGGATGATGTGGTGTTAAAAGCGGTGTTAAAATGCTCAATCAACAATCTCTTTATTCCATACGACACTTTGAGCATTACGTCCGGATGGGAGATTTGCATAGGAGGGTGTCCAGCCAATCTCGAAGTGTCTGACCGTTTCTCACATTCTTATAGTTTCAGCCCCCTCCAAACTAAGCATGCACATTATTTCTCTCTCTCAGTGAGGCTAAGTTACGACCTTGGCTGTCTGTGCAGTATGTTTTGTTCTTTCTAATCAGACAAATAAAGCCATGATTCTCTGCAAACAGTATTTCTTATACATCAGCAGTATAATGCATCATAAAACAGTGTATCATCCCATTCCTGTTTTTTTCCTCAGAACAAACAATTAATTAAATCAAACAATCAATCTGCTGGTCCCTCTCTAGTTTAAACAACAGTGTTTTTGTGATACCCACTAATGTGTGATCACATTTATGTGAATTAATTTAAGTAATTTCACTTTCAATGTAAGTGATATTTCCATTTGGAAATGCCCTAAATAACTACAGTAATTGTAACAGGAAACTTGGTAACTACCCTGGGATATTTGTAGTGGACGCTTCATTTTTATACCAATAGGTGGCAGTGTGAGACCATGGTTTGGCCTGTTGTTAGCAGCCTGAAGCGCATGCTCCGCGCTGTTTTCTCATAATGGCGGAGTATTCAGGAAACGGCAAGCCACGTCTCCCTGTCTGATCATTTCTTTCCTGTTTACAGGTTCGTATCGTGCCCGAAATAGAATATAATAGCAATCACATCCATTATATAGCATAGACTAACCATTACGGTTGGAAAGTGAAAGCGTACAACATTGTGTAGTACAGTAAATTACACTTTTGTAAGTATTTGTTTACGGCTTTAGCAGCATGCTAAGGTTAGCATGTTAGTTTGGGTCGCACACCTCCTATGCTCTGTGATGTTAGTGATCGGCTCCACCGTTATCCTGTATTGTTTTAGTATCTTGTTTCTGCCATAAAGTGTTTCCGTGAATTCAGTGCACATGTCAAGATGGTGCTGATTATACCATTCTTTCAAGCTATTTGAGATTTATAGATTTGTCTTGTTGGAATTCATTTTGAACCAAGTCTTACAAGAAAATTGGTCATGTTTATAACATTGGAATGTGTTATGGAGAATGTGTGTGTGAGCTATGTTAAGAATAAGTAAATACACAGTTGTAATACTGTAAAAGTAATGAAAGGAGTGCATAATTGTGAATTTGAATAAATAATGGCGGAGTATTCAGGAAACGGCAAGCCACGTCTCCCTGTCTGATCATTTCTTTCCTGTTTACAGGACACATATATAGCTGTCTACAGGTGCTGCCACCCGGTACCTGTAACATTTTCAGTAGCTTTCCACTAGAAGATGGTCCCCTGTTATCTACTTACTCCCAGGCAAGCGTGAGCGAGAGTCTACAGCAGTCTTCAACTAACTTTAAACATCTATGAAATAGATAAATGTATTTTCATGAATAACAGGATATTTATTCCATGTTTTTTTTTGTAGTTATTAACAAATATGACATGACACAGCTTACCTTTCTCGTTGACTCTTCTGCACCTGACAATGGGAGAGCAGATTGTCACTTGTAACCAGCGTGATTTAGATGCTACAAAATGAATCTTGGGAGCTGAGTTTGTATACTCATAACTGCTCTTAGCTAAGAGATTCTTGTATAAAGTAAAATTAAAAATACTTAAAATACAACCCTGAACATTTGAAAAATATCAAATTGTAGAATTTCTATCACAAAGCTATTTATAATTGCTAAAGGTTCAAGGATGTATAAGCCATCACAACCAGAAGCATATACCACACGTTTCTTTTTTGGTGCATTTGTAACAGAGTCAGAAAATAGCTTAATGAATTTCCTCAAAATTGATGTGCTTTGTGAATAGTTGGAGCCACCTGGTGGACAAATACCGCAACTGCAACTGTTAAGGTTCCAAATTGCATGCACAGCACATGCAAAGGAAAATACTCCCAAGCTGGTGGTAGGTGCTTGTGAGCAATGCTGTTGTCAATTTTGTATGTGTATTGATGAAAACATTCTCATAGTGGTAATTGTCAACAAATGTATTTTGATTTTTAAGCAGTACTAGCATGTATCCTGAAAGTTACAGGCATTTTGATGCATGGGTAGTAATTTTATTCACGAGTAGCATTTTTAGTTAGCATGCTAAGCTAATACTCGTTAGCTAGTTGGGTGCTTTTTGACTTGCATTCAGCTCTAATTTTTCTCTATGAGATTGTAATTGTTCTAATTCTTGTTAACAGAACTGAACGTTACAGTTGCTTTTCACACTGTTGACGACTGTGTGCTGTTTTTTTTGTACCAGGTAGGCGCTGTTAAGTACAAGTTTTAGTTGATGCTGTTGTATAGAAAGAAAATGATGAACAATGATGTTTGTTTTATTATAGAAGAGCTGTTTTTATATGTTATTGTTGTTGTAGGTTAGGAAAAAGGAGATATGATGTCTCTCATCTCTCAGTTACCATAGGGAGAGAGGTAGATAAATAATACTGCCACTATATAATCACAGGTTTGGTTTCAGCTAGAGCTGGGCGATATGAGATTTTTTCATATCACGATATGTTTTTTTCATTTCAGGCGATAACAATATATATCACGATATAAGCCAAATAACTATATTTGTAAGATTTAAATGTGCCGTTGCTCACAAGTAAAATGTGAAATAATCAGCAGCTTGTTTTTATTTAAATATTTATTTCCCATAATAAGTTCAACAGGGTAGATGTACTTAAGGAACATGAGACTTTTTCAGATAAATAAAGGCAAATATTACAAACTACACAAAAGGAAGCCGCTAAAGCGTTTAAGTTTCAAAATAGAACAAACGAAACAGACTACTAAATTGTCAATTCCACTTAGAAACAAAATATTAATTCTAAAAATATGTTTTACAGAAGAACAGGCAAAACTGACTAACTTTTGTCAATATCAAATAAACTGAGAACTAAAAGGAAATTCTCAATCGCTCCTTGTTGTATAGCTGAGCTTTTCAAACAGTTTTAACAGTTACTTTAGTCTGACAAAAGCCGAATGACGAATTAGCGCTTTCAGTCAGAGACTGAGGCTACGTCCACACGTACACGGGTATTTTTGAAAACGGAGATTTTCCGTTTTAAAAAATAATCCCGTCCACACATAAAGGGAGAAATGAAGGAAAACGCTGCTATGAACATGCCAAAGCAGCAGGTGGCGCTAGATTCCTAACCGTGCAGAAATGTTGGCCAATCAGAAGTCTAGAAGCCTCGGTGGGAAAAAGTAAACAAAGCTGGGGCACAGAAGCAGAACCGAGTCGTATGTGTGGAGGGACAGTAACTGTGTGTATATGTAAGCATTTAAACACTGCAGAGAGTAGAATTAACAGTAACAGTATTGTAGAAATTCATTTCACCGAAACAATAACGTGGCGCAGTGTGACGCATGCACCAGTTTATTGTATTTCCAGACTTGCTTTCGGCACAATTTACAGTGCATGCTACTCTGTTTTTTGTCAGACTTGAAATAGCCGAAATACCTTCACACTACGGAACTTCTATGGCTCTTCCGTTCGACAATCTCTCCAGCGTTGGAACCATCATCTGTTTTCTCTTCGGTCACGCTCGGTTGATTTTTCTAGTCGGTACACTCATTTCCTCCATTACCCGCTGGCTGCTTCCCAAACAAACACACGTGCGGCTTGGCACTTGTGCTGTACGTAACAAGTCACGCGACGTGACGCTGCGGCTGTGATTGGTTCGGCTCTGCGCTACTTAATTTGGATAGGCTGACTTTTTTTTTTTTTTAAGAGGACAAGAGCGGCGAGGTCTATCGCGATAGTTTAATTTCTCTATCGAGTAAAAGTTATATCGCGATACATATCGTTATCGTTCTATCGCCCAGCTCTAGTTTCAGCTAGAACTTTTAAAGAAAGACTTTGTTGATGTTGTGTTGTATAAATATATTCATCTTTTGTTAAGTGTTATGTTTCGATAAAAAAGGAAAATACTCCCAAGCTGATGAACTGAATGTTGCAGTTGCTTTTCACACTGTTGATGACGACTGTGTGCTGTTTTCTTTGTACCAGCTGCCAGAATAAAGAGGGAGCCCAGAGTAAGGGCAAGTCCAGTTTCGCAGTGCCATCCTTTCTACATGGGCATATGACACCACATGCACCATAGACTCACAGAACAGCAATAGTTACACATTTTATTTATAGGCAATATATATATTTATATACATATACACATACATATATATATAAATTATTGCTGTTAGTGTTTACTAGTATTAACAAGATTAACACTCCTTCTTCCTAGCAGTTCATATCTCGCGATGCAGGGTCCGCTGTTTTGCATGTCTTCCTCCACTTCTTCCTATCCATGGCGTCTTCTGGTGTAACATTCGCAGCCTTCATATCATCTTTTGATTCGGTCCATCCAGTGATTTTTTGGTCTTCCTCGTGGCCTGTTGCCACTGTCTAATTGCTGGGCTGTCTTTGCGATAGAGTTTTTATCACTACGGGCAACATGGCCGTACCATTGGAGCCTCGCCTCCCGCATCTTGTCTGTGATCGGTGTCACTCCCCATCGTTTCCTGACATCTCCGTTTCTCGCTCGGTCTAGTCGTATGAGACCCAGAGGCCACCTCAGCATCTTCATCTCCATGGTGTGAAGGGCTTGTTCGTGCTTAGTCATCGCTGGCCAGCACTCTGACTTACAGTTTTGTTCCTCAAGATCCAATTGGTGATTTAAGTGTTCCAGAAATTTTTTGAGCAGTGTGTTTTGCTGATTTCTTTACATTGACGCAGAAAGGTGGTAAGGAGAATGGTATTTTGTTAATGTGCTAGATGGAAGTTTGACTGGGAGGCTAAGGTTATGGAAGAATCACAGATGTACTGCAGCACATCAACTTCCACGAATTGTTTCTTTATATCTTTAATGTCAATTTCTTCATTCAGACTAATTTTTATCATTCTCTGCAAGTCCTTCTGCCTCTTTCCTATTTGATATCAAAGGGTTTTCAGTAGATTGGTCACTTGCCTTCATCATTCTTTGGTCTTAATGACCAGTGGGCAAGTGTTGAACTATCTGAATCTATCTGAATTGAAGAGCCACCTCCACAGGACAAGACTCAGCAGTCCATCTGCATCTTAAGGATAAAGGACACTCTTTCGAGGATGACAATGTTCACATTTTGGACAGAGAGGACAGATGGTTTGAAAGAGGAGTGAAAGAAGCCATCTATGTCCACTGTGAGCGACCATCTTTGAACAGAGGCGGTGGTTTACAACACCAACTGTCTGCCATCTATAATCCAGTTTTGAGTTCCCTCCCCAGACGCCTTAACGCCCACTCACATCCTGGGCCATCTGACCTCAGGAAATCGCATGATAAGGTGGGGCCAACTGGTAACCATTTTCAAATCCTCGCCCCTTCATCATGGAAACCACACGAAGAAGTTCGTATGATGCAAGTTTTAAGTTGAAGGCCATCGATCTTGCTATCCAGGAGGGAAACCGCGCTGCTGCACGCAAGCTTAGCGTCAATGAGTCTATGGTGAGACGTTGGAGGCGACAGCGGGAAGAGCTCATGCAATGCTAAAAGTCGAGAAAAGCTTTCAGAGGACATAAAAGCAGGTGGACTGAACTTGAAAATGTCCTGGAGGAATGGGTGAACACACAGAGAGCAGGTGGCCGAGGTGTATCCACTGTACAGATCTGACTGAAAGCCAAAACAATCGCCCGCGAAATGAATATTAAAGATTTCAAAGGTGGGCCGTCATGGTGTTTCAGATTTATGAAACGTAAAAACCTGTCCATCAGGGCACGGACCACTCTCTGTCAGCAACTCCCCCCGGACTATCAGAAAAAAGTAGAAAACTTCCACAAATTCATTGAAAAAAAGATACAAGAAAACTCCATCGGACCAGACGATATAATCTGCCTCTGACTAGGACCGTTAACAAGACAGGTGCATCATCCATGTTGTTGAAAACAACAGGCCATGAGAGGACGCACTTCACCTGCGTTCTGGCATGCACGGCATCCGGACAAAAACTTCCACCAATGGTGATTTTTAAGCGCATAACTATGCCGAAAGAACAACTCCTGAAAGGCATAGTGGTCAAAGTTAACACCAAAGGGTGGATGATAGAAGGTCTAATGAAGGAATGGTTAACGGAGTGCTATGGGAAGCGCCCGGGAGGATTTTTTCACTGGAAAAAAGCACTGCTTGTTTTGGATAGCATGAGGGCCCACATCACAGATTCTGTGAAAGCAGCGATCAAGAAAACAAACTCCATTCCAGCTGTGATTCCTGGAGGTACAACAAAGTTTTTGCAGCCACTTGACATCAGTGTAAATCGGGCATTTAAAGCTGCACTACGGGTTGAGCGGGAGACTTGGATGACAAGCGGTGAAAAGTCATTCACAAAAACTGGCCGCATGCGAAAAGTATCCTTTTCTGATGTCTGTCAGTGGATTCTAACAGCGTGGAGTGCTGTGAAAGAATCCACCATCACCAATGGGTTCCGAAAGGCTGGACTGCTGCGCGAAGAGAGCGGCGCACCTTCAGAGCCAACTTCACCGGAGGATGACAGTGACACGGAGAGCGAGACTGATGGAGACAGATGTGATGAAGCGCTTCTGAGCCTGTTCAACTCCGACACTGAAGAAGACGACTTCATGGGTTTCAGCGAAGATGATTAAAGTGACTTGTGGTTTCAAATACAGGAAAAATGGAGGTAAATAAATAGCGGTTATTTTCTCTTGGTTCTGTTCCGTTTTAATAAGCAAAGTTGCTGCCGTGTTAAAAGGCATTGTTCGGAAAGAATCTGTTCAGGTACATACTAGAGATGGCACGATACCACTTTTTTATGTCCGATACGATATCATAAATTTGGATATCTGCCGATACCGATATGAATCCGATATAGTGTTTTTTAATCAACAAAACTGTTTTTTAAATATCTTGCTGCATTTTGTATAAGTTCATACTCAAGCTTAAAACAACAACTACACTAAAGCTATTCTGTTATACCTATATGCAAAAAAAAAAAAAAATTTCATAGTTCAGCAATACTGATCAATCTAATAAACTTAAACCTACACCATCCTCCCTATTCTGGTATTTTAAAGAGTACTTAGCGTGAATATTAAGCAACCTAACTAATAGGGTTCCAACTCCCAGCAACAACAAAAATAAATAAATAAAAAATAGGGAACCACCCCTCACACTCCACCTCATGATGCTTAATCAACGTAATCAACCTTAATTTGATGCAGTGTGAAAAAAAAATGCACAGAAATCAATTATTTTTCAAGAAATATTAAATAGATTCAACATCTTTCTTCAACAAAATTGCAGACTGCACAGATGGTACCTTCCCAAAGGAAAAAGTACTATAGCTTACTAGGGTATATATATTAGACTTAATAGTCACTATATACAGTAATTGACTTCTATTCATTTTACATCAGATTAAAACTTTGGGTGTAAGATTCGGATAATTATTTATTAAAAGCTAGACATTTTAAATGAGAATAAGAAAGAAAAGTATGTCTTTGTGCCCCCTTTTCCTTGTTAATGCCCTATCGGCCCCCCTGGCTAAACTTTGCTAGATCCGCCCCTGCACAGTTACCAGCGTCAGCTACGTAGAAAAAGATCCTCGAGTAGAAAGTAATAATAAATAAATTCTAACAACAGCTGATCAAGCTTAAACGTGCTGCTGTTGTTCAGCCGCTGGTTTCCTCTTTCTGGTGCAAAGTGGGCCAAAAACAAACCAGAGAGACGGACTCGCGACAGAAAAGCCGATCAGCTGATCATTAAGCAGTTTCATGATTGAAGTAGCAGCCAGAAGAGGCAGTCGCTCCATATATCGTTTGGTAAGCTTAACGCAGGAATGCTTTACAAACATTCAGAGATGGACTTACACACTGGCTTTACTTCTCTCGGGATAACTTTGTCGGAGATGAAATGCCGGGTTGCTAGCGAAGCTCCACATGCTATCCAGACCACCGACAGGTCCCGCATGCCACAGCCGCTCTATCACGTGATGCATACTGCTCCGACGTGCTAACGTTCTGAGGTGAGTTACGGCGTGTTGCAAGTTTTGTGAGGTGCTTTCGTGATATTTAATGGATCGGATTACATTTTTTATTTTTCTCCGATATCCGATCCAGTAATTTAGGTCAGTATGGACCGATACCGATACGTAATATCGGATCGGTCCATCTCTAGTACATACATGTACATTTGCAGTGCAAGATTGTTCTGTACATGCAGTAGATATCTATTTTTTCATCATAGATATCTGCGGCTTATAGCCGGGTGCGGCTTGTATATCTTTTTTTTTTTTTAATTTTTAAAAATAGAGCGGATGCGGCTTATATACAGGTGCGCTCTATTGTGCAGAAAAAATTAGGGCCAAAAAGAAACAAGCCCTTCAGGCAGACGCTGCCAAATGTGTAAAAATAACTGAAGTGTTTGGCGGTAGCTATGGCATAGCTTCCACAGATTTAGCAACATCAGCAAGTGGTGGAGGCCAGCAGGTGGATAAGGGAAAGGGGAGGCAAGAGGAGGAGAGACCCGAGGCGGCCGCCGGTCATAGTGGCAGAGGAACTGAAGTTATGACCTGCTGTCTATCTGTGTCAGATATAAATAGAGCAGGGCGATATGGCCAAAAATATTTATCACGATATATATTTGAAAATTTGCGATAACGATATAACCGACGATATAATTGATGTGAGACAAAATACAACTCCACAACATTACTAGCGCAAAAAGACAACCTTCCATTTATTTTCACTTAAACAGGAAGCTGGTTTTTATGTACATTAAAGCTTTATAAAAATGTAACAGTGCAAATGCAAATTCCTTGCTGAAAGTTTAACCAAAAGGCATTTCCAGTAGAAATGGGGTGACATATCCTGAGCATAACCATGTATAATATCCACTGAAGTTAAAAAGAGGTGCTTTGCAACATTAAACTGCAGTGTGCAGTACGTATTTTTCGGACCATAAGGTGCACGGGATTATAAGGCACATTAAGCGAAACAAAGCAGTCAGATAAATCAAACTTTATTAAACTCATTCTTCTTGCTTCCTCCACTTCTGTACCATTGATTCATTAATGTTGAATTCTCTGGCAGCTGTTCTATTCCCATGTTGTTGCAGTATAGTAATGACTAACCTTGTATTGTTGATGGATTATCTCAGTTGTTCTCCTGACTGAAGTTTGGTCCGTTTACAGCATCCTGCCATGCGATTGCATTTGTCTCTAACCATGAGGAGCCTTCACGTTAACTTTTATAAGTGGAAAAGTGTTAGTGTTCGTCCTCCAGCTTCACTGTTTATGTTATGCTAACATAGCTGTGTCGCTAGCGATCACGTAGCACATCATTATATACCAGCTAGCCCAACTTCAGTAACCCTACAAACGTCACTGCTGTTTAGTTTCCTGTCTTCATTTATGTTGGAAGTGATAGCAGAGCTGTACGTTTGAACTTTTTCAGAAATCTCTCAGTCAGAACATGCTTTATCATGTTTAGGTAACTAGCGAAACTAGCGAGCTAACTTCCGCTAGCTTCCTGCTAACTTCTAACTCCGTTAAATGTAATAAATTTTGTTTTCATGGATGCCTGGATGTTAAACTTCATAGTTACACCTGGTTAAGCAGCAATGCTGATCGTTTTATTAAAGATGAAAGAATTTAGACAGTTTTTAACTCTCAGTGATGCTGCAGTGTTTGTTTGACCTGAAGGATACGGAGTTTAGGACCCAGATTACTCCCAGATTTAAGAGCATTTTAGTCTGACAAATACGACGGCTGCTTGCATGTTCTGCAAAAAAATGTTCTTTGTCGTGTATCTGACGGACAAACACCAAACCAGTTCCACATCACTGAAGTTGCACCATTTTTACAAACCAATTCTGGTTCATTTGTTTCACTCAACAATCGGCCATGTGCGTATGAAAACAAAGGCACTGCGCATGAGCGTTTTACTCATATTCTATCGCGATATTTCATTTTCCTATCGTTGCCTAACATTATACCGGTATTACCGTGAACGGTATAATATGGCCCAGCCCTAGATATACACCAAGTTTAGTTGTAGTTTGTTTTCGTTGTGCTGACTTTTTACAGTCGCTTAGAATAACTGGTACTGCGTACTAGCTAGCATGACAGAGTTTATATACTGCTGGGTGGGTGCTATGAAGTTACTGATAGTAAATTTTATTTTATGCTTAAGGTTAGTTTCTCAAACTCCTCAAAATCTTAACAAATTGTGCCAATCCTTACATGTTGCACCAGGCTGATTTATCATCAAAAGTGGAGAAGTCTGTGACAGAGGAGACAGAAGAGCAGCAGAGAGAGATGGAGCCAGAGAAAAGAGCAGGAGAGAGAGATGGAGAGATGACTTTATGTCATCCATGAGGGATGCATTTGACATATGTTTCACATATTATAGCCCAACAATTTACTTATAGCAATTTAAATCCGAGCAATCAGTTTTTGGCAAATACCGTAAATCACTTTTTGGCAGACAATCACTTTTTGGCACAACACCGGCTATTGCAGTTAATAATACAACAGCTTCTTGCCATTTTTTGTGTTTCTTTTTATCGCTGTGTAACTGAGTTCAATTGAAAGCCTGCATGCGCTAGTACCTCTTGCCACAAGTTCCCAGAATCCTTTGCGGTTTTACCCCTGAATGACGTCACATTTTTGGTGGGCCGGTCTCTAGTCAAAATGCCCGGGCCGATTTTTTGTCCCAGTCCAGCCCTGACCACGTTGATGTTAAATTGGGGTGTAACGTCATCATAGCGGCTTTGACTGGCAGCTGCAGTCACGGAGAAACTTGCGTATCTCTGTTTGGGAATAGCAGTTAGAGCGTAGGCTCTGAGAGGAGGGCCAGCGTTCATGCTACGAAAATACGATCGACTGTTTTAACCTGACAGCCTGAGGTGTTCTTCAGTAAACTGGACTACCCGACAGAAGGACCTGAGGCCCCGCTGCACTTTTTCGGTAAGTTAAACGTGTTTATAAGCTAATCCGTTACTACCGTCCTTAGCTAGGTCCTGAGACCTAGTCTGCAATTACCGTTACTGTACTTTTATTACAAGTATTATACTGTAAAAGCAACAGGCTGCACTCTGCTTCAGTTCCTATGAAGAGCTGATTATTAAATATGTGCAAACAGCAGCATGTTTTCTTTCTCTTGCCACATCTGTAAAGACAGTAACACCAAATTTTAAAAAAGAAGAAGCTTGTACTTCAGTAACTCCTCATTAATCAGTAACGATGGATTAAACAGTGGAACTGAAAAAATGTAAGACAAGAACTTCAGATCCTGAGTGTGTGGGACAGAGAAGGATCAGCTTTATTTCAGATTTGAGAAATAAACTTTATATTTCAGTTTGTGATGATTCTGTTCTCTTTGACTTAATTTTGACTTATTAACTCAACATTTTGAGAAAAGTAACTTGAAATTTCGAGTTAACGCTGCCAATCAGTAATCTACGTGAATGATGTCATTTCCTTGTTACCTGGAAGCTGAATTAAGCCCTCAGGTACAAATGCTATAGCTAAGTGATGAAATCACTATAAGCTAAAATGATGAAATCCTTGTGTTATTAGCTGAATCACATGGCGTTACTATCAGCAAACGTACCCACAAAAGCGCCAATTTGTTGCGATCCGGTTTTGAGTGCACGTTACTTTGGGGTAACAAGAAAGTGACTTTATTCATGTAATTACTGATTGGCAGAGGTGACTCGAAATTTTGCCTTTTGAGAAAAGTAACTCAAATTTCGAGTTATTAACTCGAAATTTGGAGAAACAAGTCGAAATTTCATGGAAATAACTTGAAATTTCGAGTTATTGATACTTGGGTTTTTTTGGTTTTTTTTAGTGGCGGAAACGGGCTTCCATACATGAATGAATTGAAGGAAAGTTATGAACTGCTTCTGAGAGACAAATAACACCAGGATCCTTTTCTACGTAGCTGACAGCTGGTATCTGTGCAGGGGCGGGTCTAGCAAAGTTTTGCCAGGGGGGCAGGGAGGGCATTAAGTAACGCGTTAGTGTAACTACATTATTATTGTTGTAATGAGCACGGTAACTAGTTATTATGCCAAAATCAGGAACGCATATATTGTTACTGGGATTTAGATAGGGTCATTATTCGTTACTTCGTGTGTTGCATTCGACTTACCTCGTAAATCTTAACATGGACCTGGGAATGATGTCACACTCTGGTTAGCCTTGTCAGAGAAGTCGGGATTCCAATATGCCTTTGAAAACGGTTGTTTTGCTAGCCCTCTACAAGAACAAATTACTACTAAACACATATGCAACTCATCTGCAGTCTGGAGTTACCTACATCTTACTACTCGGATGGCAGAATTTTGCGAGTCCCGAGTACGATCAAAAGCACCACGACTGCAGTTTCCGTGTTGGATGTAAAAAGCGCACATGACGCTGTGACATATGCTAGAATCATCCCGGCCGGAAATGACGGTCCAGGATTGGGGTTTCTCTCGTGGAAATATGCACATTATTTTTCCTTTCTGTTGGTAAAAGACAAGAATATTGTGGTGAACTGTACTCTTTGTGGAGGTTCTATAACTCTTTCAACATCAAAGACCAAGTTAGTTGAAAAAGAACCTGAAGGTAACGTCGGTGACTCTAGCTCTGCTGAGCTATTCCAGCAAAACAACGAAAGCTTGATTTCACACAGCCTGCTGCACAGTCCATCACCCAGCCACAGCTACACAGGCTGATTGGCAGGTATGTTGTGGAAGACATGAAACCCATCTCAATGGTTGAGTCCCATGCTTTCAGACAACTAATTAGTCATATACCTGGGCGAGGGAGAGGTGGGAAGGCACCATGCAGAAAGTCATTTTCCAGTTACCTAGACCAAGAATATGCCAACATGGAGTCAGAGCTCAAAAATACACTTGACAAGGTAGACTATATCCCCACATCAGCAGACATGTGGACTGTGCATAATACTTTTTTTTCTTGGTGTGACCACGCATTGGATAAATGCACAAAACATGAAAAGTGAGAAAGCAGCGCTGGCATGCAGGCGAGTCATAAGTATGACAGTATTGCATCTGAGCTGAACAACATTAATTCATCTCATGGCCTATCATTTAAAATCACATCAACTGTAACGAATAATGGCTCCAATTTTGTCAAGGCTTTTAAAGTGTACCAGCCACCACCTGAGTCGAATGACTCTGAAAATGAGGAGGATGAGGTGACTTCTGTTTCCATTGGGGATGTGCTGCAGAATGGTGCAGATGGTGCAATTTTTTTACCGCCACATCAGAGATGGATATCGCACACAATGAATCTTATCTCTTGCACTGATGTGGAGAAGTGGCTATTGTCTGAAGCTGCAACAAACACGATCTACAGAAGTGCCACCACATAATGTGTAGGGCTGTGGAACAAGGCCAGTCGTTTCACAGTGGCTGCTGAGATTGTGGAAGACATTATTGCAAAGAAGCTACTAGTACCTTGCACAACAATGTGGAACTCGTTCTATTATGCTCTGGAGAGAATTTCAAAGATACCTTTGGTGGAGCTGAACACAATCTCATCCACACTACATTTGAAATGTTTCAATGAGAGGGAGCATCAGTGAGTACAGTGCGGTCATGAAACCACTTACTGTAGCACTGGACATTCTTCAGGGAGAAGACCATTGTTTTTATGGCACACTCCCACCCCCACTGGAATTGCTGATGACCAAGACTCTGGCTATAAAAAATGGTCTGCAAATCCTTGTTGGGCTACCAGATGCAGTTGTCCAGGTAATTGATATTTTCATTTTTTTTTATCTTTAATGAAATGTATTACTCAATTGCTTTTTATATTGTTGTTGACTTGGCTGTCTCTGACCACTACTGTGTGTTTTTTAACATCACCGGTTTTATTCAGCGGGAGACCTCGGTGCGAACTGTGAGGAGGCGCTATCTAACCTCTGAAGTGGCTGCAAATTTTACCAGGGTTTTAGACGAATGCCCCCCTGTGATTTTACCTGCACCCTGCGATTTGATTTTTAATCATTTCAACAGCAAACTGAAGAAAAGCCTTGACTCCGTTGCTCCACTCACCACCAAAAAGATTAACGTAAAACATGCATCACCCTGGAGAAACGAAGAAGTCAAAAAACTCAAAAGAAATTGCAGGGCAGCAGAAAGGAGATGGAGGAAAAATAAAAATACTATCAACCATCAAATATTTTGCGAGCAACTTAAAGTGTACAATAATACATTAAGGAACTCAAGAAATTCATACTTCGCCAAAATAATCAGTAATAACAAAAATAATCCCAAGGTCCTCTTTTCCACTATAGATCATTTATTTAACCCTGATTTTAACAGCTCCCAAAGAACCCCCACAGACTCACTCTGTGAGCAGTTTGCAGACCACTTCAGGGGAAAGATCAGCGCCATCAGATCAGATATTTTATCTAATCGCGATATGTTTGTAAACACATCTGAGGGCTCGATTGTACCTGAGGAGACACTGGACAGCTTTGTCCTGGTTAATGCTGAGAACCTTCAGAAAGTTTTCTCCACAGTGAGACCCACCACATGTCTTTTAGATCCAATCCCTTCTTCACTCTTTAAAACACTTTATGGATTTTTTGAGGCTGAGCTTTTATACATGATGATTGCTCTCTTCAGTTGGGTGTCTTCCCTGCTGCCTTTAAAACGGCGGTGGTGAGGCCCCTTCTGAAGAAGAGCAATTTGGATTGTAATGATTTTAATAATTACAGACCTGTATCCAACTTACCATTTTTAAGTAAAATCTTAGAAAAACTTGTTTTTACTCAGATTAATGACTTTTTGAATGATAGACAGATCCTGGAGATATTCCAGTCTGGATTTAGGGTGAACCACAGCACAGAGACTGCTCTCCTAAAGGTTTTAAATGATCTTAGATGTAACTGGGACTCCCAAAAGCTCTCAGTCCTGGTGCTACTGGATCTAAGCGCAGCCTTTGATACAGTAGACCACGCTATTCTTTTAAACAGACTGAAACACATGGTGGGCCTCTCTGGTGCTGTACATAACTGGTTCACTTCCTATCTCTCTGACAGAACTTTTATGGTGAGTATGGATACATGCTCCTCTAAGATCCATAAAACGACATGTGGTGTGCCTCAAGGGTCGTTTCTAGGCCCTGTACTTTTTAATTTGTATATGCTCCCTCTCGGCAGTGTCATCAGGAGGCATGGAGTGAACTTCCACAGTTACGCTGATGACACGCAGCTGTACATCTCCGTGTCTCCTGATGACACCAGACCAGAGGTGGGACCAAGTCATTGTTTTGCAAGTCTCAAGTAAGTCTCAAGTCAAGTCTCAAGTAATGTCAGGCAAGTCAGAGTCGAGTCTCAAGTCACTGGTGTAAAAGTCCGAGTCAAGTCACAAGTCTTAAACTTTGAATTTCAAGTCCTTTCGAGTCTTTAAAAAAAAAAAATGAAAAAAGAATGTTGCAGTTATGCTAAATGTAAATATTAGACCATGTAATTTTTAAATCTGTGTTTTTCTCAACACATGACAAAATAGTGAACTTAGAAAATATACACAAATTGTGAAATTGCACCTCTATAAAATGCAGCTCAATTAAACCTAGCTCCAAGAATAATTTTCACCGACAGTTCTGAGATAAGCTGCATGTTATTCTTGGATGCGCTTGTAGGACCAGCTTTAAAATCGCATGACAAAAATATCATACATATTAAAAAAAACTGCATCACCAACGTAGCCTGGACAACATTTGCTAGTTAGATGAAGTCAGCTATCTCATCGTAGCATATTTATATGCATATTTATAATTATACGGTTCTTGGAGTGAGTGCATACACTCATGAAGTTTAGTAACTTCAGGTCACTGCAACAAGCCCAGGTACAGTTTACCGACGGATGGGTGCAGGACCTTGAAATGCACCGTGTAGAACGAAAGACCATCGTACCTATCATAAGTTTACCAGTCTCACAAATCGTCGTCATAAATACACATTCGTTAACCGTTTATTAATATAACCTTTGAGCTCAACGGTAATTAATTAGTAGTGGAAATAATTTCTGGTTCATTACAGAAATGTAGCAGTGACAACAATATTGTATGCTGTAATCGTACTGGGCAATTAGTGATACAAAACAACTGTTTTATCCTGTGAATAAAAGTATATGTTTTTGTCAATGTACCATAATAACAGAGGCGAAACGCAATATTGTGTCAGGACAATTCACTATTTATGCACAATAAACAAAGGAGCATAACGCGACAATTTCTGTTCAGCGCCAGACTTGCTTGTAACCTATATCACCAGTTATGTTATGAAAGTGACGTATTAACTACTAAAAAACACTGACCTTCGTGTAAATGCTTGGAGCAGACTAACCTGTGAGCTGGAGTGTTCTGGGACGTTATATTTGATCTTTGAATGGCTGCAATCCAGGCCATCCGTCGCGTCTTTGTTACTTCGGAAACATGGCTCGAACAATTTCTCTTCAACGACGTAATCCGATAACAACCGATCTCTTTACCCGTCGGCTTCCCGTGGCTGTCATGCGACCGGCTATTGCAGTTAATAATACAACAGCTTCTTGACATTTTTGTGTTTCTTTTTATCGCTGTGTGACTGATTTCAATTGAAAGCCTGCGTGCGCTAGTACCTCTTGCCACGAGTTCCCAGAATCCTTTGCGGTTTTACCCCTGAATGACGTCACATTTTCAATCTCTATATAATATGCATGTTAAATTTTATATTTGGGGTGAAATATCAAGTCTTTTCAAGTAAACCGGTTCAAGTCCCAGGTCATTGGTGTAAAAGTCCAAGTCAAGTCACAAGTCTTAGAACATTTTTTCAAGTCAAGTCTAAAGTCATAAAATTAATGACTCGAGTCTGACTCGAGTCCAAGTCATGTGACTCGAGTCCACACCTCTGCACCAGACCAATGGATGCCCTTTTTAACTGTGTCTTAGATATACGATCTTGGATGGCAGAAAACTTTTTACAGCTTAACCAGGACAAAACTGAAGTTTTAATCGTCGGTCCTGAGGCTCAGAGAGAGAAACTCTTGTCTAAATTAGAGGCATTTTCACTATGTCCTTCGCTACAAGTGAAAAACCTGGGTGTTAATTTTGACTCTGAGCTTGGTTTTATCCCACATGTTAAACATGTAACCAAAATTGGATTTTATCATCTAAAAAATATAGCCAGAGTTCGCCCTATTCTCTCTCGGGCCAACACGGAGATGCTGATGCATGCTTTTATTACCAGTCGCATTGATTACTGTAATGCCCTGCTCTCTGGTCTTCCTAAGAAGAATATTTCAACTTTACAACTTTTGCAAAACTCGGCAGCTCGTGTGCTGACGAAGACCAGAGGGCGGGCCCACATTACACCGGTTTTAGAATCGCTGCACTGGCTCCCCGTGTGTTTCAGGATCGATTTTAAAGTTCTTTTATTGGTTTTTAAATGTCTTAATGGTCTTGGGCCTTCTTATCTCTCAGATCTGCTTTTACCATACGAACCCTCGCGGACCCTGAGGTCCTCTGGTACTGGCCTTTTGATTGTCCCTAAAGTCAGGACACATACTCACGGAGAGGCAGCTTTTCAGTGGTATGGTCCTCGTCTGTGGAACAGCCTGCCGGAGGAGCTCAGGGCCGCAGAGAACGTACATGTTTTTAAGAACAGGCTCAAGACCCACCTTTTTAATTTAGCTTTCACCTAACGTTTATTTATTTTATGCTTATTTATTCTATCCTGTTATTCTATTATTAATTTAGACTTTACCTAATATTTATTGATTTTATTCTTATTCATTTTTTAATCTTCTTACTCTATTTATATTTATATTGTATCCTGTTCTTATTTATTTTATCATTTTACCCTGTATATATCCTATTGTGTCATATCTCCAGTGTTTCCTTGGAGGGTGCTCTCTGCACCGGGGCTGTGATCGACCGTGGCTGCTGGGTTTCTGGGGGTCCTCTCAGCCTGGCTGGGGGGCTCCTTGGCCTCCCTCCTGCTGTGTGCCCAGCCTGGAGGCTGCGGTCTGTGACCGGCTCCCGGTGCAGACGGCTCCCTGTTATAGTGTTTCCTCACTTGGCTCATGCGAGCCCAGCCCAATTTTTACTCTTTAAGTGTGCGCGTGTGTGTGTATGTGTGTGGGGGGGGGGGAATATGTGTATTCACATCATTTATGTTAATGAGAGTGTGGGGAGTGAGTTGGAGGGTGGGGTGGGCTGCTTTTAACTATGTAAAGCACTTTGTGCTACATTTTTTTTGTATGAAAAGTGCTTTATAAATAAAGATTGATTGATTGTGCTATGCTGTTGTGTCACATGCAAGTGAATGCTGTTACAGTTTGAGATTCTTAATCCCAATAACAAAATAAATAAAATAAATAAATACAACATAGTAAAATGCACACTATTTACAAATTAAAATACTTGCTGTGTCATTATTACAGGCAGTCAAAACAAGGTTTGCACATGTCCTTGGAAGTGAAGATGCTTTGCTGACTGCTGTTACACTACCAAAATTCAAGCTTCATTGGTTACATGACCAGGCGCGGACGGACCTCACAAAGGCCGTCCGCGCCTTTGTGAGGCGCTCTACCAGCACATCTGCTGGTAGAGTGTCGAAATTTTTCCCCGAGCAAGATCAGCTACAACCATGTTCCAGTGCCACCAAGACAACACAGCACCCGAGTTGTTCTCCTTTGAAGAGAATTAGGACATATATGCCACTGCTGAAGCTGAGGTAGCCGAGTACCTCAAATCAGAAGCAACAGGGTTGGACTCTCTGAAGCATTTCCCGATGATAAAGAAACTCTCTCTTAAACTTAATGCAGCCACTCCTTCAAGTGCCCCAGTTGAAAATACTTTTTATTTTATTTATATATTATTTATTTTATTTCTCTTTGTCAGGCTGAGGCTGTAGCCCTCTGGGAGGCACTACAGGAGCCTCTGGACTAGACCACCAGGTACCGGAACAGCTTCTTCCCTACAGCTGTCAGATTTCTGAACTCTGCCTCCTGATATCTGACCCACATTAAACTCACAGACTTAACATACACACACCCACAACTACCTATAACTGAACACACAATGGACAAAAACAAACAAATGGACAACTGTACCCTCATACACACAATAATAACATGGACTGAACCACTGCTCACGACCACTAGCACAAATTATCCACATATCTCACTGGTCTAAACTGCACCACTGTAGATGCTGTATAGACAATCATTCTGTACAATACGACAATAACAATTCCACAACTGTTTACAACTGTTTATAACTTGCATAGTTCATATTTCTGTATAGTTTTCATATTTATATCCTGTTCATAGCTTGTACACTCACTACAGCCTGTACATACTTATAGTTATAGCATATTCATAACATACCTTCATACGTGTACATTGCAACATACCAATAATAGACCCATATATTGTACCCACATGCCTATATCAGACCCATTTTTGTGATATATCTATATTATTGCTAATATATATTTTGTAATAATCTCTATTATGGCTAAAGCACTTTCTAAATGGATGCAAACTGCATTTCGTCACCTTGTATTTGTGACATGTGCAATGACAATAAAATTGAATTCTATTCTGTTCTATTCTATTCTAAAATACTTTAAGTTTACTCGTCATTACTGAACATGAGGTCTCCAGTTGGTGCAGTTCAGCAGTTAAGTTTACAAAGAATGGACAAACCTCACTGTGTTTATGTTGAACCATTTTTGCACTATTCTGATACCTACAGCTCCTAAATGGTCTGAGGCACAGTTTAATGTTGGCACTGCTAAAAGTATACTTTCTACTCATTTCAGTGGCAAAAATGAATATATCTTTCAAAAGTTTCAACACACTGTAAGTTGTCTTTTGTGATCCAATGCTTCTTCCTAGTGATACTACGTACAATGATTAGATTTATAACACTGCTGCACCAGCCCCAAAATGATGTGTTTGCATTTGTAGAGGGTTGAAATAGATTAAAACAGACAGATAAAAAAGTGACACATAAAAAAAAACATTGTTAATTTCTAATTTAGTTTCTATCATTTCATCATTAACTTGCACTCACACTACGACACTGCCATTTTAACCATTTTTGGTTCAGGCCATTAGGGGGCAGAGTGCACTTGTGGCAGGTTAGTGCTAACATGTAAGCAAGCTAGAAGACTGGCATCCTTGCTGGGTATCCAGTTAGGGAAACAACACATTAATAAGAGAATTATGGGTAAAACCAAAGTTACTTTCCCTAGTAACTAGTTGCTTTGAAAGTAACGAGTAACTTGAAGCAACTGAGTTACTTTTGATAGAAGTAACTAGTAATGTAACTAAGTTACTAATTTAAAGTAACTTACCCAACACTGGTCATAAGGGCAGTTCTTCAAGAGCCATGTATTCAATGAGGTGGTAGTTATTGTGAAAAGTTTGAGAACCACTGCTATAGACTATAGTGTACACTGTACACCCTACTTACTGGTTTTTGATGTGTCAGTCTGCATCTTTCAATTGTGCGTTTCCGTAACAGCTCCGCACCACCCAGGCGGCAAAAAATTTGAGTGCAGTCCAGTCTTAGGAGCACCTAACATACTGCACAGGACCCTCAAGCTTCCAGGCATGTGGTAGACAACCCAAGCTTAAAGGATAAACCACCCGCAGTGGCGAGAGGAAACATGACATGTATGATTGTTATTTATGTGTAATATATCTGTACCTTCATGTCTTTCCTTGACTCTTTCACTTTACAGGTACATGAAAAAATTGTAAATTGAGAGTTATTTGTTTGTGTATGGTTTGTGTGTATTTTAATGCCTCATCTTCTGCCATTAAAACTCTGTATACATAAAATATAAAAATTAAGTTTTCTGTAATACCTTAATAGAGTTTTGATTTCCATTTTAATTTTTTTCCCTGTTATTCCCATGTTTGTGTCTAATCATTCTAGTAATGACAAGTCAGTAAGGGCATAACAAAGTTTTAGTTGCCGTTTAGTACTTATGAAATTTTGGATCCCTATCATGTTATAGGTGGGTCCATGGTCTTAATTCAACATCAGTATATACAGTATAGGGAGTGCAGAATTATTAGGCAAGTTGTATTTTTGAGGAATAATTTTATTACTGAACAACAACCATGTTCTCAATGAACCCAACAAACTCATTAATATATCAAAGCTGAATGTTTTTGGAAGTAGTTTTTAGTTTGTTTTTAGTTTTAGCTATTTTAGGGGGATATCTGTGTGTCCAGGTGACTATTACTGTGCATAATTATTAGGCAACTTAACAAAAAACAAATATATACCCATTTCAATTATTTATTTTTACCAGTGAAACCAATATAACATCTCCACATTCACAAATATACATTTCTGACATTCAAAAACAAAAAAAACAAAACAAATCAGCGACCAATATAGCCACCTTTCTTTGCAAGGACACTCAAAAGCCTGCCATCCATGGATTCTGTCAGTGTTTTGATCTGTTCACCATCAACATTGCGTGCAGCAGCAACCACAGCCTCCCAGACACTGTTCAGAGAGGTGTACTGTTTTCCCTCCTTGTAAATCTCACATTTGATGATGGACCACAGGTTCTCAATGGGGTTCAGATCAGGTGAACAAGGTGGCCATGTCATTAGTTTTTCTTCTTTTATACCCTTTCTTGCCAGCCACGCTGTGGAGTACTTGGACGCGTGTGATGGAGCATTGTCCTGCATGAAAATCATGTTTTTCTTGAAGGATGCAGACTTCTTCCTGTACCACTACTTGAAGAAGGTGTCTTCCAGAAACTGGCAGTAGGACTGGGAGTTGAGCTTGACTCCATCCTCAACCTGAAAAGGCCCCACAAGCTCATCTTTGATGGTACCAGCCCAAACCAGTACTCCACCTCCACCTTGCTGGCGTCTGACTCGGACTGGAGCTCTCTGCCCTTTACCAATCCAGCCATGGGCCCATCCATCTGGCCCATCAAGACTCACTCTCATTTCATCAGTCCATAAAACCTTAGAAAAATCAGTCTTGAGATATTTCTTGGCCCAGTCTTGACGTTTCAGCTTGTGTGTCTTGTTCAGTGGTGGTCGTCTTTCAGCCTTTCTTACCTTGGCCATGTCTCTGAGTATTGCACACCTTGTGCTTTTGGGCACTCCAGTGATGTTGCAGCTCTGAAATATGGCCAAACTGGTGGCAAGTGGCATCTTGGCAGCTGCACACTTGACTTTTCTCAGTTCATGGGCAGTTATTTTGCGCCTTGGTTTTTCCACACACTTCTTGCGACCCTGTTGACTATTTTGAATGAAACGCTTGATTGTTCGATGATCACGCTTCAGAAGCTTTGCAATTTTGAGACTGCTGCATCCCTCTGCAAGATATCTCACTATTTTTGACTTTTCTGAGCCTGTCAAGTCCTTCTTTTGACCCATTTTACCAAAGGAAAGGACGTTGCCTAATAATTATGCACACCTGATATAGGGTGTTGATGTCATTAGACCACACCCCTTCTCATTACAGAGATGCACATCACCTAATATGCTTAATTGGTAGTAGGCTTTCGAGCCTATACAGCTTGGAGTAAGACAACATACATGAAGAGGATGATGTGGACAAAATACTCATTTGCCTAATAATTCTGCACTCCCTGTACGTTTTGAGCGCCTGTCATCTCCTCTTTCAGCCTGTTCTCACTCCCGAGGCATAACATCCTGATGATTTGTCCTAAGGAACGCGGAAGGTGACCTTCAGCGTTCTTATGGTACGCGCCGGGTTATGGGTGAAATACAGTAGAATGATGGTCTCGCGGTAAAACACGTTCCAGCCATGTATTCCAGCCCTAACCCTAACCTTATCCTTAACCAGCACTTCAATGATGTTAAATAGCATTTTCCAAAGTGATCTGAGGAAAATGAACGAACATGTGTGGATTGATTTCAAACGGTTCTCATGCTTCCTCATGTATCCGATCTCATCATTCAGGAACGTTTTGGGTGCCCGGAAGCGTAACATGTTGACGATTTGTCACCTAGCATAAAACATTACGCCTCGGATGTGAGAATGGGTTGCCTCTCCATCTTGTCTTTCTGCCACTTTCCCCCACTGTTGACCTTGTCTCTGGCTATGTCTACACTAGCACGGATAAATTTTAAAACAGCGTATACGCCAGACCACGCTCTGCGTCAACACTATCGTTTTCAGAGTTGTTCATCCACATTGATACGGCCGAAAATGCTTGTGTTCCAGTACTGCACATGTGTGAAACTCGAGACAATTTGACCTGCGTCATTTCTGCCTGCCGATTATTTACTCTGAAACATCACGGCAGAATTTTGAGGAAAAGCACCAAGTTTTTTAAAAATGGACTAACAATGAGGTGGAGTTGTTGCTGCGAGTAACACAAAAGTACAAAGTTGCAGAAGCGAGTGAGAATTAAAGAATTTGAACAAAAGCTATCTGGAGTATGTACAGATAGTAATCTGTAATAGGGCTGTCAAAATTGAGAGCAAACAAAACAACTGCTGTATAATGCCCTTCACTATCTGCATCACATGACAAAATTGTGTCTCCGGGCTTGCTGTCCACACTGCGACACGAAAACAGCGTTTTCAAAATGCTGCGTTTTCCCTTGACCAAAAACACCATCTCAGTGTGGACGGAAGGCCAAAATAGAGAGAAAAAGATGCTAATACATTTTCAAACGAAAACTTATTAGTGTGGACATGGCCTTTGTCTTCATGTTTAGTTTCTGTTCACAGTGAACATTCATTTTGTTTTCCTGCAATGAGGTTGTAGTTAATGTTCTCACCTGATTACTGTAATTACTTACTTAATACGTCTTTAATATATCCTGCGGTTTTACCATTCTCTACTTAGCCCTAAATGCTATTATCTTCTTCTCAGTCCCCCCACAACACTCTGCATTGGGTTTTTGTCTCTCTGACCCTTGCATTTAAGCTTAACCTTGACTGGATTTCATCGGCATGTCTTGAGTTTGACACATGCTTTATATTGTCATTTTAAAGAAGCAAAAGGCAAATCTCAAAGTGTTAAGCGCTTGTACAGCACCAGATGCTTCTCCACTGCTCTCATCAGCATAGAAACCACACACATATAATGTAATTTCAAAAGTTCTATCCAGTAAATGAGTATAATGTTTTTTACTATGTGGCCCTTTTTCTAAAAGATTGCTCTTTCCTCATAATACAACAACCACATAGTGTAAAAATTACTTTAAATAATACACGGATTTCTAATACCAAAACCTTTCTTTCTAAATATTTATTATATGTAGTATTTCCAAATATTACAACATGTGCCAAGTTTTGGAATTTATCAGCAATACATTTTTACATATGCATACTTTTGTCTTTTGGCATTGCCACCAGGTTCACTGTGTATTTAGAAAAGATATGAAAAGTTTGAAATATGACAAAAATAAACAGATTTGAAAGTCAAAAATAAGACTGCAGTCATGTTTCACAGACACTGTATATTACATGTCAAGTAATTTTGAGCTGTCTGACCATGTAACACTTAAAACTTCTACACCAGTGTGGACAAAAATAAGAAAAGATTTAAACATACCACGAGTTCTTTAATCCATTCACATTGATATCTTTAATGTAGGCGCCACACTGGTGAGTTGCTACAAATGTAAATGTCAGTGCAGCTCATGCTGTTGGGCTAACATCCATGCTCTTTCTCCTCCAAACTTGAGCTGGAAGTGTGGTGGCTGTCGATGTTGCTGGAAATATCTGGGGACATCGAGGACAGCAGGGGATCACTGGGGGAAATTGGCCCTAGGGTGTTGTCCCTTACCAGCTCCTTCATTTTACACGCACTAGAGCTGCCGTAAGGGCCAGGTTCCCCCGCATCTGCTGGTATATGGTCAAAGGTGATGGTGCCGTTGTTGAGGTCTAATGTGGTTGGAGGGGACATGTCAGGGGCAGAACTATGCTGGTAGAGCTCTGATGGGCAGTCACCAAGGACGGGCTCCTGCTTAATGGCACGAGCCATTAGCTCTGACGTACAGACAGTTGGGGATGACACCACTGTAAGACCATGAGCACGGGCTTGGATTTCCAACTCCTAGATAGAGATAGAAACGGTGGAAATGTTGCAATGTTTTAACACTGGAACAAAAAGTACATCTACGCTAATCAACTTCAAAATCATGTTTTGTGCAAATTTGCTAAGCCAGCATAAGACCTGGAACATAGAGCAAAGAAGAAAATCCAACTAAAGGCATCTTTTGAAACTCACTAATGGTTGTGCTGCATCTTGTTTGTAAAGTGCAAAACAATTGGTGAAAAGTGGGAGGATGCAAATACACTGCCTGGCCAAAAAGTCGCCACCTGGACTTAACTAAGCAAATAGGTATGAGCCTCCTATTGGACAATTACTGCATGGGCGATTATCGTTCAGCTGGCAACAAGTTATTTAACCCCAACTGGGCTCAGTGCTCAGGGTAAGAAGAGAGGCAGATGAAGTGATGGAGAGACAGTAACTGCCTGTGTATATGTACGTGTGTAAAAACTTCAAGTAGTCAGATTAACAGCAACAGTATTTTGTCTATATCCGCCATTGTAGAAATAATCACATATAAACAATAACGTGGCGCACAGCATCACGTCAAAAAAGGGGCACACCTTTGACATTGCATCTCCGTTTTCCTCGTCCACACGTAAATGCAAAAACTGAGTTTTCAAAAGTCTCCACCCTGGCAGGAATTTTAAAAAAATCTCAGTTTTCAGTGATCGAAAACACTGTTTACGTGTGGATGAAAGGTGCAAATGCATAGAAAAATCTGCGTTTTCAAAAATACCCATGTACATGTGGACGTCGCCATAGACTGGCCACCACAGAGTCCAGACCCCATTGAGAATCTGGATGGAAATAAATCTTGTGACATTGCAGAAACACCCCCGTTCTCTGCTGCCTGTTGGAGCAGGGGGGCTAGGAGGAGGAGTTGGCCGTCCGATTAGGGTCTGGAATGTGGGGCCTGCTGCTGCCGAGTCGGGGCAGTCTGCTTCTCTCCACCCCAGGGAAGAGGGTAACACTACCTGGGTCTGGGTACCTAGACCTGGGGCTTAGAGTACACTTGGGGAGTGTGATTGTGTGTACAGCGTCTCTTTATGTCTGTCTCCACGTTGGGTGAGTGTTGAGTAATTGCATATGAGAGCATGAGGGTGGGAATGGATGTTTGTATCTGTGTGTGCCTGTATGTCTGTGTCTATATGTCAGGTTGGGTATCAGACGCCACCCCTCTAGGGACATCTCAGGCCCTCCAAGGTATGGAGGCCTATCTCCTCCGTGCTGCACAATGATGTTTAATATTTAGTATTTTCTGTTACATTCCCATAGATCATCGTGATGTTGTTTATTATATTGCGCTTTTTTTCCTTCTGATTGTTCTCTCTTTTTTCTTTCTCAACAGGTGATCCAGGTGATTGATACATGTATTTTTTGTCTGCTTATTTTGTTGGTTTTTGTTGTTTGCCCTTTATTACCTTTCCTCTTCTCTGCTGTTTTTCTTTCCCTCTTTCTTTCTCCGCTTTCTTTTCCCCAGTTAAGTCTGTCCCGTATTTAGCAAAGTGAAAATAAAATAAAATAAACAATAAAAGGTGAACCAAATAGACCAATACGGCAAGGCTGGGATGGTCCATTTGGTAAAGTAAATCCGTTGGGCATCTTTCTTCGCCTTTAGACACTAATTCTGATGGCAAAAGAGGCAAGAGGGAAAAAAAAGACATTGCAGAAACTTATCGAAACAATGCCAGAGCGAATGCATGCCGTAAAGGCAGTCCAACAAAATATTAGAGTGTGTGACCCTTTTATTTTGGTGGCAACTTTTTTTTTTGGTCAGGCAGTGTATGACCCAAATTACTCAAAATTGGCTGAAACATCTGTTGAATAGAACAATTTTTTTCCAGATAAAACATTCTCTGGTTTTGCACACAGGTTCTTTTGCCACCCTTCATGCTATAGCTGCCAAGCTATACTGGCTGCTGGCTGGACAGGATAATTCCCTTATATATAAGAATGTCAAACACAAGTAGCTTTCTACATATTACCTGTAATTGATGCATTAAAAGAACAAGCATTTGTTAATTTTGTGTTAAATACTGTACATCTGGGATCAAGTAGATTTTTGCTGTACTAATTTTGTGGTTTTACGTAAAAAAAAAACAAAACATGACCATAATAATTTAAAAAAACCTACATAACGTCTGCAAAGCCTTAGAGTGACCCACCTGTATACGCAACATGAGATGCCGATTTGCGTGCTCCAGCTTCCTCTGTCTGCACTCAAGCTCCTTGGCTCTCTGCTGCTCGCGCTGTAATTTCCGAATATAGTCCACCGAGGCTTTCAGAATAGTGCCCTTATTCCAGCGCATGTCTCTGGGGTATACATGAGACAAATATCTACAGTCAGACTCAGCTGACCAGAACACCTCAGGGTTCTTTACATCCTGCTGAGCAAAACGGCAATTGCATTTTAAAGAGACTTTGACACATTAGGATGTTGAAACACGGTTAATGCATGAATCACTACAGTAGGCAGACAAGTAGATGGCTGGGCACATGCATCCATTAGCTTAAATACATGCAAAAACACTTACGGATCATTTGACTTGGGTATTAAGGTTCCCAGCTCTTTAATGCGATCATTGATGTTGAATCTCCGTCTTCGTTCAACTAGAATGCAAAGTAAGGACATGAACTGTGAACACGGATTATATAATATAGATTATATATATATATATTATAGATTTACGAAAAAACTAGCAGTAGAAAATTAAGTATAAAAATAAAAAAACTATTTGCTTTTTAGGATATTTAGGCGATTGTGTAAACCACTACACAATGAAGCTACTAAAATTAAACATAAAAAATTGAAATTCAGTAATATTTTGATTGCCTTACTTAAGTTGTGGTTGTCCTTCTTCTGTCTCTCTTTTGCCAGAGCACGAACTTCAGCCTCTGTGAAGCAAAAGAAGGCTGAATAGCAATACTTTAGACAAAAGCATTTGATTACAATGTGATTTAATCCAGAGTAAATGATTTCATTTTATAGGTTTGTATTTCACATGCTTTGAGGTTTGTTTAGCATATTTGAAACCTGTTAATCACAAACAATACAAAAAACAACAATCTGAAGGCTAGAACTGGAAAAAAGCTTAAAGTTTGCATCTCAGATTTTGCAATATACAGTAGTATAATGTGTGCAATTTAAAAATACACAAAACACTCAACATACAGTTTCTGAAAGTGAAGTTTTACAGTTTACAAAACATTATGTCTTTTTTTTCTCTTCATTTTGCTTTGCTTACCTACTGGAAAGCTCTCTGGCCTTTGATAGCTTTCATATTGGCCACAGGATCCAGGCTTGTCCAGTACTTGCTTCATGCCAGGAGCTGGAGTAATTATTTGGCACATGATTGACTTAACAGTATTTTGTGCACTTCTAAATTGCACACAATATTGACATCAGCCTAAAGTAACCTATGTATTTAGATGTAAAAGCGTCTGAGTGGACTGGGATTACATCATACAAAACAAGGTTATGCATGTATTTTATCAGCAGTAAATTTTTAGACACAGAAAGGTCACAGAAAAGTGTACTAAACTGAGTGTCCACAAATATACCAGTAGTAAACAACATGTAGTAAAGCCTTATACTTTTTCTAATCCAAACGCTCATAAATTGAGTGTTAGTTTACCAGTGAATTCCCTTTTAATGTTGGGTGGACAACTGTTGATGGCGAGGCCTGGTAGTTGGAGACTTTGGTTGGTGTATACATCCAATAAATTTCCTGACACAGGTAGCTGTTGGTGTTAAAAACCTGTCATTATAGTGTCCTCTTGAAAAGAACAACTGTCATATATTTTATTTAAACTCAAAGAAGGTGTCAACATTACACACTTTGGTATTTATTGTAGTATTTATTTTATCTTAAAATAAATTACCTGGTTGTTCATTTGGAGTCCTGGATCCATCAATCCAAGAACATCGTCGTTGTAGCTTGACTCCAAGCTAATAATATCATCAATGACATCATCCATCTGTATAACACAAAGGCACAATTCATGAACTCCTCACTCTCTGTCGAGACATCTGCATGTAAGGATACTGAATGTCCTCGAAGTGAGCAGGTGTACCTCTTTCTCACAGTTGGTGCTGAGGGTGAGCAAAGCCATGGGACTATTGGGTGCACTGCTGCCAGGACCGGGTGGCATACTGTGTTCGGGGGGCTGGCTGCCAGCTTTACCACCCAGGGTGGTTGACAGATACTGCCTCACCTGCTGCCGCTGAGCCTGCTGGATGTGGTATTTGGTGGGACTTTCCAGGTGGGTCTGGACCTAAGTGGCAAAGTCGTAAACATTACACCACATTAGTTTTGGATTTATTTTTTGACTAAGCTCGTGTGATACAGTTAAGGGTAAGGAGAAAAATACACTGGCACGTAGAGAAAAAAATAGATTTAAAAATGAATGTTTTCATTATAATAATTCATCTGTCCCGGTGTGGTAAAAGCACAAATTAAAAATGCAAGAACTTAAATGTTCAAATGTTTCCAGCTTCAAAGTGCAACTTACAAATCCAAATTAATCACACTATACTACTCTGTTACATTAAAAGTTCCCCTGAAAACAGCCTTTTAAAAACCAAATAATCTAACGTGCTTGCTTTGCAACATTACGGTGATAAGATGTTGAAATGTCCAAACAACATTTCTTTTACATTTTTTTTCATCAAGCTCTTTTTTTCCTAAAAGAGCACTATATAACATTTCAGCACCTGTCCAACTCGTGCAGCAATTTAAATACGACTGTGTGTAAAACAGCTTCCCTGTCTTCATTTAACCAAAGACTTGTGAACTGGGTACACATAATGAAGTATTTAGAACTCAACCCTAATCCTCAACCTTAAGTCCTGTTTTCAAGCGCAGCAAAGATATTTTGACTCTTTTAGTGTAAAAATCGCATCTACTCTTTTTTTTTCTTTTCATATATTTTCAAATATGTCAGCCCATCTCACCTGATAGTGGCTGTATTCAAGCATCTCCAGCATGGTTTTTAGGTATTTCAGAAGTTGAAAATAATGCACATACAGTACAATCCCTTTGTCTTGTTAGCTTACACTGTGGTCCACAGATAGCTTGTGCAAATCTGACAGCAGTCACTGGTCCTGCTTAATTTATCTGATATTTAAGGCTCATTAGTTATGCAAGTTAAGAAATGGAGGAGGACACCAAGACTCATCCTCCCACTCCTGTGTTGTTCCAGATTAGCTATGAATTTATGTCTTTATACAGCCCATTTGACGTCACAACCTGCAGCTCACAAAGGAGTCTTTCTACTGGTTGGCCAGTAGTCTGCAAACCGAAGCTTGCTTAAGGCCAACTAACATTTAATCTTTAGTTCTGCTCATCCAGTATAAAACATTATTTGTTCTGAACACCCAAAACACAATTGACACCATTGTTTCACTACGATCTAGCCATACGAAAACTCAAACGTATGCTGTTTTCCCTAGCCCCATCCATTTAAAACATTTTTTAGAGGTTAATTACATTTGATCATCAGCAGGTAAAAGTTAAAGTCACATTGATATCATGTATATATCTAAGGTGAATGTCTTGGTTTAGCAGCAAAATATTTTTTCATTCCTGTTTTTCCTATCTGGCTACAGTTTTGTGCTGCCTAGGTCAATTATCTTTGTATTTAGGAGAATTAACTTGGAACTGAGCAAAAGTGAACAGGGATTTGTTGCTTTTCAAATCTTTTATTGAACACGCTTCATTTTTGTGAATTGGTTGTCACCAAGTTCAGTCAATGTCGCACTGCATTGAGCCCAGAGGGTGTGCTGAATGACTTGGAAAAAATGTTTTGGCCAGATATGCATGAAGCGTAACGCTGGTGGAAGTCGCGTTGTTTTCTTTCAACTGAAAAATTTACACAGATGGTCCTGATATGAATAAATCTTTTGAACAAAAAAACAACAAGTTGGCTTGTCTTATATAAAGAACCGAGAAGTAGTGACCCCTTATTGGCCCTTAACAAGCATAAAAGATGGAACATGGAGATAATAATACTGAAAGCTGGGAACCAGTGCTATTTTACCCAGCCTTACCAGAAATGGAACTATCAGGAACCATAGATAAGAAACAAAGATGGGGAAACAGCAGAAAGGCATTACCCAGGGTCGAGAATAGTTGCAATGCTTGTCCAACAGGTGGTATAGAGCCACATGTTACACACATATATCAATATTTATTATATGAGTATATTAGGTAAACCGTAGGTGCTGTGTTTATCCAAAAGATTGATGATTAACTTGTGTTACATGTAAAATAATATCTGGGAGCAACAAGGGAACAATGGTGTAAAAAAATAAAACATTGCATTTTTATGCTGGCTGTGCTTTTGTCCTTTAAGCATGAAATACATAAACTGGATGCTTCAAATAAATATGTCTTGCGGCCAAGCTGCAACCCCTGGAACTGGAAAATGAATTCAATGTGGAAGTGACACAAACTGCAGCTCCTCTAGTGGCCTGTGTGGCTGACTTCAAAAGCGAGTCAGCGCGCACAAACGTACATGTTAATTGGCTTTTTAATGCCAGGAACAAAAACAAAATTGCTCTTTATGACTATTTTCCTTTCACCTTAATAACGGGCACCATTTGACCTTCAATTTGACCTTCTTCTGTCAAGAGCGTCCCACAGCGCTACAATAATGTCGAAGTCCAGGGATCAAATCACCTTGTTGGTGCAAACGTATTATTTTAGTTATGTAAAACTGTGTTGTTGTTGGCATTTTTCACAGATTCAACTGGAAAAAATGGGAACAAATTATGTTTGCAGTTTTTTCTTGTGATACAATATTTGAAATTTTAAAACTGTCACGGCTAACAGAGTGAGCCGTGTGGAGAAATAAATGAGGACCCAAGAGCAGGCACTCGCTGAGATGCGAAGGAGGTTTATTGTAGAATAAAACACAAGGAGAGGATGGCAAAACGGAACTAAAGATAATCTATACTGGGTTAAACTAAACGGAAAACCTGAACACAAAGGAAGGTGGGCGAAGGCACATGAAGGTAGACAGCAGGGAGAACACGCACAGGTGGGGAACACAGCTGGAAGTAATTGACAAGACGAGATAGGGCAAGAAAAACTGAATATACTCACATGAGACAAGGACCTTCACAATAAAACAGGAAACAAGAAACAAGGATGCAGACTTAACCCTGAACTAAACCTACACTAAACACGAGGGCACAAGACACAAAACCTGAGAACAAAACTCTAACTAGAATAAACTGAAACAAAGGATTATAATATTCAAAATGAGATAACTAAAGAATCAGAACATAAACCATAATTCAGATAAATACCAAAATACAAGAAACTGAAAATGCTGGAAAAATGACCCAAAACCGTGACAAAAAAACACCCAAACAAACAAAACACTACATTTTCGGAAATATTTGTGGGTACTTTCTTTTTTGTTTGGTTGTTGTTTTGTACTACTTGAACGCTAAAGTGGCCGTCACATGAGATGACCGTGCCAGCAGTGGCCCATGGGTCATTTAAGTTATAGATGCTTCCACTAGGCAGTATCATTCGAAGGCAAAGCATAGATTTTCATTGCTATGCAGATGATACCTAGCTTTCATATCTATGAAGCCAGGTGACACACGCCCATTAGGAATGTCTTAAAGAAATAAAGATCTTGATGGTCTCCTATTTCCTGCTTCTAAATTCAGATAAAACTGAGGTTATTGTACTACTAGCCTACTAGCCTGATACAATATATTATTAACTCTCCTAAAACCTCCCTGAAAATCATTCAGGGTCGATTCAAAATGCTGACAGGAAATAGAATGAGAGAACACAATTCTCCCATATAGGTTTCTTTACATCAGCTCCTTAAACCAAGATTTGGAAATCTCAGCCCAAGGTCTCAAGCCGCATTTTATCGTAAAGACCCCATAGTAGCATATCACACCAACAGAGCACTTTGCTTTCAGACTGCTTGTTTACTTTTGGTTCCTAGAATGAATCTGCTTTTAAGATCAGGCTTAAAACATTCCTTTTTGATAAATCAAATGACCCTGAAACCTCCCTTAGTTACGCTGCAATAGGTCTAGGCTGCAATAGGTCTAGGCTGCTTCCCATGATGCAACATGTATACACCATCTGCATTTAATCATTAGTTATTATTATTAATCTCTGGCTCGTATTCACAGTGTGGCGTTTGTTCTTTTTCCTTATCCTCAACCCAAATTATTATTGAACATTTTTAATGTCAATGTTGCCAATGTTCACGAAAACAGACTAACCATTTTCACTGTACTGCTACTATTTACAGTTTTTGCAGTTTTAATGAGAAACTTCATCACCACATTTATTACGTTACATTTTATTTTTTAAGAAGGGCAAATAAAGCCCACGTTCACAGACACCTGTCTTTTCTGTTTGTAATAGTTAGGGTTGAGGACATTTCACTCATGATGACAAGCAACATTAGACTAGCTGTGCATGTTCTTGTACCACCGACATGGTGTCAAATTTTCAGGCCATACTTCACAGAGGGGTAACATTGATGTCACGCCAAATTATTTTCCATTTTGGGCTCTGCAGATTAACCATTAAATAAAGTTCCACAGTGCTACCAGTAATTAAATTACTCATTTGAAAGCAGATTCAATGTTTTTGCTAAAAAAAAAAAAACTGCAGCATCAATTATTTACACTATTTCACATTGCATTTTGTGATTGTCAATAATATTTTATGTCTGCTTTTACAAGCAGAAAACAACTGCAAAGCGAGAGGTACTCTGCACTGAAAGCTCTTTGTGTGCTTCTTTTTTCATGATGAAAAATAGTACACTATCTCTATAATCTCACATTTATTCAGAGATCCTCTCGATGACGCTTTTTTGACGAGGGAGCTCTTTAATGCCTATATGAGCTACTGCATCTCGTGTACCGCTGATAGAACACGGAGCGTCACGCCTTTGCCTGAATTAGTGGAAACTCAGTAAAAGCTTGAGAGGTGAGCACAAACAGAGGAGGAGCCCCCTGGCTCGACAGAGGTTTATACAATGAAACAGAGAAAGCATTCTTTGCAAACTCATAGTAGAACGTTTCTTTGTCTCTTCTTCACAGCTTGGCCTTTTCCTTCAGCAAAACCTTTGGGTCCAGAGGGAACTATTAACAAGGGATGTATTTCATCTATCCCTACAGCAAGACGAGCTCTCACTTTATTCACAGACTCTTTGTGAGACAGAGGTTTATTACCTTCTCAAGGAAAGCACATGGGTTCGTGCTTTAAACTAATGCCTTTAGGACCAATAACATTTCGAGATAGTCGTCACTCTTTGACCCCTGAAAAGAAATACATCCATTCATATCACTCCACCAGCCCCACTCCACTGTTTCCAACTTCCTTGGCAACCAGCCACACTCAAAGCATTCAGTCAAAAGGAAGATGCTAATTGTGTGAGCTAACATTTAAGAATATGGCTACAGTAGCGGTCCTGACTACTTAAGATCTTTCCTATCTTAGGCAATGCGAGTCAGTAGCAGAAGTACAGTAGACAGATTGAAAAGTCAAGCATTAAATAAATTATTTTAGAGTTCATATCTTGAGTTTGAGAGAACAATATTAGTGCAGTAAAATTTTCTCTGATTCAGCCATGTGCACACTGAATTTGATCATGGTAGCAGCAAATCGTTTTGTGATATCAGCTCTCAGTGATATTATTGCAAAGTGGCAGCATTTAGGAACTACAACAAGTCAGTGACAAAGTGGCAGACCACGTAAAGGCACCAAAGCTCTGTAGACTCAGTAACTGCAGAGTCCAGCCTTTCACGGATTTATATGTAAAACTACAGAGCCCCATAGTTTACAATAAACACACGCACACGAAAAGATTTGATTTCTCTGGTCCCTAGTCAAGCTAAGCCTGACTGAAAGTAGTATTAGACATATCCAGGACATACACATTTCAGTCCTATCAAAGCACTACACGACTAGTAATGGGGGTCAACAAAACTATATAAAACATATAAACAAAAACGGAGGACCACAAAAGTTAAAATGAGGTCCATAAACAACAAAAAGTCATCTGTAAATTCTTTTTTTCTTTTCTTTTCCAAGTAAACCCACAAAAACAGCACTAGTCATGCTTATATTTTGGATCATTTTGACAATTTTTTTTTTATTGTGTTAATTTAAAAGACAAAAATTAATAACGCCTTATAATGAATTTAAAAATACTATACTAGCAAAAAATACTAACATTTTCTTCTGTGTAATTTTCAGTAGTAGAATAATCGATCTCCAACATAATATCATTTTTGTAAATATAAAGTTTTTGTATTTATGGAAGGAATTCACATAAATACAAACACAAATATGAAAGTTTGTGTTTAAGGTGACAAATTTCCCAAAACATATTTTCCTGACAAATGTAAGACATAAGCTGTGAATATCTTTAGTACAGGTATTAGTACCTTGACTTTTTCTGATAATTCAGTAGAGAAAATGTCAGTGCCCATAAATGATGCACTGCAGGATTTTAGCGTGTTCAGTTAACAAACAATTAAATCTGATATATTAATGCATGGTACCGTCAAATTTGTTATTATTTTTTTTCATGTCCTCTAGCCTGATATTTACACCATGTTCCCTTTTCCTCCGTTTCCCTTTTCCTTCTCTCACAGTGCAGAATTAAATCAAGTTGTGGCCACAGTACTTCAGAGTGTAATTACTGCTCCACAAGGGGAGAACTACAAGCGCAAGGAACATCAGACTACCAGCACAGATCATCTAATCTCTGGACGTTCACAAAGAAAAATCTATTGTGACATACAGAACACATGATGTGACTTGTTTGTAGTTGATTCTTCACTTCACTCTGCAGTGCTGGACTCAATCTTAGGGTTCCTCCACCTGCCAAAACCTATTTGAACTACTCATAACACCGTGAGACATAAAGAAGCAGACAGAACATATCGGTTAAAAAGGTAACTTTCACCTCAACTTACATTTCCCATTTTTTGTTGGTGAATAACTGTTCTTAGCTTAAATTTCAAAGTTACCAAAATGACATGCTGCTAAGCAAAACAATGCTTATTTTGATTTAAATGTCAATGTGGCCATTCATATCAATGAAGAATATCTAAAAATGACATTTTTATTAGTCATAAAATAACTTTTACAACATCTGAACAGACCCTAGTAGAATTATTAAGATGGATTTTTCACATTTCTGCAGTGCATAGTATTGTGTGTATTAAATAACTTTTCTAATAATAATAATTTCACTTATTATTATTAGATAATAAGCAGAATTATAAGTCACTGAGTGGGCATCAATTCTTATCTGAGAGAGACCGAGACAGACAGAGTCTGTGGCATCCTTGTCAAATGAAGCTGAACTCCCCACTATCTCTGAGGGAGAGGCCATTCGGACAAAGCTCATTTTCGCCGCTTGAATCTGCGTTCTCGTACTTTCAGGAACTACCCAAAGCTTGTGATCAGAGGCTCCAGTGCGAGCTGGACGCCACCACTCGATGAAGCCAACAGAACCATATAATCAGCGAAAAGCAGAGATGAAATTCTGAGACCGCCCAAGGTGAAGCCTTCCACCACTTGGTTACGCCTAGAAATTTTGTCCAAAGAATTATGAACAGACTCGGTGACAAAGGGGCAGCCATGGCAGACTCCAACTCCCACTGGGAACAAGTCCAACTTATTGCCGGCTATGCAGATCCACCTCTTGCAATGGTTGTATAAGGATCGAATCGCTTGTAGCAACAGGCCAGACAAATACGTGACCCGGGACATTCATTGCCACAGAGGACAAAATTGGGTTTCTTTCAGTGCTTTTTAATATCAATAAGGACCAAAATCTGTAAGAAACTTCTTGAATAGAGGCTTTATTACATTCCTCACTTGCCATAGTTCACTCATGTTGACATGATTTATGATACCGGGACACCAAAATACCAACATATTTGGCAACATAAGTAGATCACAAGAATATGACAGAATACACTTTCCTGGAAAATGGGAAGTGCTTTTCCACTTTGCTTTAGCTGTTTATTCATTTGCACTGTGAAGACATTGAGGATTCCAATGAAAGCTTCATTCCTCCACATATTTATGTGTTTAATTTCTCATAAGACAGCAAGCTTCCATCTGACAATGAGCCATCTCATTCAATTGTCCTGTTACTTTTACTATGTATGATGGTAATAAATGAACATTTAATGTAATGTGTTGGGTCTGTCTAGCACAGGATAAATGAACATTTAATGTAATGCTTTTGTTAAACCCCTTGAATTAACGCTGACAATCAGCCCTTTAATCAGATTTTACCCTGGGTTAAATTCAAATGGTGCTTTAATCAGGAGAAATCAAGGAAAAACAAAACTATTAAAAAACACTGTATTTGTCTTTGAAGTTCACACAAAGATATAGCATTTAACAAGACAAAGCAGTCACATATTTTTACACAACCGTGACCACTGTTATTCCAGAAAACCCCGAACACAGAACACAATCTGCTTTCTACTGAAGAAATGGCCCCCATTAAAACTTTTAATGTTTTAGTATAGGTCGCTGATGTAGATACAGTTATGAATTCCTTTGCGTACATTGCAACAGAATACATAATAAACATAATAAATAAAATGTTACTGCGAAGCCTCTTTTTGAGAAAATTGTTTCTTTTTCAAGAAGGCAGCAAAAACTCTCATATCCAAAGTGGTCGTAAGAAGGATTTTGAGTTGAACAACCACACTATGTTGTTTTGACATGGCCTGAAGGAGTCAGTTTGCTCTCTTGCCCAATGCCCTCACTAGCACTTCTCTTTAGCAAAGGCAGCTACAGCAGAGACAGGCCAATTCATTAGGAGGAGCAGCTTGGGACAAAGACGTGTTCTTTTTTCTTTCCCTAAGGCTAACGGGTAACATTAGAAAGAATGTAACATCCTCTTCCAAGAATGAGACACACAGTCCAGTCAGTGTGGGATTAGAAACATGCACTTGCTTAAGTTACAAACAACAGTGCTTAATTTAGCAGCTACATAAACACGCTGTCTGGCTGTCATGTCTGATGTGGGAGCTTTGCACTAGACTAAGCTTTGAGTTTTAAAATTGAAATTTTAACCAAGCAGCGTACATTTCCATCTTGCCATAATGAGAAGGGTCACGCACTTACTCAGTGCCAGCATTTACAGATGAAATGCAGTATTAAAAATATACAAATGCTATATTTTGGGTTTGAAAATTCTTGTCATGGATTTTGAGACTTGTTGAGACATGTCCTACTCTTGGTAAACGTTATCTCGAAGGATCGAAATTGAGAACAGAGCTTTAGGTATACTCTGAAAAATGTAACAAACAAAAGACTCTCTCTTAGGTCGTTTACAGCTCAGTCTGAGCCAAACCCAAAAATCAAATAGTACAAAGATCTCGCATTATTCAGCTTATGTGCCTGAAGTTTGAGGAAAAGGTCAGTGTAAACCACAAAGGGCTGCACGCGGACTTGAATCTGATGGTTTTTTTATTTAGGGCTACGCAGTGCCATCAAATGACTTTGGAAAATCTTTGATGGCACTGTTGAATAAATTCAATTTTTATGCATGAAGATTTATGAATTTTTAAATTAGTTTACATGTTATTTTAAAAATCTAATATAAAACAGATCATATAAAATAATCTTTTGCAAATAAAATCATACTACCAGTAAACATCCTACTAGAAATAAGAATAATGAAAACATAAATACAAGCTCAGAGTTTAGCACTGAACATTATATTATATAAGCAAAAAAGGTAATAACTGCCACAGGAAAACATGAAAAATGTGACTCACCTGACAGTTTATTAGGAACAACTAGTATAGCATTGGACTGCCTTTTCTGTACAGAATTAATTCTTCGTGGTAGAATAAACAAGGTTCCATCACTCCCTAAAGGTGCTCTGTTGGACTGATATCTGTGGATGGCATTTAAGTAAAGTGAACTTATGGTTATGTTCAAGAAACAAGTTTGAGATAGTTGGAGATTTGTGGCATGGTGTGTACATGCAAAGGGATGGCCGGCAACAATACTCCTGTAGGATGGGAATGATGTGCATTCAGAGATGCTGCAGAGATGCTATTCTGCGTGCCTTGATTATGGTTATTGTTGCTTTCCAATTGGATTGAAGCAGTCTGCAATTATAGCATCAATAAGGGATTTTCACCATTGTCTAAACCCTAGACATCGTTGTGTGGGAAAATCCCAGTAAACTAACCCGTGGGTTCAACAACCATTCCACATGCACTGAGTTTGTCCCACATGATTGGTTTAGATATTTGCATTAACAAACAGTTAAGCCAGGGAAACCAAACAAAGTCAGGTAGTACTGGTCACAGTACCAGGTAGCAAGGAATTGCCAAAAAACTGTAGTTCCTCTAATAGCCTAAACTTAAGAAAAAATTGTGCAGGGGTTACATATTCATACAACTCGCCCATTTAACTTGGCATGTGGCAACTTTGAGTGGCGATTACCATCTGACTCAGAAAGTAATCTCCAGCAGTTTCAGGTTAAGACCACTTCCTATTTGTACCAGTGTTCCACAGGAATCTATTCTTGGACCTCTTTTATTCACTTTCTATATAACCAATATTATCTTTACCCAACCCAATATCACAGTGTAACATGCCAGTCAACCCTAGCTTGTGCCACTATTGTTTATATACATGCTTCCACATCCACCTTGAAGGCTTGTGTATTACGATTTATCACAGGAGATTTTTTTCTTACTCATCATTGTATCATACATAAAGAAGCGGTATGATGCTCCCTGGGAAACTGAAGAGAGCAGCATTTTATGATATTTGTTTACACGGCTCTGCTGAAAAGATTTCCTGCTTCCCTCAGCTTCTTTATGGAATTTAAGCACGCTACTTAGGATGTCACATTACGACCATAGATACTTTGATGCTCATAAATGGACTGAACTACAAAAAATTATGAAGCTGCATTTTCTGATTTCACTGGAACATTTCCACAGATAATATTTTGTGTGATCATGTATAATGTGTCCTTTTATTATGCAGCTGTCTCAGTTTTTGTATAGCCTTTGTGTACACTGGTCTCACCTGAAATATAGAGCTCAATCTCAAAGAGACTACCTGTTAATAATAACCTTCTTAATATGGTCAGTTCAAAATAACTGATCTCTTTTTATGTTCATAGTTTTTATGTTCATTTTTGAATAAAATGACAGAAAACACAAGTCTTATGCATAATGAGCTAGATAAATAAATAAATAAAATTATTATTAATCATTAATCCTTCAAACGATACCATGCAGAATCCTACCACTAACCCAGAAAATAATGGCTTTTGAGCAACTTTGATAGGAGAGAAGCCCGGTGGGACGTCATGTGCGACAGAGCTGTAGAAACAGGTGTAATGCCTTTAAACAAGTTAACTGACACCCTCGGTCCTCTTGCTTCTCATCTTTCTCACACTGTAAGGAATCTCGGAGTGTTTTTAGATAGCTCCTTTAAATTAGAGAAGCAAGTGTCCACAGTTGTGAAAACACGTTTTTATCAGTTATGTGAAATTGCCAAAGCTAAGCCTTATCTTCCTCCAAGAGACCTAGAAACACTTATTCATGCCTTCATCACCTCTAGACTGGACTACTGCAATTCTCTCTATTTGGGTCTCCAACACTCATCTCTCCATCGCTTGCAGTTAGTCCAAAATGCCGCTGCACGTCTTTTAACAGGTGTTAGATTGTATGAACACATCTCTCCAGTTTTAGCAAATTTACATTGGCTCCCTGTAAAATATTGTATTGATTTTAAGATTCTTTTACTTACTTTTAAAGTTTTAAATAATATGGTGCCTAGTTATTTAAACGAACTCAACATTTATGACCCCGAAAGAGCACTGAGATCATCTAGCCAGATGCTCTTAGCACAACCAAGGTCTCGATCGAAGCATAGAGGAGATCGGGCCTTCGCAGTAACAGCACCCAGACTCTGGAATAATCTGTCAGAGGAGATTCGTACTTCAGTCTATTCAGTCTTTTAAATTGCGTCTTAAAACTCACTTTTTTACTGGCTGTTAATTCGAGTTCAGTATGAGTACCATCAGGCCTGTTTTATGCTTCTATTGTTAATTCACTGTCTTCTTATTTATCTTTATTTGTTTCTCTATTGTTTTCTCTTGTTTTTAACAGATTGTGAAGCACTTTGTTCAACTCTGTTGTTTTTAAATGTGCTATACAAATAAATTTTGAATTGAATTGAATTTGAAATTCCGCCTGCACACATAATAAGGGAATTTTATTCAAGCACAGCTGAAGCAAACAAGACAAAGTTCTGAAACTTAGAAGGTGGACTGGCAGGCAAACTTTAAATAGCTGCTGATGGAGCTTTTTCATGTCCGTATGTTGTTCCATGCAAAGTAAAACAGACGTTTTGTAACAGCTCTGATATGATCTTAGAAGCCACCGTGTACACACAGCACAACCCCAAGAGGAACAGTTCCAGCTCATAGGCACAAATTAAGGAAGCTTTCCTATCAGTGGTGCACCATGGAATCAAAAAGCAGTTATTATTACACACTAAGATGTTAAACTGCAAAAAAATCACCTTTAAAATGTTTCTCTAACAAGTTTTCAAACTGAGTGAGATTTGGTTTTTAGATGACCTAAATATAATTTTATAAGCAGTGCTGTCAGTCTTAAGTAGTCTGAATTTTAGCTGGTTCTTAAAGCTTGAGAGCAGCGTAAATATCCCAAACATGATATAGATCAAGTGTTTCTTATCTTACGTTTTACCAACAAGTCGAAATGATCTAAACTATTAAAGAAACATTTCACTAAACAATCCATCCTGATATGCCATTGCAGGAAGTCTGGTTACTCAAGTAAGACGTTAGAGTTTTGTGTTGCTACAGGTACTTCCCAAGGATAACATAATAAATGGGCTTTATTTAATTCATCCCACAATTTAGCAAACACTTGGTTGAAGCAGTAGCTCAAAAAATGACAACATTTCTGTAGGGTTACGAGTAGAAACAACATTATCAATTCCAATAGGGGTCCACAACATGCATCAAAAAAATGAAATGGAAAAGGTTAAGGATGTGGGACTACATTATTCTATTTGTTAAAAAAACGTGTAAACATTATCTCAACTCAAGTTATTTTTTATTAATATTATAGTTGGTCTTTTTTCCTATAGGGTCTTTTCTCCAGCCATTAGGTCTGACAAAAAAGAGGCATTTGCATAAATTAAAGTTTTGGTTTTGTTTTAACAACAACATGTCTTCGCTTCATGTTTCGGTGTTTTATGACCCAAATTTCTCTGCAGCTCAAAGCTGTCTCCTTGGTTATGAAACTGTCAAGCATCAAACCCCATATCGTCATCAATTACCAGCCATCTGCACCAAAATTTTGGCCATAACTCAGTCAAATCCAAAAACAAAGTCATATGCAGTTCTGTGAAACCCAATTCTTAACACTGCTGAGTGAGTGCCTTTGTCTCAATCCCTGAACTATTTTACACTCCATTCTCACAGGGGTCAGAGAAAGCTTGACTAATTAAGGGCCCCCCCCATCCCCTTTTGGACTTCAACTGAGCTTTATGTTTTCACTTTCATGCTCCAGCAGCTCTGCCTGGTACTTCTAAGCTAATTTTGCACTGAATACATGTCTTAAGGGGGGTCTCTCTGATAATCCAGACAGACAAGGTTCAAACTGTCAGGAAGTGTTTGCCCACATGGCATTTCTGTCTGGGTTGTGTGAAAGTTATGAAGTATAAGAAAAAGATCCTCCAAAAGAATTCCATAAATAATCTGCTTTATTACAGTAATGTTGTGTTTTTCCATGTACCAAGTAACATTATGGCAGGCTTAAACACAATGATATATCAAAGGTGCAACACATCAGCAAAAAGACTGAGCAGCAGGAATGAACCCAGTGAAACAGAGCGATGGTAAAGTCATTTTACTTTAACTCAAATACACATCAAATCTATAGAGCCAATCCATCAGCTACACACCAACTATAGTCAAAATTTTCTTTAACAGCTCCTTACTCACTTAAAATGCAGAATGTAAATACTCATACTTTCTCTTCATCTCAAACCTGGAAAAATAACTATATTTGAAGACCTCTTATTTCAGGAAACTAATATTTATAACTAGCGCAGACTGAAAAATGTGTACACTCACACTTTCAGGGTCTATCCGGTCATTCCAGGACTCAGATGAATGAAAATATGTCAGTGTAGTGGAGCAAATAGGATTAAATGCGTTTAATGCCAAATGTCTGGAAACAGGAATTCTGTCAAGAGATAATCCCCTGTATGGAATTAACACAGTCCCCTCTTAAAAAACTGTATTTGTTCATAGTCCATAATAGAGTTGAAATTGTGATTTAAAGAAGAACAAAATCCTTAAGCAGTTTTTGGAAACAAGGATCAACTGGAGAATACCCATTACTGATCATCAGTGACTCAAGCAGGTTTTCCAGAGTCTTGGAAGCCTTACCTTCAGGTCCTTTATGGATGACTGGCTCACAGCAGAAGGGCCAGGTGGAGGCGTCAGGTCGTGGACAGACCTGTGTTGGGCGCCGTGGTGAAAAGGGTGACCGGACTTCTTCTTCCTCGCTTCCCCACACTCTCGAACCTGGTAAGGGGAAAACACTGGCATCTCTTGGAGTTGGACCTGTGACATCACGGCCGGTAGAGGGGGGGAATCCTGGCAGCGCTTGTAGAGGCCATGCTGGTCCAGAGGAGCACTGAAAACACCGGCCCACCCAAGGGCAAAAAACGGAGGGAGGAGTTAAATAAGCCAGGCTAAACAAAACGCTGGTGTGTATGTACTTGGCCAATGGCATTTTTTCCTGAGCCATCCTGAGTCACTGAGCTATATGAGGTATTGTAGTAGAGCACAATGTAATGATTGAGCAAGAGGGAAGCCAGAGATTCTTTTACTGAGAATATGCTATTGTTCTACGAATGAGGGTGAATGATGCATTTATGCTTCATGGACTGTTATACACTATAAGAGGGTGGGTAATTATCTATACAACCCTGAACACGGATGTAATCTAACTGATTAAGTATCCTAAAATAATACAGAAAGCATTACTGTAACGTCCATTTTCTTTTGTAACTCTGCTTTTGGTTTGTAAAAATATCAGGATTTGAGAAATAGCACCTAATGAACATCATGGTGTAACTTTGGTGTAGTGCTACACTGGGCTTTGCAGCTATTCAAATAAACAGTGCTATCTTTAGCACTATAAAAAAAAGTGCCAATGCTAAAAACATTTAGACCAAACTATTAAATTACCAGGCAATAAATGTTCCACAAAGCTAAGGGATTTGTGCTATAATTCCTGGTTATGGGTTCACTGCATTATCTAACCTCTACCATGTTACTCATAGTAACTGACCAATGGACCAAAGGTCATTCAATGGAAAATCAGTAATTGGTTCCAACTTGACCCCTGAAAATGGAAAACGTTTTTTCATACAGTAACCCTAACATTTTTAATGAATTATATAAATCAATATGTAAGTCAAAACAAAGTTTGTCAGGGGTCTGTGGCCCAGCATTTATGTGTTTGGATTCTATTATATAAAGGGTTTCCTTTATGCATACATTTCGATGCCAGGAAAAGTACATTTCTAAGCTGAGCTGCTAAGCTGATCAACTGTAGTTTTTCATTCTGATCTTTACCTCAATGTCAATAACAATGGCCAGATAAGATTGGTAATATCACTGGGTCTGCTTGGGTTTCTATCTAAACTCTGCCAAGTCTGACAATGATTTCAAGGAAATCTAATGCTGACTATGAACTGTCAGACTCCAAATAACCAATCAGCTTTGAGGTGTGAGGCAGTGCCTTAGGCCTTTGGAAAACCTTTAATAAGCATCGCAGATTTACTCATGTGCAAAATCTCAGTCTGTCCACTGAGAGTTCATCCATTCGAATCCATGTACATATTTCAGCAGACAGCAGCTGCACATCCCAAACTGAACTGGGTCTGGCATTGCACACGCTGTCAGGATGAGGCATTCCCTCAGAAAATGATCCTTTTGATAAAACCACTTCAAATCCTCTCAGCCTGCGCAGCTGTGTGATAATCGCACTAATTAGCCTGGCATGTCAAATCTAGCCTCTGGTCGACAGCTATTGCTTTTACATCACCAGTGAAAGAGCTTCAGAAGAAACTCTTGTTTTTTCTTTTTTATGCAACCTATTTCACAGAAATTTATATCTTGTTTCATTAAAAGTGACTCTTTGGGGTCTTGCTTATGAAAAATAAGTTCCAGTTCATTAAGTCGTTTTATAATGTTCAGTGTTTGTGTGTCGGATATTGATTTTCCACAGAAAAATACCTTCCATTTGGCCTTTTAGAAGACAGCAGTTTTCATGCACTTGCTATGGTTTAAATCATACTTGTGTTATAACCATATTTTAAAAAGCTGAGTCATGCTTAATTTAGTCTGCAGTTCATTTGTTAAGGTTCAGTGAGACTGGCTGTATTCTCATTGTTGCCTTGCTGAAAATATCAATAAAAAAATCTATTAAAAATCGAAATAATTTGGATTATTTTTCTAATTTCACAAGAAGCTGAGTTACTGCGAAACAATCCAACTTTGTCCTTAAAACACTGTTCACTACAGACAAAAAAATGATTTACCCTGTCAGGGTTTAGGACATATGTACTTATGAGTCAAAAAAAGCAAACACGCAAAGTGAAATATTTTTATACGCACAGATTTTATATCCATATTATGCTCATGAGCTATTGTTTTAAAGTGTAAAATAGTGAGGTATACATTTAATTTCTTTATATTTTGTTTGGAAAATGGGAAAGTCTTCTTGAAGGATATACAAAGCTCTTCTTTGGATGTTGGCTGCCTTTTGTTCTGGTCTCTATCAAGATGAGCCTACACTACATAATGTTGGGGTGCAGGCTCTGGGGAGGCAGTTTGATGACTTCATTGCATGTTTTTTATTCACCTATGCTTTGACTTTTTTGGCAGCATGTTTGTGATCATTGTTATCTCTGAAGAACAAAGCCAGTCCCAATCAGACTGTTTCCAGATGATGTTATATGGTGGATCAAAATGTGAGTTTCTGAGCTCATAATTCCATCAATTTTGAAAAATCTCCATCTGTGAAACAGAGCCTCCACCATGTTTCACAGATGGCTTTAGACACCCACTGTTGTACGTCTTTCCTGGCCTCCTCCGTTGGATTCACCGCTCTATAAGACCTCTTGCCAATGACTTTAAATATGTAAATATGGCTACCTTTGTGAGCAGCCCTTCTCAAGAGACCATTTCTGATGAAACTCCTGCTTCAGAAAATGGATGGATCAACTGAACGGCCTGATATATTTGTGTCAGGAATTTGCTGGATTTTTTTTCCATTTTCTGAAGGACCTGATTCTCAGATACTCTTCATCTGCTGTAGATATTTCAAGGCCTCGCCTAGTTTCCTCAAATGTTTTAAGGACACACGTTGTAAGATGCCAAGTTTTCAGCTTCTTTGGGAATCATCTTGCTGGTGCAAGTACAATTTTATATCTGTCTGTTAAACTGTGTTATCTTTGGCTTTTTCCATAGATACAACAAAAGAAATGAGAAAAAAATCACATGCTTTTGCAATAGACAGTAACAGTAAGTAAGTAAAAGTGGCTAAAAAATGTCAGGTCTCAGTTCTCAGGAAAAAAGTTGTCAGGTATCAGACAAAAAAAATGTCAGGTCTCAGTTCTTGGGGAAAAAGTCAGGTATCAGACAAAAAAATGTCAGGTCTCAGGAAAAAAATGTCAGGTCTCAGGAAAAAAATGTCAGGTCTCAGGAAAAAAAATGTCAGGTCTCAGGAAAAAAAATGTCAGGTCTCAGGAAAAAAATGTCAGGTCTCAGTTCTCGGGGAAAAAGTCAGGTATCAGACAAAAAAAAAAGTCAGGTCTCAGACAAAAAAAAAAGTCAGGTCTCAGACAAAAAAAAAGTCAGGTCTCAGACAAAAAAAAAAGTCAGGTCTCAGACAAAAAAAAAGTCAGGTCTCAGACAAAAAAAAAGTCAGGTCTCAGACAAAAAAAATGTCAGGTCTCAGACAAAAAAAAAAAAGTCAGGTCTCAGACAAAAAAAAAAGTCAGGTCTCAGACAAAAAAAAAGTCAGGTCTCAGACAAAAAAAAGTCAGGTCTCAGACAAAAAAAAAAGTCAGGTCTCAGACAAAAAAAAAGTCAGGTCTCAGACAAAAAAAAAAAAAGTCAGGTCTCAGACAAAAAAATGTCAGGTCTCAGACAAAAAAATGTCAGGTCTCAGACAAAAAAATGTCAGGTCTCAGACAAAAAAATGTCAGGTCTCAGTTCTCAGGAAAAAAGTCGTCAGGTCTCCGAAAAAAAATGTCAGGTCTCAGTTCTCAGGAAAAAAGTCGTCAGGTATCAGACAAAAAAAATGTCAGGTCTCAGTTCTCAGACAAAAAAATGTCAGGTCTCAGTTCTCGGGAAAAAAGTCAGGTATCAGACAAAAAAAATGTCAGGTCTCAGTTCTCAGGAAAAAAGTTGTCAGGTCTCAGAACACGAGCTATCAGCCAGAGAGAAAATCTTCCTGCAGGTGGCGCTGTTGTCATGTGCCAGACGAATTGATTTCCAAATACGTCATCAACGTGTGTGACAGTGGAAGAACATAAGGTCATTGACCTCACCGGAATTCTACCACAGTTCATGCTCCGAACGACACAACGGCTGTGTCCCAATTAAGAGACCGCATGCTTGGAGTACGCATTTTGAGACCTATTACATCACCGCCACGCGACTATGGCTGTCACAATTCGAAGTGGGGTTAGGGGTCCCGTATGTCCCACAATTCATATGGATGTGGATAATTTTGCCGAGAAATACGGCAGACGGCAGAAGCGGGGCGACCGAAGACTAAACTTTCAAAAGTAAGTACTGAATATTATGTCACTTATTTATGTGCAAATGTTTAATAACGAAGAACACTGAAACATTACTGTTGGCCACATGTCGGCAAAGTTACAAATATTAGCGATGTTTGTACTAACTTGATTTTAAAGCCTTTACTGTAAAATATATGCAGTTCAATAGTTGTCCTTAATCTGACAGAGAATGTGATGATTTTATGGATAATTAAGTTCAGTCATATATCCACAAACAACAAGCTGAAAGTCAGTGATGCTGCTCGGTTTGCAGTCCTGAATATCACGGCACAAGCAGGATTCACTGCACTGTTAATGTTAGCTATGTTATATTGCTGCCTCTGTCCGGTGGTGTCGAGCCAAACGGACTTTAACGTGTGTTTGAACGAGCTGACGGTTCACTCGTTAAGCTGAAAGAAAGATGCTTTAATCACAGGAGTCACACATGTGTCCACTGTACCATCTGGGAACTCTTCTTGTTTAGCACTCGTAATAACACAAACACTAAATCCTCCTTCTCTGGTGCCGTTTTGTAGCAGTGTGTACACCTGAGACTGTCACCTGTCTGTCCTGCACTCTCTCTCTTTTTCTTTCTCTCTGATTGTGTAATAAAGGTATGAACATGTATTAATAAGTTACACTTGTGTTTGAATCCTGCAGCTTATCACACATTTGATTTCCATGTGTGACAACTGCAAGTGTCCAGAGTGAGGACAGACTGAGGGACCCACTGCTGCACATCATCTGTGAGGCTTTGCAGCCCTGATCATCCACCAGGACAAACTCAGCAGTGTGTGAGGAAGAGGAGGAGTGTAGCAAAAAAATACACTTCTTTGATATTCAATTCAATTTTATTTATATAGCACCAAATCACAACAACAGTCACCTCAAGGCGCTTTATATTGTAAGGTAGAACCTACAATAATACATACAGAGGTGTATGTATGAAAGAGGTGAACAGTAGTTACTAAATAAGTTGTACTGTATTGTCATTTATTTTTAATGCTTGATTAAAAAAAGTATTTTTGGAAGAGTCATAGAAACCAGCCAAAGTCGGATACTCCTTTCATCTTCGTCAGATGACATATTCCAGCAAATCTATAAACAACAACAAAAAACAACATATCGGGATCACAAAATATCTTGACAGTAGCAACAGAAAAAGAGAAATAAAGAAAACAGCGACAGAAAGGATGCAGGCTCCTCGTAAGCTTTCAGCTTGTCCATTCGCTGAAACGTATATAAAACAATTACTAACCAGTTTAAATTTAGATCGCGTTTCAACACCACTGTCGCTAGCTAGAAGGAATTAGTCAGACAAAAATAGTGCTGACTTATTTTATCGTACAAAATTAGCTTTCCTTCTCTGATATGCGTTATGTAACTTTCACAACCTAACCGCAACTTAATATAACACAACTGTCCAACAAGTATGGACAAAAGGGAGAGCAAATTAAACTTACGTTGTGTCGTTAGGAGCATGAACTGTGGTAGAATTCCGGTGAGGTCAATAGACCCTGTGCACGAGAAACTGCACAGGGTCTTCTTGGTTTGAGACCGGATGTAGAGTTGCTTTACTTTGCAGTCAATCGCTACTGCGAAGATATACTCCAAAATCAGGTCTAAAACTCGAAAACGGAAAGATTGCGTTAAGTTACAAAGAGCAGCAGGTGGGAACACTCACTACTGTTGTGTCATAAAAAATCTAATGATCAATTTTGACGTTTAAAGAGTTTAGATCGATCAGTTGTTTACATCACTCAACACAAGCAGAACTGCATTACAGAATCAGAAGACACATCGTCCACATTCAGAAGCACATCTCTGTATAGTGACTGGTCTTATGATTTAAACAGGCAAATGTTCAGCATTCACACTGCAGGTGAAGAATAGTCAAACCAGATGTTTCCCCCATTATGTCGAGATCAGCTAGTCAAGCACACACCTACACAGCATGTTAACAAACCGTGAAAAAAAAGCCACACAAAAAATGAATGATTGCTGGTAAGGGTTTCTATACTTTAGTATTTACGAAGGGTATGTTGTGACTTACCTTCAAAATTACAGTGGTCCCTCGCTATAACGCGGTTCACCTTTCACCTCGCTGTGTCGTGGATTTTTTTAGTGCAAGTTTGCATGCTTTTTTTTTTTTTTTACATCACATTGTGTCCTGCGTCCTGATCGCTGCAGACGATCTCCTCCGTGACGTCTCTCCTGTACAGTACAGAATCGCTGCATCGATCGCTAGCAATGTGACTCTGAAGTGCAGTACTGTATGTCCACGATGTCCACGAAACGTTTTGCACCGTCAAAAAATAAAATTGGCTACTTGATTTCACCTATCGCTGGTTATTTTTAGAACATAACACCCGCGATAAACGAGGGACAGCTGAGAAATATAACATTTGAATCCCTTTTCTCTTTTGCTCTGAGGCTCGGGGGAAAAAATATTGTCAAGTCGATGAACATCATTTACAGATATATTAGGTAAATGCCCGAGACATCTATAGAAATGTAAATCGCCGCTTGATTCATTCATTTGCTTAACTTGTTTTGGACCGTAAACAGGGCACGAATAGGACACCGGAAACAAAGCTCCCCACAGGAGTTTCTGCACGGGAAGTAGCATATGCTAACGTGCACATAGTTTGTTTTTTTTTTTTGCACATAGTCTATTATGACTTTTCGTTCTTTCACTGTCACACGTTGATGACGTATTTGGAAATCAATTCGGCTGGCACATGACAACAGCGCCACCTGTAGGAAGATTCTCTCCGTCTGATAGCTCGTGTTCTGAGACCTGACGACTTTTTTTCCTGAGAACTGAGACCTGACATTTTTTTGTCTGATACCCAACGACTTTTTTTCCTGATACCTGACGATTTTTTTTGCCTGAGACCTGATGACTTTTTTCCTGAGACCTGACGATGTCCTAAAATGTACACCGTACGGGGTCTGGTTGAGCATTTGGAGCCTCAATACGTGCTTCCAAACCAGCACTTAATCTCCGAGAACGTTATCCCAGAGAAGTAAAGCAAGTGTGTAAGTTCATCTCTGAATTTTTGTAAAGCATTCCCAGGCTATGCTTAACAACCGATATATGGATTGACTGCCTCTCATTCTCTCTCCCCCTCCTGCTGCTACTTCAATCATGAAACTGATCAATGATCAGCTGATCAGCGTTTCTGTCGCGACTCCCGTCTCTCTTGTTTGTTTAGCGCCCACTTTGCGCCAGAAAGAGGAAACCAGCGGATAAACAACAGTAGCACATTTAAGCTGTTGTTAGAATTTATTTAATATTACTTTCTACACCAGGATCCTTTTCTATTTAGCTGACAGCTGGTAACTGTGCAGGGGCAGGTCTAGCAAAGTTTTGCCAGGGGGGCAGGTAGGGCATTAACAGGGGAAGGGAGGGCACAAAACCATGCTTTTCTTTCAAATTGTCATGTCTAGCTTTTAATAAATAATTATCTGAATCTTACAACCAAAGTTTTTATCTGATGTAAAATGTATCAAAATCCATTACTGTATATAGTAACTATTAAGTCTAATATACCCTAAGCCAGTAGTTCCCAAACTACCGTACGCGTACCCTCGGGGGTACGCAAGTGGCTGTAGGGGGTACGCGTGGGTTGGGGTTGGAGTGGGGATCAAAAGTTTTAAAAGCCGAAATTTGCGCTAATGCAGTTTTTTTTGCCTGTCAAATACATGACTATATACCACCCTCTGGTGTTCAGCAAAAAAATAGCTCTGACAAAATACATGGGCGTGATTTGCCCAAATGACTGACACCTAACAGTTGAAGTTGCCTCCAAGCATTCAGTGCAGCGCGAAAATGGACAAGTGGTTAACAAGAAAAAAAGGCCCTACCACAGAGACACCGGCCACAACAACCAATAAGCTCATATCTGAAGATGCATTTTCCAGTGACCGCACAGGTGATTGTTCAACAACAATGTGTTCGTCAGATTTGGATGCTAGCAGTGCTAGCAGGGATGTATCTGTGGTTACTAGCCAAGTGGCTAGCATAGCTGGAGCCAGCCATGTGGAAAGTGATGAAGTGTCTGATGCGGAGCGTCAAAGTGGGAGAAAGCATGACAGCACGGACTGTAACACAACCTCATCAAAGAAGCGCAAATATGATGACAATTATATTTCGCTGGGGTTTACGTGTATAAATATTGGTGGATTTCCCCGGCCACAGTGTGTTATTTGTGCAAAAGTATTGTCTCAGAACTCGATGAAACCTTCACTTTTGCGCAGACATTTAGAGACAAATCATCCCCATTTGAAAAATAAACCAAGGGAATATTTTGAGCGACAGCTAAAATCACTTTCAACAAGTAAAACCTGCATTCAGGTGCCAGATCTTATGAATAAAAACAGACTACAAGCATCTTACATGGTCAGTTACAGAGTGGCTAAAAACAACAAACCCCACACTATTGTGGAGGACCTCATTCTCCCTGCTGCTTTAGATATGGTAGGGACAATGTTGGGGGAAAAGGCAAAAAAGACGATACAGTCCATTCCATCATCAAACAATACTGTCTTACGGCGCATCAATGCAATGTCAGAAAATGTTTTACAGCAGCTACTTCTGCGCATACGCCACAGTGAATGTTATGCAATACAGCTAGATGAGTCCACGGATGTGGCTGGCCTGGCGCATCTTCTCGTATATGTGCGCTACATTCATGAAGGAACCATCAAGGAGGACATGCTGTTCTGTAAACCGCTGGAACAAAGGACAACTGCCGCAGATATTTTTCAAAAGCTGGACACATTCATGAACACACATGGACTCGTGTGGGACAGATGTGTTGGCATCTGTACTGATGGCGCACGGGCCATGACTGGGAGACACGGAGGTGTGGTTTCGCGTGTGCAAGCAGTCGCGCCAGATGCCTCCTGGGTACACTGCAGCATCCACCGAGAGGCTCTTGCTGCAAAGGGAATACCTGTCCGTTTGAAACATGTTTTGGACACGAGTGTAAAAATGGTTAACTTTGTGAAAGCCAGGCCGCTGAACTCCCGCTTATTTGCTGCGTTGTGCAATGAGATGGGCAGCGAGCATGAGACATTATTACTCCACACAGAGGTTCGCTGGCTATCTAGAGGGAAAGTGCTGACCCGTTTCTTTGAGTTGAGGGATGAACTTAAAGTTTTCTTCAGTAACCATCCCTTTGAGCTGTCTGAACATTTGCATGATGAAGAGTACCTTACCTGCCTGGCTTATCTGTGTGATATATTTTCTCGTCTGAACGAGCTCAATCTCGGATTACAAGGCGTTTCTGCAACTATATTCAATGTTCAAGATAAAGTTGAGGCCATGATAAAGAAGTTAAACCTTTGGAAGAACTGCTTGGATACAAACAACACTGAAGTCTTTCCTGTGCTGCATGATTTTCTGTGCTCTAATGATCTCACACTATCTAAAAGTGTAAAGCGCGAATGTAACGTGCACCTTGAGGAGCTGGCGGTGCAGTTACGCCGATACTTCCCAGAGACGGACGGCTCAAATGATTGGATACGTCACCCGTTCACCGCCGTGCCTACTTCGTTATCACCGTCTGACCAGGAGAGCCTAATTGAAATCGCCACAGATGGATCTCTAAAAGTTGAACACGCTCAAAAGAACCTGGCGGATTTCTGGATAGGGCTGCGCACTGAACAGCCCGCGCTGGCTAAGCGCGCTGTCAAGACTCTGATGCCTTTCGCCACCACATACTTATGCGAAAAGGGATTTTCTGCTTTAACAAACATGAAAACAAAATACAGAGCAAGACTTTGTGTGGAAAACGATTTAAGACTCAGCCTTTCCCAAATTGAGCCAAACATTGAAGAGCTGTGTGCCTCTGCTCAAGCACATCCATCACATTAAATAAAGTTCTGTTTAATGAAAGTTCATGGCCTTTATGCTCTCGACAAAAAAGTGAATTCTAATAAATCCTTTGATACACTGCTAGTATTAAGTAGTAAAGTTTGTTATTAAAACTGTCATTACTAAAAAATATTGATAAATTCATTTGGTGGTGAGAAATAATCGACTGTGCAGTATTTATCTTTATGCATGCGATATTGCAATGTATTTATAGACACTAATTAAGAGTCGTTCGTAGTAGGGGGTATGCGGCTGAGGGTGACATGTCTCAAGGGGTACGTGGCTGGAAAAAGTTTGGGAAGCACTGTACTAATCCATCAATGAATACAACTACAACCATGTGATGGCATGCCACACATGGTAAGCTCCACACCTCACCACCCGTTGATTCACTTTAGTTTAATTTACAGTCACTACTTTAAAATATTCTACTTATTGTTCAATATTGTTTCTTTATTAAATGTATTTATTTTTCCATCACACCTTCCAATGTTTATATGGCGTGCACACATTAACCTTGCAAGGTCAAAGTTCTGTTTTATGTTATATTAATACATCTTTCTTTGTTTGAGTTACCTGGGGGTTGGCTTCTCCTCCTGTCTGGCAAAGGTGTGGCAAAGGGCTGGGAGACCTGAAGTACCACTGACAGCTTAATTGGATTGCACCACATGCTTCATTGCCTGGGGGGTGTTTCATGTTTGTCTAATTGTTTTGTATTAGTTGGTTATATGGCAGCCATCTTGTTTCCCCCGTGTGTGTCATTTGGTTTAGCTAAACCAGTATTTAAGGTCACCTGTGTGTCATTTCAGCAGGTCAGTTTGTCATATGTTTGTTTGAGGTTTTGTTAATTATTATCTTGAGTTTAGTTTATTGAGTTGACCTCTTTTATTGGTCTGCCTGTTTAAGTTTTGGCTTTGTTAAATATATTTTCAGATTTTTGGGTCAATAAAACCCATTTTTTGAATTAAAACCACCTGTGTCCTTTATGCTTTACTGCTTAGTCCCTGACAAACCACAATGTATTTTTTTCAAAGATATGAAATGCTAAAGGATGAGGATATTAAAACACTGTTTAAGTGTAGACAGGCCAAAAAAAGACTATTGGAAACAAACATGTAGACACCCACATTCTCACCCACTGATAAGATGCACAAGTGGATCTTATCAGTCACTCAATATCCTACGTGTTTTGTCATAATTAAGGAAACAACGATCTTCTTCCCATTTACAAAAACATGCTGATGCACAGTGTACATGGATAGTCATGTGATGTGCATTCATGTGTCATAGTTTGAGGTTTCTGTTTAGTTCCTACTTTATTTTGGAATCTCTGATTTTATTGAATGTTGGTTAGTTTGCTTCCATCTTTTAGCTTTATTCACACTGTTACACCATATACTGTTGGAAAATTGTCTTTCAGTGTTCCACATCAAACTTTTCTAAGTTTTTGTTTCCATTTTCTTGCTCAGGTATGAGTTTTTGCATTTTACTTAGTTTCCTTATGTTCCTAGTTGAGTTTTTTGGACTGTTTTGCTTTACTTGCCCCTCTGCCACAGTGACTGACCTTCTTGGTGCAAATGTTTCAGACTTCACTCTATAGGTGTGTTGTGTTTGGGTTGTTCTCCTTATTGCAGTATGGAACAAGATGACAGAAAAACAGCTAAAATAAATCTCCCCGAAAATGTTTTGTTAAACATGTTTTGGAACAGCAGAGTTTTGATAAAACTTTAAGGACACATTTTATACATATTTTCACCAGTCATAATGATCCCAGAAAGTGAATATGGCCACTGTGTAACAATACTTAAGCTTAACTGGTTTAAAAAAAGAGAAATGCCATTAGTCATGTTTTGCTTCTCCATTGTGGTTAGTTTGTTCCTTACATCTGCATGTGTTTGTCACTTTTAAATACAGAACCAACTATCTGTCATAACTAAACCTTTAAGAAATGTGACTTGTAATTGCATATATGCATAAACATGCCCTAGCAGATTATCATTTATCTTATTATAATTGCACACCTGTGTTTCCTAAATTGATTGAACACATATTTAGTGCCACCGTGGAAATTTGACTAAACAATAATGAACTGATGCATCACAAATATAAATAAATGGATCATGTCTACAGCAAAATTAGTCCCACAGAGTTGTTTGTGAAATTAAGATCTCAAAGTCTCCAAAAACCTTTTGCCTTTTGATTTTGTATAACCACAAGCCATTTCTCTACAATCGGCATTTAAGAAAAAGATTTACATGCATGTGCAGCACAGACACACAGCTGATGTGTTGCCAGTTGTTGGTATGAAGTTCCAATTTAGTTAATGATAAACAAGCTTCAGTTAAATGTAGAAAAAATGGGCACGTGAAACATAATATTAAGGGAAACATAGCTGAATTTTATTCTAAACCCAAGAGGCGCATCGACCCAAAATAAAAGAAGATATATTTACAGAGAATCAAGGACGTTTCTTACCTTTTTATTTTCATGACAGTGACTCCAGGATTCACCCTTTACCACTGCTTCAGATTGAGAAATTAGATCCTTTCCTTTTTCTTTTCTTTTTTTAAAGAGCTCTAAAATGTAAGAAGTGACACAACGCTGTCTCACTCATGAGCTGGCCTAAAGACGAGTGACAGATGTCTCCACTTCCGTGATTTAATTGAACATATTGATTTAGGGAAGGAGAATGAGCAATTTTGGAATTTTGCAATAGTACTGTTATCAGGCAACATTTTTTCCATTCAGAGCTGTGATGGTGAACAGTTTTGCACCCCATTTACATCAAGAATGCAGAGGCTGCATAAAATGACAGAATTCAGTAGATCTTATCATTCTGACAATTTAATATGAAAGTAGGTAACAGAAAATGTTGAAACAGAAATTTTGCACGTTTAAAAGGGTCCTTTTTGATGAGCTGGTCCAAGGACCAAGAGTAAAATAAAATTTTATTTATTACAGTAGAAATCAAAAAAGAATAAGAAATAAAACCAGACTAGGTACACTAAGATAAGATAACCTTTATTAGTCCCACACGTGGGAAATTTGTTTTTAAGTATAAGTCAGTAACCCCTTTTTATACGGCACCTTTGAGACACAAGTGTAAAATCAATAAGAAAATTAAGGACTTGCTGCTGATTTTTTTGTTTTTGTTTATTTGTTTGTTTGTTTCTGATGGTTTTCTTTGGTTTTATAGTCACACACGTGCTGTAAAGTACTGATTATTTGGTAAGTTTAGTTTGGAATTTGACCTTTAGTTCTGTGATTTGAGTGTGTTGCTGTTGTAAGAGACTCAAAGCAAGCTGAGCATACCCAGGGTATCTTCCTGCTATCTTGATTCACTAACCCTAACACTGCCAATCAGGATACGGGGTCATACGAAGCCGGTCGGCAGCTTGTTGAGTTCACACAGGCTTTTCTGATCTGGGTATGAGTACACTCACATTAAAGGTGTGAAACTGGCAGCATGTGACAAATTACACTGATTATTTATTATTGAATGGCTGACTTTACAAATGTTCTAATATTAGGAAAAGGTTACTGTTACGTTCTAAGTCTAGGAATGTCTTGAACGCAACAAAACATTGGCCCACCACACTCCACCCAAAACAAGAACCCAAACAATAGTATCTTTTAAAATGCTAAGCAGCCATTTATTTGCTTCAGCAGTGAGCAGTGCCAAAAATAACAAAAAACTCCCTAATGGTCCCTACGCTTCCCTACAAAAAAATGAAAACCAAACAAAAGACAATTCTCTTACCTAACTCACTACATGAAAAACAGGAGAAAACTTAATCAACAAAAATGGCTTCTCACGCCTACTAGGCTGCTGCAGTGAACAATATATACAAGGTGGGGGGGGGAAAATACTCAATTGCTACTTTACAAATCTATTTACAGCTATATACAAAACCACAATGATCACGACCCATGACAAACTGAAACACAGGGCTTAAATACATAGAGGGAGCAATCAGGGAATGGACAACAGGAAGGAAACACAGCTGGGGCAAATCAGAACTGACGAGACAAGGAAGCGTAAACTGAACACACTGAGATAAGACAGACCTTCAAAGTAAAACAGGAAACACATAACAGTCACGCCTAACACAAAACACTGACAACATTGGATCGTAACATTACACACATAATAGAATGCAAGCAACACAGCTGCTGCAGATGTGTGACAGGAAAAGCACTGTACAGTAGTTTAGTGTTAAACATGCTGAGAAACTGCTGAAGAGCGATTTGATAATGAGGAGGCGATACGTAAGAAGTGCTCATCAGTGCACAGGCGTTTTAGGAGCAAATTAAAAATTTAAGTGAAGATCATTATGTCTGTCCTTTACTGTATTTTATATTGATATATACATTGTTTTCATATTTGCTTGCTTATTGATCACTAGTCTTTAAGCAGTGTGTGTTTCTCTGCACTGTGTTATGTAGCAGGATAGCTTATGTAGGTCTTCCTACCATACAGTGTGCAGCACTTGTGCCAAAGGCAAATTGACCATGTTACGTTATGCTATCGCTTCATAAAAATCTGCTGTATCGTTACAAACAGCTTTTCAGTTCTGTGGTGATGGTAGCTCTGAACCACCAAGCGAACCATGACATTTTCTCCACGGGGGTCAGTGTCCTCATTTCCTTCATTATCAATAGAAAGTCTTGTCTCTAGCTTGACATCATGTTGTGTGCTCCAACAGTGAACTAAAACTAATGAAAACCAAAGGTGGGAAAAAATGTTGTGTTCTTAGAAATCTAATTTATTCGAAGTATGTCTTTTGGTGCTTTATTACAAGTAAGAAGTATAATTAGATTTCTGACTCTCACTCACATGTGTTAAATGACAGACGCATATGGAACACAATGATATGGCAGGAGGCTATCCTTAGTCTTCCTGTGGAAGCCCAAATTTTCCGAGGTTGTAAACGCTGCAGCGCAGCCGCTGAGAAACAGGAAGCATGAGTTGTGATTCAGCCATTTCCATGTTGTAACTTGGATCTAAAATTGGTGCTTTCCTTCCCTGACTGTTTCATCACCTTCTTGCACTTGGATGATCTGACTGTTGAGTACCTTCACAGAAGATTTTACAACCCAGCATTTGTCTTAATCTGTGTGAGTACAACAATTATCTAGTGAGTTTTTGGAGGCCTGGTATCCTGTGGAGAAAATAACTTGAAATGATTTATGGTTTAGTTTTTGGGATCAATTGTCAGAAGAAAAAAAAACACATCTGGTGCAAACAAAATCCTGCTGTTTTGCCCTTTAGCACATTAAGTTAGCCACAGACTGTAAATATGGTTTGTCAGATGCGTTTTGCTTCTTGCCCCGCCACCCCCCATGCGTAACTGAGTTAAGCATACAAATGAATTTTACTTGTTGGTGTGTGAGGATGCAACTTGTTACAAGCTTAGTTGTGTGCACACAAAAGGACAATTCAAAGCTACATCTTGTGTTCTTCCCCAATGATAATGGGTTATTCACAGGATCTATTGCAGAATAGCACAGATAATGCTTCCTTTTCCTAGCCCATCAGTGTGTGGTCTCGTAACACACAATGCCACAAGCAAGCACTGTGCTGTAATTCCTTAGGTAGCGCAGAAGTGTCTTCTAAATTTCAAGTCGAATAGAGAAGAATACAGTAAAATGCATCTTTCATTTGTCAGACAGACCCTTCTTTGTCCTCTTTATCTTTAGTTCCTGTGTTAGGATTCCCTAAAGGTTCGGTCACGTTTCAGCAGCAGTTTATGGGAATGTCATGACTCCAAGTACACTCCAAATATCTAATCATTCCATGTGTCAAAGTGAAACAGCAAATAAATTAGAGTGTAAGCTGTACTGTTTGTACTAAAGTGGAAGTACAGTGTATCTGAAGCATGTAATGAGAGTAGAGCTAGAAATTTGATTGATAAAGGGATTTTCTTCTTCTTTTGGTAAAGTAACAAGGTGGTATTAAGAGTTGAAGATGCTAAGATGTTCTTTGGGGGTTACCTGGATGAACCTGGATGGATGAAGATTAGAAATGAGCATATCACAGGGACAGTTCAGGCTGGACACAAAGTTAGAGTAGTGAGGAACAGATGGTTTTGCCCAAGTGCAGAGGAGCAATGGTGAATATATTCGGCAAAGGATGTTGAATATGGAGCTTCCAGGCTGGAGGAAAAGAAAAAGAGCATAGCCGAGATTCATGGATGTGGTAAAGGAGGACATGCAGAGGGTTGGTGTAATAGAGGATAAGGATAGGATGAGATGGGGGTGGCTGTGGTGACCAGAGATGGGTAACGCGTTACTGTAATCTGATTACTTTTTTCAGCTAACGAGTAAAGTAAGGGATTACTATTGCATAAATGGTAATTAGATTACCGTTACTTTCCCGTAGGAACGCTGCGTTACTGCGTTACTAAAACCGTGATTTTTTTTGCGAGAATGTCTCATGGCAGTGACGTAAGCGAGTGCAACGTTAATGACAACAGCTGTGTGCACATCAACAGTGGATCACATATCGATTGTGGGAGAGAGTATGAGCGTGCAGTGTTTAAAGCGTGGAAGTACTGACCTTACTTTAAGTTTGATTCCATAAAAAGTGACAAAAACATTAGCGTCCATTGTGCGTGGGAAGAAAACTTCTTTTTAAAGCGAAAAAACCCCTAAACTTCCAAGCAAACACCGACGTAATGGGAAACTCACAGAGAAACTCGCGGATTCTTCCACTGACCGCTGCGGCACACCTGCACCAGGGCAAACCTCCGCCTACCGCAGTCCTGCTTTACAGGTGAAAATAGAGCAACAGGACCGCTAGTCTTTGACTTTCTTTATTTTCTGCTGTGTTTTACTTGCATCTATTTGAAAGAGTGAGTGTAAACACACACAAAAAAAATATTTTATGTGCTGGAATGTGCAGAAAATAAGTTTAAATGTTAAACAAACTTCTTCCAGTCAGTGAATGGTGCATATAATTAAATTTTTGCTGGATGCATAAAGTTAAAAGATTAAAACTAATAAAACAAGTTTTAAAAAGAGACTTTTCCCTTTGATTACATTTTGTATGATGGATTATGCAGAAAAAGTAGAATTGGGCTGACAGATCTATCGCTTTATCACCTCCTCAGGTTGTAAATTGTGTTTTTAAAAAGTAACTAAGTAACTAATTAATTACTTTTGAAAATAAGTAATCAGTAAAGTAATGGGATTACTTTTTTGGGGAAGTAATCAGTAATTAGTTACTGATTACTTTTTTCAAGTAACTTGACCAACACTGGTGGTGACCCCCAAAGTGAACAGCCAAAGGAAGAAGAGTGATGTTTTATTAATTAATTAATTATTTACCCATAATTACCATGGTATCAGTTTGAGTTTGTTACCATGGTATCAGTACTCTTACAGGATCACAGTGCAATAGGCTAATTTAACAAATATTTATACCTTGACCAACTACCCAACTGACACCTTTCTTAGTGTTGACTTTTAAGTGTAAGGTAAGACTCGACACTGGGGAAACAAAAGCCCATGACCTTGATGAAGACCAATCGGTGTCTTAGGAACTTCCTGCCAAGAAGGTTGCAGCTGTAGGTGTGTTTTACATGACCGTTGTCACTGCATTTTCTTGCAATGACAGGAACAATATCATGAATACATAACAAGCCAAACTAAATGCTCGCTGGGTTTCAAAGCACATCACATTTTGGCTGTTTTCCCTCCTTGAAGTTGTTGAACTCCTGTAGTCCATTATTTGTAATGCTGCAATCAGTCAGTAAAGCAAAAGAAGGTACCAGTATATATTAGCCAAGAACAAATATATATGTTATCTTTTGCCACTTACTAAATACTCAAAAATAGTATGATGAGGAGCAAAAGAGTTAAACAGTTACGGTATTTTTTTTTTAAATGAGGATTTCTTTGTTGTAACCAATCCACGAAGCCATCAGCTGGTCTGCTGACTTGGTGTCTGGGGCCACGGGCAGTTTCTCAGGGCTTTCCATTTACGCAGTGGTTTTTAAGGCCAAGACATTCAGTAACACCCGCTGGTAAATGTTCACGAATGCAGATATATTTGGAAAAACCAATAAAAAGTGAAATTGTTGTTAAGTGATAGCTTCTGCTTTTATAGACTTTGGATGGATTTATGTTGCCATTGTTGGAGGAGCCGTCAGACTCAGTGCTTCTTTACACTGTCTAAAGTCTTTGTGTTTCTCTGGTGAGAATCTATAATAAATATAAATTCTTACGATATTATTTCTTGATTTTTTCCCCCCAAGTTTTTATTGCAAAATATTTTACAGTTTCATTGTACTGTGAGCATCAATATAGTTTGATATTTTAAGAAAAAACTGAATACACCACACGACTCCGTAGCTTTTGCATCATGAATTTGAAGTAATCATTTTCTGTTTGACTTTTAAAGTCTCACATTATTGTGAAGGAATAATCCCAAGCATGAAAGATATCAGCAATGATCTTGGGGAAGTAAGTTGCAGGCCATCAAACTGGGATGAGTTATGAGGTCATTTGAAGTCCATCATTCCACCGTGAGAAAGATTATCCTCAAGTGGGTCATTGCTGCCAATCTTCCCAGGAGCTGACTTCTCAGCAATCACCTGCTTCTCCAATCACCTGCAGAGTATTTTAAAGCAACTCTTTATCTCCACTCACCTTGATTACTGCGGCTGTTTCCCTTTTGTTGTATTTCTTCATTTCTTTTACAACATGTTGAGAATACTTTAGAAAGGCTGAACCTCTTTAGGCTGTAACACTTCACCATGATTTATATGTTTAAGAACAGTGAGACAGTACATCGATCTCATGTTGCATTAGAAAAAAATGTTCTGCTTTTTGGCATCTTTCAAATAAGCACTGAATTTTAGAACAAATATAAGTTACATTTTGACATGTGATAGCTGAAAAACCTAAAACAGATATGTGGGACATACATTTATAAGCATTCAGGTGCCACTATACAAGCATAGAGCATAATAGCAGTTTTTACTTTTCATTTTTCTTCATTACCCACTGGCATGTTTTCTTTTTACTGTGTGAAAGGTTGTTGTGTAAGACCGCTGTTGGTATGTCACATAGCTGACTGCAGTGCACATTATCTTGTAGTCAGGAGATAATGTTAAAGGCTGTGTGAGGTTACTCAACTGGTACAGAAGTACTAGAATAAAGCAGCTCTGTGTCAGTGAGTAGGTCAAACAAACAGTTTCAGGTCAATTTTCACTAGAGGGCGACAAAGCCAAAAAAAAGCCGAACAACTTCACTCCTTTTGACCTGGAATGTTGTTTAGTGTCTAGGTTACGTTGTCTTAATATTGTATCTGAATACTATGACCTCTTGGGATTTGGACCTAAAAAAGACTTTGTTTTCAATTAATTGATTAATTGTTTCAAAAGAGAGTAGCAGCAAACAGAGGAAAAAGTGAGAAAATAAACAGAATTGTGTGCTTATTCATTTAATTACATCAACATTTACCCCCATACCTTCAGAAACGCAGGCTAGTTGAATGTTGATAATAAGCTTCTTTGCATAATGGAACTTTTATCGGCGTTTGTTGATGGCACAAGGAACTGCGTTCACACACAGCGATTTTTGGAAGTGTTCCCAAGCCCATGCAGTGATTTGCATGACTGGATCATGCGTGTTTTTCATAAAGTGTCACCTGAGAACTCAAAGATCCCCAATGTTGATTTTTGGTATTGCACAAAGAGATTTCTCAAGATTAACAGGGAGAGTTGTTGGAATATTATGTACTTCTGCTGATAAGGCATTTTGATTTTATTTAAGTTTTACATTGAGGAACATTATTCTGAAATTGCTCCACAATTTGTTTTGCAGTTTTTTTCTTTGCAGATTTGTGAATCTTTGCCCATCTTTACTTCTGATAACCTCTGCCTCTCTTAGATGCTCTTTTTATATCCAGTGATGTTACTGATCTGTTTCCACTTAACCTGATTAACAGTAAAGTTTTCCTCCAGCTGTTTCTTTAAAAATATAAAATATGAGCTTATAAAATTTGCAGATCATTGGATTCTGTTTTAAGTGAGATTTTGCGCACCATGCCAACATTTTTGGAAGTGAAAGTGTGTGATAGGAACTGATTTGTGTTTTGTGTTGATAAGCTCCTATCTACATTTAAAGCTTGCATTACACATCTAGTCCACATAGTGGCACTGCAACAGCGTGTGAATGCTGCTTCTCTCAGTACAGCTGTTGGATTGAAGTTAAAATTTATTTTTAAAAAATCTAGTGTTGCACATTAGATAAGAAAACAATTAGAAAAAGAACACATTTGTACATAGGGCTGAACAACATTATAACACACAGCATGTGATTTTGTCCTGTCAGTGTGAGTGCTCTGTCTTTACTTGGCTTCCTGTTGAGTCAGTATCTCTCCAGCTGCGTCCTAATAATCTCAAAAACCTGCAAAAGGTTTCGATTCTCTGCCAGTGTGATCACATGAGATTTTGAAGACAAAGAAAAAGCAAAAAGATGTTTTTCAAGGGGAAATTACCCATCCCATACTGGCTTACCTTTAGTTTTTACTACATGATGATCATCATCATCACCTTTATGTATAAAGCACTTTAAAACAACCACAGCTGACACAAAGTGCTGTACATTGGAACTATAAATAAAATTACATGAGATATAAATAAAAACCAAATAAAAGAAAAGTAAAATAATTAATTAAATAACTAATTCAATTAAAAGAGAAACTAAGTCTCACTGAGCAACTATACAAGATATAAAACATGACTTTCTTGATACAAATACATAGATAGCCTGAAAAACATACACTAGAAGACATTAATAAAGGGGTAGAAATACATTAGGACATCGCTACATAAAGTGGCATCCTCATATCTCAGGGTTTTGTTTTTTATGCACATTTGTCACACTTACATGTTTCAGATCACCAAAGAAATTATAATATTAAACAAAGATAACTTGAGTAAGTAAATATTCAGCGTCTAAGGGATTACTTCATTTGTTAAGGGTAAAACGCTGTCCAAAGCTATTTGACCCTGTGCGAAAAAGTAATTGCCTTTCTTTGTTAAATTATTAAACAACTGTTAATGTTACATAACAAAATTACTCCAAGACTGCACTGACAATTCATCCAGGAGTTCACAAAAGAACAAAAACAAACCAAAAAAAATACGAACTTGCCTTATATTTGCCGGAAAACAAACATCTTGATGATCCGCTAGACTTTTGGGAAAATATTCTGTGGACTGAGAAGACAGAAGCTGACCGTCTTTGAAGGTTTGAGCCCCGTTATGTCTGTTATAAAAACAATACTCCATAAAAAGAACACAATATCAACAGTCAAACACGGTGTTGGTACTGTGATGGACTCACAAGCTAGTGTACTCATAGTACTGGTGCCAAGATTGGATAAATGGAAGCGGTGTGACAGCAAGGACAGAAAATCTGTACCACATCAAACTGGAGATCTGTCAGCTGTGGTGACGCCTCGGGAAATAAGGGAGCAACTCAAATTATCTACCTGTGTGTTGTGCATGAAGATTGCTGGAAGCCTAATTTTACCCTAAAGAGTCATCTCCCCTTCCCTAAAGAAATAATTACACAGCCTATAAACTGCATGTTTGCCATGAACGTTGAACAGCTAGCAGAAAGGAACGTGGCAGATGTTGGCAAATCATCAATATGGTTTGAGGAATATAATAAAAACAGCCATAATATTTAAAAATGCAAAAAGGTTTGTTTTTCTTTTTCTTGGCTGGTTTTGATTGTTCTTTAAATTTAAACTTCACTGTCTATACACAGTGTCTGTGTTCTATGATCTTTTTTCCCCCACAACAACGAACTAAAAAGCCCTTCATTTTTACAGAATATGTGGGGGTTGGGTTTCATTTAGTGAAAACCCACTTAATTAATTCACCCTGACCTGGAAAATACTAAAGACACGCTGAAAAGGCCAAGCTGTGAGGAAGAATGATAACTGGTGGCACAGGACCACGGCACAACAGCTTGAAGGTTTAAAAGAGGGGAACGGGAGGGTCAGTGCTCGTTTATTGTTGACTTTACTTATTGTCATCCAGTCTTTGTTCATATCAACCTATTCATGAGCATGTGGAGTTTGCTTGGAGAGGATCTTGGAAGTTGGCCGGAGTTAATGTCTGTCAGAACATAAAGGAAGATGACATTAGCAGCCCATCAAGGTCAAGGTTGGTGTTGGGTGAGTTAAGCTTTACTGGAGGGGGTGGGGGCAAAATGCAACCAAAGACCCAGAGGACAGGATACACACCAACAATGGGCCAATAACTGTGTGACAGTATGTCAGTCAGAGGCCACTCTCAGGAGGGTAGACTTGTCTACGTGCTAACATCTGTTCCACGAGCACAACATAATCCCTTTGTGTTTAAAATCCATGGCTTCCTCCCTGTGCACAAACTAAGGCCCTCTTTAGAGAGTTTCCCCATCTTGTCAGTTGTTTAACTTCAGCTTCAAATCAGCTGCTTCGCATTTATTTGGCTTAAACAGATACATTTTCAGTTTTCAGATCTTCAGTTTTCTGTGAGGTAAAAATGAGTTCATGTACTGCAAATAAGGGTTTTCTTATCTTGGTTATTCCATTTTCTTTTTACATGTATCTGCTTTCCCTCTGTACTCCATATAGGACATTTTTTTGTTACTGTTTTTCTTTGTCTTTTTTAAATAACTGGGTAACACAATGGTGCTGTTGTATTACCATAATGAGAGTACAGCTTATTTGAAGTGTCATCAGAACAATAGTGGGCTAATCTCAATGGGAGCCAAGGCCAAGCAGAGATTTGGTGTGCATGTGAGGAGGTTTGGGGGGGTTTGGTGCACACATGGCACTGGGGTGAGCCTAATCACAAGCTCACAGAAATCCTCACAAATAGGAGGGGGGTTGGGGATGTCCCTGGGGTTACTCATTTAGGTTTGGTGGGCATTTAGCTCCAGTAGCACAGCACGCCTTCGTTTAAACATGAGGACCTTTTTTTTGTTCTCTCCTCCATGCATATACAAGGCTGAGGTAGCCAAGGGAACGTCACCTTATAGCAACACCAGCATGTACTTCAGCTGGTTCATAATAAAATGGACAGTTTCATCCCTCCCATTTCCTTTCTCCTGGAGTTTCTGTGGATTACTCAGCTTTCCTATTGTTGAGCCAACCCCATGTAGGCACAACAGTGTGGCACTCCTTTCCTTTCCTGTGATCACTGGAAAGTCTATAATACACTGGTGTTCTTACAGGCCTGCAATCTAACCTCAACTCCCTGCACAGTATTGCAAATATATTGTGATGTCAGATGGATAAACATGATGTGATGAATGAGAGTGAACCAAAGCATTAAAGCAGCCTGTCAGAAAAGCAAAACGGTGAGTAAAAACATGCTAAAAGGCTCCAAGGAGAGGAGCTGTGGGAAACTGGGGTTTGGATAGGGTTTCCCTTTGAATTTGGCACTGCAGGTGCTCCATTTGACATGAGCAACTAACATGAGCAAACATGAGCAAAATAAAAATGAATGATTGGTTATATCAGAAGTTGTTGCACCTGGCCGTCCCCAAAATCTACTGAAAACCTGGTGCTGTGGAGCTTTTTCAGCTCTCACCGCCAAAGTATTGTTGTTGTTGTCATTGTTTTATTGATTTGTCATGTGGTGTTTTGTACAGCAACCTGTTTGGATCGGTTGGAGAAGACATTTAGCTGGTCGTGGGCCATTTTGCATCTCTGATCCTTTTCTAAAACTCACATTCATTTTTCCGTCGTGTAAAAACTGAGCTGTGGGAAATATATAACACTTTATTCCACTTCGACAAAACGCTTCTCTGACTTCTGGTAAAACTCGCATATGATCGCCATAAAAGCTGCTTGCTATTTGTGTGTCTATTGTGCACAGTTAACAACAACATAAATATATTGGGGAGGTACAACCGCCAGTGCGAAGGGATTAACTATGCCTAATGGACTAAAACTGGCTAAGTCTGGTGCAATAGGGAATACATTTAAAATTACAGCGGTCTTACGAACATAAATTGCTGAATCGCTTTTTAAATCTCCATTACTGAAAGTAGTTAATCTTGGGCTTACTCTGATACAGTGTTTTGTTTTTAATTGTCTCTTCCGCTGAGCAATGGTGGATTTGGGCAGCAGAGAGCGCCTCTCTATTGGCTCCCAACAGTAGCAGTGGGAAATTCATCTGCCCCATCAGGGCATCAGTGGAAGGTAGCGAAGAGGAGGAGGAAGCCGGCAGGAGGCGGGGAGTGTGAATGGATGGGACTCGCCGTGTGCGTGGAGTGTGGTACAGAAGGTTACTATGCCGAGCAGGCAGCAGCCTCTTCTCCTCCTGGACTTTTCAGCACGACTTCCTCTGAAGCGGCTCCTCATTTTAGCAAGAAGTCTCATTGTGAAGAAGCACCCGCTTTTAATAAGGAGCGCGTTTTTTTTTTGTCCTTTCAAACTGACCGGTGTGCGCTCAGACGCTCTGCGGACAGACAATAAGTAGGAGCGATCACATCACAACAAAAGAAATACGGTAAGAATGGTTTCATTCGTACGGGAACATACCGCTTAGAACCGTTTGTTTTTTTTTCTGGAATAATCTAATGTAAACACAGTGTGAGGGGATCTGTAACAGGCTTTCTGGCAGCCACACCGTTTGTTTTGTTTGTCTTGGATTATCAGTATGTGCTCATGTGACACCTGACAAGATGTTTGCTCTTCACCATACTCCAAGCTTGTAAATTAAACACTTCATCAACTCTTTGAAAAACTATATTGTGTGGCAAAAGTTTAAAAACACAAATCTTATGACTGTGACTATGACTGGATCCTATGACTGTGCAACCCGCCTGCGTTTTCCGTGACTACTACTGACCCAGTGTCAGCTGGGTGCTGAACTGTTGACATGTCAACGTGAGTGACTTGCTGGTGTGTTTATGACGTTGTCAATGATTAGTGTGTCCCAGTCAGTAACAATTGTGGTGTGCCGTCAGGTCAGCATAAAACTGAACTCGTGAACATTTTTTTTTAAAATGCAAAAGTCTTAAAGTACTCTGTGGTCAGCCGGTCATTCTCCTGTGTGTGAATATCCTGTTTCCTGGCCAAAACAAACAATGGTTATCCAAGCACGTGATATCCTGTATGGGTCTCATATGAGTGTATTGTGTAAGTGTGTGGATGGTGAAAAACAAAAATACTTTAAACTGAGCCTCTCTATATAAGAAAAGAAGTCAAGGCAAGAGTTTCTCTTCTCTTAAAGTGGAATTCATTTGTGATGATACAGCTCTGGCATGAGGAAACCCAGTGACAGGAAGTGTGTGAGTGATACAGAACAAAGGCACGGGGCTGCTTTGTATAGGTGACTATATTGAAATTGTGCCTCATGAGTGCAACATGTGCTGCCTGTCTTTCTCTTTTGACTCACATACAGAGGCAAACTGCAAAGGCAGCGCTGCTTTGTGTTGACTTTTAGTCTAGGATGTTCAGCTGCTTTTAATGGGGTCAGCGCTTCTGATTCAATAAAGCTATTAACTGTCGCAGAATATTCCAACGCTTGCCTCGGCACATAGGAGTCATTTGCCCATTAGAGTCCATTAACAGCCTTAACCACAGGGCCGGTTTTTTAAAGGGTAAACAGTAATAAACACCACGTCAAGTCCACCTGTGCAGTGTGACCTAAGCTGCACAGGTGCACGTCATTGAAGAGACGTGTTCTCACCTCTCCTCAATGAACCTGCTTTGTGTTAAAAGTTGCTCATCAGCATTTTTTTCTTTCCCACGCATCTAATCATGCATAGGTATGAATGATAACATTTGTCAGTTAGACTATGTGATACAGTCACCATGCAGGTTCATGCAACCCAGCACTTTCAGCAAGCAGAAATCCTGCCAGACTGGTCTGAGAGATGTCTTCCACTCTGGGAGATCAAACTTACTATCAAAGAGTGCCATGTGACATGATGATGTAAACAGCAATTCTTCCAAATTTTACACAGAAGTATAAAGTTTGCTTGCTCCTTTAGCAAGCTTGTGAAAACTTTTAAAAGCGGACATCAGGTATTTCAAGGGCACGAGATTCAGACAAAATATCATAAAACTAACGTAAAGTATATTTAACAGAGCAGGTGCCATCTTAATCTTAACTAGTATCGTTTGAGCACCAACAAAAATCTGCATTAGTGCATTAGTACTGTATTGACATGACATTTTTTAACACTTCAGAGGTACAGAATGCATTCTTCACTCATTGTAACTAAACGTGTGTAAATCCAATGCTTAGATAGCATTAGCTAACATAGTTTTACTGAAATGTTTAGATGCTGCCGGCCATTTACGATTTGTATCTACCAATTTGTGGTAGGTAGCATCAGTCTACAGAAACTCTAGCAGAATCTCTGTGTTTATGCTAACTTTGTTTTCTCCCTCTGTTAAAAGCAACAAATCACAGAAGAGTCTCTTGTGTGACTTGTGTTCAGATATTTCTTTTAAATTTAAGGAAGCTTGAACTCGTGGCCTTAAAATGCATTGTTTTTGTGCATCTCCTCATTTCCTTTAATTGCTACTGCATGAGGGACTTCTGGAGTCTCAATGACTGCATTAACGGGAAATGAGTGAAACTGAATTCTTCATTTGTAAAACGAGAGTTAGCTTTGCAGAAATTCCAAACATAAAATAGATGTTGCCCTTTGATCATCTGACAGTATTCAAGTGTTGGGTCAAAAATATTTCTCATAACTAAAGCAAAAAATGTGTGTTGATTAGACCTCTCGGAGTGCTTGAGGCCTAATTAAAAGGTCAGACGCTGGAGTGTTTTTCAGTTCAGTGTTTGTGGGTCATCAGTAATCTATATTCACAGTGGAAATCTATTCAGATCACCAGACCTCAGGACATCTGAATGAAGAGGTCATGCGGACGTTTAGTGGAAATATTTAGTCCTAAATGTTTTATCACTAATGTGTCAGTCCTCCAGTGTTTGCAGTAAATGACTCTAGTTCTTTCCATAACATAATCACTGAAAAGTTGTGTCAACAGGAATCTGTTCCTCATTGGTAGTGAAACAGCTACGCAGTGTGCAGACATCTCTTTTCCTTTCAGAAAGGACATCCTGAGTAAAACAAAGAGTCTGGACCACAGTTTCGCATTCAAAGCACAGACACTGGGAAATTTCCCACTTTAATTGCCAGTTTCAAAATTTGCAGTACCAAAAATGCCACATGTGTACAGTGATAGTTTTCGCTTGGTTGCTGAGGGATGCGGTCCTTTAATGCGGTGTGCTCAGACTCTGTTTGTGTGTTTATTTCCCTTCAGAATAAAGCAGAAAACACTTGCATCAACCTTGGAGAGTGGATCTGAGCTGGGTTTGGTATTCCTCTGGGAGTCTGTTTCCATATCATTTAGATAAAAGAGACTGCATTAAAACAAGCTCCAATCTGTTTAAGGGCAGGCCCTTCCCAGTTTGTGGACAAATTCCCCCTCAAAATGCATCATTCAAGACCACCTCCTTATGAATTATTTAAAGGATGGACACAAGGTTATATTCACGGGTTACCCACGCGTATCAGTGGCTACTGAACCAGGGACAGGCACAGAATAAAAGGGTAACATTTGTGGTAAAATAAATCACAGTTTCAACTGTGCATGGCTATACCAACATAAGTGTGTTCAAATTGGGCGAAACAGGCAGTTGGCGACCGTCTTGATAAGAAAGCTGGTCCACTTCAGAAGACTTTTGCACAGTATAGCACAGCCCACCTTTTTTTAAAAATCTTTATTAGATATTGCTATATAATGTTGTTGTTTTGTTTTTTTACACACAGCTAATGTATATACACTCCAGTCCCAGTTCAAACTCCCAGTTAAGTCCAAAAACTAGCTGTGATGCATTACATTCAAACTCCTGCTTTCTGGGTGACACCGCTGTCCTGTCAGTTTTTCTACTTCCTCATTTGACAAGATGTTTATCTGGAGCATAACCCTGCAGGCTGTACGGGAGCCCAGTGAGTTAACAAATGACAACAAGGGGTCCCAACAGTATCTAAAAAGAGAGGGTGACAAGGTGCTGTTAATTAGGCATCTGAAATGTTGCAGTATCACTAAAGTGTCAGTGAATACAAGCCAAAAATCCCATCTTGCAATTTGTCTACTTGTATCACCAAAAGTGTTATTAATTCATTTTTATGGTTATATTTCTGCACCTTTAAGGGTCATGAAAGGATTCTGTTCAGGATCTAAGGTTGTCCACTCCACTGTTTGGTGTCACAGTCCAGTGCTTTATTCATCCACCGTCAGCCTCATCCTCTTCCCTCTAACGTTTCTTTGGTACATGCTTTGTTTATCCAAAGAAAGTCATTGCCTGTGACCATAATCCAGCCAGCGATAATGTTTGCCAACCTTGTGTAATTCGGAGAATAACTGAGGGTGTACAGATAACAGAAGAAGCAGTTTCAGTGATACTTGTTTCTATTGCTGCAAAACCCTGTCGTGGAATTATTATTATTATTATTATTTTTACTATGATTCCAACAGCAAGCGGGTCAGTAATGTTCCCATTTATTCCAGAGGATAAACAGTAAAACCCACATAAATGTGTTCGGGAATAACCGGTGTCCTTAATAAAGCTTCCGGGGAGATGCATAAGCTAGAGCGGACTCACTCATTTTATGACAAATGTGGAAATTATGAAGCAGTGGATACCAGTTTTTTGGCATCATCTGATTATTTTTAAAGAAAAAGCGGTGCTGTTAATTTGAGCCAGATACAAACACATACACTCAAAGTAATGATTCTTCATCCTAATTTTAAAATGCAAAATGCAACTGAAATATATAAAAATCAAAGATTTACTTATTCAAATAATTAATAATGAAAGAAAATCTGAATGTATACCAATTAAGTACATTTCATTTGACCTGATTTTAACTAATTTCATTACACAAGTACAGTCAGATATTTATTATTATTATTATTAATAATAATTTATTTTGAGTGTATAGACCAGGGATGTCAACCACATACAGCCACCATGAGTAAAATTGCAGAAAAAAGTCACAATAGTTGATTCCACAGACTGTAGGAAAGTCTGTGCAATGAACTATCAGGACCTTTTTAATAAAATATAAAGTTTTTGTTCATTTATCTTTTATTTAATTTGGTGGAGTATGAATGGTAATGGGAGTGAACAGTCTTCATCATCAACAGGAAATCGTTGCACTCCTTCATGGATTAGAGTTTTTGTCGGGCCAATTCTGGCCCCCGGGCCTTATGTTTGACACCCCTGGTATAGACAGACACAGGCATTTGAATGCCACGTTGGTATCAGGATAGGCAAATAACCATTTTTAAACAATGTCTCTCCATCCACTTACATTTCCTGGTTTTCCCAACTGTCTGTATTCATAAGACTTCTTGAATCATAACACTGTGTACTGCTGCTCAGGTGTGCAGTTGAGATGTGGATCTTCTAGCAGACCTGAGCAGAGGAGCGCCTTCCTCCTCCCAGTTTCAGCCACATCCTCGGGCATTTAAGGGAACCTTGAACCCAACAGCTCAGTGCACAGTTCCGCTCCAGAAGTGAACACCCCCGTTTCTGTTCTTCCTCCTGCTCCTCATCATTGCCTGTTTTTCCGACTAGAATATAATTGCTGTGAGGCTGAGAAAATGAAAATAACAACAAAGCAAAGCCCTCCACCACCTTTCTTTCTATCTGTGCTGCTGCTGTCGGCTTGCCCGGGAGGTTTTTTTTTTTTTTTTTTTTTTTTTTTTTTTTTTTTTGGAGATATGGAGGGGAGTGACTCTCCCTGAAATGATGCCGCTTGTGCACCTCTCTCTATCTATTCAACAATCCCTCTCCTGTAATCATTCCCCATTTCTCTGTATTTCACTCCTGAATACACACTACACCCAAATTACACATTAGGAGAGCTGCGAGGTGGTGATGTAAAGGCGGGTGCTTAAAAGCCTGAATGTTCAGAATGAGAGTCCCTGCCCGGCAAATGTGTGTAAGGTAAAGGCGGAGGGATGGACGGAAAGGGCTTGAGTTGCTATTATTATCCTCTCAGGCACAAATGGAGAGGTACATGGTGGTGGAGCTGGAAAGAAAAAAGCAACCGTGCTTCCCAAGCAGACATACCCCACAGCTTCATACCCACAATGATCAATACTCCTCAGCTCTTAAAACCCCATGTGAGTGTTTCACACATTTAGTGCCAGAAGGGTTAGAGGCATGTTAAAGACACACACTGGAGACTTCTGTGAATATGCGATGCCCTCATAACTCCTCACAAAGTAATTTCCTGCTGAATTGGTTTGATTTTTTTTTTCAAATCATATCTCTATAAATTTATTTTGTGTGGGTCTGTGGCCGTACAGAGTGTATATATTGATGGCTGGATACTGCAGGTGTTCGCTCACTAGAGCGTAGCATTCATCATTAATAGAGGGGTTACCTGAGCTTCCTCTTGTACTGGGTTAATAGTGGAAAGCAACGCCCCCGCTCCAGCTAATACACATGCAGACACTAGCTGCTCACAGATCGCGTGAGTTTAGAAAGACAGAAATCATCCAGCTGCGGTCACCTTCACCATGGCAGCTTGGGATGAGGGGAGGAGTTGGGGGCAAAGGGGGTGGAGGGTGGGTTAGAGCGATCTGCAGGAAGTAATTATCACCTGCCCTGTGGACCGAAAACGAGCATCCTGCTGGTTCACTCAGACAGATCAGACTGAGCTTTCGGACATGGATGAGCGTCTGCATTTTAGCTCTAACATGCAGGAAAGATTTAGGAGTGTGACACAATGACAAGGAAACTGCGTCATAGGGGGAAAACCTGTAATTCAATAGAAAAATACGACTTTGATCTAGAGGGTTTTTTATTTTCAAGGTTGCATTGTGTTCCTAAGAGGCTTGTGTACTGGGTTTGTACAATGTGAGAGTACCCTTTAACCTACTTTATACTATTGTATCAGCCGTGTGCTTACTAAGCACTTCACAAAAGTGTGCTAAGCAACAAGTTGAGGTCTTCCCTCAGCAATGTTACCTGCAGAATCAGACCTGGACTAGAAATAAATGATGTCAGGACAGCATTTGATGACACTCTACACTGGACTTGGATGGAAAGCTGATATGGGGGTTGTGTGCAGGGCACAGTTATAACAGGTGTCGAGCACACCGGGAAGAAAGATGACACTCGGTGTCCTCAGGGGCAGCGGTGGTTGTCATAGTGGCGAAGATGATCAGTGGTTTAAAATTTGTGTGGTTACATTTAAATGGTTTTCCAGAATGGACTTCTGAATATCATCAAAATTAATCACATTACATTTTAGGCATGCCAGAAGTACCAGACATTTGGTAGTTTGTGGTAGTACCAGTAGAACTGCATGAGTCTCGATATCAAACCAAAATTTATCCCATGTACTTAATAATTGTAAAAAAAAAAAAAAAAAAAAAAGTAGACTGGGTACTGTACTGTAGCGTTAGCAAGTTTAGCGTCATTAAGCTAGCTTACGCATTTAATGTTAGTCATTACAAACATTTTAGCGTATGGACTGCAGCAGCTAGGGGCAACACTAGCTGTCAATATGGTAAAGTGTATTTCCAGATAACATAAGCAGGATAATACTTTGGATTTTGTTGAATACTGGACTGAAACTTTGTTTAAAAAAATTGTTAAAAAGATCAAGATCAAGATATAAACAGAAGATTTAAATTTCTAGTTTATAAAATTTCACTTGCAGTCGTCACCTTTGGAAATCTCTCATCTTCCTCTCTTGTCCTGTGCTTCTCTCTCAGTCACACTTTAACATTCTACCACGTAGAAAAACGTTGCTCCGTTTACATTTGCTGCTCTTCTGTTCTACTAGCATATTGCTAAAGTACTGTTACCGCAACTTTACATCTGCCCCTTGAATGCATCACAGTGACGATGAGGGAAAAGGGAGGTTTTGAAGATGTAAGCAGGCTATGTCCTTATTTTCCGAGTAAACATCACCATGGCATCAGATGGAAAGGCATGAGAAATTAACTCATTTGACAGTATGAATTAACCTGCCCATCACATTTAATTGCTCATTAACTGAAGGTGTCAGAATGTCATTCCAGGCCTGTTTAACCTCTGGCCGTATGCAGCTTCCTTCAGTTCCAGAAGAATTGCTTCCCTGGTAGAAACGCTGCAATAAAAGACAAGCAAAAAACAATATCAATAATATACCACTGTGTTTTCAGAATTTTGATATTGAAAAGTATTGTGCTATTTATTCAGGTAACAACTCTGATTTCATGTCATAAAGAAAAAAATTCAAACATTTGCAACATTTTCTGCCTTTATTACTTTTATCAATATTATTATTACAACTCACAAGTTATTTCAATTCAAAAGGTGACTGGGCACCAATAATTTGCACTTTGCTGACAACTTTTGCATGTTGTCTTTATCATTTTCAGTCAAGCCACAAAATTAGAGTTCAGAAAGACTCAGATCCTGTTAATGTTTCTGCTTTGATGCCCTTCGTGTTGTTTTCTTCTTGCTTCTTGCTCGCAGACCACAAAAACGGTTACATGTCATACTTAATGGTCTCTCTGGTTTTAGCTCAGTTTAGGTCTCCGCCTGCTTCACTCACTTCGTCTGATGTTTTTTGCTGTTGTTGGCATCTTGGTCAGTCTGTCATTCTGTTCTGTGGGTCTCTCTGAGTTTTTTGGCAAAGTTGTTTTTTGGAAGCTGCAAATACACAGAAGGAGAGCAGCAAGTGAGGACTTTCAAGCTGTAAAAGCAAAACGATGAACTTAAGAAATTCTCAAATTTAACACAGAGGCAGGTGGTTTGTTTGTTTTATGACCTCTTTTTTATTTATTTATTTATTTTTAAACCAAAGAGTTATTTAAACCAGTTTCAAAATGCAAATACGGATTGGTTCAGCTTTGTGCTTTGCAATGCAGCCTAGTGGACTATATTTTTCAGCTACTGCCTCATCTCTCTTCCTAATCTCAATTTTTGGATGCTTGTGTGTTTCTTTACCACAAGAACTGGGTTCTTTGTCTGAGCTTTGAGCACTTTTTCTGTCTTCATGGCAACTCCTAAGAATATTTACAGTTAAAATTTTAATTTGCTCTCATGTGGTGTGTTTTCAAGTCAATAAAATATTGAAAAGCAATGAGACATGTTTTCCATCTGCTGTGTATCAGCTGTTTCAGAATTTGTGACCATATAAACAGTAAAAGTATTGAATTAGACATACTTGCAGCAGTAAAGCAGAAACAGATGCCCTGTTTTTTTTTTTTTTTATATTTAGGCTCTTTGCACTACAAACTCCATGCACATATAAATCCCCATTTGACTCGCAATGAACTCAACTCCACTTCAAATCAAGGCACCTCATGAAATTGCTCTGACAATGCCAGCACCTTTGGGAGCTCTCGGCCCGCTGAGAGCGCTTGTATTCATACGACAGGATAAAAATAGAGGTATTCTACCATATTGGTGGCTTAATACTGACAGTACAGTATTCCCATAAGACCTCCCATAAGTCTTTACTTTAAAGTGATGTCTCCGTGAGTCTCACGGGTTCTGCAGTGTGCCTGCGCAGGACAGGGGGGTAGACATGTGCACTTCACAGCTGCACATCTGTTGTGGTTTCTCAGACATGTGTTATATGGCCAGATAAGGCCATATCACTGATCTGATTATCTAGTCACTAAATTGGATTGGGAATGATAAGCCAGAGGGACTCACATGTACAGATGCAGATATCATCTGCCAGGTCTCTACTAATCACGAACCGTGGCCACAAAATGGATTTAGACACTTCAGAACGGAAATGTTTTGATTTAACAGATGGGAACGGGAAGACTCAAAGGAATTTCTAGTGTCGATAATTTTACGTGTGTTAAGGGCACAATTTCTGTTATCAGATGAAAACCTGCCAATACATCAGAGTATCAGATCACTTACCCGGGGTGAAAATCAGATTAAGAAGCAACATTAGGAATCAAATTGAACATCCACAAATAATGTAACCACAGATACTAAGAGTAGCATTAATGCAGGCAGGCTCAGCCACAGTACCAGCAGATCACATCTGCTGACATAATTCTAATAAATTCCTCTGGGAAATTTCTTATATAGGGCACCGACAGCTGCTGTACCTCTGCAAGCTGCTTGGCAACCCACCTTCTCCTTGCAACCTAGCTCTCCCTGTTATGCTGTATCCAGCTTAGTCAGTGTGCTGGGTCTCAGATATAAATGACTGCGAAGCAAAGATTGAAATGCATTTTTCAGCCAGCTGGTGAGCTGTTTTAAATATTTGCAAATAATTGTCTGTAAAGTGTATGAAATTTGTATGAGTTGTGTCATAATTTTCCCAGAGCCATCTTTTTAAATTGTCCAAAAGTAACTGATTGACAGCTGTATTTCTCTTTAAATTCACTCGTGACTTCTGATTTCGTGGGGTTCCAAAGCATCATATTTCAGTTTTTTGTATTTGCAAAACAGTTCTTAGTGTTTCAGATCATAATACAGATTTAGATCATAATACCCTCTCAATAACTTCACCCCGTGCATGGCCTCAAGGCTCATTACAGACTGATAGTGTCTCCTCCCCTCCCCCCGCCCTCTGCTCCGTCCCTCTTTGTTTCACTGGGATGCCTGTGGTGATGTGCACAGTGGCCATTCATGTTTTTCGTCACTTGGATATGATATTGAAAACTTCTGACACTGGCTCTTTATGCTTCTTCTAAGAAATGCCTGGGCAAATCTGTGCACCCGCAGTCCCTTGAGGCAACATTTTGTCGTGGCAGTCAGTGTTGGGCTGTTGACTCATATTGTGGCCTCTAGGCCCCCTGCACCCTTCCCCCAGCTCCTGACCTCCTCCTCTTCATAGCATCTGGGTTATTCACACACATGGTTTGTCGTGGCCTGTGGCCTCCAGCGTGCCCCTAAGGGCCATCCTGTACAGCAAGAGGAGCTGGCCCCAAATCCCTAGTCACAACCCAAAAGCCGATAGGTGCATGGTGGCAGCCTGAAGCCCCGGGCCCTTGCCTCTTTCCCGGTCTTCTTTTCTTTTTCCACCCCCCACACTGCCCAAACACACACAGACACACACACGCAAAGCTTTTCTGTCTCACCAATGATTGCCAAATGGAGCTCTATCACACAGTGTTAATTGGCTGTAATTAAGATGTCTTGTGGTTTCTTAAACAGATGCGGTGACAATTTCAGTCAAGATGCATAATAGATATCTCTCACTTACGCTGCCTTGGTTGTCAAATCTGAAAGCTTTTGTCTTTAAAGGATTAGTTCTTTCTGATTTATTGATTTCAAGCCATGTGTCAGGGGGAGGTTAACAACAGTGAGAACACACAAGATGCATAACATCTGATAATCAGCGTAGCCATGCTTGCACTATTAAAGCCCTTTAAAAAGTAGGACATAGACTATGCATGACCAAAGATGGCCTTTTTAATGTTTTATGTTCCACATTTGTTCATCTGTGATGTATGATTACAAATCATGCTCTGATCGGGTGTCATGATCTCAGACAGCTGTGTCCACCTGCTAAATTTCTAACTACAACTGACAGTCGGGAAGCGTGATAAGTGTGTGTGGGTAGGGTCCTGTGAGGAGACGGTACTGTAAGTGAGAGTGCCGACCTGCGTGCGTTTGAATGTTTGTCAAGCGTACTGTCCAAAATGTCTTCCATTCAGTGTGTCAGCTGCAGTCTCTGTATGTGGCAAAGCTCGTCAGCTGCAGGCGTGTGTGGGTGACAGCTGTTTCCCTGCCCTGCTCCGGCTCTGTTCTGTTCACCGGGAGGCCTACCTCGTTTAGACTATTAATCTACCACTTACTGTACACGGTAATTGCCATCCCATGTTGAAAAGAGCCCCGGGACAAGAAACCGTGATGATCTTGGCAGCGTGGCTCCCCCTGTCATGCCCTGCCTTGTATTCTCTACAGATTCAAGCCTATTAACACGAAGCTTCAGGGATAGAATTTGGCTAAATTGTAACAACTTGCCTGTCTGTACTCTTATTACATTTTCAATCCACATGTCACAAGTGAAATAAGAGCTTTATGTGAGGAGAAATGGTGTGACATTGGCAAAAAAAAAAAAGCATGAGGAAAACCCTCCAAACAGAATAATTTACCACAAAAGGATTGCCTCCATTTGCCCCCAAGGGTTGTCTGACACTCTGTTACCCCATCTGCTGGCAATAAAGGTGCATTGCAGCGTCCGCAACAATGATCGTATTCTGTCCGAGGTGAAGTACAACAGCAGCTGGAAAAGAATGAGCCTTTAAGTGAGCACAGCCTTGTGAAAGCACATGACTAATTCAGAGTGACACACAAGTGACATCAGAGGGGGTGACGGACCATGCTGTGACCTCATGGTATTTACGGCTGCTGTGACAGTGGACGATAAGAGGGAACACAGGTGATAAATTCTCTCTGTGAAAGCATTTATTTAGCTGTCGAGTAATCACTTTACCTTGAACTGAGTGGACAGATTTGTACTTGCAAGCTTGTTTTGTGTGAGATTTCAGAAGTTAGAATGAGTGTGTCACTATGATCACCAGGAGACAAAGAAACCTATTTCAGGCATGCAGAGATCAAAGCTGGTTTTGTTGTCTTTTTATGTTGTTTTTAAGCTTCAAGCTCATTTGTGCTCATGAGTTTGCAGACACAAAAAGCAGAAGATGCGCCATTAGTCACGATTGGCCGACACCACAGAGCCCAAAATGCAAGTAACTTGGGAACATAATGGAGCAATTATGTGCTAATTAGCCACACATCCCCTCTAAGAGTTAGAGACTGAATGACTATTCAATATGAGATTTAGTATTTGAGTAGTTGTCACAAGGTGTATACAGTACTGCATCTGCCCAAAAAAGCAGTTATTTAAGATTTAACATTACTTACAGATCTCACAGAGTATCAGATAGATATTCTAAATATGTATCTACCCAACGGATGATATTAACTTTTATCTGGAAAAGTTCATATCAGTTAGTTCCTCTTTGAAACTTGGTATAGAGAGTAAAACTGTGTGTCTTAAAGACAGCATCTGCATGTCTATACACTGATAATTGTTTGTTTAACCAGTGTACCTAGCTAATTTATTGTTCACTCTACATAATGAATGTACCCACTACCAAATGGGTTCATTTAATTTTGCAAGAATCAAAGAGTGATCTTTTTTTTTTTAAATGCAAGAAATTGTTTTCAGGCAGTTTAAATGCTTATTAACCAGGCAGTTTATGTGACATGCTCTAAGTGGAAAGTCAAGATGTTTACATGGCAGAAATGTGTGCCACAGATGCATAAGCCCCTGTTCATGTTTCAGAATGATGTGGACCAGAACACATCGGCCTCCTTTGCACACATGGCAAGCACGTGTGTGTTCAACAGCAGCAACAGTGTCCACCATATGTTTGGCTCTCTCGACCGCTGCCCTCCAGGCAGCTGTGTCTTTGCACGCCTGTCCGTGTTTATTATAGTTAGCTGCAACTTTACATTTAGGACAGTGAATCCTTTCACTTAGAAGTAGATCCATCTGATTCAAGTGAGATGGATTACAACATCACATGTATTTAATCCTTTCTGGACGCTTGAAATGAATGCAAGAAAATGAAAGTGTATCCCTGGCATGCTGTTCGGTACAGTGATGGCACATTACCAATCTTTTGTTTGCCAGGGGCTGCCAATCTGAAAAAAGATGACTTAAATGAAGTAGGAAGGGAGCTAAAACAGACAGTAGCCTGTGCACTTCCTGCACAGAGACGGTGCATGCATAGCTGCGCACACAATGCATTTTAGATACATGGCGGCTCCTGATGGGTGCTAAGGTTGTGTTTGTTTACACACAAACCTTCACTTCCTGCCCTGCTTTTTCATTGGTAATTAATAATACACAATTTTCACTAATAGGCTCCTTCTCTCACCTCTGTCTCCACCCTTCTTCTGTGTTGTCATTGCAGATGTAGCAGACGGTTACATTGATCATGTGCATTGAAACGGCACCTTGTTGTCTGTGGCCACTTTTAAATTTCTCAGAAACTGGGATCACATAGACAAACATCAGGATATTGCTTCGATGTGAGCCGCAGCACTCCCCCATCTCTCCTTTCGTGCTGTTTTTGCTCAACCTTCTCCAAGTTGTAGGTCTGACTCAGGTGTTCAGCTCACGCGTGAAGTTCACCTATTATTTACAGCCGTATGAAAGGAAGAAACAAGGCGTGTTTGCATCAAAGCCCTCCCAACTGATTTTCCCCAGACGGTATCACTTTTAGTTTTGCCTCGTCAGTTTTGCCAGCCATGCTGATCCAAACAGGACCAATTATTTTTAGTGTTTCTGCAGAATATAGAGGGTGGGAATGTCTGGACTCCTCAGGAAATTGCTCCCCACATCCCAGACAAAGTGACGGACCATTCCCACACCCTTTCTCAGACAATGAAACTGAAATAAATGCTGAAATAAAAAAGTAATGCGAGAGATGTAGTCATTCGCTTTTGCCCAATCCCCCCCCCCTCAAAAAAAAAATTCAACATTATACTACTGTGAGCCACAGATGAACGAATGTGGGACTTTAGAGTGGCCAGCTGAGGTTTGTTCGCATGTAAGTTGTATTAGTATAAAAGTGTGTTTATGTGGTGGGAGATGGAGCCTTTGCAGCAGGGGCTTTGTGGTTCTGTCCTGCCCTCCCCTGCACTCTGTGAGGCAGTGTTTTGGACTGGGGCCCAGGACCAAGCCGGAGGCACGCTGCTCTGCTCCAGCCTCTCCAGAGCGCCGACTCTCACTGACATTACATCAGCTGGGGGAGACATAGTAGACTAGTGTGTGTGTCTGTGTGTACTGGAGTGTAAGTGCTCCCTTTAAGCTTGTTGCTCTCAAGCAAAACAAAGTGGTCCACAGATCAGCTCTTCTACTCATTCTGAAAGTGCAAGGTGTCCCCAGTAGAAGAAGAAAGAAAGGTGGCCAGCGGAGAGAAAGAGCATTCGGACATGGCTGTGCGTATCATACGTGGGATGGAGGATCTGGTGGCATCGGGTAGCCAGCTTGTCTGGAGCCTGGCGCATCAGACACTGAGGAGCTGGTACAATCGTGGGCTGATGCCATGCAGACGCTTCCTAGAAGCCTGGTTCAGGATTGGGAAATGCTACCAGGTATGAGGGCATTAGTTATCTCAAGTGGGAGGAAGTCAGATAAAGCTGATTTTACTAGCTGCCTGGGCAGCACTTGTGATTAATTACTGTATTGGATTTTTATGGCCAAACTTTCCTCTGACTGAAGTGAGTCAGTGCTTTTTCCTCATCTGGCTCATTAGTGCATGCATGTGTTTATTTGTGTGAACGTGAGGAGGCACAGGCTGCCTCATGCTGAGTCACAAAGTCTGTTTTTTTAACAAGGGTCCCTCTCCCAGGACACGTGGTAATCATTTGGAAAGCAGCGTGACCGGCCGTTTGATCTCGGCGTCCGGGTAACAAGGGGCACTTCCAAAATTTTCTTTGAAATGCGTGGTTCCTGGAACACCTGAGCGCTGTCTGCGTGGTTTACGTATCTTACTTTCATGGACGTCATCTGGGCAGACTCAGGTTTCTCTCTCGGGTTTTGCTCTTTCCCTGCATGCTATCATGTGAAGGTAAAGTTCATTTGTGTCTTTGAAAGAGCAAACAGAAAACCTGACACTGACTTCTTTGAAAAGGAGTTCTGAAAAAAGACAGGTATCACATCCCTTTAATTTTAAAGCAGCGCTATTTTCATTTTCATAGTACTTGAAATTGACTTCCTCAACCCCCAAAATGCACATAATACAACAATTAAATGTAAGCATTCCTCTATAAATAATTTCCCCCAGGGATCAATAAAGTATTCTGATTCTGATTCTGATGTCACTGAAAAGTTTGTTGTTTCCTAGAATTAATCTCTGAAGCATCAAAGTGGGCCTGTCTGTGTAGCTTTCAGTCTGTATTATTTGTTTAACCTCTTCATATATTTATAATATTATAATTTTGTTTTCCTTTGTATAACCACTACTTATCCATGTCAATACAGCCTGTATTATTTGAATGAACTGATAACTAGATTGGGAAACCATGGGTTAATTTAGTGAGGTGATAACCTGATTTTAGTCATCATAAAGAACGATACAAGACCTTGTTTCTGCTGTGCACATTATTTTACGGAGGACAGGATACCGTTATAGACACTTTTAACAAATAATTAAACATTGACACGGAGAGTAAAAACTTATGGATGAGAGGCTTTGTGTCCCACGCAGTTTTAGATAGTGAGGTCACTTTAACGACTGGCTGTGAGTTTAAAATCGGACCATTATCTAAAGACCTTTGTCCCTTTCTTTCTGTTTTGATGTCCCCGGCTTACAACAATACAGCATTGATAGATAGGCTCTTGGAAGGACTGTGGCTTGGACAGCAACAACAACTCATAAAAGGGTTTCTATAGTGATTAATCCCTGTTTAAACAATGGACATTACTGTCATCTACTATAATTCTTATCAAGGCAAATCTTGTTATGTGTGGAGTTCAGGAGAGTCCTAAATGCAAAAATGTGGCTAAGAGGTAATATAACAATATCAGCTTTAATACGACTTACCAAAACTGTTGCAAGACACAGTTCAAACATAAACCAGCAGAAGGTCGAACAGCACAACACCAAATCAGAAAGGCAACCGTACAGGTGGCCAGTAAACAGATAAACTGATGACTAACAAAGGGAGGACAGGAGTCTAAATACACAGGGAATTAATGAGACTCTGGTCAACGCAATCAAGAGGCATGTGACAATAACAAGGCTAGAAAAAAAACCCCAACAACAACAAAAAGAGGGAGTAAAAACGTGACATGACGCACACGAAAAGATAAGAAAGAAACACTGACAGACACAGACAAGAAAGCCCAGGAGACACAAGACAAAAGAGAGCAAGACACAAAGAAGTATGAAAAGAGAACCACATAATGGGCAGACCACAACAAAGCTGCCAAAGATGTGTTTCTCATACAGTCGAGCTGCTGTGATTCTTTATGTTTGTCTTTGGCAGAGATTCAGAGGCTTAAACCTTTGGACACGTGCACAGTAGACTGAGGAGGTCGTTTTAAAATCTGGAACTTTACAGCTTTCAGCAAAATTATGGCACAATAAAAAGTTAGCATGACCGTACACACAACTGAACACACACATCCAGCTGTCTCTGGAAGCGTAAGTCTCACTGAGGTTTTGGGTGTTGAAAAACAGCAGCTTGGAAAAGCAGCCTGTGCTGTATAAAAGTGAAATGACTGCTCTGTTGTGGTGCTGAGAACAATATGTCCTAGTACATTTAAGGTTAAAAAAGTGCCACAAGACGTCTTCCCTGCCTGTGGTCTCCCTGAATGGAGGTCAGTGTGACCCTCAGTTACCTCCAAAGAGGCCAAATCCCAAAAGTTGTCACCTCAAGTAGGGTAAAGACCCTGCAATGACAGAGGAAAAACCCCCAACAATCAGACAACCCCTATGAGCAAGCACTTGGAGACAGTGTGAAGAAAAAAACTCCATTTTAACAGGAAGAAACCTCCAGCAGAACCAGGCTCAGGGAGGGGCAGTCATGTCCTGCGACTTGTTGGGGGTGAGTGGAGGAAGGCAGAACAAAGGACACTGTGCGAGAAAGCCAGACTTTCAAAATAAAAGATGAAATAACATAGTGGTGTGTAAACACGTGGAGAGTTCCAATGATGGAGAAATGCTCAGTGCGTCATAGCAAGCACACAGCAGCTGGGGCCTATTACATCTTAACTAAATGATCACCTGATCCAGCCCCAATGAGAAGCTTTAACATTATCACTATAAGCTTTCTTATATGTTGAGATTGTGTTTGCTGGCGCTTCTTCCCTCTAGTGTGTTTCACAGGCTCAGTCTACTACATGATATTACAAAAACCACTTTGGGCTGGTCAAACTAAGAGGGAATGAAGTTTTTGAAAGATGAAATAACATTGAACCATGTCAATGTTTCAGCTGTGCTTGTAGTCGAACTTCCTTTTGACAGTACCAAGCTAGCTGCTTCCCATTGTTTCCCATCATCATGCCAAGCTAAGCTAACAGCTGCTCATGGCAGCCTTATATGCAGCTACTCTACAGACAGGAGTGTTTGAATAAAGCCTGCAAATATGAAGTGTGTTCATAGTACATTGTAGCAGACCGATGCCTCCACTAGCAAGGAATAATATATGTTAACACAAGGAAATGAATATAGCAGTGTCGCTGCATTCCTCAGTGCTACATAGAAATCCCTTTTCTGTATTAATGGCACTTGGAGTGTGCACGTCTCAAATGATCAGAACCAGATCAAAGTGTTGGTGGCAGCTTAAAAAATTAAGTTATAAGTTATCACAAGACAATAATGTTTACGGTGCTCTGCAGTGAAAGACAGTTCTGCTGACTGCAACATAATGAGTCTTACAAACCATTCATCATAAACAATAGACTGGGAATTCAATTAAACTCTGGAGGAGGACATCATTGTCTTTCACTGCTCTTTCTTTACAGCAGAGGAAAAAGTGGGATGACGACATCTTAAATGTTTTCATAGGACTAGTGTTGATGCAGAGGAAGGATATGTGGGTGAAAAGGACACACCAGCAGACAGGATATGGGATCCTGTCTGGCGGCAAAAGAATCTCCATGTCTTTTTCTGAGATTCACTGTGGCCTTATAAAAAGCAGACCTGTGGCCAAAGTGTTGCCAGTGGACTTTTAAACAATAGTTTTCAGACATGTAAAGAGAATGATCTTGTGAAGACTTTGATCTTTGGGAGCGTGGGTCCCAAATGGGTGCTTAGCTTGTGGATTTTCTTACCTATTCACTCCTTCATCACAAAGCCAATCGTGACACTGAAGAGGACCTGAAAAGAGGCCTGAAACAGTGGAGGCACAGCTTTGAGCTGAGACGCACAGGTGGATGTGGAGACAGTGAGGTGTTCTGGTGTTGTTTTACAGGAGTTGTCTTTGTTTCTCCCCTCTAGATGACAGAGGGCCGCCTGTGCCAAGTTCACCTCCTTGATGACCGCAAGCTGGAGCTGCTGGTTCAGGTACGTCACCCTTTTAATTTATTTCACATTGTATTTATGGTGTTTTATGTTTAAAAAAATAATAGTAGTAGTAGTTTAAACTGAGCTCCTGCATATTATTTAAAACTTTACAGCCCAAGCTTTTGTCCCGTGAACTGCTAGATCTGGTAGCGTCACATTTTAATCTGAAGGAGAAAGAGTACTTTGGATTGTGCTTCATAGATGACACGTAAGTACATTTCCACATGTGTACACTTTAATGCAAAAGTGCACTTGAGGAAAATTTACTTTAACAATAAAAGGGAAATAATTGAAAAATAGCTGTATTGCAAAAATGATTTTCTTTTTTTTCTTTTGCAATTAATCCCTGCTCAGTGGCCAGAGTAACTGGCTCCAGCTAGATCGTAAAGTCCTCGATCATTACTTCTCCAAGACTTCGGGGCCTTTGGAGCTCAAGTTCCTTGTGAGGTGAGTGAGTGTTTTACTGGAAGCATCAGCCTATCATGTCTTATTGTTCTACACACTATAATAATGAGAGCCCCGTTTTGAAGCAACATCCACTGTTTCGTCATGACCAGCAGGTGGCAGTAATGGAACATGGTTTAAATCCAGCTGTATGTCTTCCAAACAGCATTACTGTGTTGAACATGATGATGTGCTTAATGCTCAAACACTGGCTGACTTGCACTGGCAATCTGTTTCTAGTAAGCCTTACTGACCCAAAATAAACTTTTCACAGGTTTTACATTGAGAAGATCACCCTCTTGAAAGACAACACAACAGTGGAGCTGTTCTTCCTAAATGCTAAATCTCTAGTGTTTAATGTAAGTGTTTGCGAGCAAAATGTGTTTTATATAATATATATGAGCAAAGAAAATCAGCTCACAGCAGGCTATGTGAAGTTGTTACATCTGAAGCAAAATATTTTAAAAAATTATTATTATTTTTAATATTTTGTATAAGGGTATCCAAAACTGGCATTTTAATAAATTGCACACAATAGCTGATTGCATTATGGGAAGGTGCATAACAGCTCTGGGTAATTTAATTTTGAGTAAATATTAAGAAAAAAAATCTACATGATGCACATTTTAAAAATAAAACATGCACTTTTCTACAGAATTAATATTGCCCATTTTGATTCCCTATTGTTTTAGCATGACAAATCACAAATTCCCATCATTTTGCTTCAGATGTAACAACTTCCCATAGCCTGCTATGCGCTGATTTCCTTTGCTCATGGTTCTTTACACTGAATTGTTGTGCCTACGTAATATTTATTCATAATATACTGTTATATCTCTCAGTAGGCCCTCTACCACCGCTCAAGAGCAGAATGCTGCTTTCAGTGGCAATTGGAAACCACCTAGTGTTGTTCTAATTTACTAACGGTGTTATCAAAGTCGAATGTTAATGTTTAGGGTACATTCAAACAGAACAAAAGGTTTCAACACAGAAATGAAAAACTCAGAGCTCCGGAGTCACTTTCCCTTTGTATTTTAGTTAAATTATTTATAAAAAAAAATTAAGCAAAATTATTGTGCTACTTGCTGACAAGAGTTAATAAACGTTAATAGATACTGGTGTTTGATTATTTTTAATCATTTTGAAATAAACTTAAATGTGTGAAGTTCTGCGCAAATTTGCTAAAAGAGGACAGGGGAACGTGGGGTATACGAGGAGCACATGAAGGCAGCACGTGATCAAACGTTGCGGTTGCCGTTTTTTCTTTTCGCGGGGAGAGCAGACTGATCTCCATGGGAGACGCAGACTGTTGAACCTGCTTTCGGACCGTACCACTTTGCCGAGGGGGCAGCAACTTCAGTCAGGGCATTAACCCAGGCTCTCTCTGCACTCCGGTGTGTGCGTTAAGTTTTAACGAGTAAACGACAGGATAAATTCGGGGACTGAAAAACATGTTAAATCCTCTTCACGGGCAGTTTTTTTTTTTTGTAACACGGGGTTGACTTTGCGAGAGTGGTTCAGTCGGTAACGGTGGGACCGAGGTACGGGACGGGAAGGTTTTTCTCTCAAGTCAAGTGTTTCAAACGGGCTACACGTTGTCTTTTTAAATACCCTTGCCAATTTTTTCTTCTTCTTCTTCTTCTTTTTTTAACAACAGGAGACCATTGAAGTGGAGAGTGAAAATGTGTTCAAGTTAGCCGCGTTCGCATTGCAGGTAAGAAAGATTTTGTCGCAGCCTTTCCAGGCTAAAGTGTTGTCACTCAGCCCAAACGAGGACGCTCGGTGGACTCGCAACATTTGAAAATAGTTGTCTCTTGAGGGGGTGGGGGGGCTACAGTCGGAGCTGTTGTTACCCAAACTGTGCCTTTTTATATCAACAGTGACGTCTAAAATCACCTTATGCTTCGACTACATGCTTGCTTTTAGCTATTAGCTATTGAAATGAATGAAATTCAAAATTAAACGTGTTGATGTTTACTATGTAATGTTGCCTTTGTAGTGACTGACCTCTGCGGTAATGTTAGCTACTAGCACAGTTTATTAAGTCTTGACTTTTCTAGCAATATTTTCACTAATTTCTTTGTTTTCCCATTTTTAGGAGGCCAAAGGAGATTACAGCAGGTAAGAACCCCTTGAAATATTGCCTGGCTCAAAGGTCTTTATTACATCAAGTTGATTTTCATTCAAAACAGTACTATCTGTTGAAGTTTAGAAAGATGTTTTGATGTATTGGATAAACGGATTTCCATACACATTTTTATAAGTTAAGTTATGCACTTGAATGCAGGCTTTGCATAATCTATAAAGTATTTGTTCCTGTCATCTATAAAGGAAGCAGAGTTTGCCAAGTTCATTGGTCAGTTCTGTTTGTTTAAACGATGGCTGTCTGTTAATGTACAACTTGCTGGCTCAGATTTTGTATTATGGTGGACTTATCTGAGTTAATAATTTTGTTTTTTCTTTTCTTTTTTTTTTTCTGGTTGCTCTTGTGGCATTTACCTGAACCTCATGTGGCTTGGCATTATCCACATAGTGCTTTCAAAGACAGATTTACTATTAATTCCTGCCTTTGCGTATGCAATTGCAATGATGCAATGTGTTTGTGCTCTAAACATATGGAACACTTTACAGATTTACTTTTTGGCATGTAGTGATGGCGTCATCTATTAATAAATGTCACGTACCCTAACAAACATGGCCTGAATGACACATGTACAAACATGGGACGTAGTGTACACGATTGGGTCGATGACACTGGTGGGAGATTCTGTTCCAGAGCTCAATAATCTGTTCACTAGTTGTGATAATGCTTTCATAGTCAACTTGCTCTCAGAAGCCTGCCTAGTGATAAAGTGTGTGTGGGGGGGGGGGGGTTTGTTTGTTTTTTTTGTTTGTTTGTTTTTTTGTTTTTTTCCCCCTCCAGTCATAGAAGTGAAGGACATTTGCTGCCACTAGTAAACACTGGCCTGTCTGATTGAATGAGCAAGCAGCTTGAAGCAGCCTGAACCTGCATGTGTTGTCTCTTTGCTTTGCCTCTAAAGGCCTCTCCGTCCATTGTGCAGAAACAAAGATTTGTGCTTTGTAAGGCGAGTGCGCTTGTGTTGTTTGAATGGCGATATATATGCAATGCTGAAAATGCAGTTCAACCTCTTGTCAAACCTTTGCCTTTGTTCTCCTGCAGGAAAAAAAGGGAAAAACACAACTTGGCTGCATCTGCTTGTGCTCATTAACTTGCTCCATTTTCTTACAAGCGCGACTGACCTGATAAATATTAATTACCATTTATTATAGCTTCAATGCAGATTTATTCCTCTTGTGTTTCATTTCAGTGTGTTTTGATTTCAGGCTTGTTATATCCTTAAAGTGTAACATGCACTTTACTGTCTGAACTTTCAGTTCATGTGGGTGTAGGGATGGGCTGTACTTTGCCCTGACTCTGAAAGCACAATAAAAGAAAACTGGCCAACAAATCTGTAAGAATCAGAGAGGATGATGGGAAGTTTCCAAATCAAACAGTTCTGTTTTAGTTTTTTGGGAGTTTCGTTAGTCTGTATTTGCAGGGATATCTACTTGCATTGTGGTTGCTAGATTTTAGGCTGTAAAACACAATAGATTTTGTTTACTTTACACATTAATAAATAGAATGGATTTCCCTCAGTGGCAAAATACTTTTTTCCTTGTCTGACTTGATCATAGCACCCCCATCCCATTTATCTACCACTATTATTGTCCTGGTGCATCCCCCACTTCTCTGTGGAAGTATTTCTCATCCCTGTCAGTGATCTCCTTTATTTCTACTCCTGTGAGAGAATAGGCCAAGTAAATCCCCTCAGGAAGCATATGAATGTGCCTCCCATATACTGTATCAGCGAAGGGTCCTGGAGCAGTAAAGATTAGCTGCGGAGGAGTCAGGGAGCCCTCCGCATACAGACACAGCTGCCTTAAGAGGGATGAGCCAGACCCACTGTCCAATTGCAGACAACTTGGCGTCAGGAGGACTCACTGTAGTCATGCTTTTGTTTTGGTGTGGGCTGGCCCCCTGCTGTGATTTGAATTAATGCGCCATCAGGTCTCCCATTGTGTTCTGTGTTAGAATTCCTTTTCCTGTGCAGTATTGCATACTGATTCACACTTTATTGCTGTCCTCTCCGCACCTGCAGGTATAATTCACAGCAACAAGTTTCAGCAGTTCTCTGGGGTTTGGTGGAAGCATTGGAAATCACTGAACTGATTGATGGCTTTAATTATGCCTTACAGTTTAAAGAGCGGCTGGGGATTTTTTTTCTTTCTTTTGAGTAATTGTAATTACCTTCAAACGTAATCTTCAGACATTTGTCTATTCATCTGTTGATGATTTCGAGTTAACTTGAGTGTCTGTTTAGTTCAAAATGTGCGGCGCATAAACCGGCATTACACCCAGACAGTTTTGGTCTTCAGTTCTATTTGCAGGTGTACCCTGTAGTTAGTGGTCGATTCACAGCAACCAGCTCTCTCATTGTGCTCTCTTCCAAACTCGCCATGTCTCAGCCCTGTGGAACAGCTGACACATGAGCATTATCGCTCCCACACTGGGTAGGCTGCTCCGGGTTGGGCTGCACTGGGTGTAGGAATTGCCCCCACGCTGCATTCTGCGGGAAGATAACAGACATAGTAATGAATTCCAGATTGCTGACACGGCAGTGCGGCTGCAGAGTAGATCACCTCGACAACACCAGGCCCCAGCTCCCCATAAAATGTATGCCATCAAACACACAGCTAAGTGCCGTGGCAGCAAAACCCAGTCAACCTAGGAGAGGTAACTACAGGGGAGAATGAGTCAGGAGCCTCTGTCCTTGTGGTGGTTCACTCTTTTCCTTTGGTTTAGGGAGCAGGTTCGCATAGCTGGATCGTTAGGGTTCCGTCTTACCGTTTGATTCCATTACTCTCTGAAGAAGATGAGCTAAAGTGATGACCACAAAGTCAGCTTGAGGTTAAATGGTTATGATCTTAAAGTCATTCAATACTTATTTTCAAGGTTATTGTAATTTAGTTAGATAGCACAAGAGCTGAGGATGTTCTAATAGCTTTATATTAAATATGGTGTGATCTACATATTAATATTATAGGCCTGTCTGAGAAGACATGGATTGTTTTGTAATAGGACTGGCCCATACAGTACTTTTCAACACAGGCAGAGGCTGCCAAGTGCTTGTGAATGGCTTTTGTTCAGGTCTCCAGTGGACTGGCCCGCCAAGCCTGAGCCGTTTTTGTCTGACAGAAACTGTAGACCCAGTGCTCCCATCTACAAGAGGCTGCAGTGACTCATGGTTCAGTATCAGAGACCTTGACAGTTAGTAACACCACAGTTCTGTACAGATAAAGTGATTACAACAGTTGGTTGGTTTGTGCATGAGAACACCCCTTCTTTGGCTTACCCGTGAAGAGGAATCGATATACTATTATTTACATGCAGTAAATTACATAACTGAAGTGGCTTACTGCGGAGAACCTGCATAGAACGGCTTTGATATTTTTTAAGAGATTATTTTTCTCCAAGCCCTTTGTGACTTAAAAGCTCTGCATGTGCTGCGCAAATGAAGTCTGGCAAGACATGAATAAAGCCCAAGTTTTGTCTTGGCGGGACGTTATACTCTTTCTACCTCAGATAAGAAAGATGAAAACAATATCCTGACAGTGCACCTTTTTTAAAGATCTACAAGGGTGAGTTATTGCTGCCATGCCTTAAGATTGAAATCCAAAACGCACTGTGAAAGTCCGAACATGTGGAGAAATGTTCTCGACACATTTTTAGACTTTGGGTTGAGATTTTTGCATAAACACTGAAATTTTCTTTACTCATGGTCAACACAGGCCACTTACTTTAAGGCCAAAACAGGATACCTTGGACTTCTAAGCATGATTCCCATGTATAGGAAGTCTTGTACACTATTGTGTGTTAACAGGCAATAATCTGTGCAGTTTTGGTGCTTTACTGTCACACTGCCAGCAATAAAGGATAGCACAATAACTTTTTCTGTTACTGTAAATTAACAGAATTTTTTTCCCCCACTCCAGTGCTGAAACTGCTACATCAGACCTGAAACAGCTACCAGTCCTGCCCACCAGAGTATTAAGGGAACACCCGTCTCTCAACTACTGGTAAGATATCTGAGATCTTGTGGTCTGAGAAAACCACAAAATGCACGAGGATAATGAATGATTAAGTAGTTTCGGATTAGCACCAAAGAAACTTTTAGCCAACACCACAGCCCCTTTCTTCACGACTCTAACAAATCTGCTCACTGGTCAGCAACGCCTGGTTGAACACAGCAGTTAACTCTTCTGATGAGCTTTTTTAGGTGTCAAGGTTGAATGCAGACCTAGTCTCTTATTGTCAGAAGCTTTTTCCTCTGACAGTGTGACTCATTAGCGTCTGGGTCGTGTTAATTACGTTTGCTCATTAGTCCTGGAGAGCACTGGGAGGTGCTGACAGCCACAGACTGTCTGAAAGATCACTGTCTGCCTCTTCAATCCACTTTGCTCTTGCTTATCTTGGTCATCTGAGGCTGCTACAGTCTCTGAAGCTGATACAGCAGTTTAATATCCTAATTAAAATTACATTGTTATGGTGCTTGGGTGACCACATGTACACGTCTGTCGTTCTCGCTTTCTCTGTGTGTTAAGTTTCAGTATGTTTGCAGTGTGGCTGTTAAGAAATGATTACAATGGGATGTAAATGTGAGGCGTTTGCAGGAGAGGTAGACGAGAGCCATTAGCAAGCCAGTAGGGCAGACTGCATTTTCTGCATGAGCAGTCAGAAAGTGTGTTGGAGAAATGGCCCTCGCACAGCAATCCCTCTGTGGCTTCAATATGCTACACTTGATGGATTATTCATTAAATGTTTTATCTATCCATTTACAGTGAGGAAAAAGTGATTGAACATTACAAGAAGCTGATAGGACTGACCAGAGGGCAAGCCATTGTTCAGTAAGTCATGAAAACAACTCTGTGTGTGTGTGTGTGTGTGTGTGTGTGTGTGTGTGTGTGTGTGTGTGTGTGTGTGTGTGTGTGTGTGTGTGAGAGACTAAAAATGATTTAAGGCTGAACTTCTCTTCTGCATTACAGCAGCTTCTACGTCAGGTCTTACTCTTTAACTTAACATGTCTGCTCTGTGGTGGCTGTTGTTTTAAGAGGTGACTGTCACCATGCCAGAATGTGTCATTAATTAGAGGAGGTGCTCTTAGAGTCGGCAGTTTGCCAGCCAGCCTTGGGAGAGTGTCAGCCCTGCACTGTTTTTCCCAGGACTGTAATTCTGTGCAACCCTGGGTCATTTACACTCCGATGATTTCTGCCCTTGAACTGATCAATGGACTCTGTCACAGCCCTGAAACAAATCGATCAGCTTGCCACTTCAAATGATTGTGGCTTCTCAATGGCTGTAGCTTAAATCCCACTCAGTCTGTTGTATTACAACAGCCAGATGACAGTGATGAAGTGTAAGTGGCTGAATTCCTGTTAACCTGTTCCTCTTTCACTGAAGGTATCTGGCCCTGGTGGAGTCCCTGCCAACATATGGAGTCCATTATTACCCAGTGAAGGTAATGGCAGTGCCTTGTGTCATACAGTAGCTTAACATTAAAACAAGCTTACGTCTACATCTAGTCTAAACACATCAATCTAACCCCTATTCCTACTTTTTTTTCCTATGATGGTTGAAATGTGAGCTTTTTGATTCAGCTAAGACAGCAATCTATCCATTCAGCTTTTCTCACTTTCTTATTCATGCACAGTTTTATTTTTCCCTTACCAAACCTAATTAAATCAAGGTGTGTGAGGAGATCAAACAGCAGTGTTGAAGTTTTAAGAGCTTAAATGTATTTGATCTCTTCTTGAGTTGCAATTGTTGTGAGCCTAACAGGGTAATTACTTTGGTAACAGGCCTCTTTCTTTTTTTTAGACACACCAATAAAGTTACCTCTAAGGAGTGAAAGTGTGGTTTATTTGCATGTGTGTGCTTTCCTGCAGGACAAGCAAGGAATACCGTGGTGGCTGGGAGTCAGCTATAAAGGCATTGGCCAGTACGATTGGCAGGATAAGCTGAAACCTCGACAGGTGGGTTGACCTCTCGTTATAGCTGCTGTATTTGCCACAGTTGCTCTTCTTTCTCTTGTCCTGTCTTTGGTGAAGGTATACTTGTACTGCATTCATCTGTTTGTCAGATGAATCTACTTTGCCAAATTGCATGAAACTTTATGGAGACACAGAGCCTGAACTAAAAAAGGGATATGTTAAATTTTGGTTTGGATCTGCGTTCCTATTTATAATTTACTTGTTTTACTTGTTTGTTGCTTTTGTTTGGTTTGCAAAGTTACTCAGACTAGCTTAGGGTGTGGGCTTTATAAATAGACCTGGCTTTCTTACAAGTGCCATTTAATACTTGATCAAGTCACTCATCGAATGTAAAGTTGAAAGCTCTTAAGTTTGTGGAAGTATGATGCATTGAGGGTCATTGAAAGGCTTTGTCTGATGACAACTCTGCTTCCACTCATGTGTTTCTTGCTGGCTGGTTAATGATCCATCCAGACTGTAAATAGGTGTAATTAAGCCTCTGGTTCCCATGCCAGTCAGGAGAAAGAGGAACACAGATAGGGGGGGGGAAATATTTTGGAGTGTCAGTATGTGCGTAGTGCTTTCAAGGCTGCAGGAGTAAATACAGTATGGACCAGTATTAGCAGGGGTGGAATGCAGAGTGGTATGGATTATAAAATCTGCTTGCTAAGTTTAAGTGGTAAAATACACAAAGACCTACACTTTGAAAAAATAGTGTCATAGTCCTTTTTTGATTAATTCTAAAAATATATCACCAGGCCAGTGTGTTAAATAAAAATAACAGCTCTTGCAAAGCTGTTTTTTTTCTATAATTTGTAGCTTACTCCAGTTATATAAGATTAGTGGCTTTAAAATTATACTTATAACTTGTACTGAATTTGTAGTGGTGTGTGTCTTAAAACATCACTCTGGTAATAATGTAGTTTGTATAGTATCCATTGCAGTTTAAAGATTCCCTGCTTATAGGGCAAACGTTCTTAATGTGTAGCTGTGTCCGTGATTGTTGTCTCCTTTGTCTGGGAGGTGTCATTTAATAATGTTCTACCCAGGCATTTTCACTGGCCTCTTTCTTTAGTCTCATCATAGCTGCTTTTATACAGTATGAACCTGTTGACATAGCAGGGTGTGCAGTACTGAGGCAAGGCATTAATGGGCAGACGCACAGCGTGGCTCTCCCAGCAGTCCTATAGGAGGGGTAATTATGGTGCTCCAGGGAAGCAGCAAAGCTTTGGGACCAGAGTTTTCTCCTCGATAGCCAAGTGGATAGGTAGAATTTGTATTTTGGGATGTTGGAAATGTTCATCCAAAGCAAGACTGCCTTTTTGCCTTTTCTAAGTCTTCTACTCAGGGCAGGAGCATAAAAACTTCATAAGAGTTTCCTGTTGGGGGGGGAGAATGTGGCTTTTTTTTTCTTAATAACTCTTTTTGTTGTTCTTGCTGGTAATTAGAAGCCTCTGTTTCCCTCATTTTCCTTTACCTTGAAGGGAGGTCTCTATATCCGGGTAGTATTCTTGTCTTAGTTCATAGCCCTTGTATTCCACCCATCCCATCCCTCCTTGCCTCCTGCCCATCCCCTCTCAGCATGCTGCATTCATTATGGTAATTATGTGTGTGTGTGTGTGTGTGTGTCTCAGAGGGAACACAATTGATCAAACAAAACAAAACAGTTATCTGTGGATGTGGGTGAGGTGCTGGATTTTAGTATTAAGGGGAGGTCAGTTGACCATCACGGCAGTTTTAAATGTAATTTTCAATTCTGTGTGAACATTTTCCCTTCTCAACAATGTTGCTTTGAACAGTTTTTCATTAAATAGATAACAGGAAATTAGTACTTGCTGCCATTGTTGTAGTGCTGATTTAAAGAGGACAAAACATTTGCTCAGTGCTGCTTTTTTATTTTTTGATTGTATAAGTCTAGTAAAACTAAAAAGCAGCTATGATAGCGTAACCCAATATTATCTTCTTTCCACACACCCCACTTTGATCACTTTTAACTGAATACCCTGAAACTGAAAAGGCCCCTTTCCCTGCTGTGCTTTAGAAAAGTGACATATTTAGTAAAGTGAATACTCTCCCGCTTCCATTATGCATACATAATGGAACTGTATATAAGCATGTAGATAACACCCACTGATTATCTATCCCAAAGATCTGAATGTGGAATGGGAGGAAAAAGATGCAGAATTGTAATTAGGAAGCCTGTGATGCTTTAATATGAAGGAGCAAAACTGGAGTGCCACAACTGTTTCTGGGACTCAGGCAGATGGCAAGTCGACATTTAATTTCTTCTTAAATTAAACCAGGAGTCAGTCTCCCTCTCTCTCTCTCTGCGTCACTTGGGCTCTCTCCCTTCATGTAATGGGACCTCATGCTGGTCCACACGTACGATGAGCCAGCAGAACCAAAACCAGTCTTCAGGTCATTACGAGACAGTGTCAGCTGGGGGTATAAAAGTGTTCTCACTCTCTGTTCAAGAAAAATAAAAACTGAACAAGCTTCTTTTCTATGGTGTGTGTTTTTGTTGTTTTCCTATTTTCACTCAACTCACCTCACTCCTGTTATGAAATAAAACAGGATGTTTTTTGTTCCAGGAGCTACATTTTTATCAGTTTATCACTACTTTGAGCTGTGTGTCATGTTGTGTCATGCCATGGAAATGTACAGTGTTCAAGTAGAACCCTGGTATGTGACGTACTCTGTGATGGGTGTGGCAGATCTTTTTCTGTATTGGCATGTGAGTCAGGGCTCCTTTTTAAAATCCATGTATGATTTTTGAGGACTTGTGGCCCTGGGGGTCCTTGGGCTTGTGGGTGTGTCTCCATGAGAACAGCCTGATCCCATCTGAAACCACAGGCATTTCTGGCACACTTCCACCTGCCTGTAATGACACATTTGGCAAAAACAAGGAAGATGACAGAAAATGAAGACAGAAAATTTTTGTGTGCTGTTAATTCCGGTTAGTTTTCTGGTTTTAGCAAACTGATTCTGCTTTCTCTAAATGTGATCTGGGTGATTTCATGGACTGTTTCCTCTTTGAGAGGTCTCGTGATTGCCGAGTTTGAGGTGTGTCACATCTCTAACATTTTTTCGAGCAGTGGTTCTACCAGAAGCCGCCTTAGAGTTTTATTATGCGCTGGCACACAGGTGTGAAGTTTCTCTAGCAGAATGAGTGAGCCAACACAAGTATCAGTTGTTACTGTGTGATTGATGTTAAATGGTAGTGACTAGACAGTGGTAATTTTCGTGAGGACCTCCACAAGAAAATTAGGTCTTTAAATGTGTCTACCAGCTGCTAGGAGTGCAGTATTTAGTGGAATGATCTGTCATGCTGGAATACCCTGTTTGAACTAAGCATTTATGTACAGTTTCAGTATTGTAGGCTCAGGTTGTAGGGTAATTTGGGCCATGCTGTGTGCTCACTTGCTCTCACAATGGCAAAGAAAGCCACTGCTATTAATGATTATCCCAAAGTTACTTATTGCCAGCATGTTTTCTTGGTGGGGGAGATGGTTGTAGTGGATTATTATACATGGCAGTGCTCAGTCTTCTGTTTACAGTAAGGGCGGCAGAACACTTCCCACATTTAGTGTGGGGCATTTAAATGTCTGTGAGTGACAGTAAGCAGAGCAAAGGTGAAATATCTGGTTCATCAAATAGTTGTGTACAACCTGCTTATCTGGTTTGACCAAAAAGGAAGAGAGCTGCGTAGAAGAGAAGGGGGGGGGGGGGGAAAGAGAGTGCAGAGCAGTACTAAGCACTGGAGGCTGCAGGAGGTGTCCCTGCTATCGTAGGAGGAGAGAGAGGTGGAGGAGGGGTTGGGGTTAAGGAGGGGGGTGGGGGGGCGTGGCTATCTCAACCAAAACTCTTGCAACACCTATCTGGCTTCACAACAGACAAGAGAGAGTATTGTTCGAAGAAGCTCAAGCCCTGTGGGAAAGTCAAAGGATTCAATACAAGTCCAGAGAATTCCTCAGAGATTTGATAAGCACAGATACAACGTTCACGGTAAGCCATGTTGTGGTGTCCACTAGTTACCTGTCAGGCTGATTTAAATAATCTTTAAGTTGGCATGTTTTAGTATCTTTGTGCTCTTCTCTAGATTGTTAGTGTGCTGTGCTTTCTGTAATGTGTAAAGCATTGTGTCTGTCACTGCTGTGATGTGCTGTACTTGTTTTACTGAGAATAAACTCTGAAAATGGAACTGGATACTGGATTCTTAGCCCGAGAAGCATGTGTGTGTGTATATATATACGTTTTTGTACAATGGGGCGTTTCAGTCCTTGTCTCGTGAGTTGGTATCAGGTAAAGCAGTTTCTATGAACACTGGCAGCCCCATTGTTTTGGTCTTATTATTATGTTTTTTCCTGTACGTGAGCAGAAAAGAGTTCTTGAAAGGCAACAAAAACTTTAAATCTGTTTGAGTTGTTTCCGTATCGGTAGAACAGATGTTTCTTCTGACACAGAGAAGTCGTGTCTGTTCTCTTCAACAGAGAGAAATGAAAAGCTGGCTTGCTGCCTGGCACAGTTTTGTTCCTGCAGTTGCAGCAGCTTCATAATTACTCTTTTGTTAGCCTGAACTTACACCTGACTGGCTGGCCCACTGAGTCCCATTCATGACTTGAGCAGTTATTTTGTATACGTTATAAACCGTGTTCACAGGCAGGCTGCTGTGGCTGAATCTAAGCCAGTTTTCTAGATACCCACCTCTCTGCTTAGTATCTTTTGGTGGTATTGATTCCTCTTTTTTGTTCATGTAATGTAAATCCATATTTCTATAGTGTTGTGTTGGCTGATGTGTGCTCAGTGATGTGTAATCTATCTCTGTCTGTCCCTTCCCCTCCTTTCCGCCGAACCCTCTCTGTGTCTCTGCAGTTGTTTCAGTGGAAGCAGTTGGAGAATTTGTATTTCCGTGAGAAGAAGTTTTCAGTGGAAGTGAACGACCCGCACAGGTCAGAAGACAAACCCACTTACTTTATCTTCACTTAACCTAATAGCTGCTTTCCTTGTATTCTGAAGTGTTCCCATTTTAGCAACTGCTCTTGCTTCCTTATCCTACACCTTACACACTGTGAAGGTCATCTGCAGCCACTGGCCCATTTAGGACACCTTGTTAAAGCCTTTTAACATGTCTGTTAAATGAGTCTTTTCCTGCTGCTCAGTGGCTGTTTATTATTCTAAGGTTGTTATAAGCCCTCTGCCCTTAACACAAGCTTTAATGTGCCACTTCCAGCAGTTAAAGCCATTATTAAACCTAACAGACAGCTTCAGATTTAAAATTATTCCTCATATCTACTTAGTATATTATTACACAGAGATCTAGAAGTTTTAATTATTAGTTTTAATTAGATTTAATAATATTTTTGTTCTCCTTGTGCTGTCTAGTTATTTCTAATTTCCTTTGATTTGTTATATAGCTGTTATGTATGTAACGGGTTCTGTAGTTGGATAACAAACACTGTTGCTGAACTACGTGAAATGCTTCGTTGACACTTGAGCCCTTACTTCCTTTATGTACCCATATAAATGTGTTATCCATGTTATCGCTCTGTAATCAGGTTAACTAGCTAGCAGCTAGTTTGGCACTCCCTTAAGCATAGAATGACTGCCTCGCATTCTCCATTTTCGCCAACTTGCTAGAGCTGTGTCCACTAGGTCTGACTTTAAAATGTTTCATCCACAAACAAGCATGTTCTTTTGCTGCCAGTAAGAGCTGACTTTTAGAAGTTTCTAATGCTCTCTGAGAAACTGAGCACCCGGTGGATTAGTTTTTGATGACAGTGTCCTCACAAGAATAGGAGAGTCTGTAGTTGCACTATGCTGCGAGCTAATGTGGCTGAAGTAAGCATTTGATCATTTGCCCACAGGCCAGAGCTAAGTGAGCACCGTAATACTGAAGGACAATCAAAAATGACTTAAAGATTGATTTGAAAACAATAAATAAGAATTGGCTGTGGGTTACTGTTTTTTCTCTTTGTGCTATAGTGGAAGCTAAACTTGGCTGGATTTTTCTTTTCTTTTTTACTGTCATTCCCTTGTAATATATATTTGTAATATAAATACATGAAAAACAAGTTGATTAAAACCTTGTGCTTTATGGGATGATATGACGAGTAGTCTTTTCTGGATACATACCAGATTCATACTGTTGATACCAGCCAACAGATCTTAGACCAGCATTAGTTAGGGCCCGAGCACCGAGAGTGCGAAGGCCCTATTGTATCTGCTCCGTTTCTTATTATTATTCACCCCAAACAAGGGCCTTTTTGAGGGCCTAAACATGCTCAAAAACTCATGAAATTTTGCACACATGCCAGGTTTGGTGAAAAATTTTGTATTTTAATGGTTTTACATATGAGCACTGGGAAATGGCTCTACAGCGCCACCTATGCCTTGTTAAATGCAGCCCTACGACCACATAGTTTGAGCTACATGTATGAAATTTGGCACACATGTGTATCATGCCGAGTCGAACAAAAAAGTCAGTGGGCCCATTGATGCAAACCCAACAGGAAGTCCGCAATTTAGAAGTGAAGGTGACATTTTGGCTCTAATTTTGCCATTTTCATGCCTCGAACTTTTTCGAACTCCTCCTTGGGATTTGGTCCTATAAACTTCAAATTTGGACAGTGTGTACTACACCCTTGTGCCATGTTAAATTGCGGAGCTTTTGAGTTTTCACAATACTATGAGGCCGTGGCGCCATGGCGAATTTCGATGACTCGCCATGAAAATCTTATTGCCTCTCATTCTGTCATACATTTTCTGACCTTGACCAAAGAGCACACATATGATAAGGCTCCACCCCTGAACATATTTCAAGTGCCATATTTGACATAAGGGCCAGCGCCACCTAGTGGGAACAGGAAATGTCATGTTTTACACTTTGGGGTACAGTATTGTGATGGGTGACATCTGCAGCCTCATATTTCTCCAGGAAAGCCTTAAGGAGATGGTCTTGGGTTACAGTGAAAACTGTGAGTTTTCGCGAAAGGGTGTGACCCCAGCAGCATGGCGAACTTTGATGTCTCGCCATGAAGAAACAAATTAGTATAACTCAATGAAATCCAGTCTGATCAGTACCAGACTTTACAGGCATGATGTCAGACCCGCCCTGAACAGATTGATGTGCCCATTGTCAGGAATATGAAGAGCGCCACCTAGTGGGAACAGGAAATGTCATGTCTTACACTTTGTTGTACTGATTTTCACAGGTTCATCGTGGCCACCTCAAAAGCGGTGAATATCAACATCAGTCCCTCGTGATGTTTCAGTGCAAAAATTGTGACTTTAAACTGAACGGCGCACCCTGGTGGCAACGCGGTCCACCATGAAAGATGAAGTGGCTTTTGAGGGGCTTGGAAAGTATATAGAGGCCTTAAATTTAGCACACACCTCCAAACGGATGAAGGCTTTGTTGTCATGTGATCATTTTCATTGAATAGCGCGAAATGGCTCCACAGCGCCCCCTACAAAATTTCAAAACCACAGCCCCAGCTCTGTGTTTTATGTATGAGTCTGAAACCTGGTAAGCTTATAGGAGATACCAAGATGTACAAAAAAGTCTCTTGGAGCAATATCCCAAATCCAACAGGAAGTCAGCCATTTTAAAATTAATGTGCAATTTTGGCGACATTTTCTCCTCTTTTCAGGCACCGTGCTTTGACGTACTCCTCCAAGGGATTTCATTAGATTGATGCAATCTCCTGTGTGTGGAATCTAAAGACCTTTGTGATGTTAAATTGCGAACCTTTTTACATTCAGGGAAATGGGGTGGTCATGGCGGCACGTGGAGTTTCAATCACTCGCCAAAAAGCAGTAATCTGCTGTCACTCAAAATCAAAATGTTCAATCTCTCCCAAAGGTCGCAGGCGTGATGAGACTCGAGCTAGGAAATGTTTGTTATGCCATTTGTCAGTAATGGTTAGAGAGCCACCTAGTGGGACGACTATAATCATGATTGAATGAGATGAAATGATAGCTGGTGGTTAAATGCATGAATTCCATCAATGTGACATCAGATCGGAGGTGCTGGTTTTAGGTGTTGGGCGTGGCTCGACGCGCCGGGGGTGCGAGGGCCCTCATAACGCTGCTTGCAGCTTTAATTTGGCTTATATTTCCTGGGACTGTTTGGGGCACACTGGGCTTTAGGTACACACCCAAAATAAAATGAGGAATCTTTAAATGAACATATTATAGGCACTCGAATTTAAGCAATTAAACAGATTGTATCTGCAATACAGCAAGTATTGGATGTCCATCTTATCTTCTACAGAAGAGCAGTGACCAAGCGAACCTTTGGACAGTCTGGCCTGGTTATTCACACGTGGTATGCCAGCCATTCACTAATTAAAACCATCTGGGTGATGGCCATCAGTCAGCACCAGTTTTACCTGGACATGAAGCAAAGCAAAGTGAGTGTCTGCCTGTTTTTTCTCCTCCATGATTCACTTTGCTTTGTTCACACTGTCTGCCAGTTTTTCTATTGTGAAACACAAAGAAACAGTCTACACCAGTTTACACCAGTAATTTACACTGTTTGATGTGTTTAGAGAATATGCATGGTGGTTTCTCGGAGTAGAGTCAATCATAAGATTGAAGAGACCATAATGGACTTTTTCCTTGTTTTTAGTTTTTAAATTTTGAATGCTAAATCTTCTTGTTATTTGCATGTTTTTAGTTTGTCTTGTGGTGTTGACCTATTTTCAGTAGGCTGTAAAAGGAGTAACCTCTAGATGGATTGCAACAAAGAAAAGCTTGCAGTCTTTTTCAGTTTGAACAGTGACCGAATGATGTTTAAACGGTTTGTTGTGTCACAGCCTTTTACAACAATGACTGTTCTTCATGTGATACACTGCCTGATCCGTGTCCCTTACTCGTGACTAGTGTAAATATCTTGACTCAGAGTTTATCGAGGGCTTCCAGTTTTAAAGTAAACAGATTCCATGCCATTGAGTTTTATGTTGGAAGGTTGTTAGGTCTTAAGTTTAAAAGCTGTTATAATTCATGTAACCAGACCCTCTCTAATTCACTTTTGCAAAATGAAACTGAAAGTGCACAAAGTGCTTGAAATTGCACCCCAGGAAATACTTTTATGATGTTGTGGATATAGTATTCATTATAGAATTGTAGTATTTTACGTATTTTTGTTTTATTTGTAGCTTAAGGTGGGGGGATAAGGGATAAGGCACATGTGCACAAAGAAAGTATTTAGTTTGGAAAGCACAGAAAAGTAAAATACACTGTGAATTAAAAGCAAAGATCCTGGAACAAGTGTTCAACTCTTCCGGAAACGCACACTGGGCTTGAGCACTGAGGCAGGTGTTATGTGTGTTATGTGCATTTCATAGTTAAGATGGTTGAGTGTGTGCGGTTGCAGTTATATGAAGTTATTCAGGCTATGTCTTGGAGGCGCATGGCATGTCAGGTTTGATGCCATGCACAGGAAGTCAATGAAGTCAATTGATGATAAATATTTAGCATGCCACTGCAGCTGTCATGATGCACTGTGCTATCAATAAAATTAAATACTATCGCCTTCCCTTTTCTCCTCCTAATCTTCTCTTTCCTCACTTACAGTCAAAGATGACCACTACCAGGAGTTCAGGAGACATCGCAGTAGACCTCACTGAGATCTCCGCCCCCCGGATCACTAAACTTTCCAGTATTGAGAGCAAAAATCACCTAATAATGGCCAGCAATGGAAGCCTAATCTCAACTGGTAAGCAGACAGATAATCAAATAATGACTTCTATTCTACATCAGATTGATAGGTGATAATGTATTAATTTTTTTTATTTTATTTTGTCCCTGTTCCAGGTTCTGCTGACTCTGAAGTCAGCGAGGAACAGAAGAAAGAGAAGATCGCTGAATTGAAAAAGAAGGAAAAGGAACTTCAAGACAAACTGTCAGCGAAACTTGAAGAACTGAAAAAGATCTGCTTAAGAGAAGCTGTGAGTGTCTGTCTTACTGGATTTGTTTCCAAAAGTGTCAAATTCTCAGCTGACTTCTGGCTGCTATTCTCATTTGCAGGAGCTTACAGGAAGATTGCCTAAGGAATATCCCCTGGCCACAGGTGAGAAGGTTCCTCACGTGCGACGGCGTGTTGGGACAGCCTTCAAACTGGATGATCTTTTCCCCTATGATGAGGTGAATGCAGATATTTGTTTGTGCTGTGGTTTTGCTGTGTGAGGCTGCTGTGACACTTGAAACACCATTAGTGCCCCACTGTTGTTGTTTAGCTACGGCTCATTTAGATCAGCTGACTTTTTAAAGTGAGGCTTTTGGAGTTCAGTTCTGTTTTTGAGGCCTACACTGTGTAACATATCATATGAGACTCTTATGGGGAGCTGTACCTAGTTTCTGTTTTTAACTAAAGATGAGTATATAAAATGACTCTAAAAGACTGATGTCTTTGTGTTTTTAGCTTTGAGTGCTTTATGTCTGTTTCTTTGTTCATATGGGTGCCTCTGCTCCAACAAGATCTGTGTGTTTTTTGGAAAGTCCCCATTAACTGTGTCAGTCTTGTGTTTTCCTACAGGATCCACATCTGAGGAATCTGGAGAGTCGGTTTGCCTTGCAGCAAAAGATTGTGGAAGCAGCCATGAAGCTAGCCAATGAGGCTGACCTGTGCAAGACTGTGAAAAGGAAAAGGAAGCACAACTATCTTGACGCTATGAGAAACCTGGAAGAGATTGAGAAACAGATCAACGACTACAGGGTCAAAAAAGGACAGAAACCCACTCAGAGAGCCTCACTGATCTTACGAGGTAGATTTCACGAACAGTGGCAGTGACACATACTTGCATATCAGAGCTTGTAGAACATTAGTCATAGTGAGACAAGACTGTGGATAATAATATCAGAGACATTTCTTAGAACACTTGTCTCTCTCTGTCCTCTGACCAGATGATCCCCAGCCTTCAGAACTCAGCTCGCTATCTGACAGCCTCACTCTGGATGATGGTTAGTGTGCTCAGTGTGCATGTGCTTCCTAAATCCCATCTCATTTATGAATGAGTTATACTTAAAACAATGACTTTTCACTCCCAGATGATGAGCTTGGCTCCCAGAGGCAGCGGTCTCGTTCAGTCCAATACTCCCCCAGACCACACCACGCAGACACTCTGGATGCTCATTACAATAAAGACAGACGAGCCTCTGCCAATGACCAGCTCGCAGACAGCAGGTATGCGACCAGCACCCACACTCATGGAGCATACTTTATTAGTGTCCTAACACTGTGACTGAAGAGGAGACTGAATGTGAGCAACTACACAACTCTGTTCAGACACAGTATACAGGCAGAGCTCAACACACAGGCAGTTGGAAGTATGTGTGTAAAATGCTAGAAAATAAAAACAATGATACATGTAGGCAAGTTGAGAGAACCACTGGATTGATGGGTATGATGACTGATGACAGGGAAACATGGCTGAACTGTTTTTCTGTGGAGATACGCAATGCCTGTTGTTTCTCCAGGGGCCTGAAGCGTGAAGCTAGTACAGACCTGTAGAGTAGATCCAGAGCTACATTCCTGACAGTCAACCTCCTCCCTCCTTCTCCTGCCTCTCCAACAGTCTGCTTATCAGCCCAAACACACCGGCTTTAAAAATAGATGAAAAAACAACATGTCTCTGCCTGTAAAGGAGCAAACAACAATCCCAAGCTGAGAGGAAAAGGGAAACAGAAGGCGGTGCTGGAAATGTTGTTTAAACACCAGCTACTGCGTTAGTGTTTAGAGTGGTGCGGGTGATGTTTTACTCTCAGGTTCATTTAAAAGAAGGGTGGTAAAAGTCATAATGCTTGCTGCTGCATGAAAAGATTAATGGTCTATGCAGTGGAACTCATTCAGGTGTAAGGAATGACTAAAGTGCCGCAGTCGAGCAAACCCTGTTTTGTTTTTTCCTTTTTTTTTTCTTCCTTTCCTAGATTTACTGTCAAGAAGATAGTGGTGTTAATCATCTGAACATATTTCCTATCTGTGTTCTAGATTACATTATGACCAAGACCAGGAAGCGCACCATTACAGTCACAATGACACCTTATCGGTCTACAGCAGCCCATGTAAAGCAGCTTCCAGGCAGCCACGTGATGCACGCAGCATGCCACCCACTCCCCTCCTCACCCGCAACGCATACAGCAGCACACAGCTGAGGTATGAGCTTTATGTAGTTCTTTCATTATTTTGAAGACCCGCTTCATAAACGGCTCTTATGCATTACATTCACTAAACTTTAATTTTAATTGCAGATCAGAGGATTCTCCACAACACTTCCGCCAGCGTAGCGGGAGTCTGGAGTCACAGTCTCAGCTCATGATCGAGACCAAACCATCCATGCCAACACTGACTGTCCCGTCAGCTCGACGCAGCAACAGCACCGAGATGCTCGATGACGGTTCCTCCTACACAAGCCAGTCTAGTGTGGAATACAGCGTCCCTGGTAACCACCACACCCACGGGCGCAGAGTGCGCGGGCGCCACAGAAAAGACATGTACGCCAACACGGGCAGCATGCCCAACCTGGCTCAGCCAGACACTCGGTGCTATGGCTACCAGCCTCGGGCTCGGCCCACCACAACAGCCTACTATGTCACAGGCTATCCCAACTACGCAGAACCGGAGCCTTACTCCAATGGAGTCTATGTTTACGACAATGAAATGGAGGGACACTATAATGTTAACCCTTCCTACCACCACACCCAAACAGCTTATCAAAGCCCCAGCGTGTATGGTCACTACGGTAATGACGAGATAGACGGTGCATCACAGAACGTGTACGCCACGATACGGCCATCCAGGCAGCGTCCAGTGCCTCGAAGCAACGAACAGATCAACAAGAACATCCAGAAGGCCCTGGTGGCTGAACACTTGAGAGGCTGGTACAAACGTAACACTGCACAAAAACAGGCTGCGTACGACTATGAGTATGACAGAGGCTCCCAGCAGAGTCTGGGCTATCCAACCACACATGCACCACAAGCCTACAGCAGCAGGAACCTTTCCTACTCGTCAGGTTAGAAAATTTCACAATGTCCTCTGAATTATGTTTCTAACACTGGTTCTACATGTTGGTGGGTTGTTTTCTGACTTGTACCATTTTTCTGCCATGTCCTCAGTAGCCTCCAGTGGAAACTGGCACAGTCACATGACCGGCAGTGCTATGCTGGAATATGACATGCCCGTGCATGCACCGCAGTCTTTCTCTTACAGCACAGCCTCCTACGCCCACTCCACCCACAGCAGGTAAGATGGGAAAAACCTGGCCCTCAGCTCTTCTACTTATCCAATAAGCCACTCCCTGATCCTTCTTATCCTCAGAGTTAAGTGCTAGTGTTTAATTACCTAGAGGGAATGGCTACAGAAAACACGAGCTGCTATTTGGTGTTTTATCCCTTACACCCATCAGCAATGTGAAATAATGTGTTGCCAATTTCATCTTTTCTTTACCTTCACCTATAAATTATGAAACTGAATCCACAAACAGGCCAGTGTTTAATTTCACAGCCGTATTCATTGATGGGATTAGAGGATCTGTGCTGCCCGCAGTCAGTTCCTCCTAAGAGCTTAAAAATGGTTCTGCTCTCCCTAACTGTCCACTGGCCCCTGCTCTCTTATAGATATGGCGACTCCTGGCACAGCCCTGATGGCCAGAGGTGCTGTGCCTTTATCCCTGCTAGTTCTTCCTCCTCTGGTTATCCTTCCACTTCCTCCCTGCCCTCTTCTTCCTTTCCCTCCTCCTCCCCCTCCTCCTACTACTCCCCTGGCTGTCGGGTCAGGCAGGTGGCCTCCAGCCCTGCGCAGCCACAATCCTCCAGAGGGCACAGGCTCAGTAAGGTGTCTTTTTCTAAAGGTAGCTCATAGTAAGTAAACAGCATCGGCCAGACCCCGTGCAGTTGCTTCTTTTAGTGTGCCCGCAGTCTGACTCGTGAGTCTGCTTGTTGATGTTTTGAAGTGAACTTTGCATTTTTGAGATGTTTGACTGATCATTCAGTGTCATGTCTGATACTGTGATTGCATGGCTTCCTTAAGAAAAAATATAAAAAAATATAAATATGCTTGTCCTACTTCCTCCTCAACTGCCACATTGTCATCCAGTGGTCACATTTCTCCGCAGTCTTCCTTTACTGTCAAGATTTTGTTTGTTTTTGTTTGTTTGTTTTTTCCCTCCACTCTTTGCCCATGCGCTTTCATTCACCACTGACCTTTGCCCCCCTCTCATGCACAGATGTCTCCCAGAGTTTGAGTGGCGAGGATGTGATAGGATGGCATGCCCCCCTGGGTATTTAGAGAGGTGTGGTGGTGCTTCCTATGCTACTGACCAGGAAAATTATCCCCTCCCCCCCAATAATCAAAGTCACAGGAGAGAAGAAAGGGTGAGAAAGTGTAAAAACTTCCCCACATGGTGATGGTGATGTGTTAATTTTTATGCATAGCAGGGACTGACAGAAAGCACCAGATCATTTGATTTCACTGACGAACTTTGGTGCCTCGTGGTGGTGGTGGGAGAGCACTTGTGTGGCAAAGGGAAAATGTGACCCCTGAGCACTGTTGCATTGGAAGGCCATGTGTTTGTGTATAGACGGCTATTGTGTCTGTGTGCATCTGCCTTATAACTGGGTGAGAATGTTTGACCCTGGCTTTGAAATCAGCATTCACATTACAAAATCTGAAACACAGGTGATGGCTCACATTGCTGTTTTATATTGACATTTTACCTTTGTAGTTTAGATGCACAGCCCAGGGTTAATCGATTCTAACCCCGTAGTCAGTCACAGTCAGCAGTTTGCAGCCTAATGTGTTTGTTTTGTGTGTTCATTACAGATCCTATATAGATGTCAGCCAAATGGACTCCCACATCAACAGCCAAATGCACACTAACATGGACCCCGAAGAACAGCTTTACTGGCATGAAGACTCAAAACCAGGAACAATAGTTTAGCCGGATACCTTACAACTGTGCAAAAACTTCACCTTGACAAAACGTCACTGTGCCTTAAACTGCACTTACCTGTTTTGTAATTTCCTTGTAAAAGGAACCCAAAGAATGAAGGAATTTAACTTCTGTGGAACTCAGCACGTTAAATGAAGTATTCTCATTTCTGGATCTCTTGAACGCAGTTGCCAAACTGATGCCCATCCCTGTATTTTAAATCACAACAAGAACCCCATTGGAGTGTCTAATCATGGGGTTGCGAGTGTTTGTAGTGATGGGACCTGTGCACTGAAACTATACCAAGCCCTGCAGTGGACTGAATGGTATAGCAAAGGGTATAGCATTACTCTTTAGAGATACTGAACCAAGGACGAAAACTGTCTCTCTAAGAGGATACCGAGCGGCAATGAACAAAGAACATGACTGATCCTGTTGTGCTACTTGCACACTCATATGAACACTGTAACCATGAAGGATTAGACACGGATTTATAAGGTCATTAATGAAGCACTGAACTCGTTAAATAGGAGTCGAGAGAAAAGGCTACTTCCGGAAACATTCTGCAGTCACCTGATCCACGTTTCTATTACAACATCTGTTACCATTCCGGTCTCTACACTCGTTTGTCATTTACAAAGTATTCAGTTTGCTTCACTGTCAATACTTACACCATAATTGAGCCAAATGCTTATTTGTTGCACCACTTAAGTATTACCTGAGTCACCAGTTTCGAATATTACTGCCTCTGTGGGAAGACAGAAAAACCAGTTTTGTTTTGTTTTGTTTTGAACATGGTTATTTCATCCATGCTGGAAATCATGGACTGGTGCTCCAAATTTCTCTCAAGAGATTAAAACTGTGTAAATGTTGGTATGTAAATACACTGGCTTAGTCTTTTTTTATTATTTTAGAGCATTTTTATGTATTTGAAAAGCATGTAATATATAGTAAACAATTATTGTTAAGCTGGTTCTTAGTAATTTGTATAATTACAATGGTTTGGATTAAAAAAAATTGAATTTCCCAGTGCTTTTGTTTGTGGGTGATATTTATTTAAAACTGAGCCTTCGAAGCGTCTTATCCCCCTTAGTGCAGGACAACACAGGATTTAAATCCAAATCCTTTGAATTAGCTAAATGAACGTCTGCTGGGCCAATTCAGTTAATGAAATTGGGTATAAAAGTGCAATAATCACCACTTCCAGAAGGAAAATAGGTAGAAAACCTAAAGTGTCATTTACATTTAATGACTGCAGAACACAACACAAATGAGTTTTCCTCATATAAATGGTTTGGAAGCTGCTTATCTGGTGTTCATTCAAGGAAGCAGATTATAGTAAGAGAGATAACTCTAAAGTACTGGGTTTTTTTCTTTTGAGCATCTTAAGAATGAATGAATACAGAGCTGCAATCACTCATAATGACAGTCAAGTGTGAATAAATGAGCCGGTTTTAGAAACTCACTGCTCTGCAGAGTTCTGTCGCTCTGCTGTACTTTCTCACTGCCTTGCTGTGTAACCAGGCGCTTTTTTGTGTGTGCGGGTTCTTAAGCTGTAAACCGACCAAACCAGTCTTTAAAGGCTGTCACACCCACTATGGGCTATAAAACCTCTCCTTGTGTCTTCTGTGTGAATGACAAGCTAGTGTTTATAGCATCAAACCCTCCCTGCAGGCATTCATGTTATGAGAAGTCTGTTTTACACATGTTATCCGAGCCCTCCTCCCTTCACATTGTACTATAACCTTTCACTACCATTCCCCTTCCTTTCCTTCCTGTGCTGCTGCACATTTTCTATCGATGTATCCTGCCTCGGGTCCCCTCTTTAAGACGGCCAGAGTTGAGCAGCTTTCCTTGCTCAGAGTGCCTCTCAGTTTTATGCTTCTTGAGCAAGCTCAAGGGAGGTCTTGGACAATTCCAGCTCCTCGGGCAGCGAAAGAGGGGGAGAGCTCTTCATCCAGCTGTCTCCCTGTCTCGGCCGCGCCACACCAGCTGTAGTTACACATCATGGGAGGCTGTTCCAGCTGACACTTCACTACATAAACAATAGATTTCTATTGACTTTCTCTTTATCTAAAACGCAACACACAAAACTCTTGTAATGCAGAGTGGATTAAGGCTGTACATGGACTCCAATACCTGTGTGACTAATGGAAACGTCAGTTACGCAAAGTATTGAAACCTGTCAAGTACTGGAAGTACTGGCATCAAATATCTGTATTACAAGTTCATTGACTGAATGGTTTCTGATTTAAACCTGCACTAAACAGTGTTGAATAGTGTATTAGATTACCATGAGAACCATAGATTGTACATAAATGATCGACACAGCTCCTGGATCCTGAAGTGCCTTAGACCTGCATTCTGCATAGAGGCTTATGGGGAAAAACAACCCTTGGGGCAAACTAGGGAAGAGAGTGGTTGGAGACTGCAGCACAACCCAAATTATCATGAATGTGTGTAATGAACTCCTCACTTCGTGTCCTTGATGGGGTCGCTTCGTAGACAGGGACCATGTCTACGACCACTTGCTGTCAGTTGGCTTCTTCAAAAAGACTTTGGTGCCTTGATGTGGTGATAAAATGATAAGATGGAGTCAGTCTGCTATCAGTTTGCAACTGAATGAGGTCAAGTGGCAGTTACAAGCAATGTGTGAAAATACTGAAATGAACTATAATAAACTGCAAATGTGTTACAATCAACAATGGGAACAGAAATTTCAAACAGCTCCAGAAGGACAGTGATCCAAGTGGAAAATGACCCGCCTGCTGGGCAGCCTTGCTTTATATAGGTAATATAACCAGTATAACGGTCATATTTTGTGTATGACAACTCATGAGTGGGTACTGTCCGTTGATTTTCTGTCAGGTCCCCCCCCCTCGTTCAGCAAGTCTGTTTCCAAAATGACAATAGCAATGGCGGAAACACACGCACGATGCCTGACAACTGGACTTAAATAAACAATGGGTGGCGTCATGGTGGCATGGTGTCCATCTTTTGTATACATTTTCTTTTGTGTAAATAAGTTCAAGGAAAAGAAAAACTCACCAAATCCCCTAAGCTCCATGGCTGTCCGTTTTAGGACCTTTCAGCTTCTTGTTTCCGCATTACAGCCCCGCAGCTAATATGTTTTAGTTCAGTTTCACTTTTTTCATTAATCCTTGATTTTCGTCAGTGCAGGCAGTTATATGATAAAGACTGTAATAGACCAGCTGTACACTGAGTGATTATTAAATATAGAATGTACAATGTTCCCAATGGTAGCACACACAGGAAGTGTCACACATGAAACACTAAACTGAGCAGCCACAGGGCTCAGCCAAACTGAGATTAAAATGGCTTGAAATCATGCTGTGCTTACTCCCCGAATCCTGCGACTTCCCCAGGATTCAGGGAGTAATGACTCTGACAAGCTATGAAAGGTGAACGACTGGATTAGCTGACCAGGTCACATGCTCTCACAGCTCATTCCTGTCTCTTCCTTCAAAAGGAGGCAACAGCAACAACAAAAAAAAACAAAAAGCCCATGGACAAACCGGAAGGTGGAACAGCTCACATGAGGATACAGCAGACTGCACAGGTCATGGTGGGTCATCATTAATGGGTCACATGATCGACTGTGGTGTAGGTCTAAGCAGCCGAGATCTGCTGAATGACAGGCTGTTTGAGTTATGAGGCTAGCTAACCAGCTTAGCTAGCCACAAGCCAAAGCCTCTCAGGGAAAAGGAGGGGGGTGGGGACGCAGGGGTCAAGTGGAAGGCAGCACAGCAAGTACGCGTAACCATGCAAAAGCAAGCACTGTGTACTGTACATTGCTCAGTGACCCGTGCAAGAAGCGCACAGCAGGTGAAAGCAGCTGATTTTTGCCCAGAAATGCACAGAAACAAGATTTTGGTATTGTAGAGTGTAAAAGAGGCCTCACTCCTGGAGAGACTGTGAAGAAGAAAAGACCAAACACACACACACCTGTTGGGTGTGCAGCAGCACACGTGCCGATACGATCTTCGCAGCAGCTGCATCAGCAGCTAGAACAAGGGCTTCCACTGTGCCCTCTGAGACATGACTTTACTTGACTAGACTGCCACCGGTGCTTATACTCACTCGTCCAAGTTTCACAATATGGATGCTGATGAAGCACCGCAGGACATAAATCAGTGCTGAAGTACAAAAAGGAGGGGAAACCCAGCAGCTGAGTCTAACTGAGCAATGCGAAGAGATCATCATCTACAGCAAACTTAGAAAGCAAAGGGTTAACATGGACCATCCTCTCGTTTTCCCCTCGCTGCCGCTTCAAACCGAATAACAGAGCATTAGGTTCTGGATGGATTCTTGTTATCTGCAATCAATTTTAAATGGAATCCAATAAAAGAGAAGCTGACACAGCGACTAAATCAGGTTTGGAGGTGAGTGAGTGCAGATGAATCTACTGTCAGCTCTCTGCACTATAATCTACTGCAAGCCCACTGATTAGCATTTGGGGTAAGTGGAGAGGAAAGTAAAGTTAACCAATCCATCACTGTCAAGATGAAGCACTCAAAGATTCAGAGGGAACACTGATGGTCACGGGTCACCTTTGAAGTCTTTATTTTACAATATTGACAAAGCAGTTTGACTTGAGACACAGCAGTCCTCTCTCTTTTGTCTACTTTTTATTTGGATGAGCATCGGGTGGGCTGGTGGACTGAAGCTGGTGTTACATTTTACGTGAGCAGATTATTCAATCCAGCCTCCGAGCTTCTTGGCAGTACAGCTAAACTGAGCGTGCACTCTTCATTCTTTGTTAAAAGGCAACACTCGTGCTGCTTTCGCAATTTTAGCTGAGTACAAACAGACAGGGCTGACGGCTGTTTCTGAGAATGATTGAACACAGATTTCGTACCCAGGGTTAAGTCTGCAGCTGGTTTTACAGGAACACTTGCACACTGCATAGCAGAGATGTGAGGCTGCACTCACATGCCCTCATCACTGTTCGGAGAAAGAAAAAAAAAAAAAAAAAAAGTACCCTGACGAGTTCTGGGTAGAGTGACAGAAGCCCTGAGGTAAAGATAAAGCCCTTTAGATAACAATCTTTCATTTTAAATCACAAGCTGTGCTTGAAACTTCAAGGGGTTTAGACTGAGAGAGACAAACGTATGAAATCTAAGCAAAATTTAAAAAAAAAAAAAGTCAAAATCTTTGGCGCACAGATGTGCATTTGGTTCTTCTCAAATCCAGTCACTCTTTAACTTTTAATTCAGAAAGTTGTTTATCTTTTGAATGGTTTCCTCCTGCTGACCCAGAGAATCCAGCAGAATGCCCATAAACGTCTTCTTCAGTCCAAATCCATCCATCTTGTTCTCCAGCTTATTCTGCATATTGCGTTTGCGACATGAAGCATGTGCAAATATTACTGAAAGACAAACCCGTAGAAAAATGTCAGCTGTAATATCACACTTTGAGGATCTGGAAAATGTGTTTCATTGATTTTGAAACATTTCATGATGTCACAAATGCAGTGATCATTATGCTCTGAATAATTATTAGACATTCAATCACCCAATCCCCTCTGAAAGCCAAACTTACAAGTCAGGGGTAAAGTGATGGCCCACATGAATACCAAGATGCTCCCCAGCATGGAAATCAATATGCAGCTGGTAACCATGATCAAAATGATGAACGCTGAAGGTTTCTGCTTCTTAAAGTTGTTGATCGCAGCTCCGTTCTCCCCCACCCACACCGAAACCACGAACACGACCGACACCACGACTATGGCTATGAGCGTCTCCAGAGGTTTCAGGATCCTGCAAGGCAGCAGCATAGAACATATGAGGGCAAGTTTAACGTACAACCCTTGTGTGCAATATTCGTCTGCCCAACTCCAGGTCCTACCCCTTGGGTTATACCTCCTTATGTGCATTTTATAATATGTAAAATAACTTGTGTAAAGTGCGCTTTTCTACTGCTCAGCTTCACACGATTATGACACTCAGGTATACACAGACATACACAGCCAGTAAATAACTCATGTTCAGTCCAAGCATGCAAAAGGCCCACTTTCACTGTGTACATGCTGCATATAATGTATTTTGTCAGTATATTTATGTGATTTAAGGCTCTTTTTTTTTTTTGCCTTAATGTCGTTATGCTTGCATAATGACAATAAACAGTCCCGAATCTTGAATCTGACATGCAGCTGGAGCACAGGCGCTGTTCTTGTGTGCTAACTGGCTCCATCAAGTGGTCAGATGCTGTGTGTGCAACAGCAACTGCTGAGTGGATCAGATTGGTTTACAAAAATCAAATCTCAGATTAGTTTAATTGTACGAAACAGCAGTAGGGGCAAATCAAGAAAAATTTAGCGAATAAAAAGAATTAGAATAAAGTCAAAATTTCAAGATTAGAGTCGCAATTCTATTTCGAGAAAAAAGTCGAAATGTGGAGATTACAGTTGTTCAAGACAAAATGCCACGGTTGCTCTGCCCTCTGAGTTGGTGAAACTACTTCAGAATCAGTTTTAGCAACAATGAAGGGAATGATTTCTCTTTTGAAACAGCTTGTAATGGACAGTTCGTAGGGCATCGATAGTTTCAATATCAGAGCATGTATGTTGTATCACACGCTGGCTGATCACTAACTCATGTACACAGGCAAACGTGGCAGTTTGTCTTGAAACAACTCCATTTTTCTTAATGTGCCCCTAATACTTATAAGTGTGTGTACACTTGGGATGATTAATATTTTTCCACTGAAACTGAGAAACGCCCCTTGCTGTTTGCAACCTGATGCCACTAAACCTGTTTCATAAAAGAAAAATGGAAAAGTTGTGAAATGCAAACAAAACAAAAACAGACAAACAAAAAAACCCCAAACAACTCTGGTGGAACATTTCACACTAAAACTTAGAAATATGACTTGATAGAAAACAAGCATCCAAAACAAGTTGAGTTTGCCCGAAGTGTTGCTGTTAAAAGATTCAGAGAACACAGTCCAAAAGTGTGGGGGTGTCACCGAGTTAGCTGTGACCTCTTCAGACCCTTGCGCAACACTGCATAATAGCACAGGAACACTTCTAAAAACTACTGATGAGAAATAAATTTTAAACTGGTGCATCCACAAATGCAAGTTAAAACTGCATATAAGCAAAACCAGAGCTGTCCTCTTTGCGCTGACCACATTCAAGATGGACTGGAAAACTGTGCTGTGGATATTCTCAGGGCTAAAGAGGAAAAGCAGAATCAGTGATGGTATCAAGGTGTGTTAGCGCACATGTGCATGCCTTCATGCATGTGTGAAGGCCCTGATAACACTTAACGATTTAAATACTTGGAGCAACATATACTGCTATGCACATGATATCCTTTTCTTTTTCTTGTTTCATGGAAACTACAGACAGTGCAAAAGATGCCAAACCACATTCTTCAACAGCAGGGCTGCTAAACTGGCTCGTCGGCGGCTCAGATGTCTCACACACTAAAAACATTTAGAGCACTAAGGAACAGAAAATAGAATTAACTTTTGTGAGGCTGAAATCTTACAAATCCAGGATAGGACAATCTGAGCATTTATTACATTTTCAAAACACAATAACACTTCTCATTGTCCAAATTTGATATAATCACATTGTCTAAGGTTTAAATAAATCAGCAGATTGAAGCATTCTATTCTCATCTCCATCAAGACATCAAGATATCTCTTGTGCCTGTGCAGACATATTTGCTTTGTGATAGATCCAGCCTTGGCACGACGACAGTGATGCCACCAGGCCAAGTCCATGACCTCAGTAAATGTGGCTAGTGGCCTGCTAAGCAACTTAGTCAGGCTTTGTTGGATTACTGGCATCAAAAAAGCTCAAGAAAACTTCAGGAAACACGGCTTGATGAAGGTGGAAGCGGTTAAAATGTAGCATGATCAACTCATTGTCATATGCAGATGTTCGTCCTTTTATAGCAGAAAAGTTAATCTCCACAAAGTCCACAGAGGCTCTTTGGGCATTCTGTAGTACTTTTACTTGGAACTTTTCCTTTTGCAGTGACTTTTTCTTTTAATGTCTTGTTACAGTCACCTCATCTATACTTTGACGGTTTAGCTCTACTTCCTCATATTTAGCTCTATTGTTTAGTCAACATGGAGAGCTGATTTCTTGCTAATTTGTAGGAATGTTGCTCTAATCCTGAAAATCCTCTTCTTCTTGTAGGTTTGGTCTACAGGTATAATACTGAGTACACTGCACATAGTCCCTACTTAATCTGCCTACACTGACTTTTAATACTTCTTTGGTAAGCTTGCAAAAATGCCTTCAAACCGTACAAACAGTATAATATTACACTGATTTATTTTCTCCGAGTTATCATATATCATATACAATAACACTATAAAACAACTGACTTTCACAAACACACAGCATAGAGACTGTTTGCTCTACACTGAATGGAAATAGCATCACAGGGTTTTCTGATGTTAAGTGGTTAAGCCATTCTGTCCAACTTGTTTGAACTTTGACACGTCTGAAAAACCAGACGTGTCAAAGTTCTCCCTGACAAATTCTCCAGTGCTCACTAATCAGGAGACTGGGGGCCTCTGATTAAGTTGCTGTTTTATCACCAGTGCTATCTGCAATATAACAGCTGACCAGAAGGCTTATGGGGCTTTCATGACCACAGCAAGTGTTGTGGCACAGCTCAGTGGACATCATTATTTTTAGCAGGCTGGGCTTTAGAAGGGGGGGGGGGGGGGGGGGGTAGTGAGAAGCAAAGCCAGGATGTTTTAGATCAGAGATAATATATGTCACATCTACCTTGTATGTAGTTACAAGATAATAGACGACTTCAGAAAATTCCTTTGCATAGGCACGTGTCTGTGCATGGATCTTGTTTTAAGTTATTCTACTTAAGTCCATTCTCAAAATTGTTTGCAGATACCTGTTTCACTGTTTAGAGCAGCCCCCACAAACGCAGGCTGTTTCTCAACTATAGAGTTAATATATGTGCATTTTAACACTGCTTAAATTACATTCTCATTTAATGATCGGTCGTTGGTTCTGGCACCAAAGAAATAAAAGTTCATATTCAGAATATAACAATAGCAGTGCATCACAGTCATTGTACTTTATGCGAGCTGGGTAAATAAACAAAAAAGACGAAGTTCTCTGATATAACATTACTTACCCGACGAGGAGGAAAACGGAGGTGACCAAAGACAGATAATTAGTTTGATAATAAAGCAGGTTGCTGACGACTCTGTTGTTCCATTTCGTAAAATCTTTGTCTGGTTTTGCGAATCTATTTGAGCCCGGAAAGAAGTCGGTCCACGGTCGGAGCGGTGCCACCTCCACCCTAGCCATCACTTCTGCCCCCTTTACTAAATCTGACAGCGCACAGAATCTGACAGACAATCGCCCTTAACTTCAAACCAGAATCTCGCGAGACTTGTTGTTGCACGTTCGTTAAAAACACTGCCTGACGAAACCTCGCGCTATTGGTTAGTAAAGTGCCCGGTATGGAAACTCTTCCGGCCAGCTTTCACGAGAGATAACAGGACGGTGTTATGGGAAATAGTGGCGATTTATGCGCATATAATCTCCTTGTTAAGTTGTAGGTCAGTTTGTCTGTTGTTTTTGGTTACACATACGTTGGCATGGAAAAACATCAACGTGAAATGTTCACGAGAGCTGCTCGAGCGCAGGAGCATGCGTTCAGTGACTCATAGCTAGCTAGCTCGATAGAAGTAGTGATACACAACCAAGCAGCAGCCCGTGACAACGTGTCTTTTGTCTGTGCAGATGTGGAGCAGGTTACTGAGTCCTCGTGTGAGTGGTAGAGCAAGTTTGTGTTGGAGAAGCCTGTTTACCATGCAGCTAAAGACCAGCGAGTTCCAGTCCCTGTTCACTGATGGACTGAATGGATTGGCAGGTGAGGCACAGCTGCGGAAGGACACGTGCTAGCTGCACGGTCACTTAAACCTCTGAGTTTTCGCCTATTTGTGAAATGTTAATACCCGTGCACAATGACAGAGTGACTGACAACTTGATCACTTCCTATTAAAAATAAATGGGGACACTCGGAGAGCAGTTAAGTAACGAAGACCGCCCGTCGGTCTGTTACTTACTTTCTTATACAATTAATTATTAATGCAGTTTTTATTCAACATCGAGGTTTTTTATTAGGTACAGGTTTATTGTTTTAATGCATTGCGCTTCCATGGCGAGAAATTGAGTTTACTATACCGGAAAGAAGGGTTTGATGATGGTTCTTCTATGTTGATAGTAATAATTGCTTTATTTATTTAGTATTAAAACAGAAAGCTTGGAAATTGGGACCAAATATAAAACGGGATTTAAAAAGAAAATAAATATTAAGACAGAAAAAGCACTGCATCAGAAACGTATTATGTTGTAAGAGCCAAAAAACACACGAAGCACTCTGAGAGCCCAAATCTCCACCAAGGCAGCTCACTCGCTGGACAGTAAGAAACACTTTTAAATAGCTCTGTGTAGCATTATTATTGTTTTGACCTTCAGATCAATCTACTAACCTTGAATGAGAGGTTTAAAGCCCAAATGGGACATGAAATTCTAAATCTTTATACAGTGCTAACCACACTTGTAAAAATCATAGTTTCTAAGTTATAAAGCTTTTTGTCAGTTTATGACCAACAAGTCATTAAGTTGACCTTGAAGACCTCAGTGGGTCTAAGCCAAAATTTAATGGATATCATAATTAATGTCAAACTTTTGAGCTATCGTGTTTACAGACAGAAATACACACGTGCATAAACAGTACCAGAAACACAAGCTCCTTGAACGAAAGCAAAAGAGAATTAAAAACCAAATGAGAATATAAAGCAGCAATAAGAGGGCGAAAGACAAACCAGAGAGATCAATGATGTCACAAAAGCAAGTTTATAAAAATGTGTTTTTTTTTAGTGATTTCAAGTAGTCACCAATTTTACCTTATCTCCTTGGGCAGATTGTTTTCGAAAGCTTGGGGCTGTGATGGCAATAGCACGGTCACCTTTAGATTTAAGTCTTGACTTTAGAGCAACCAGAAGGGCCTCAGCTGCTTTAAAAGTGACTAGTAAAATAATTTAAAACTTTTAAAACACATTATAAAACATGTAGAGAGGTAGAAGCAGAGCTGCTGCATTTTAATCTGGTTGGAGGCGAGACTGACTTTTCATTTATGCCAGAATGATTGAATAGCCTGTGGATGTTATTTTGAAGAAGCCGGGCCAAATAGGTTTTCAACGTTTGCGTGAAAAGTCACCAAGTTATAAGAAGCTGTCATTCCCTGATGTTGTCCCTCAACCTGCCTGAATAAATCCTGTTGATTAAAACAGCCATAGACCCTTTTTTCACATATTTTGATGGTATGAAAAGCAGAGTTGGATTTAAGTGGGAGTCACGTCAGTAAAACATGATAGTGAACTAATCAAAAACAGAACATACCCCAGAGTGACTGATTTAACTGATATTTGTGATGATGGCTGCATTTCAAACTTCACTTTAGCATCTTTGATGCAGTGCTTCACAGATGATGCAACTGTTCTTTCTCTTCTGTGTCAGAATGTCTGCTTCAGGACCAAAGCAGTGTGTAAAACTTGCCCCCTTTTTTTTTTTAAAGGTATATTTAGACGAGAAAGAGATCGTGAGATGTAAAACTCCCTGTTTTATTAACAGACTAAGGATGAAATAGTTAAAATTTTTAAACTTATCAGGTGATTTGCAAGATAGCAAATACACTGCAGAGGTCAAAACAACCTCCAGGCACAACTTCTGAAAAGTTTCCTGAGTGTGTTTGCACGGTTTTTCCAGAGGTGTTTGAGAAACACCAGCATGAGCTGAGGATAGCTGGAGGTGCTGTGCGGGATCTGCTGTCTGGGAAGCGGCCTGAAGATGTGGATTTTGCTACCACAGCCACTCCAGAGGAGATGAAGCACATGTTTCAAACGGCTGGGATCAGGATGATCAACAATAAAGGAGAGAAGCACGGGACTATCACTGCACGAGTAAGAGGCTCTGCTGTGTAACGCTGATGAAGTCTTTCATTTGTCTAAATAATGCTAAAAGCTGTTTTGAACACAGTGTTAAACTTAACTGTCAGCGACTGCTTAACCAAACTTGCTGTCCTGGTATAGTTATGGTAGCTAATGTTGTTTGAAAGGAACAATAACTTTATTACTGATTTCTTAGAAAATGTATATTTTCTGTCTGTTTTTGTCTAATAGAAAATAAAATGCACTTAAGAAAATAATAAGTATTTAGACAGCTACATTTGAAGTGTACTCTATAGATAGATGCTGGGTGTCATTTTTAAAGATTCGCATGAGGTTCAGATTTTAGAGTTGGTGTTTATGGTAAATATGGGTGAAGGGGAGGTCATGTGAGTTAACAAGGCAAGAATTAGTGACGCTTAAAAATGCATCGCAAATATTAGAGCTAGTTTGTCCAAATCAACACTTGTGATGATTCTTAAAATAAAAACCAAATGAAAAAAAAACAAGCCAGTCAAACAAGGTTTTAGGCTGAATGAGCTTTCTTCATAATTAGGATTAAGAATTAAATGTTTTAAAATTTAAATGAACAAATCAAAAAGTTCGTCTCATACAGTAGCTGTTTTATATTTTAAGGTAAATAACCTACAGAATTACAAACTAAAAGTGTAATTGTCCAGATTCTTCACATCTGTTTATGACCACGTGGTCATGTGAGGGTCAGTTATAATGGTGGAATAAAGTAAGTGTGCAAATATAAAGTAAATACGTGAGCAAAGATTGTGATGATTCACTGAGCAGCCAGCTGCATCATCAGTCTGATCAGTCAAATCTTAAATCTTAATGGAAAGATTGTAATGGTTGAACGGCCCTGATGCATTGCATAAATAAGCAGCCCACTAACAGGATGATCTTGATGAGTGTTTCCTTTATTGGGTGTTTGCAGCTGCACAATGAGAGCTTTGAGGTGACCACACTGCGAGTGGATGTTCAGACTGATGGACGTCATGCAGAGGTGGAATTCACAACTGACTGGCAGAAAGACGCTGAGCGGAGAGACCTCACCATTAACTCCATGTTTCTGGGTAATTTCCCTTCTTCTCCACTGAGCCTAAAAATGGACTGTACAAAGAATTGATAACACTGAGCTTCTTTCACCTGTACCTTCACCTTCACCCAAAATCTAAAAACCATTTTCATCTAGCACGTTTTATTTTTTTTTAATTATGATGTTTCAAGTATTGTACAGCTGTGATAATGGGACAGATTCACCATTTAAGAAATAAATCTGGTCTCCAGAAAAGTGAAGCCAAAATTAGGAATGTGTTCTTGGTGTTTTTCCTGAAATCTGTTAACTGATGCTTGACAGTGAGTTCAAAAGGAAGCTTAAGCCACAGGAAGCACTCGAGCAGGTTGTCCAGAATTTTCTTGGCAATCACAGAGCAGAGAACTTGAGTTTGTATTGAGAATAAACACATTAAAACAGTTTTGGAAGTACTTAAAATGTCAGAAATTATGTTGCTATATTGATATTTAAAAATGTCAAAACATCAGTGATGTGCATCTCAAACCTGCCATGCAAGCTTAAATTAGTTTTCATATGCGAAATCAATGTAAAAACAAACAAATTAAAGAGAACTAGAAGAAGAGTCGGTCTGAAGTTCCCAGTTGCAACCAAAAAGTATTGTTTTTGCATTCCAATTTTTTTGTGACAAGTTGTGTGACTCTGCTTCCTATAACAGGTCTGGACGGCACATTGTATGATTATTATCGTGGATATGAGGACCTGCAGAACCGTAAAGTGCGGTTTGTTGGCAGCGCTGAACAAAGGATCAAAGAGGACTACCTGAGAATACTACGATATTTTAGGTAACTTTCTCATTTCTTTTTGTATCTACTTGAGACTGTGAAGTTTAAAAAGCAGATTGTCTTCCTTGTTTGACGTGAGCCTACTAACCACCTCACTCCCATCATTTTGTCGCAGGTTTTACGGCCGAGTTGCTTCGGAGCCCGGTGACCACGAGTCTGAGACACTGACTGCCATCAGGGAAAATGGTCACGGACTGGGCGCTATATCGGGAGAGCGAATCTGGGTGGAGCTAAAAAAGTTGGCGGTCGGGAACCATGCTGCTCACCTGCTACAGCTGATCTATAGCCTGGAACTGGCTCAGTACCTTGGTGAGAGAGGGAGGGCACGGCTGGGTGTCTTAATAATTAATAACTCCAGATAAAAAATGTTTATATGTTTATGTTCAGCTGTTTTTAAAAAGAAGAAAAGGTAAATCTGACATTTTAAGAGTTTTTCACATTATATCCAGCACTACCAAAGATGAATTAGAAAAATTAATTATTTTAAAAAGGAAATCATGATGGTTGCAGCTCAGATGTCAACATTAGTTTTTCCCTGTAGGTTTTTTTATTTTTTTTTTTATTTTATGTATTTATTTAGCTGACGGTTACACATACACTCATACTCATAGAACTGGTTATTATTTGTGAAATATGCTTTTTGTAGACAACATTTTTTACCCAATATGGTCAAATTTGACCTCTTTGTGTAGAGCATGGTATCCCTTTTGCCTTGGCACGGATCCTTCTTAAAAGTGGGCTGAGGGGATGGCAGTGAAATCATTGTTTTCTTAGCATAGGTCTGGACATAATGGATCAAATGTGCCAACCTTTTTCTTGCAATTTGCAGCTGTTTATAACTGGGAGAAAGTTTTGGTTTCCTTCCCTGAGATAAAGAGGATTAAGTGCCTCCTGATGTCTGTGGTCCTCTGAGCTCTATTATTGTCTCGTATCTAATAAGGTTCTATTTCCTCTGATTTAACTCTTGTTAAATTAGTATTTAATAGGATTGAGGGAGAAATCATTCTACCAAACATTTTCTGTCTTGTTACACGTCAGTTCTGGTCACTCCCTCCTGTCCCTGCTGCTCCTCAGGGTTACCTCCAGATGGCGATATTGACGAGATGAAGCGAGTGTGGCAGAACGCCAAAGACCGCTCTCCCAAACCCATGACCATCCTGGCTGCTCTGTTCCGCTCCCCAGAGCAGGTGGAAAAGATGGACATCCGATTGAAGGTGTCCAGAGAGGAGAAGAACCTGGCACTGTTTCTGGTCAAATACAGACGGGAGCTCTGCAAGAGAGAAGATGAGCCAGACAGCCTCAAACCTTTCACTGACTTTATTATTGACGTAAGTTTCTTCTTCTTCCACTCAGTCTGTACAGAGAATATTATTTCCAGACCAATGTGGTCACTGATATTAGTCACATATGTGTTTAAAAAGCCAGTTTCACAGACATTAATTAACCCTTTGAGTCTGTGAATGTTCCCTACCATAGCCTGTGTCGCTAATGTTCAAGAGTTGCCAGCCTGCAGCCGTCATTCACAACAGACTGCAGCATGTTCTCATCCGACTGTTACGGCTTTGTTTTCAGAGGCAGGAAGTATTTAGGAAATGTGTGGCATCGTTAACCAGAGCTGAACCAAAACCACTGCTGATCTTTGATGAAATATTTATCTTTGCAATGTTTGTAGAATAAAAAAAAAAATAGTTTCCAAAACATTCTGGTAGTTATTTTTGTAAATGGTGCATATTTCACAAATCTTAGCTGAACCTTAGTTTGTGTTATAGCAGTATTTGTTTTAGCTGTTATTTTAAAGTTGTTTTGTTTTTTTATGTGGAAATGTCAACATAAATCGCTCTGGTGTTTAGATTTGCTAAATTGATTTGACACTAGTTTAAGCTTTGATCAGTTTTCGTTACAACCCAGCTCATAAGCTGAAACACACCGGAGAGAGACTGACACCAGAGTTTATAGAAACATCAGTTTTATTTTTAATTAGTTTATAATCTCATCTATCAAAGCCAGCCAACACTGTGCACTGCCACTGCAGGAGAGCAGGGGGTAGCAGAGGAGCCTAGAACAGGTCAAAGAGCCGAACCAAAACCAGATCTGTTAGGGTCAAATACTCTACAGCAGGGGTAGGCAACTCCAGGCCTCGAGTGCCGGTGTCCTGCAGGTTTTAGATCCCACCCTGGGTTAACACACCTGAATCAAATGATTAGTTCATTACCAGGCCTCTGGAGAACTTCAAGAAATGCTGAGGAGTCATTTAGCCCTTTAAATCAGCTGTGATGGATCAAGGACACATCTAAAACCTCCAGGACACCGGCACTCGAGGCCTGGAGTTGCCTACCCCTGCTCTACAGCTACCAAAACACTCTGCTAGTTCTTTCTGTAGTTAGTGCATCTTTCACAAACCGTAGCTCAACTTCAGTTTTAGTTGTAGCAGTATTTTTTTAAAACTGTCATTGAAGTTCTTAAAGACATAAATATGAAATTGTGTTTAGATTTGCTAATTAGACACATGATTCCACATTCAAGCTAAAGTATAATAGACAATTTCAACACTATAAAGCCTACATTATTGACATTCTACACTTTCTTTATATTTCCATGTATAACTAGACATACATGCTGGGCAGTATTTATAAGGGAATAGTATTGTCTTTTATATGTAGTTATTTTGTTTTCTTTGTTCTTTTTAAATGTACTTGAAGTTTAGTGCAGTAAAATTAACACATTTTAGGGACTAATTGAAAAAAAAAAAAAGTGTTGCCAATGCAAACAAAGGCAGCAGGATTTTACAGATAAGACATTTTATGAAAGTTTAACCTAACTTGACCGCAAAGAGAGATCAGAGGTACAAAGTACTGTGATATTTAGAATCCGTATATCAGTCGCTATATGCTTGTGGTCAGTACAAACAATGGTAGTAAGAACCATAGTTTTAAATGGCTCTATACAACATTATTATTATTACTTTGACTTTAAGATCAGTTTATTGGCCAGGGGTCAAATGCGACATATTTTAAATCTTTCTACAATATTTTCTATATGTTGAAACTACACACCGCACTTGTAAGTATTGTTTCTAAGTCATAAACGCTCCCGTGCTATGGAAATGTGCTTTGCTACCAGCGCGAGTAGTCGTGTCTTGAGCTGGTGACAAAACTAATTATGGAAACTAACAAACATACTGATTGTGACATGAAAGCCTCGTAAATGTCAAGATGAGGTAGATTTTTACAATGTTTTGTACACAGACAGTAAAGAGTATGACCATCAACAGGAAGTATCCTGAAGTTTAAAAAGAGCCATCAAGACATTTATGCAAATATAGCGAGTAAAGGAGGGAGTTGGTTTATTTCTGGTTTATTTAATCCAGTGACTCTTGCTTCATGTCATTCAATTAGTGAATGAAAATCAGCTGAACAAGTAAGAGTTTTAAGTTCCACCATTTAATGGTTGCAGCTTTCTTTAAAAAATAAAAAGTGATCGGTGCAGAGTCAGCTTAGGCCAGGAGGGCTGCCTGGTTTATAACATGCTGGTGGATCCCTGACTGTGAGCGAGGAAGTGAACATGTACAACACCTTGTAGGATTAAGCAATAATTGAAAGATGGCATGTTTACTGAATATATAAAAAGTCAGTTTGGGAGAGACAGTGTTCTGTTCTCACCATTTTTCTAAAGTTATTTTCAAAACCAAATTTAGTCGTTGTATCTTAAGCTGTCACTTTTTTTAGACTGTTTTTGTTCTTATATGTTTTAATTTAATTTTTGTTTTACTCAGGTTGACATTGATAAACAAAAACACAACCCTTCCATCACCAGAGGCACCACTGGATAAAGTAGACGGAGAAAGAACGAAGACTGGTTTCTCTGGTTTCTCACTGGGCTTGTCTCGCCTTATAGAGCAGATTTCTTTATTTGGGTTTCGCTGTGTGCATGTTGGTTTGACGTCGGCTGAGAGTCAGTTGGAAAAATGTGCAGCTGCATATTTTTAACCACTCAGGATTTAAGAGAATTTGAGTCAAAACGGTGGCGACAGTTTAAGATTTGTCTGCTTTTGTTGCCAGACCGCTGTCAGTCAAACCTGATCAGACCACAGTGTCCTGAACAGTTCAGCCAAGTATTTACTGTAAATGGTAAACCTTTCTTACTGTTGCTTGTGACTGGGATGTTCTAGAAAATCCCTCTGTGGTTACTTCGATTCACACACATGTCGCATCCTTTCAGAGTCGGGAGCTGGATTCCCAGAGTAAAGTGTGCGAGCTGCTCAAGTACAAAGGTGAGGAGAAGCTCCTGTCAGAGCTGAGCAGATGGTCCATCCCTCGCTTCCCCATCAGCGGGCACGATCTGAGGAAGCTGGGCATCACCTCGGGCAAAGAGATAGGCGCCACCTTACAGAAGCTCCGTGACATTTGGAAGAAGAGTCATTACCAGATGGACAAAGATGAACTGCTGAGTTATGTAAAGCTATAAACAAGCAGAGGAGCAGAAATGTTTTTGTTGTGTTTAGATGGTAATCACATGGACGCTTGATGCTGCGACTGCACTGCTCCTGGGTATTGTTTGAGCAGCCTGATGCTCAAACAATCAGAAAGGATGCTACGGTGAGTGAGACATGAAATCGGGCGGAAAAATGCTCTTTAGCCTGAGCCTGCAGCCTTGGGCCACTATTGTTGATGCTCAGCCAGTTGAATTCTCATCTTTTGCAGTAAACTCGCTCTGACCTGTAAAGGACGACAACACATGGAATAAATTCAGTTTATTCACAGTAGATGTTTATTTTCATTGTTCACATGATGATAGGAAGCAGAGGAATGTTTGTGTCTGTGGCTTTTTTATGTTGACTGTATTTCTGTTTTCTGTACAGATCATTTTACACTTCTACTAAAAGGTTGTTTTCATGGCTGCCCTTTTCTGCATGCTCTGTACAATAAAAGGTGGCCCCTGTGTGTGAATGCTAATGTTTCTGGCACTGTGAGAAATAAATTTTTCTGTGCTGGAGTGAGATTGCTCCTCCCTCCCACAGAGATGAGACATAAAACCCGCTGATCTCCTTTACTACCGCTCTCTGTGTATGAAGAAGCTCAACAGTTGTTCAGCCCGTGTCCCTCCCACCGTCGTTTTTACATTTCGATGAAATCGCCAAGAGTTTTCTGTATCGTTCGCATGCCGCCTCTGCCGCTGGATTCACCTGGAGTGGTTATTTAATCCCCTCTGTGCTGCGCTTGGGTTGAACGCATGGCTTGGATCGGTGTAAATATCAGTAACGTCTCTTCGGAGAGTGCACTGATTGGTGACGATCCTCGGGATGAGCGCTTGGCGCAGGTGGAAATCGCCCTTCTCGCCATCATCTTCATCACAGCGGGGATCCTAAACTTTGGGATTTTGCTGGTGCTGTGGAAGCGCAGGAAGCCGCTTTCCAGAATGCGCGTCTTCGTTTTCCACCTGTGCGTCGCTGACTTGGTGGTCACATTTTTCCAAGTCTGCCCCCAACTCATCTGGGACATCACCGACAGGTTCATCGGTCCAGATGTGCTGTGTCGGGCGGTAAAGTACCTGCAGGTGGTCGGGATGTTCGCCTCCACGTACATGATCGTAGTGATGACTATAGATCGGTACCAAGCCATCTGCAATCCCATGGTAACTTTCCAGAGGCGCAGGGCGCGCTGGAACGGTCCGGTGTGCGCCGCCTGGTGCGTCTCCGTCCTCTGCAGCCTTCCGCAGGTCTTCATCTTCTCTCGGGTCGAGGTCGCTCCCGGCGTGTACGATTGTTGGGCGCAGTTCATCGAGCCGTGGGGACGGAGAGCCTACGTAACCTGGACGACTTTGGTGATATTCGTCCTGCCAATTCTCACCGTGATCGTGTGCCAGGTGCGCATCTGCCGCGCAGTGCAGCTTAACTTCCACATGAAGACGCACCACGTCGGGGAAGCGGTCAGCAAGCCTCCGTCATCGAGGGCCAGCAGCGTGGCAGGAGTGTCCAAGGCCAGGGTGAAGACGGTGAAGATGACCGTGGTCATCGTGCTCGCATACATCCTCTGCTGGACACCTTTCTTCACCGTGCAGCTTTGGTCTGTCTGGGACGACGAGGCACCCACACAGAGTAAGAAGACAGTGATCCCACAACACGCAAAAAGGGCACAGTCTGACATAAAAGTCACTGGAAAGCAAAAAAAAATTGTTATTACTGCAAGTTTAAGTGGCTACAAACGCCATCATGCTCAGGAAAACAATAGAGGAGGAAACTAGAATTTTCTGCATAATTGCTTTGAACTCATTCCACTTATACAATCCCGTTACACTTAATACATCCAGTAAATTACATTATTTCTAACATCTACACCTTAAAATCTCTTAGTATTACAATGAAAGTGAACTTTAAAAGTGAAATTACGAGGGACGGATGCCCTCTCCACTTGAATGAAGTCACTGTAATCGACAGACAGTACATTAGGTCAAAGGTTAATGGTCCTTAATTTCACAAAGCATCAACAGATAACTTAAAATAGCCACAAATCTGTAAGAGACAACCAAGCCCAAATAAAGTGACTCTCATGTCCTCCTCCTCTATCTCCAGGTGCAACCTTCACCATCTTGATGCTGCTTGCCAGTTTAAACAGCTGTGTGAACCCCTGCATCTACATGCTGTTTAGCGGAAAGCTACCCAACAGGGTGGTCAGCCTGCTTTGTGTAGGTCAGCCTGACCTGAAGGAGTCCATGCAGGAAGAAGCCACTGTGGTCAGCTCCATGTACATCAGCCTCAAGAGCCTATCGGACTGCAGATGAAAGCCCCGATGATCACACACTGATTACACCTCATTTCACATGGTGTGAAAGTACGGCTCCCTCATGGTAAAGACTGAAACTCTTCTAATAAGTGTGAAGGCAAACAGCCTAGCAGTGTAATGTTCCTACTCTACAGATGATCACTGCATACAACGCTTTCATACAGAAAATGCCAGACACACGATCTTGCACATCACATTTTGAAAACATTTTTCAAATTAAAAGAACAAAAACAATAAAAAAAAAATAGCTGTGACTGAAATATGTCCTCAAGTACTGGATAAATTCACTAAAATCCCAAATTTGACATTCGTGGTGCTCAGAGGAAGAGTCTCTCTGCAAGCACTAACCTGAGCTTGAATATTACTTTGACTTTATTAGCAGGAAATGCTCAGATATGAATGGTCTCCAGCTGATAATAACTTGAGCAGTAGCGTTTTCGTCTGGCACCGTTATCAGGTAGGAGTTTTATTTTGTCTGAGACCAGCTGACGAGTAAAAACCTCGAAAGCCAATAATCACATCCCCACCAGCTTCAGTTGTGATTTGATTAAAAAGACTGTGGTGTATGACTCAAAATGTTGTTTCTGATATTTTACTGCGTTGAATATTTTCCACAAAAAGGTTGTTTATCAGCTGATCTTGTGAAATGTTTCACCTAAATGCGATTGTTCCCATGTCTGTGTTTAAATATCTCGTATGTCATCTGAATTAAATACTTCAAGCTCCTTTTACGCCCATGTGTACATACGATCATGTGTATGACAGTGTCCGACCTACACTCGGTGGCTGAAATAGTTAACAGGCGACATCAATAGTACTTATTTTCAGACACTCTGTGTTCAGTGCCCCTAGAGAGTCATTGATACATGTTGCCATTTTTCCTTTCATCCCCCAAGAATCTAGGGCTGTGATTTCTGATGACTTGTTTCTTTCTTCCCATCAGCACCGTCACGTTGAGAAAAGAAAAAATCCCTTTGGATTTAAAGCTCAACTGTTTATTTGCACTCGGAGGCCTCGGTTACACATACTTCTGTTTGCTCACTTTATATTTAGGCCTCAAATTTTCTGCTGAAGATCACTTAATAGCGTTTCCATCTTCCACGTGGAGGATGGAATGCAAGCGTATGTAATTATTCAATCGTGCGCTATATATTATTATGCAACATATCATTAGAACTCACGGAGAGCGAGGTGGGAAAGATTAGCAAAAACCCAGCATGCGGCACATCTTTCTGAAGCGAGCGGTTGAAGATGTGCATCTTCTGTGTGTAATTTGCTAGCCAGGAGAACTTAATAAAACATTTCTGTGAAACATCATTACGGCCACAAGAAATGCGCTTCTGTGCTTTCATTAGGCTGCACAGACAAATCCGACACAAATTGTCCAACAATAAATCTGCTTTTACCCTCATCAGCGAGCACCCAGCAGGGACTCGGCAGGGACATTTAACAGTAATAAGAACAACGGCTGCTGGGCGCTCGTGAGGTCATTAATATTTAAACCAATCAGCGCACCCCCTAAAATATAAATGGTTCCCTACACCAAGACCAAAAGTTCACCATAGAACTTGATAAATAAAAATATTGGCCACCCCACTTCAGTTTTCATGCATTACAGGGTCGCATTTCAGTTCTGCTTGGTAGTGTTTATAGTATAAAACACTATGACGTGTCCTTATTCTGGGATTATACTGACCACATACCCAGCATTCAATTGGAAATTACTTACAATAACTGACATAAAATAACGAAACACTGACAGCTCAGTAATGAAATATATAAAGGCCTACTTGTAACAATTGTGTGTTGTCTAGAAAACCTCAATAAAGTTTGTTTGTGCTGGCCTGTGCTCCCTGACTTCAGTTTCTATCATCACATTCATCCGTCGTCGAATCCCAAAGCTATATTAATGTTCTCCAGTGTCTCATGAATGGTCACAACATTTAAACTACTTGTACATGAGGGCATTAAAATAGACATGACTTGAAGGAAAAAAAAAATTATGCACCAAAGTCAGCACACATGTGAATGTGATTAACTCGTCTGTTCACTGTGTTATTCATCTCCGTCCTTTAAAAAAAAAAAATCAATCTCCGTCCTTTAATGCGAGTATTGAGCTGATTATTCTGTCTGATATTTGCTACTTTTGCGTCTTCTTTGAGGAAGCTTGAATGTGCATGCGTTAACTACTCACATCAGCGAAAACGATAATTATTACGAAGGTTCACTTTTTTCAGCATCCTCCTGTCTGTCTCAGATGTGTTTCAGCAAGAGTTTTGCAGATGCTCAAAACATTCTGCGCATTAAAAACGTACCACACCTGAGTGTTTTTGGGATATGTAGGAAATGAGCACATCTCAGCCATGTTGCTCAGCCTGACTGTAAACAATAGAGACAACTTTACCTTTGGTCTGTTAGAACAACAGAAATATTTCTGTGATCCAGCCCCTGGACAGGGCTCAGCACAAACAGTGGCCACATGAGGCCATTTTCATGTTTCCATGTTCCTAACAAGCTTGAAAGCCATTATTTGCTATGACCACTTTTATTCTTCAGCACAGTCTGAGCTCTCTTATGTAAGCTTTTCTTGTCTTTTTTCAGTGCTGTGTCAAACTCTGACAGTACCTTTCTGAGTTTGTAATTCCACCAATTTTGACAAGGTCCCCAGCACCACTGATTGACATGCAGCTTGATACCATGATGCTGTTGTACCTCTCTCTTGACTTCCCCAGTTAATGATATTAACAATGATATGAAATAAAAAGGTGAAATTTGGATCAATCACTCCATAAGCCCTTTTCAGCCCAGTGCTTTTGTAATTTGGCATACATCAGGGGTTTTTTCCCGTTTCCCTTCCATTCAGTAATGGCTTCTGGACAACCACCCTTCCCCTGACACCGAAGTATGCCAAGTTTTCAGTTAATGGCTCTTTGGGAATCACCTTATTGGTGCATCAATACTATTTTATGAGTGTCAAACTGTGTTATCGTTGACACTTTTCATAGATTTATCTAAAGAAAGTGGATATTTTTTCCAACATAGTAACAAAGAGTTAAAAGATACAATTTAAAATTGGTTCTCTGCTAAGTTCTCTGTTCATTGCTTAAGTTAAGGAACCTTGTTTATTACTGAATGATTTGTAGGTCATTGGTGGTCTAAAAAGAAGCAAAAGCAAAAAAACACAACCCCCCCCCCCCCCCCACCCCCCGAAAGACCTTTAGAAAGCCTGCACAACTATTGCTTAAGACCACTTTAGAAATCTGAAGAAAATCTGGCTCCTTGGAAAAAAGCAAAAAGAAAGAAATGTGGGTTTGCTACATTCGGCTTTACTATAACTAAATCAAGCCTTATACGTGAAAGAATGACTTCTAGTCTCTTCCTCACAGGGAGGTATGCAGTTTACCGACTTGATAATGGTACATACCCAAAGCCAGGACACGTGTGTGTAGGTAGCACTGAAAAAACATACCCAGGCTTTCTGTCTTCACCCAGTCAAGCCAATCTTCCCTGGCAGAGATCTTCAATACGTCAGACAAAAAGCCTTAAATGACCCAGACACTTGAGATCCAATATGTCTATCTTTGTCACCACAATCGATTCTATCACTGAGCACAGTGTGTGTTCAAGAGGCATTTAAAATTTTCTTTCCTGCCTTTGTCTTCTTAAGGCTGTTGACGCCAAAACACGTAAATATCAAAAGGTTGATTGAAGAAGGGTGTTATGATCGGGCCATTTACCATATGGTGGATGACAAATGCATTACTTAACAAACCACTTCATGTGCACAGAGAATAAACTGCTTGTGTCCTACAATTTAGAACAGATTTGAGAACAAAAAGCCTCAGAGATGTCACGAAGACACAGAACATATCGTCAACATTATAAAAATAATAATAAAAAAACACCACACTTAAGTGATACCTCATGTTCATATTGTGCGTGAGCGCAAATGTGTCAGGGCGTGACTCCTGAAGATGTTTGAAACAGTTGTGAAACTGTGAGTGTGAAATAAAACTTGGTGGAAACCACAAAAACTTCAATTGTTATGGATTACGTCTGGAATTTAAACAGAACCATTTCCTTACTTTCTCCTGTCCTGATGCAGTGAGCCAGTAAACACAACAAACAGACAGAGCACGTGCAGAACAGTGTATACCTGAGATCTATTATAGCATCCAGGACATGTGTCCAGGCTGCTGTCATTAGAATACCATACATAATCAAACAGATGTGCATTAAGGTGCTTTACAATACAACACTTTCCCATCACATGTGCCGATGATATTTGAAATATGGGAAAATTGCATTGGATTATGTAATGGAAGGAAGAGGTGTTTTGATCCAGGTGTGTCATTGTCTGAGGGCTTTTGCTATTGTCCAAGCACGAGTTTCTAATTAAACTTTTAAAGAAAGTGCAAAGATGAATAAAGCGCTTTATAATTCATGTGCATGACCTCAGCTTGATTAAAATAAAATGGGGCTGTGACTCCATAATGGCTGCTAGTCCCAGGAATAGGTCTGTCTTCTTATTATGGTCCATGCCTGAGGGGCTGTGTCCATTTATCAGAGCGGCTATTAGGCCCAGATAAGACAGCTCTATTCAGAGGCTTGAGGGAAGCAAGGTCAGGAAGTTCCAGTGTTGTTAGTATACTTAGCCTATATAATATGTGGAATATGCAATGTGCAATGATATAACCTAATTTTTGTGTTTATAAGAAGCTTAATGTTGAATGTGATCCCATTATTATAACAAGAAAATTTCATACAGATAACAGTGGACTGCTGCACATCTTACTCAACTGGTCTGATGTTCTTCTGGAGTCTAAAAGGTGCATAACACATATTATTGCTGAATAAATGATGTATTCAAAATTAATTTGAAAATCAAGAATACCTGTTTATCAGAGTTAGTAATGTTATGGGCAGGGTCTGCCGTGCATCTCACCCTGTGGTACTCCCTCAGGACACTAAACAGATGAGAAAACAGAGTATTTGCTATTTAAGATACTGCACTGTTTATTGCTTATGAATCATATATAAAGAATTGATGGCACAAATCATCTGAACTCCTTTATTCCTTTTCTTCATGATGTAACCACTGATTTTATATAAAAGATGTGCAAACCCAATAACTTAACAATGCCCATTGGTTGTCAATGAGTGGCACTTTTAGCATTTTGGTCATCACCAGGTTAGTTTACAGGGGCCACAAATGACCATATTTGGACAAAGAGGGCTGTACAAATGTAGGTATCTGATAACTAATGCAGATGAACAGTTTAATTTAGTAACATTAAAAATTTACTCACCAAACTCCCTGCATGCTTAGCACCCCACAGTAGGCCATATTATTCATCTGATAACTCCAATAAAAATGCTCCAAATGCACTGACAGCACAAATAGGATGCAAAGATTGAGTTCAGTGACTGGAATAAGCAGTGGTGAGGCCTAGCAGACAGGCAACTGCTACAGTTTCTTGTCTCAGCATGCCATAGATTTTAGAGCATGTGCACCCCTAACCATAAGCATTACCAGCGTCCGTACAGTTGCGTTGTCACGTCTTTTTTGAAGGACGTTTATCCACAAAAGCCATTTTTGTACCAGGTTTTTTACTGCTGTGAACTTGTGCATTTTAACAATGGAAAATAAGCGAATTGACTCAATTCTGAATTCAGCCTCAAGTGGCCACTTGAGGAATTGCAACCTGTTGATCATTTCTTTTTTTCTTTTTCTTTTTTATCCCACTTGATTCTTTCTAACACATGACTCAGATGACCATCAGGTGGAATAAAGCAAATAAGTAAAGGAGATTTGTTCTTCAAGTATATGAATATGATATACCGGCCACTTTATTAGTTACAACTAGCTATCACTGGATTCGTCTCCTTTCATCTTCAGAAGTGACGTCGTTGTTTGTGCCATAGATTTAACAAAGTAAGTGGCCTGTATTTGTATAGCGCTTTACTAGTCCAACTGAGGACACCAAAGCGTTTTACACAACCAGTCATCCACCCATTCACACACCGGTGATGGCAAGCTACATTGTAGCCACAGCCACCCTGGGGCGTACTGACAGAGAGAAGGCTGCCGGACACTGGCGCCACCAGACCCTCTGACCACCCAGTCTTGCCCAAGGACACAACGACTGAGACTGTCCAAGCCGGGGCTCGAACCGGCAACCTTCTGATTACAAGGCGAACTCACAACTCTTGAGCCACGATCGCCCTGAAGTGCTGGAAACATTCCTCAATCTATTTTACTGAGCTCTGGTGACTGTGGAGCTGACCAGTTGGAGCTCAGTCAATAAGCATACATGAAGTGTTGATCTTTCTAAGTGTACTGTGGCTAATACTGCATGATGTGTGTAGTACTTTGAGGCATTTTAAACCTATAAAACATGTTTATAATTGGTGCTCTTTATAATTAGGTGGCCTTTTGGTTAAGCTTCACTTGTTTAACCCTGTCTTGAGATAATTCAATGCAAGAAAGAACAGTCTGTTTTGCTGTAATTATTTGTCCTGCTTTCAGTGTAAAATGGCAACAAAGAGGTTTATTGTGGCAGCAATAAAGGAAACGCTGCTGCGTCATAAACAGTTGCTGTTTCATGGCAGAATAAGGAGTAAAAAACAAAGCTACTGTTAAATTAACTGCATATAACATTTGCACTTTCTCTGGAAAGCCTGCAGGAGACTGCTGTAAACTTGAGCATTTTAACATTTGAAAATAAGTGAATTGACTCAATTCTGAAGTCAGCCTCAACAGAACCTTGGCAGCTTTTCAGCTTCATCAAATTATTTCAACATAATTCGTTCAACATTAGATTTTTGATTGATTTTAAAAAATAATGTCTAAAATCTTAAAACAGAATACTTGTGGAAATGGAAACAACCGCAGCTCAGGACTCATTGTGAACAAACTGTATTCTAACACTTTTTAGACCTTGTCAGTCGTAGCACATCTTCTACTGAACACCATCAATGTAATTAATAGACAGTCCCTGAAAAGAATTTGATGGGCTTTGAATAAATGAATGTTCAAACCTTACTTCTTACAAATGAGATGGAGAATTCATTATGAATCTGTGATACGCACTGATCGTCAGCTTCATCTATTACACCGTTTGATGACTGCCTCGAATGCCCCACTGAGTTAAAGCGAGCAAATATTGATACAGATCTTGGCAAGATATAAGAGAAAATATATGATCAATACAAAGACAGCATGAGGATGTCAATCCTCCCTCGACCGTTGTAGACTTTGCACGAATCAGAGCGGTGGGATGGCAATATAATAAGACATGAATTCCAGATGAGCTCTTTCACACCTGAAAGCCTTCTCGCCATTAAAGGAACTTATTTTTTTATTTTTTTCCCTACACAGAGTGATTTTTCTTTTTTTTCTCACGACAAAAGAATAATCGCTCTTGCTTTCTTTTATCGTCACTCACATATGAGATGTATCCACTCTTTGTGCATTTTATAGAGCCACTTCCAGAACAGTGAAGAAGAAATGGCACTACTACCTTTTTTGCAGACACTAAATCAAATTATGCACCAAAAAATGAACAACGGTGACACCAGACCACAAGTTTAGCTTTAAATGTTGTGCAATTGTGTATGTATGTAATTCGGTCCCAGGTCTGTCTTTCCTATCAAGATGTCTTCATACTGAGGCTTCTGTGTTCTACTGATAACAGATAATTTCCCCTCATCTTCATATATATCATGATTTACTTAGTGTAAGCTGCTGCAGTAAAAAGTGAGAGGTCTGTATCCTTGTCATTGTTTTTCAGGTGTGTTGTCGCTTCAGAAAGTGTTTTACCTGCACCTCATTTCTTCACTCTGCATCGAGGTTGAACTGAACTGCTGTCAAGGGGAGGCGCGTGCCCAAAAATGAAGCACCAGCGAAGCTAGATTGAAATAGCTGCTGCATATAAATGAACAGGATGTACTCTGTGGAGCAAGGGTTTGTGCATGGCTGACTGAGTGCTGCACAGCAAACATTGACTTACATTTAATGCTTGTGGGGACTGATGTTTTAAACAGAGTGTGGTGCACAGATTTTAGCTTCATTGACAAGATTTCTGCTCTTAAGTTTTCATTTACAAACTGTTTTTCAGCTCCCCAGTCTGAGCTCATTTAATCTCCTTATTAAGTGAGGGAGTCGATCATCACAGTCTGCAAGGTGGCTCTGAGACACCGCTCCCACTCACCCACTCAAAGCTTTTTCACACGGGTGTATTTGATAAGCACATTAACTGTGGTTCCCTGTCACTGTGCAAAAGTCCCGAGTCACCGTTCATTTCTTAATGTCTCTCTTGGTTCGTCGGGTTCAGTATCAGAGTAACTTTTGGCTGCTCCTTCAAATTTGATATTGAGCAAAAAAAAAAAATGCTGACTTTTAGCCAAGTTAAAGGCTTCTTAGAAAAATGCAAAATTTTGTGGTTTTACTTCTTGGCTGCTGTAGTCGTCATTTTGCATTCTCTTCTTTGTCTGTTTTTAAGCAAATAAATAAATATATACAGTGGGGCAAAAAAGTATTTAGTCAGCCACCGATTGTGCAAGTTCCCCCACCTAAAATGATGACAGAGGTCAGTAATTTGCACCAGAGGTACACTTCAACTGTGAGAGACAGAATGTGAAAAAAAAATCCATGAATCCACATGGTAGGATTTGTAAAGAATTTATTCGTAAATCAGGGTGGAAAATAAGTATTTGGTCAATAACAAAAATACAACTCAATACTTTGTAACATAACCTTTGTTGGCAATAACAGAGGTCAAAGGTTTACTATAGGTCTTTACCAGGTTTGCACACACAGTAGCTGGTATTTTGGCCCATTCCTCCATGCAGATCTTCTCGAGAGCAGTGATGTTTTGGGGCTGTCGCCGAGCAACACGGACTTTCAACTCGGACGATCTGATTTCCTCGTGTCAGCATTGTTCCCACATCATCATAATTAATGTTGTTCCAGGTTCAACATGGCAAGTGACCAATCACCTTCTTGTGACGTCATTCCTTTGCGACTTCGAAATACCCGCCTTCGAGTATTTCGAAATACAAGTGAAGAAGCGAGAAACCGCCGCCTGTCCGCCGAATTTGAAGTCAATTTAGGATACTTTCCTTTAATAAACGGTAAGCATTATACATATGTTCCTCACTTGGCTTGCTGTTTGTTTGCTAGTGATAGGCTACTTGACGACAGCATTAGCTAACCAGTGTTCTCTAGACCAGCGTTCCCCAACTTTTTGGGTGTTTCGTGGTCCGGGGGTTGGGTCAGGCAAAATTGCAGTAGCTTCCCTGATCATTTTACAAACATAAGTGAAGAGAATCTGGACTAAAAGGCCTAGACTTATGGTTGTGTGCTGAATCTATGAATCAAACTATCACCTGGAAACATAATTAACTGGTCCATAGCTGTGAAACTGGACATGAGTTCTTGATTCTATGGAGATTAACAGTAATCCAGAAATTTACAAATTTGTCCTGGTACATCGCGTAAATGTTGTCCCTGGGACATCGCGTAAATGTTGTCCCTGGGACATCGCGTAAATGTTGTCCCTGGGACATCGCGTAGATGTTGTCCCTGGGACATCGCGTAGATGTTGTCCCTGGGACATCGTGTGATAGCTTGTTAATAATGGAATGAAAATTATTGATTGTTATTAACTTGTGAAAAAGAAGTGTAACAAATCCACATGTTATGTTCTTACACCCTTACAGAAACTGTGACTCCTTCACAATGTCAGGTAAATGTCAACTCATGTTGAATAATCAACCAATCAAGCCTTTTATTATCACATGCAATGTTACACGTACAACTGCAATGAACATTTCACCCCCTTCTGACCATACATATATTGCTTAAACATCACATTGGGAAGATAGGTCGGAAACAGTTAGGAAGGTCAGAAAACAATTTAATTAATAGATGAGGGGAGAGGAGGAGAAAAAAGAACTACAACCAGACAAAGCTCCTAGAAGACTGAAATGGATGATGGTTGCAGCATGCAAAAAGAAAATGATATCTGTTGACTACAGCATATGCTTTCTCACAGATTACCTTGTGGGAGTAGCTGGACCAAACTCTATTGGTATTTCAAGTTTGAAATCCCTGTTTGACCAGACTAACATTTCAGATGAGGTACCTCTTGACATAAAAATCCTTTTATGTTGTCATAAAACTAATGTTAAATTCTGCTTTAAATACACTTTATTGTACAATTTACTTAATGAATCGTATTCCTTAGTTCTGTTTTTATTTATATGTATTTATTTATTTGTTTTATAAGGTAATAGATGGCCTAATCTATTTGCAGTGTGAGGTATGTTGAAAAGCTTTTTTGATCATAATGACATAGCATGTTTACGTTTTTTGTAATGTATTTGAAAACATAGGTGTATTTATGTTATTTTTATAGAATTTCCCTCACATTTATCCAATACCAAGCCAAATCACTGGAAAAATTTTGGATGGGTCCACAAGAGCACAAAGTGCATACTTTTTGAAGGTATGACTTGGACTGTGGTAACTATGTTCTTATCACAAAGGGTTTATAAATTGCCACTATAAACAAACAGCATTTTCCAAAATTGAAGCCTTGTCAGAAGAACCTGAAAAATACCTTTCTGAAACCTTTTCTGTGTAAAGACTTGCTCAAAAGCAATGCACACAGATTAAAACATTTCTGTCTTGGCCAACTGATAAAGAACACCAAAAATTGAGTGGTGCGTGTTGAGTCTGTGGTCTTGATTTGTTTTGTACACACTATAGAAATTAATTAATGTAAACAAAAAATGACACTTTCTATATGTTTGTGTATCTGCAGAATTAATTACAAGTCTCACCTGACAAGCTTTCGCAGTTTTGCAGTGTCATTCTTGACAGAAAAACATACTTGTCACATTCTTTTTATTTCCAGAAAAACATCTTTCAGATGTATGAGAAATTGATTGGAGCCTGTCTGGAAAACGGCAGCCACTGGACCTTGTTTGTAAGTTGCACAGATTTTGCACTCTCTCTTGTGCATGATACTTTTCAGTGTCCCTCATTAGGAAAGCTCAAGGCCCAAGCCTACCATATCCATCTTTTTACAAAACAGTTTTGTGATATACCCAAGAGGACCATAGTCTATATGAATTCATTTGGCGAGTCGGAGGTCAGAAAAAGTGCGGTGTTGAAAAACTGGAGGTAATTAATTAACATATTTAACATAACATATTTAATTTAATTGAAATCATTACAGAACGTGGTTATTGATTTCTCTATATGCTTTTTATTTGTAATAACTGCGATCTCTCAACTCATTTGCTTCAGCAAGAGGCTGCGCTGGAGAGTGGACCTTGTCACATGTGAGCCACCCACATCAACAGGATGGGAACTCATGTGGAGTGCATGTCATAATGGTACTGAAAACTATAGCTTTAACCTATATAAGTAATGTTTACATTTTTGCCTATTCAGTTTTTAAAGCCTTAGAGGCAGGATGGTAAAATCTCAATTTTTTTTGTAGATTGAACCATTTCAGCAGTAATGCTTTGCTTTGGTTGCTCTGTTTTTTTTGTGTGTTTTTTTCTCGGGGGGGTTAAAAACAAACAAACATTTCTTTGTTAATCTAATTCTTTTTGCTCTTTTTTTTTTTTTTTTCTTCGTCAATTATTAGTTTGCCCAATCTCTCATTGACGGTAAAACACAAGTGGAGGAGTACAACACTGAAGTCACAAAGCTCAGGTCCCGACTTTGCCACTACTTATTTTCCTCAATAGGTAAAGATAAAATTAGCCGCCTTCTTTTTCTCTAACATTGGAAAATGTAACTTGTACTTAAACAAATTATATTTTGCAGATCGAACTAGGAAGTGCAGTCAGTGCTGGTGTGTGATTGCAGCCAAAGACCGGGTACACTATGACATGTCCTTAGCCATATAGATTGTTTATATAATGGACTTTGTTCATTTGTTTTTTGTTTGTTTATTTCTTCTTCTTCTTCTTCTTCTTCTTCTTCTTCTTCTTCTTCTTCTTCTTCTTCTTCTTCTTCTTCTTCTTCTTCTTCTTCTTCTTCTTCTTCTTCTTCTTCTTCTTCTTCTTCTTCTTTTTTTTTTTTTTTTTTTAAATTCACAGGTGCAGTGCCAGAAATGTGGTGCCTACAAGCACATGCGTTGTTCAAAGTCTGGTTGTGGCATCTGTATCTTCTGTGAGAGTAAGTCACAATATAACTAAACAATGTCCAAAAATGTTTAAAGTGAAATTTTTTTTCGTAATTTTGCCTTTGCACACCAGGACTGTGTTATTAAAGTGGATGTTTCAAGATCCAGTTTTTACACAAAACTATTTTAGACATAACTGTGTCGTATTGTGGGGATTTCTCTTCACAATTAAATTGATATAGTGCTGTTTATATCATTCTTCTTTATGTAACAGCACAGTGCAGCACAGCAGAGGGAAAGGAGTTGTGCAGCATAGTAGGTGGCTATACAGGAGGAGCAATAGAAGTAGCCAGTGAAGAATGTCATCAGGGAAAGCATCAGGCAGCGAATGACAAAGGAAAAGTTCCTAAGGGAGAGAACATCTGCAGCAAATCGACAAGTAACAGTGAGATAGGAAGACTGACAGTCAGAGATGAAGGTACACAGACTGAAAGAGATGAAGGTACACAGACTGAAGACAACGAAAAAGAAGCAGAAGTATACGGCACAAGTCTGAGTACAGATAATGCTGCTGCTGATGATGTTGACAGGATCGATGCAGATACAGAATTCCAAACTGATTCAGAAGGAACTAGTACAGTTTACAGAGTGCATGGTCGCTTATCTGTACCAAAAAAGAAAACCTACACAATAACAGAAGACGAGATCAAGCGCAGAATCAACGCAGAGAACATGTCAGTTCATGTTTTCAGAGGTTTGATTGGGGTAGGTATACATTTCGTGATTTTGATGTCACCTGAAATAAATCCGGGTTACTCGTATCAATGAAGTGACAATGTGGCTGGAAATTGTGCATTTGCTGCAACATATACACAATTACACCATGTAAACAAAAGCATTTAACTTTGTGCGCGTGTGTGTGTCTCTCTCTGCTCTTTTGGTGTTTGCACTTTTTCTTTTTTAGGGCCGTAAAGCCAAACTGCCCGCAATGATTCTTGACAGGCCTAAGAAGGCCAAAACTAAAGTAACAGTGTTTAGTGTTCTGAGTGAAGAGGAGGCTGGGGAGCTAGCCCTCGGGTTTGCCGGAAGATTGGCCTGCGATGTCACAACAGACATGGTCTGTAAAGGCAGCGACCATTCAAGTGCTGATATGACAAAGTAAGTTAGTAAAACAGTATGAAAGTTGTATCTTTTTTTGGTATTATTTGTCATTTCCCCGTATTTGGGTTATTGGTGTAACATTGTTAATCTTACTTTCTAATAACAGACAGACTCTTCTCAAAATCCAACACAACCTTAAACATGAGCTGACTGATTCCTCAACCTTCAGTTTGCTGACACACACCTTTGGCCCCGCTGCACTGGATTCTGTCATTTCATTCCTGTGTGAAAAACTTGATCTTGTCTCTTAAATAATGAAACCTTTTGTGACTTTTGTTTGTTCTGTAAATCAGAATCTTGAAAATTGTTCACTGTTGTTCTAAGTTTGTGTTAACTATTTGGCAAAAATGATTGGTTCCTAATCCAAACAGCATAATGACTGTTCTAACACATATCTTAAAAATGCTACAAAGAAAGAAAATTATCACATATGTTTCAATATGAATGTAATTGTGTCACACTCGGTTTGTAGTAGCTTTCCTGTTTTATTTTGAGTTTTGGTATGTTTACACTGTTATTTTTGTTTCCCGTGTGTTCGTCTTCCCTTATTAGTTTTACTGTATTTAGTTAGTCTGATTTAATAACTTATAATTATTTACTTTCCAGTGTGTATATATGCTCCTCGTTTGGATTATTGTTTGAGTTCTGCCTGTCTTTTCTATTAAAGATTTGGACTTTTGGACTATTAGTGGACCTCGTAGGTTTTTATTCTGTGCAATTGGTAATTGACTGGGTTTAATTTAGTGGCCTGGAAAACAGGCCGGAGGGGTCTGGTCATTTTAACCCCCTAAGACCCGAAATCTTCCATGGCATGCATTTTTAATTTCTCTTTGATATTTGGGCCGATTGGAACCCGATGAATGTAAAAAGAAAGAATTACCAGGTTTTGTTTGTTTTTGTTTTGTTTTTTTTACCTAATTTTTGTTTCTGAGAAAAATGAGAGCCACATGAGGACATTCATTTGAAATTTCGATAGAACAGTTGCAGTATAATGTCCTCGTAACTGTATATCAGGCGCTTGTTGATCAAGATTTAGTATTTTGGTCTAAATAACCCAAAATGTGATGTCCACATGTGTGGACGCCAGGCTGGAGTAAAGTGTTAGAGCTATTTATACCTATGTAAACTTTTATACACTGGTTTTTACCTGTCTTGTTTCAGAAAGGTTTAAAAGGGTAATGTCCACAGTTTGTTTATTTATTTGTTTGAATTCCACATATTTTATTAAAGTAATTGAGCTTGAACACAGAAAAAACTGAATCAAATAATCATAAAATCAAATCACTTGCACTATACTGAAGTCTAATCTACTCTGAGCTAATGCCGGTTTCCAACACTAATGATCGGGTGAAGGAGAGAGATGAGGGTGTGCACGGCCACTGGTGCTCTTATCCCTGTTCTTTGTGATACAATCCAACAGGAAAGCAGTCAAACCCTTGGACATTAGCCAAGTTAACGTTCACAAATATATACCCACAGAGGAACTCTGAGCCCCAATGTCAGCATTAGCACAAACATGCCACTTCATACCAAATCTCAGTGTGAGGTCAGGTGTTAGTCTCATTCCATTATTCTGGCTATATTTTCTTACTCATTACTATTAAACTTATACTTAAGACTAACTATTAACAAAATCACACCCCAATAACTCTGTTATTACACTTTGTATTTAATCATAAAAAGGCTGGATGTTGAAACCTTTTACTTCTATTTTGTATGAGCCGGGGGTTCTCAACAGCTGATACTCTATGTCCAAAAAGTGACAGGTATCGTTTCATGGAGCAAAAAACTTAAGAGCGCATATTTTATAAATAATACCAACAATTACAAATGCAGACCTTTAATAGTAATAAGTAATCCTTTATTTATAATGCATAGCAATATAAAAATAGTAACATATGAAAATATTACAATGGGCACAGATGAATTTGTATCAAAAACAGCAACCAAGCCAAAGTAATGAATAACACACATAAATAACAACTGCTTGAGAGAGCAAACAATTTCTTTTCATCTGTTCCTTGGCAGAAAGTTAAGACAGCTATTCAGCTTTAGGTTTCAATAAACAGAAGTAATGGATGCAGTCCCTTTGAAATGTCACACAAAAGTCTACTTGTGCATATACTTAGCTTTAACTCTTCTCTTTTTTGTTTTGTATTCCAAAAGGTTTTCATTTTCTCCAGAGGATGTCTCTCTTTCAGTGGTTATCGACTGTTCACATTCATTTTCACAGACTGCTGGAATGTCGATGCTGGCCGAACGTTTCTTGCTAGAATACAATGGCCTAATTTTGCGTGCATTATCTGTCGTCTTTATTTCGTACTGGCATATACTTTTGCCTACTTGTTTTGTTTTTAAGACATTTGTATGCAGTTCATCTATCATTGCAGTAATGCCCTCTGGAATGAATGCCCACTGTTTAACTGTGTCTAAAACAGCATTTAGTTTTCCAACCGCATCTTCTGTGCATTTTTTGTCTGTGCTTTCAACTACAGGAGTGTCATTCAAAGTTGATAGAGGACTTTTCAGAGAGTTTGTCATTTGTTTAAAATGGCTACAAGCCACCTTCAGGCAAGCACATGTGTTATAGTGAGAGAACGTACAACAAGTGCACTGAAGTGTTTCAGCCGATGCAAAAAAACACAGATTTCCAAACAAACTTGGCATTTTTATCACTTTCAAGTCCTCACAGTGTACAAAGTAATGCCTTTCTTTCACTGCAATTCTTGCCAAGGTAGAAATGTCTGTTTCCATGTTTGGATAGATGTCATTGTCAACCTCTGCTAATTTTGCAAGTAACACTAGATGCTTGCAAAGAAGTCCTCGTAAGCCATATGTACAGTTGCAGTAGGACTCAACAGGGCAGACATCATACACTATGTCTTCTCTTGACTCAGATGGGACTTGATATGCATTAACTCCATGGCTGTTCTTGACTGTAATTTTAAGAGCCCAACCACTTTCCATCAGTCTTGAAGCAGAGTCTGAAACTTGAGACAAGGTGTCAGCAAACCTGTTTTTCATGCGGCCCACATCTTGCAGGGTTTTTATGACTGAGAAGTAGTCGTCGGCCTTCCCTAGGAGCACTTCAATCAGATCATCCAGACGCCTATTCTTGTAGCCAGATAAAAACTGGTATTTCAGGCGGTGGAAAAATCTGAACAAAAGTTATTTGAAATGATTAGTAACTGTAATTGAAGGAATTTAAAGTTTTAATCAAGACTGTATTATTTTTAAAAAAAAATTGGAATACCTATTGCACACGTCTTTTATAAAGGAATGCTCTGTGCCGGTTTAGCTGATTTAGGCAAATCCACCTACTCTGTTTTTTGTTGTGATAACATAAAAAACGCTGCTAGAATTTAAAGGATTTGCCTAAAACCTGTTCTGGCAATGACATGAAGAACCTACTCAGTTTAGCCTCTTGGACTAAAGCATAATATCTTTTTTTCAGCAATACAATCGAATGAGGTCAAAATAATAAATCATACCTTTCAATCACATTGTTTGTTTCAGAACGAGCGTGACTGAACCGACGGCCGTAGTCACACCACATGTGGCCAATGCCTTCCCAGTGCTTCTGAAAATACTGGCACACCAAAGGGTATTGCTTAAATGTCTGGCAGAACTCTGCTGATGTGGCTTTAAAGTCGTCCTCCTAAGAGAATTGGATGCAACAGAATATATTTCAATCCATTTAACAGACCTATTGAAATCTTTAATATTATGTATTGAAGCCCTTTTCCTTTTATTGAATAACATTAAGAATTTTAAGTTATTAATAATATGTCGTGTTTTTGTATTAAGAAGCAATTATTTCTTCCCTTACAATGGCTAAGAAGGAACACTAAACCTATAAGCATATTTGGTTTCAGCATCTGTCTGTGAAAGAATCCCACTCACAAGTTCTACTGCACAGTGGGTGACACAATGATGGTCTGCACAGCTTAAGTACTTGTTTTGATAAGCAAGATAAGAAGCCAGTTTTAGAAATTGTTTCAAAAATCTATTTTGTATATCTCTGTAACTTCTTTTAGCAACTGAAAGTTATTATGCTCATAGTGTAATCAAGAAATCAAAATGTGAAATAGACAAATTACACTTACAGATGTGCAAGCTTTCAGCTTACAAAAGAAAGAAATGATTTCATTTCTCTTTTGGGTGTTAGAAAGCCCATGGACCCCGGACTCTGATTTTGAAAGCCATCGATTAACAGCCTGTGAATGTAAGAGAAAAAAAGTTAATCTGGAGAGAGAGACAGAGGAGCAGCTGTACAAAAAGCATAAAAGAAAGCTGACGTCCAAAAATAACTTTGTCACTCACTGGACAAGAGGACCTGTGCATTACAGAAATCAACCAGGCAAACATATTTTTAAATGTCAAAAAGAGCTTTGAGAAGCAGCCACCAGAAGATGAGTGCACTGTGGTCTTAAATGGATGGACAAAGTCACTCAACATTTTATCCCTTTATATTCATTAACCTGAGTAGGTGAATATCACAATGAGGCAAATCATAACAACAGGACCCTGTTGTAAAAATGTGTTTCAGGTGCATCTTAGACAACGTGAAAAGAAAACAATGTGGTTTACCTGCAAGACGTGGTACCAGCATAGAAGGATAGCTGACTCTGGAAAAACCTTCTGCAAAGCATTTATTTCCGCAAAGTCTTTGTCAACCATAAATGCTCTACAGAAAAAAAGAAAACACTAAATGAGATTAAACAGTATGAAAATGTTTTTGCTATCTCAAAGCACCACTTCAATGCCAAATTAAACATTTCAACTCACAAGTAGATATATAAAATACTGCATACAGCCTATAGGAATAACTTTAACAACTGGAAAGTTTTTTGCAGCCCATGCTGCAGCTATAGCATTACATTCTGGCATGTTATAACTTTTTTGAAAAGGAATTATTTCAAAATTAATAGCTGTCAATGTATTTTTAACCTCAGGGAAGTTGGGAAATGCTCACAAACTATTCCAAGAACAGTTTCCAGGGTTTTCTGACTTTCGTTGCTGACAATAGCATAGGCCACAGGGACTCCATGCCCATGATCATCTCTTACAACAAGTGTGAATAAGGGAAATGAATACTGGTTAACGCAGTGCGTGGTGTCAACAAATACTAACTGTTTTGCACAGTTCTCCATGTTTGATTTCATTACAGGTGTCTGCAAAACAATCATTAGTTCTTGGTCAGATGTGTATGGTTGATAGAAGAGAACATGTTCTTGATGTTTTCCATTAAGTAAGGTATGTACACTTTGACTGTCTCCACAGTTAAAGTGCTTCTTCCTCATCATGCAGGTTCTAACACTGTCAATGTCACGTGGTGTGACAAAATGCTCTCTGTTGTGAAGATCTCTGTGTCCATGTTCTTTGGCCCATTTACGACATTCGGTTAGTATGATGGCTGGCTTAGTTCCAAGGGAAAGCAGTTCCTCAATCTTCCTCCTCAAATCACTGGAAATATTGTTGAAATGTGCGTCTTTTGGGTCCGAAGGATCATGCCCATCATGCTTATCATATGTACGCTGCACGATGACTGTGTGGTCTTTCCAACATTTGAGTACTTTAAATGAAACATAGGCCTCACAGCCCACTGCTCTGTAGCTGTTTCGACTTTTTCCCCAGCTCTGATGCAGTTGAATTTGTAATAGTCTCTTTTCCTGTCTTTACCTGAGGCAACATTTAAACATTTATAATGTCCATGAAGGGTTAATGAGTTCAATTTTTCTAACACAACACTGAATGGGTCCTCCTGGCATTGTGACACATGCACACAAAGTTGTGTGTCTTTTCCAGTTCTTTTTTTTTCGTCATTCAGAACACTTCTTCTAATTATATCGTCCATTTCTGGTGGAAAAATAACGAAGGTTTAATTAGTCAATATTCATTAATTCATTTTAACTTGTTTTAGTTTTTTTTGCAATACAATGTAAATATTAAATATAATATTAAAAAAAAAAAAAAAAAAAAAAAAAAAAAAAAAAATATATATATATATATATATATATATATATATATATATATATATATATATATATATATATATATAACAAACAGGGGCTAAAAGAAGCTAAACTTTCATATGGTATGTCTCTGGCAACTTTAACATGATGTCCCGGGGACAACATTTACGCGATGTCCCGGGGACAACATTTACGCGATGTCCCGGGGACAACATTTACGCGATGTCCCGGGGACAACATTTACGCGATGTACCAGGACAAATTTGTAAATTTCTGGATTACTGTTAATCTCCATAGAATCAAGAACTCATGTCCAGTTTCACAGCTATGGACCAGTTAATTATGTTTCCAGGTGATAGTTTGATTCATAGATTCAGCACACAACCATAAGTCACACCCAAAAAGTTGGGGAACGCTGGTCTAGAGAACACTGGTTAGCTAATGCTGTCGTCAAGTAGCCTATCACTAGCAAACAAACAGCAAGCCAAGTGAGGAACATATGTATAATGCTTACCGTAACACTGGTTAGCTAATGCTGTCGTCAAGTAGCCTATCACTAGCAAACAAACAGCAAGCCAAGTGAGGAACATATGTATAATGCTTACCGTTTATTAAAGGAAAGTATCCTAAATTGACTTCAAATTCGGCGGACAGGCGAATTGACTTCAAATTCGGCGGACAGGCGGCGGTTTCTCGCTTCTTCACTTGTACTTCGAAATACTCGAAGGCGGGTATTTCGAAGTCGCAAAGGAATGACGTCACAAGAAGGTGATTGGTCACTTGCCATGTTGAACCTGGAACAACATTAATTATGATGATGTGGGAACAATGCTGACACGAGGAAATCAGATCGTCCTTTCAACTCCGCCACAGATTTTCTATGGGGTTGAGGTCTGGAGACTGGCTAGGCCACTCCAGGACTTTCAAATGCTTCTTACGGAGCCACTCCTTTGTTGCCCAGGCGGTGTGTTTTGGATCATTGTCATGTTGGAAGACCCAGCCTCGTTTCATCTTCAAAGTTCTCACTGATGGAAAGAGGTTTTGGCTGAAAATCTCACGATACATGGCCCCATTCATTCTGTCCTTAACACGGATCAGTCGTCCTGTCCCCTTGGCAGAAAAACAGCCTCATAGCATGATGTTTCCACCCCCATGCTTCACAGTAGGTATGGTGTTCTTGGGATGCAACTCAGTATTCTTCCTCCTCCAAACACGACGAGTTGAGTTTATACCAAAAAGTTCTACTTTGGTTTCATCTGACCACATGACATTCTCCCAATCCTCTGCTGTATCATCCATGTGCTCTCTGGCAAACTTCAGACGGGCCTGGACATGCACTGGCTTCAGCAGCGGAACACGTCTGGCACTGCGGGATTTGATTCCCTGCCGTTGTAGTGTGTTACTGATGGTGACCTTTGTTACTTTGGTCCCAGCTCTCTGCAGGTCATTCACCAGGTCCCCCCGTGTGGTTCTGGGATCTTTGCTCACCGTTCTCATCATCATTTTGACCCCACGGGATGAGATCTTGCGTGGAGCCCCAGATCGAGGGAGATTATCAGTGGTCTTGTATGTCTTCCATTTTCTGATGATTGCTCCCACAGTTGATTTTTTCACACCAAGCTGCTTGCCTATTGTAGATTCACTCTTCCCAGTCTGGTGCAGGTCTACAATACTTTTCCTGGTGTCCTTCGAAAGCTCTTTGGTCTTGGCCATGGCGGAGTTTGGAGTCTGACTGTTTGAGGCTGTGGACAGGTGTCTTTTATACAGAGTTCAAACAGGTGCCATTCATACAGGTAACGAGTGGGGGACAGAAAAGCTTCTTACAGAAGACGTTACAGGTCTGTGAGAGCCAGAGATTTTCCTTGTTTGAGGTGACCAAATACTTATTTTCCACCCTGATTTACGAATAAATTCTTTACAAATCCTACCATGTGGATTCATGGATTTTTTTTTTCACATTCTGTCTCTCACAGTTGAAGTGTACCTCTGGTGCAAATTACTGACCTCTGTCATCATTTTAAGTGGGAGAACTTGCACAATCGGTGGCTGACTAAATACTTTTTTGCCCCACTGTATATCCAGCCCTGATATATTTTAGTTTAGTTTTTAAGCAGAGATGATAGCGCACTGATCACTTTATTACAGAAACAGCTTCGTGCGCACTGCCTTTATATCCAGCCACACACACAAACCAAACCGCTGCACACTGTTGTAGACCGTCCTGTTTAACAGAAACTGTAGCAAAACCTTTATTGTCAATCACTCACAGTATTAGACTCCCCACAGCTGACCTCCCGTCCATCTCACAGCTTGATTTTATGACTGCTTTGTTGTTTTTATATTTGTCTGTGTTTTTTCCCCCGTACTCCAGTCAACTCTATTGTGTGGCTGGTTGACTTAATCTTTGCTGTGCTTTTACTGTTCTTAATACGTCCATAGGTGTAGTTTGTGCTGTTGTGTGATTTTGTTTTGGGGTTTTTTGCACTTTCTGAACTCTTTTGAGAGTAAATTTGACCCTTTCACAGCAGCTCATAAATCACACAGAATGGCAACATATCTTCTGCAGGGATTATTCTGCTTACTAATGCATTTGGTACTTACTGTGACAGGGAATACATCTGCAGATGTTTATGGTTTGCATGTATAAAACCCCATTCCCTCATTTGGAAATTCTCTTTCTGCCTGAATGTAAACAACATAGTGCACATTTATGCAGGGCAAAACCTAACTGAGTTCAGAGTGCCGTGGGGCGTCATTTTACATGCACGCCAAACTCTGGCTGCTGGAAATAATGGAACTCCATTTGCATGTTGACCTAAGCTGTGGCTACAGCTGCTGTGTAAACATTTTTTATTCAAAAACTAGAAAAACACTTTCTAGTTCCCTGATAAACAGAAATACTAAACACTCTGTGGTACACCTTGATGTTTTAATTACTAACAGAGCCCAGGAGGGGACTGAGAAGAGATGTGGAAAATGGAGATATGTGTGGGAAAAAATACTCAGAGAGGGAAGAGCGAGGCAAAAGGTTAGCCTTTCAGAAGTATAACTAACTAACTGATACACTGGTGATGGACACTATACTACTGCAGGATGGTTGATATCTAATTTAGATTGACATAATGTCTTGTTTTTCATCTTTGCTAAAAAAAGAGGAAGGAATTTTTGTGTTCAGATACCTTCCAAGGATTGTGTGACTCTGGACAAAACTTGAAGTACACTTGGACAGGTGTAGCGTCCTCCCCGATTCTGTACTACCCTTTAAATGGCAAGCTGAGCTGTGCGTAGGCCCGTACAGACAGATGTAATTGTCAGAGTCAATACCTCCTCACGTATCCACACCAAGCTGCAAACTATTGAGAGAGACAGAGCAGCTGGACGAGGCAACGGGGAGCATATAGATTTCCTCTTTCTGCTGAGCAGGAGGAAATCTATCCGATTGTTAAGTGATGACGCGACGAATCCTACTTCCGGGCCTAAAGTAGTCTGCGTTTAATATGGCTTTTGTGTTGTTAACATGTTTAATGTTTTGTATTTTCTTCTATTTAATCTCAAAAAGCTCCTAAAACAGTCAGTGATCACTGTTGACCACCCTCGGCTTTTATTACCGCTAATCATTTATTTAAGCTCAGTTTTTAAAACCTTAGGATGTAACTACAGCCCAGCCCATGCAGCAGTATATGAATGACTAACCTCGTATTGTGGATGGATTATCTCAGTTGTTCTCCTGGCTGAAGTTTGGTCCTTTTACAGCATCCTGCCATGCGATTACATTTGTTCCTGACCACTGAGAACACTCACGTTAACTTTTATCGAGCGGAAAAAAAGTTAGCTTGTGTATATTATGCTAACATAGCTGTGTCGCTAGCGGTCACGTAGCACATCATTATATACCAGCTAGCCAAACTTCAGTAACCCTACAAACGTCACTGCTGTTTAGTTTCCTGTCTTCATTTATGCTGGAAGTGATAACAGAGCTGTACGTTTTAATTTGTTTCCAAAACCCCGCAGTCAGGACATGCTATATTGTATTTAGATAGAAGCTAGCAAGCTAACTCCCTGCTAACTTCTATCTCCGTTAAATGTCATAAATTACGTTTTTATGGATGCCTGGATGTTAAACTCAATTGTTACACCTGGTAGAGCAGAACGCGTTTTCATTTTATTAAAGATGAAAGACTTTAGACAGTTTTTCAACTCTCAGTAATGCCATAGTGATCGTTTGATATATGGACCTGCAGCGGAGTTTAGGTCCAGACACGGCTAGTGACGTCAGACTGAACAACCGGATACGATCTTCCTCCTATCAAAGGCGATATTCAGGTACAGTTCAGGGTGTCACTTTGTTTGCAGAACAGCAGACTGAAATGCTCGCTACTAAAGAGTAGTCGCTGTGGTTGTTTGTTTGAGTGAGTCTTAACCAGCCCAAGATTTATGGATTTTAAGAACTGCTTTTTGCTTTTCTGACATCTTTTTTCCTTCAGTGCTGAGAAAAGGGCCAGTCCAGTTGTTTCTTTTTAACGATGACATTTAGCTTGCAATAGCTACTTTTTTCCATTATTACACTCGTCTCTTCTGCGTTTCTCTGTCTACATTTACTGCAAATCATCCCTGTCTCCTGTTTAGTGTCTTTTTGTCTTGTTTTGGTTTTTATTTGTTCTTCTTACTTTCACCGGTTTCATGCCTCTCCTCTGTCTCATCACTAATCAGTCCATATTTTTAACTTGTATATTCTTCTTTAGTGGATCATTATTATATAACGTGTTCTCAATGCATTCGTTAGATTATTTATTTATTTATTTGTGACTGACTCTTTATGTTTTGGACTTGTGTTACATCTGGCTCAAGGGCTTCCTTTCATCTTACCTCACATATCTCATCCATTGAGTTAGGTGCCTTTTTTCTGCTTAAATGACTCTTAGGTTACAGTTAAGTATGTTAAAAAGAAGCAAATAAAAGCACTTCTCTGAAAATGGTTATGTACAAGGAAAAAGCAGCCAATGCCCAATGGAAAACTTTGAAAGATCCTCAGAAAGCCTGAAGAAATATTACTCAAAACTGCTTTAAAAAAATCAGAAGAGAGTCTGACTCCTTAAAAACAAAATATAAAGAAATGGCTGGTGGCTCAAGATTTTTGAACAGTAATATATCTCCAAAATAGAACTGAGGTTTAAGCAGAATAATGTGCACAGCTGTAGAGAGACCCCCGCTGCTTGCGAAAAAGCTAGCGAGATTAGTTTATTGATTCGGGCAAAGCAGCGAGGGAAAACAATAGCTGGTTTCTTTTCCAACTTTAGCTGCAATTATGGTTCTGAATTACTAATTGGACTCTGAAGAGGCCATTTACATGGAAATGCTGTCTGTGGCTTTTCTGTGAACTTGCCCCTTACCTGTGTTTTTAGATTTCCTGTCTTGCTTGTTTAAACTGACAATAGGTTCCCAATGTTGACCAGATCACAGTGAAGCTCTTGTGATTCAGACCTTCCTGTGAGTGTCTAAATTACAGTCCGTGCAACCAGGTTACAAGAATTGAGTACCAACATTAAAGTTAACGCTATTGTCCGTGCGGTAATAATGCAATTTGTCAGTCTGGGCACCAAAAGGAATAACCCAGCAAACATGCCCCTCTCTGGGGCAACTGTAGGCAGACACACACAGTCCCTAGCACCAGTGTAAAATGTAGGGCACATCTGGACCATTCCCAGTGTGACACAGAGGAGCCCATTGTGGTCCTGGACTGTACGATCATTATGTGTCTTTATTATAAATTATCATAAATAAAACAAATGAGCCCACAGTAAGTAGGTGTGCTTAAATTGTGAAGGTCTGTAAGCACATCCACACTTCTTGGCCCTGTGTTGGTGTGTCCACAGAGCACTGATGGCAGTTTTGCCCTTTGAGGCTTCTTTATGGGTTTTCAATAGGCAAACCTGCTATGGGTTTACTCAGAAGGGCAAAACTGGGCAAAAGGGGTGACATAGCCTACATAGGGCTCCCACCTGTGGGCAATCCATAGAGGGCTTGCCCTTAAGAAAACGGTAATGGTTGTCTAAAACTGTTGTGGTGCCTTTCAGATTTCAGTGGGAAAGCCTGCTGTGGATTGCCTACAGAAAACACTCATGGGGGCCCCAAGTGGTAAAACTACTGTGGGGCCTGCATGTGTCAAACCAAAGGGGACCCCATGCAGGTCTTCTGTGGGTAAGCCCACTGAAAAGTGGATTTACTGGGGCCCCAAAGGGCAAAACTGCCATGGACTCTTTATGAGAGCACCCACTCAGCTTCCACATGGGATGACTGTGGGTTTGCTCTGCCCACACAACTACTCTCTGTGCTCCCACGTGAGAATGTTTGCTGGGAAGCAACAATATAAGAAACTAACCACCAATCATGCAAATAAATCCCAGCATTTGATGTGTGGCTGCAACACAACAACAGGAGAAAAAAACTGCAGAACGGACTTCACTAGGGAGTCATTCTTAACAGCAGCTGTTTGTGGGGTCAGTGCTGCTCTTATCTAATATTTGTGTCACTGACGATGTAACTGTGGTCCATCCAGTCTACTTTAAAGCAACACCTAAAGCTTTTTCCACTTTCAGTCTAAGGCTAATCCACCTTTTGCACTGTTCCTTTGTACATGACAATAATCACTGTATTTTTTACATCTTCCATATTTTAATCAGTCTTTCAAAACTTTGTATTAACAGAACTGTAAGGGTAATCTTCTACAACAATGCCTCTTTTTAGTCCTCAGACCCAGCTATCAGCACGCACATCCTTAGACAGGAAATATATACAGAAGCAGTCCAGCTGTTCTACACTGAAAGAATCCTATCTCACTTTGCTTATTACTAAGGAAGTGTTCCCACTGCATGCGTTTTCCTTTCAGTGGATGTCAGCAACTCTATCATGCATTGTTTCAGAGACTCGCTGTGCCACATTCGGGACACATACAAATGACTCATCTTTGACACAGAAGACTTTTTCTTTAGCTTTGTTGTTCCTGCTGGTAAAATCATTTATTGTTGTCACGATCTGTGAATAAAGAGCTTTCCACGGGAGCCTTCTGTTTAGCTTTGTAAATACAAAATTGTTTTTGATGTGATTTTTCTGGCTTGCAGCAACATTTTTGTAGGTCATGAATTTTAAAACAGCACAGTTCCCCCTCCAAACAAAAAACAACTAAAAAACAGTGGTTACTGTGCCAGAATATCACACCAACTTAAAACTGATGGAGAATTTGTTTATTACTAGAGACAACTGCTGTCTTGCAAGGAGTAGAAAAACAGTACATAAAACCGATGCCTGCGTTCAGCCACGTGAACTCAGGCATGGAGTAATAATAATTATTTAAAAAAAAAAAAGTGGTTGTGTTGTAATGTATTGAGAGCTGACTTGTTGTATAGTCTGATGGCACTAACAAGCATTCCTAATGCTGAGAAGGCTGTGCCGCCGCACACTGTGTACAATATAATGATGTTCCCGTACAAGCAGACTGCTCAACTACATCTACATCGGATACAGCTTCTCTCCACAGAGGCTTACATTTCAAAAGACTGAAGTCCACATAAAGCATTTTGGAGGCATAACTTACTTGACCGTCATCCAAGAGACCAGGTTTTGATTGCATTTTTTTTTAACTTACTTTACACATGCTTTTTTCATAGCTTTGTTGTCTAAACCTTACCAGTTAACAATAATACAAAATCAAAACACTGGGCCACTCATTGCAAAAATCTACTTATTTTAAAATATATCTATTTCAAATATTTTGCCTTATAATCAGTTCAAAACTATCTTTTGTAGGCCGAATTTGTACAAAAAGAGATACAAGAGACACTGAAGTCAAAGAATCCTGAACTGAAATTTCCAAAACAAATTCCACAACAAAACCATGTTGGTAGAATTACAAGTTCCTGAGAGGAAAAAGCTTTAAGGTCTTAAGGCAAATCCAGAGAAGACTTTATGCAATTTGTAGCAGACTTGGCCTGGTGATCCTATGATGGAGTTATGTTCCTGAGACCATTAAGTTTATTTGATAATGCATCAAAAGAAAAACCTGTACAAAACCAAGGTTGAATCCCTTCAATATGACTGCAGAGTGATGAGACTTGCTTATTGAGGTTTCTGTGACATCATCCATACATTGCTCAAGAATTGTCCACCACCAGTCATGAGGGGAAAATGCATATTCTGAATGCTTTACTGCTAAGCGGTTTCTGGAGTTCACAAGCAGCAAGGTGAAATTAAGTGCAGTATTATTTTAGGGTGTTGAGGTGACTGTTGTTGTGATTTGGTGCTATCACAACAACAGTCGCTGTGTATATATAAACAAACGACCTAAATTGAATTATTGCACCAAGAACCTCCTTGTGATTGCTTTGGTTTCTAGCAGATTGGCACAGCTCAGGTAACAATGTTACCTCTTGATCTGAAGTATCATTAAAGTTGAGAAAAAATGAATGCTGGATCAACATTTAAATACCTGATGAAATGATTAAACCTGACACTGTCATGTCCTGGTGATGACTGCCAATAAGGATTTTTTACTCCTAAATATTCATACTCCTTGAACTTCATCACATTTTGCTCCATTACAACCATGATCTTAAATATATTTCATTGTAATTTTTATGTTATAGGCCATCAAAAAGTTGGGCATAATTGTTGAGCAGAAGGAAAATAATAAGCATTTTTGAAGATTTTTCACAAATAAAAATCTGAGAAATGTGCTGTACATTTCTATTCAGCACTCCTGAGTCTACATATTGTTGAATCACCTTTCACTTCAGCTTTTGCACATTCTTCTTTGCCAAATCGCTTCATTTCAGTCAGTTAGAATAGAATAGAATAGCCTTTATTGTCATTGTACAGAGTACAACGAAATTGGAGTGCCATTCCCTTGGTGCAAGTTTCAATAATAAATATAAATGTAAAATATAAAAAGTACAAAAAAAAACAATCGTAAGTACTCAAACAATAGTATGTACAATATATACAGGATAGCAGCATTAATATAATGACAGTATGAATAGCAGCATAATATAATGACAGTGACGGTATGGAATAGGTTCAATTGTTTTTGTGCTTATTTACTACGGTGATAGCTCTGGGAAAGAAGCTATCCCTGAATCTGTTTGTCCTGGTTTTATGTGACCTGTACCGTCGGCCTGACGGTAATAGTTCAAACAGTTGGTTGCTGGGGTGAGAGTGGTCCTTGATGATATTGCCAGCTCTGCTGAGGTACCGAGAGTTTGCAGTGACCTCCAGGCTGGGCAGAGAGCAGCCAGTGATCTTCTGGGCTGTGTTGATGACCCTCTGCAGTACTTTCCTGTCTGCAGCTGAGCACCCTGCATACCATGTTGTTATGCCGTACGTTAGGATGCTCTCTATGGTGGCTCTGTAAAATGTCACCAGCAGCCTCTCCTCCAGGTTGTTCCTCCTGAGCACTCTCAGAAAGTGGAGACGCTGCTGGGCAGTTTGAACTGAGTGTCTGTGAACAGCAATCTTCAAGTGTTGCCAGAGATTCCCAATAGGATTTAGGTCTTGACTTTGTCTGGGGCACGCTAACACGAATGATGCTGCCATCACCATTTTTTACGGTGGGGATGATGTGTTGAGGCTGACGCCCCCACCCCCACCCACCCGATCCCACCTGCCAGATATGAAAACGTCCTGCATTTATAGTCTACATTACTGTACCCTAGAAATTTCATCTGTCAATACACAAAGTAAGAATTCACTTACTGTTTTATTATATCTGAATTGTGCAAAATGTATTTTATGCATATTGTCAAACACTACATTCAGTGATGCATACTGTAGACTTATAACTGTCACTATCAGATGCTTCTTAAATTTAATTTACTGAAATTAGCTTTCTAATATAACTGAGAATTTAAGTGATGGAAGGATTATATTAGCTGGGATGATTTAGGGAAAGAGAGACAAATATTAGGGAAAACCCCCAAATCTGAGCAGAACATGCTCCTTGCATATTTTTTTTATATGCATAAGCAAATGGCACTTTAGTGGCACTCTGAGAATTCTCCTTTACATACAGGCTGTTCACAGCTCTGATCCAGACCAGGTGGAGGCAAGTCGTGGTACCAAGTAGGAGTGAATTCATCAAATGTGATTTTAAAATAGTAATGATTTGATAAATTAAATAAGTCAAGTGGCTTTTCTGTCATTCCAACCATGATTTATTTATTTTATTTAGGACAGTGCATGTTAATGAACATAAATGTAAAAAAAATTACATGAATGTAAACATACCAGATTATAGCCAAGGGCTAATTTCCATCTGTTGTCCTTAAGCATAAAAAATAGACATAATAATTCATAAAAATTCATCATTCATTCATAATAAAAACGCCATCACCAAACTTACACATACACACCATTCTGTTCCCAAATAAAACATTAAAACTATACAACTCATACATGATCACATACTTGATTTGTCCATAACCAGTTTTTAACCTTTGCCTTAAACAAATTGAGTGTAGAGCATTCTCTAATGGGTTGAGGAAGACTGTTCCACAGATGGCCTCCCTTGACAGAGAGGACGTTCTGCCCAAATGCTGTCCGTCTGTGGGGACAAGTCTCCTCGCATTGAAGCTCGAGTGGTCCTGTCTGAGCTTTCTTTATGCCTAATGAACTGCTTTAGTGGTGGTGGAGCAAGGGTGTAAGACTTTATATATTAAACACACTCTTTTAAGTTTCACTAAGTTATTGAAGTTCAGTAATTTATGTTTTTTTAACACATGACAGTGGTGGTGGGAAGTCGGTTTTTTGTCAAGTAGTTTTAAACTTCTTTTATAAACGTTTTCAATAGTTTTAAGTGTTGTTGGACAAGCAAGTAACCAGGACGTCAAACAATAGTCCATATGTGCAGTGGTACAGAACACAGTGAAACAAGACAACGTTCCTCCAAGACCCTGGTGCTACATATGACATATAACAGACAATAAACACAGGACTACATAAAGTGCAAGTGTGCCAAAACTGCAAAAAACCAAAACAAAGACAGTGCAAGACCAGACAGAACAGAACGATAAAGACACAACAGTGCAATAGAAATGTGCAAAAGACTGTGTATTGTGCAAAAAACACACAATAACATGTTTTTCCTTCTAACTGATGTCAAGGTTTTTGTTGTTATTTACAGGCCAGATAGAACCTAATATTTAATGATAAAGTTCTAAGGTTATAATTTGATACATTTTAATCAACATGACTGGAACATTTCTTCTGGCCGTAGATAAAGAAGTACATGTCCTGCTGATCTTTAGTAGTGATGTCGGTGCTGTGTCATTATTAACCGTCAGCTGAAATACCACTGGATCACTGTTTATCTTTGGTCATGAATTCAACATTACTTCAATATTAACTGCAAATGCAAGCAAAAGGGATTAAGAATTTTGGTTGGGGTTTAATGTTATTCTGGTAAATTTAGTCTAACAGTACAATCTAGATTGAATATAAGTTTGCAAACTATCAGTATTGTACCAATTTTACCTGTATACTCACTTTTACCTTGAGACCATTCACCATTAGGCTGGGGAATACAGACTTTTCCTTTGGGCCTGTATTCGTTGCCACTACAGTGTCAAACGTCCAAAGAGACGTTAGAGTCCATTGGTTAGTGCTTACACAGGAAATGTTAGCATTGTTAGCCAGTCTTGCAGTACAGCAGTACATGTAGCTTTGGAAAGTCTCAAATGATTTGGCATTTATCTGTTTCACACACATTTCACAAACCATCAACCGCACGTTACATTTACAACTGACAGTACTGACTGACATAATCCCAAAGCCATAGATTTGATTGTTATGTATGTGTAATTCACAGATCTGTCTTTTCCTCTAGGCCATGTGACAAGACCTAAACATAAACTGACACATAGCCTTAACAAATGCTGCAGTGTTGCTATGGCAATAACAGGAAGGATTATGATTGTGAGCTAGGGGTTTTAAGGTCAGCAATCCTTGAACCCGAATCTAATGAAAACACAGAGTACGTCAGTTTCTTTGTCTCCGGAAGTGTCATGTTGTGGACAGAGCTCAGTCGACCAGGCTTGCATATTTCTGCTGTATCTCTAATAGCAAAGCATTTACCTTGTAGTGCACTGTGTTTGAGCTTTACCATAAATGAGCTTTTTACACCATCAGATAGCTTTTCACAAGCCCTAATTTTTCAACTCTAAAACCGTAAATAACCCAGCATGAATAATTCAGCTGAACGATATGCATAGCCACAGATTAATTTTAATGAAGTCAGCTTGACTAATGAAGCTGTCATCAAGTGCTGTGTCTGCCTGGTCCAGATACACAGAGGGAAGCATGGAAACAAGCCCAACCCGGCAGAGGAAATCGATGGACGGCTTTTTAAGCCAACAATTTTATGCTGGTGAGCAGCCTACGCTCAGACCCTAAAAGTCAATAAAAGACACAATTAAGGTAGTCGTTATGTGCACTGGAACACAAAACACCACTGTCTCATTAACTGCCATCAAAAACTACAGATGATATCGAGTCACCGCGCCATACTCGGCAAGATAGAATTTCAGGTTCAGTGTCAGCCGAGAACTTTGCAAAAAAACAAAACAAAACCCCAAAACAAACTCTATTATCAAGTGAGAAAACAGTGGCTTATTGTTTCTGAGAAGTTCCTCTTGGTAAAAACTAAGCATCATTTGCAGAGTTCTTGCTCTAAACCCACACCAATCCCACGTACACTACCGTATCCTACCACACTGTTTCAATTCAAGGGAACTTTTTTTTTTTTAAACGTTTACAAGTTTTGTAAAACAAACAAACAAACAAAAAAAAATCATCTTACCTTTTATTAGTGCTATGGTCCTACCTTTGATGCATGTTCCAAACTGGGGCTGGTTATTTTCTGTAGACCACCACGTCTGAACATTTGATATTTGCACAAACATGCAACATGCAACATGCATTAGTGTCATATTTTCTAAGAAAGCTGGATTGCTCACTGGCTCGCCTTAGTAACTTAAACAGTGATAGTATGTACATGCAGTGGTTGGTTGGTTATTTTTCAGCATTTTATCAAATACAGCATAGCCTAGGCCAAACCATACACAGCACAGACATGGTGTTAGGACCTTTGGTAAATGGTCCGTGACTTTACACCAAACAGCTTTGGATTGCCTCAAGCAATTCACAGATAATTCCACAATTGCAGCCCTCATATTCTGATTCACCTGCTAATTTTATTCCCACAGAAATTACCTTAACTTCTGCTCTTCAAAGACACCAAGAACAGTACTAGATCCACTGTAGCCCATGCTGGTATCTGATATTTATTCTTTCAGTAGAAATATCCAACATTATTTCTGTGTATCACAATTATGTCGCTGTTTTCCCAGTTTAAATGGGGTAACAGTAAACATAACCTGGGTAGCAATTATCTTATCCAAAAGCTATAATTGCTAAAACCATTTAGCAATTATAGCTAGGTCTGTGGATTATTTTTTTTTTTCATTTCATGAAGGCAAGCCAGCACTGATGATTATCTCTGTAATGGCTTTGATGGACTTTGCTTTTCTTCCAATTAGCATTGACTGCATGGACCGCAGTAAACTGCCGACAGAAGATGATTTGTGCTGCACTGTAGTATTATCGTCATCAGCTCAACATTTTAATTTGTCTAATTCTTACTAATGACTAAATACCATTAGCCCCTAATGTACTTGTTTTATGTGTTTGCGTTTATTGTCAATTGTTTAGAATCAAACTTAATAAGCTGGTGAAAGGATATCTGCTTAGTATCAGTACGTTAACATTATTATTGTGAGTAGCAGCGCACTGACATTAGCATTTAGATGAAATCCCAGTTGCATCTACATCCAGCCTGACAAGCTGTTAGCATGGCTGTTGTCTCTTGTTTAAATGTAATTTCCATTGCTTTGAATGCACACCATACATTTGCAGTGGGTAGATACTCAGACGGAGCTCTACAATCAACATTCCTGCTTCTGATCACACACAGTCGATGAGTCAGTAGACATGTAAAATTGGCTCGTCTTTCATGTCAACAGTGGGCTTGATTCAAAGCAATCTGCCTGCGACACTCACCCTGCATTGCTGTATCTACTTTAATGTTCAAAGCACCAGGCAAACTAACATGGCTGACAGTGTGCTTTCCTTTGTAGAAAAGTACAAATTTCTGTACTAGTCTTTAATAGCTCAGTGGCTTGTGGAGTGAGTGGATTTGACATGATATAGACAGATACACAGACCTGATGCTTTTTCTTCTTTCTTGTTTCTTGAAGGTTAATCCTATCTTTGCAAAACTAAACACATTGGAAAAAATAATTTTAGAATCGAGTGATAAGATGTACTGTATTGAAATCTGATACTTATTATTAATATTCTTCACTGTAGCTTAATTAACACCAGACACAGCAGAAAACACATGGCAGGTTATATGTGTGTGTGTGTATATATATATATATATATATATATATATATATATATATATATATATATATATATATATATATATATATATATTAGGGGTGCAATGATATTCGTATCGATATTGAACCGTTCGATACAGTGCTTTCGGTTCAGTACGCATATGTATCGAACAATACAACATTTGTAATTTATTTTATCAACTTTCCTTCTGACGATGCTGTCTGTGTGGAGCGCACAGTGAATCTGCGTTCGACTACTCCGCCTAGGCTGCACTGTCGAGCGCAGATCCACTGAGCGCTCCACACAGACAGCATAGTCAGAAGGAAGAGCGCAGGGCAAGCTAGCGAGACAGAAGTTAAGCTCTTCTTGCAACATGGCAAATTGAACCTCCCCCACCCTCATTCAGATCTGGCGTTTGGAATTATTTTGGTTTTCATGTGACGTGTGACCCTGAAGGTAAGCGAGTCATGGACTAAAGTAAAACAGTATGTTGGATGTGCCATGCAATGCTCAATTACATGGGTGGGAGCTAGCGTGTTAGCGCAGTTAGCTCGTTAACGTGTTGGCTGTCTAGCCCCATGCACGGGGCTATCAGGGGTAGCTCGTTAACGGAGATTTGCCGTGTTGTGGCGTTAAGGTCATTTTAACGAGGTTAACCTGAAAGCACTAGTGGGAACACAACGAATATGACTGCACATTTACGCCGACATTATCCTAGTGCAAAGACAAAAACAACAAGCATGCTACTAACTTTAGCCGAGTCATTTAGACAGCTGTTAGCACATGATTCTCCTTATGCTGCTGAGAATATAGCCCAGAAGAAGCGGATAGTATAGCTTTTATTTTGGAAAGAGCCATTTCTCTGTAATAAACTCTCTTTTCCAAAGATGAGTGATTCCTCAATCAGATACAGGGCTCGCAAAATCGCTAGCCCGACGTCCTGGGGCTAGAGATTTTTCCAGTCGGGCTACCAAAATCTATCTCTTCCCTATCGTAGGAAGGAAAAATATATGTCAATGCTTTTGCATTCTTTCAGAAATGTAGCTGGGTAATTATGTCATTGGCATCGGTGAGCCACTGTCAATATGTGACATATTGAAATCGCGTTTGAATTTGCGCTTGTTTTTTGCTTTCACTTTGCAATCGCGCGAACTGTGTATAGAGAGCGACAGCACTGATCTGTGAGTGATGATAATTTGTGCACCAATTCCTCTGACATTGTCTTATTAATCGTTAGCTTACTACGCAAACATGACAAGTGAAATCTCCCGCAGCAAGCTTAAACGTGAGAGGTTGATCGCGCAGAGAATCGCTGAGCTTATGTGAGTGCGTGTGTAAAAGCAGCAGGATATATATTTCAGTTCTGCTGAGACAAATAAGACAGGTCAGGGTGAAGAAGTGACAGCCAAAGAAAAGCTTACCGCAAAACGGAAAAGTTATGACAAATCAGACTATAAGGCAAAAAGAAAGTGCAGCTTTATGGTTTCATGGACAAAAGAATTTCTGTGGCTGCAATATGACGAGCTAAATAACCAGGGCTGCACATAAGTGGTCCGCAGGTGGGCATTCGCTGTCAAAATAAAAAACACGCACAAGGGTTACGGTTAAATTTAAAAACTGTACTTTTGAGTTAAAATATATATTTATAATTTTAATAAATGACAAATTAAAAAGGCATGAACATTTTATTTTGTATCGAAAAAATATCAAACCGTGACACCAAAGTATCGAACCGAACCGAACCGTGAATTTTGTGTATCGTTGCACCCCTAATATATATATATATATATATATATATATATATATATATATATATGAATAAATGTTGGCGCAAGCCAGAAAAATCACATCAAAAACAATTTTGTATTTTAAAAATATAATATAATATTACATATTAACTATTGTTACTGAGACAATACAATTACCCAGAAGGAAAAGCTAACAAAAATGATTATGTGGAAAGGTCGAGGCTGAGCGTAATAGCAGTGTGCTTCTTCTCTGTCTATTTATGCCAGTAGAGAATTTATTTTTCTGTCCTGTTCTGCATACTTTATATGCAGCTACTTCCGTTATTAAGTTAGCAGTTTTTACTTAGTGCTGAAGGGAGTTTTTCCCATATTTGTACTCTGCACACTAATGCTGGGCTCGGCATTAGTGATTGTGGAAAAGCAGAGGACATTTTACAGTCTTTCCTACATAACCTTTTGGGCAGAATACTTCCAGCAGACTGTTAAACCTTTTAAATCAATTCAGTACAATCTGCCTGGAAGAAAGGTCTAGAAGAAAAGACGTAAAATTGAATTAGCATTACCCTTGGACATGTTGACTTTATTCACTTTATTGGTTGCTGGAAATGGGATTGAATTCCTTTTATCAGCTGATGTACCCAAATCTTTAATCTTTAATAATTGTATACACAGTCACGGTCAAGGATACAAGTCAATTTGATTTTAAGCTGATGATGCTCTTTTGTATCATTTGTTGAATCCCACATGTACACTGACCAAGGATTGAATACTAGCTGCTGTAATTAAAATCCATTTGTCTTAAACTATAGAGAGCAGTCATCTCAGATAAAGCATAGGTCAGCTGATCGCTGCAATGCCCCCCCCCAAAAAAGATAAAGAAATATCAGTGCAAATTATTTTGTAATTTCCATGTCTCCCTCTGCACTGCTACACTAGATCTTAGTGTTTCCCAATCTACCAAATTCCACATCAACCCCTGAGTTTAATTAACAATAGTGTGAATTAATCTGAGTCATTATTCAATATGTATTAAAAAGTTGGTGCAAAGACGTACAAATAAAAAAGAATCAAGCAGTAATGAAGAATCCATTTCTGAAAATCTGATTAAAATGTACTAAATGTTTGAGAGACATATGGATATAAAAACTTTCAACAAGGCTTGGAAGCAAGAGTGGAAAGAAAAGTATAAAATAACAACAACTCTTTAACTGTTCAGAAATGGGAAAATGCAGTTAGGTATTGCAATTAAAGGATGAATACAGCTGTGCATGTCTACACATCTGGTGATCAAAGCTGGTTCTGATCGACTGCAAAGATGTAGCCATGACAGATTCTCTCTTTCCTTTATGCATGTTAGTTAGAAGAGGAAGAGGCCATTCAAGACATACAAAGCATGGTAGATGACCAAGAGACCAGCATCAAGTAATCAATGAGGGGACACTGGTTTATATGGGTTAATAAGCTCAGACAGCAAAGTTTCTACAAATTTCGCTCTTGTTTTACTGATAATTAGTGAAAAGAAGCCAGACTGGTCGCTAATTAATGCAGTTTTAAACTTCTGGCTGGATTCTAGCTTCAGATTTCTTGTTGGGTCAAAGAGTTTGAGTAGACGATCTACAAAAACACAGCACCAGCATTTACACTTTAATGGAATGGCTTCAATTAGCTTTGATACAAGACACGGATATAAGATAACAATCAAAAAGAACTCCACTGGCTTTGATGGTTGAGTTTCCACACTTATGTGGCAATCTCCTGACAAGTTACGAGGTTATTACTTTATTATTCACTTTATTACTTCTTAATTACTCTTAATAATAAACGAACTCTATAAAGTGTTAGGAGTTGTTCTATACTTAAAGTTTCCAGGGGAAACACTTCATTGGCTACTTTTCTGCTTACATTTAACTTATTCTGTCTAACTGCTTGTTCCACCATAATGCTGCTGCTGGCACCTTGTTTCACACTTTAAATGAGGTAGTCTGTCATCAGTGACGGTAAGTTATTGGAAAAGAAGGATGGGAAATGTTAGTAATTTACTTATGCTTAAAAATGATGCTGCCTGCAAGCGTCGATATAATGTTATGTTTTTTTTTTAATAATGAAAATATCATTACTGCAAATTTTCTTGAAATGTCCTGATTTTGTCCTAATTTTGAGGTTGTGCTGCCCACCCCTGGGTACACAACCAGTTCAGATCCTGCTATTTCCCATGTTTTTGTGTTGCTAATTTTGTCATGAAAGAATCTGTATTCTTTGTTTTAAATGTTTCATCTTAGTTATACTGAAATATTTACTGTGACAATGATGTTAGCAAAACAGAAGCATCAAACGAGCCTTCATATGAGTAAGTGTATGGTGAGCTTCAGTTGTACATTGTAAAAAATCACAGGCGTCACTATTGGTAACTTAGCTTTAGCTCGCTAATCAGTTAACAGCCAAGTAACCATATGTGCTCTTCATGTTTTAATCATGTTTCTAAGCCTTTCACTTATTAGAATATCAGTTATAGGAAGTTTCACTCTAAAGATAACCCGTCACTAGTTAGTTTACTTTTTTCTGCAAATGTAATTAGATTTTTCCGAACTGGGGGACTATGCTAGTAACATGTAAGGGATATTCCTGGATCCTCACCTTATCCTGGTCCCAGGCTGAATTATATCCCATTGCTTTGTGACAAGCATCGTCTCATTATGAAACAAAACTTGTACTTCATGGCTCTGAATTACTTTTTGGAGTTTTTGCCGTTATATTTGGTAAGACCTGTTCTGGATGTTGTTGTTTTGCTTATTCTGACCTAAATTAAACTCCATCAACCTTTAGGAGCACTGTTAAAATATTTTGGAACACCAACAACCACAGGTGAGTTTTTCCTGCCAGATGAATATGGACCAGCCTGTCAGATACTTTTAGCATTCATTAGTATTTATTAGTATTTGTATTTAATATGACATGGGTTTTTTAATCCATTGGTCAATAACAAAAATACAACTCAATACTTTGTAACATAACCTTTGTTGGCAATAACAGAGGTCAAACGTTTACTATAGGTCTTTACCAGGTTTGCACACACAGTAGCTGGTATTTTGGCCCATTCCTCCATGCAGATCTTCTCGAGAGCAGTGATGTTTTGGGGCTGTCGCCGAGCAACACGGACTTTCAACTCCCGCCACAGATTTTCTATGGGGTTGAGGTCTGGAGACTGGCTAGGCCACTCCAGGACTTTCAAATGCTTCTTACGGAGCCACTCCTTTGTTGCCCGGGCGGTGTGTTTTGGATCATTGTCATGTTGGAAGACCCAGCCTTGTTTCATCTTCAAAGTTCTCACTGATGGAAGGAGGTTTTGGCTCAAAATCTCACGATACATGGCCCCATTCATTCTGTCCTTAACACGGATCAGTCGTCCTGTCCCCTTGGCAGAAAAACAGCCCCATAGCATGATGTTTCCACCCCCATGCTTCACAGTAGGTATGGTGTTCTTGGGATGCAACTCAGTATTCTTCTTCCTCCAAACACGACGAGTTGAGTTTATACCAAAAAGTCCTACTTTGGTTTCATCTGACCACATGACATTCTCCCAATCCTCTGCTGTATCATCCATGTGCTCTCTGGCAAACTTCAGACGGGCCTGGACATGCACTGGCTTCAGCAGCGGAACACGTCTGGCACTGCGGGATTTGATTCCCTGCCGTTGTAGTGTGTTACTGATGGTGACCTTTGTTACTTTGGTCCCAGCTCTCTGCAGGTCATTCACCAGGTCCCCCCGTGTGGTTCTGGGATCTTTGCTCACCGTTCTCATGATCAGTTTGACCCCACGGGATGAGATCTTGCGTGGAGCCCCAGATCGAGGGAGATTATCAGTGGTCTTGTATGTCTTCCATTTTCTGATGATTGCTCCCACAGTTGATTTTTTCACACCAAGCTGCTTGCCTATTGTAGATTCACTCTTCCCAGTCTGGTGCAGGTCTACAATACTTTTCCTGATGTCCTTCGAAAGCTCTTTGGTCTTGGCCATGGCGGAGTTTGGAGTCTGACTGTTTGAGGCTGTGGACAGGTGTCTTTTATACAGATGATGAGTTCAAACAGGTGCCATTCATACAGGTAACGAGTGGGGGACAGAAAAGCTTCTTACAGAAGATCTTACAGGTCTGTGAGAGCCAGAGATTTTCCTTGTTTGAGGTGACCAAATACTTATTTTCCACCCTGATTTCCAAATAAATTCTTTACAAATCCTACCATGTGAATTCATGGATTTTTTTTTCACATTCTGTCTCTCACAGTTGAAGTGTACCTCTGGTGTAAATTACTGACCTCTGTCATCATTTTAAGTGGGGGAACTTGCACAATCGGTGGCTGACTAAATACTTTTTTGCCCCACTGTAGTTAATTTGGGCTGTGGTGAGGTGGGTGGTAGGAAATGTCTTTAACCTGGAGTCAATCCCAAATCAAATTCTGAATGCCCATAACACCTGGGGCAGTTCTGCCTTGGTTCATTGGATTAAATTGGAGTCTCTGTTCTTTATTTACCTATTGCCACGGGGAATCCTCATATTAAAGCTCCATTGATGATGGTTTTGTTGCTCAACGCACACATGCACTCAACTCAGCCAAACAAACTCAGAGCTGATTGAACTCTGAGATATCGGTTCCAGAGCAGCCAATCACAGTTGCTGATCTCAAAGTTAATCAACTCAAAGTTTATGATAGGACTCAGTTTGTTGAACATGCTTACATGTTACTTATAAAAAACAACAACAACAACAACAAAAATACTGACCTGAATACTACAATTCAACAATAATAACTTTATAGAAAGAGGAGACTGAATGAAGGAAAGTCGCGATTACAGATCTGCTCCAAAGCCTCCTGTTAGGATCCTGATCACCACAGAGGACAGATCGCTGCTGTAGTGTGAGGACAGGACAGTGATGGACGCCTCCGTCCTGCTGCAGAGCCACAGGTGTCATACAGAGGAGACCGCTACTACATCACCACTGTGACCAAGACAAAGACCAACCTCTTCCTCTGTGTAGCCACGCTGAGGGATCAGCCATGTGACTGATGACGAGATCCACGTGCATTATAAACAAGAAAGAAACTGAAAAGAAACTCAACAAACCAGAGGAGTAAAGAAGGAGACAGCAAAACCAAATGAAAGTCTATTGAGTTCTAGAAGATCATGTTGATCATCTTCAAGTGTTTAACTCTTTAAAAATAAATCAGGGACTAAAATCAAAAAGGCGATCTGAGAAATCTGGAGATTTTTTTGTGCACTCAAAGAAATTTTATAAAATGCAGTAATAGTGACTGATGTGTTGTTGATTAGTGGTTAATAAAGGGGTGAAAAGACCTGAGGGATGGAGAAGAAGAAGAAGCACATTCTACTTTTGTATGAGGTTGTTTTAAACATCAGTGCAGCACAGATTCTTCCTTCAAGGGAAAAACAGATTTAAAGGGTTTAGGGGTGGAAACAAAAATCAGCAGCTTTCAGTTGCTTAAACAGGACTCGGCTTCACGTTAGGATGCACTTTTCACCATCGCTTCAGTTTTTCGTTTTTTTAGTGCCTTTTGAATGGATGGTCATAAAAAGAAGTCTGAGACAAAGACTCATTGTTTCTTCTAAAACAATCTGAATGATCACATAAAAGCTTTAGTATCTGAGGTTTTCACTAAAACAACCCTCCTTGTGTCTGTTGTGCATATTTGTGTAGCGCTGACATTCCCAAACGTCAGACTGTCACGACTCATTTTGAGGTGTGAAAACCTTCTGCTGTCCTCCTTTAAGCACAACACTGGTCATCACAGCAGCCTCGGATGATTTTTGTTGATTCATTTTCATTTCTCTTGATCTTCTCTCCTCTTAACAGCTTTACCGCTAAAGTCAGAGGATCTTCATACTCAGCAACACGCTGCCATCTGCTGTTCAAAATGAACAAAATGTCTGATCTGCTGTGGGTCTCTGAGCAGCTTCACTGGTTCTAGTACTGGGTGTACGGGGCACTCGGCCATCCTGCTGCATATGCTCCACATCTGAGGGATTCGGGTTCTTTTCCGGGATCAGATTTTAATTTTATATAAGATATAAAACTATTTAAAATTCAAATCCTCCCTTAGTTACACTGCAAGAGGTGTAGGCTGCTGGGGGCTTCTCTCGCACTGAGCTTATTTTTCTAATTAAAGTTTCTTCCTGTTAAAATGATGTTTTTTCTTTCTACTTTCACCAAGTGCTTGTTCATAGAAGGTTGTCTGATTGTTGGGTTTTCTCTTTATTACTGTAGGGTCGTTACCTTATAATATAAAGCTCCTTCAGGCGACTCTTGTGATGTGGTTCACTGGTCCACAGACTGTCAAATTCATATTTGATTCGTGAGTTAACATGTGAGTCCGTTTTTTACATTTAAGACTGTCACAGAGAAACAAACACAGCATCAAATAATTACAGTGACAGTGTTTGAATGTCATTCAGCTGCCTCAGTTATTGTGGTCTGCTGTCAGTTATGCTGTCAGACTATTATTGTCCTTTCAGTGACGCTCTAACTGTTTATATTATAACTAACAGCTGGGATTTTTATAACAGGAAAAATCAAAAGGAAAATGTTCTCCACAGCCACAGTGTTGGAAAACACTGTTGTGTCAGTGATCTATTGCAAAATCATCCATGAAAAGGAGTTCTCACCTGTGGAAAGTCGGCGGCTCACAGCCTTATTCTAGCATGAGTGAGTTTATCTGTGGTAAGGATAATGTTTTAGTTTCGATGATCCTTTATTTTTATTTTTTATTTTGATGTCTCACCATGACCAGTGATTTGACATTAGTTTTAGTTCGTCCGCACAGCTTTTTAGAGCCATTGGACAAAAACCTAACGTTCTTTTTTCCCCCATTTCTTGACCCATTGTGGGTGACATATAGCTCTAATTCATAGCAGCACTGAGCCCGACTCTCAGTGAGAGTGTATAAACTGAACTGCAGTGCTTTCAAAGAGGGCTTGATCGATTGTGTAGTGACATATTTTTCTGATTGTTTTTTAAGGCCTCAGTTACATCCAGGACGTTAGTGAAGACCTCAGACCTTTTGGGGGTGACGAGGGAAGTTAATTTGACCTATTGCTCTTAAATATAAACAGCAATATAAATACACATTTATCTTCTTTTGTCTCGTGTTGTAGTTATAATTGCTGCAGAAAAATAAAACTATTAATTCTTGCTGCTTGTTTACCACAAGCTCATAGGTCAGATTATTCTGTAGTCGTTCATTTCACAGACTCCAGATGTTGAGCAGCTCCTCCTTTTTTCAGTCAGTGTGCAGCCGCTCTCAGAGACGAATAGAAGTAGATGGTTTTAGTCCACGTCAAAAACAAAAACTGTGGTGCAAAAAGAAAGCGTAAGCTTGCCATTAAAGGGTGATGTGAGGAGCAGCAGAAAATGAATTCAGCTCAAGCTCAGCCTTCATCATTCTTCTCTGCACCACTTTCTGCTCAACGAGTGTCTGTCAAGTAATAACGTGTACGTGTCTCCTCGGCTGCTGAGTTCGTTATTTGCATCCATCACTTAGAAGAAAAAATTTAAACGGGCCATAAAAAGACAAAAGCCTTCATTTGTAGGGGGACATTGCAGGTTAATAAACCAGTTTCAGTGACAAGTCATTAATACAACATACACAAAACACATGTAGCTTTTAACGTCATCGTGTATGTGGCAGCCGTGCCAGCCTCAGTGTCATTTTTAAGGTTTCTGAGCATGCACTGGTGTTCAATTTCTTTCTGACTTTTACGGGGAGACCACAGACTTGTCTCCAGAAATGAAAGTCTTGGAGCTGACATTTAAAGGCTCAAACTGTCTCAGTACTGACCCCTCTAGGTTACGCCCACACTACTGTAATACTGTGAAGCCAGATCTCATCACAGTCAAAGAATCCACCGTTTGCTATGTTCCAGTGAAACTGTTTAAAGGCAGAGACAGCTTTTACAAACCGAAGATCGCAAAGAACCAGGGCTTTGAAAATTAAGTGGATGAGCACATTCACTTGTTGCAGGAAAAGAAGGTGAAGAAATGCAGGAATCACAGTTTTTTTCTTCAAAGCATTAAACGTGTTGAGGATCCCAACCAAGATATAAAGGTGAGCCAGCCACTAAAAATCGCACTCACGGAGACCCTGCCTGACACTTAGGAGAGTATGTTAAGGTGTTAATAGAATAGAATAGAATAGAATAGAGAATAGAATAATCCTTTAATTCTCCCACAAGGGGAAATTTGGTTGTAACAGCAGCCAGAAACAAACAACAAACAGTACACAGAATAGAAACATACACAATTTTTCTTACATATTTACATTAAGGATAATGGTTACTATAAACAGAGTACTGTACAGTTATTAAATAAAATAAAATTAACTACAGATAAGAGGCAAACCAGGTTGTAGTGCGAATCGGTTGATTAAATTATTGCATTTACAGCGCAGATGTAAACATCTATGATTGTTGGGAGCAGTTTTGATTGTACAGTCTGACAGCTGCAGGGAGGAAGGACCTGCAGAAACACTCCTTCATGCATCGAGGATGCAGCAGTCTGTCACTGAAGGAGCTCTGCAGTTCAGCAACATTTACATGCATGGGGTGGGAGACTCTGTCCATCAGAGATGTTATTTTGGCCACAGTCCTTCTGTCTCCCACCACCTGCACTGGGTCCAGGGTGCATCCCAGAACAGAGCTGGCCTTCCTGATGAGTTTATCCAACCTCTTCCTCTCAGCTGCCGATAAACTGCTGCTCCAACATACAACACTGTAAAAAATGACGGATGCCACCACAGAGTCATAGAAGGTCTTTAAAAGCGTTCCCTGTTAAGGGCTCCTTTGTGGCCTGTAGCCTCACAGCCAAACAGATTATAAACAACCTCAATCCTGCTGTGAAATTTGCAGATGACCACAACCTTTTATGCATCCATATAGTATCAACATACAAAGCATCAGCCAGCTCAAGTTCAAGTTCAAGTTCAACTTTATTGTCACTTCAACCATATACAGTTTAAAAATACACAGTGAGGCGAAACAACGTTCCTCCAGGAACCAAGGTGCTACAAGACAAGTTAGTGCAAAAAAAATAATAATATATAATATATCTAGTAATAATATTGTGCAAAAGAGCATTTACAGGTTGGTGTGTGCGATGGTTTGGTGGTGTAGGTCCGTGTGTTTGTGCTTTGTGTTGGTTAGTCAGTCCAGTCTCAATGTTTTGAGGTATTTGAGTTAAGCTGAGTGATAATGTTAGTGAATGTGTGTGTGTGCGTGTTTATCAGTCAGTCCCTTTTTGCTGAGGAGACGGATGGCTTGTGGAAAAAAGCTGTTGCACAGTCTGGATGTGCGTGCCCGAATGCTTCGGTACCTTTTTCCAGATGGCAGGAGTGTAAAGAGTGTGTGAGAGGGGTGTGTCCGATCAGCCACAATGCTGGTGGCTTTGCGAATGCAGCGTGTGGTGTAGATGTCCTCAATAGAGGGTAGAGAGACCCCGATGATCTTCTCTGCTGTTCCCACTATCCGCTGTAGGGTCTTGCGGTCTGATATGGCACAGCTCCCAAACCAGACAGTGATGCAGCCGCTCAGGATGCTCTCAATAGTTCCTCTATAGAAGGTGGTCAGGATCGGTGGTGGAAGCCGGGCCTTTCTCAGTCTTCTCAGAAAGAAGAGACGCTGTTGGGCTTTCTTGTGCAGGGAGCTGGTGTTGAGGGACCAGCCGAGGTCCTTCTCCAGGTGTACGCCCAGGAATTTGGTGCTGTCAACGATCTCCACAGAGGAGCCGTTGATGCTCAGCGGTGAGTGGTCGCCTCGTGTCCTCCTAAAGTCAACAACCATCTCTTTTGTCTTGTCAACATTCAGAGACAGGTTGTTGTCCTTACACCAGTCCGTTAGTCTCTGCACTTCCTCTCTGTACGCTGACTCGTCGTTCTTGCTAATGAGACCCACCACGGTCGTGTCATCAGCGAATTTAATGATGTGATTTGAACTGTGTGTTGCTACACAGTCATGAGTCAGCAGTGTGAACAGCAGAGGACTGAGCACACAGCCTTGTGGAGCCCCAGTGCTCAGTGTGGTGGTGCTGGAGGTGCAGTTCCCGATCCGTACTGACTGAGGCCTTCCGGTCAGAAAGTCCAGGATCCAGTTGCAGAGGGAGGTGTTCAGGCCTAACAGGCTCAGCTTTCCGATCAGTTGTTGGGGGATGATCGTGTTAAATGCTGAGCTGAAATCTATGTACAGCATTCGGACGTGTGAGTCCTTCTTGTCCAAGTGTGTCAGGGCAAGATGGAGTGCAGTGGAGATGGCGTCGTCCGTTGAGCGGTTATGGCGGTATGCAAATTGCATTGGGTCCAGTGAGGGGGGCAGCAGGGTCTTGATGTGTCTCATGACGAGCCGTTCGAAGCACTTCATGATGGTGGGTGTAAGTGCGATAGGGCGGTAGTCATTGAGACAGGACACAGAAGACTTCTTGGGCACGGGGACGATGGTGGTGGCCTTGAAGCACGTGGGGACAACGGCACTGCTCAGAGAGATGTTGAAGATGTCAGTGAGAACATTTGCCAGCTGATCAGCACATTCTCTGAGCACTCTGCCTGGGATGTTGTCTGGTCCAGCAGCTTTACGTGGATTGACTCTGCGTAGAGTTTTCCTCACCTCAGCTGTAGTGAGACACAGGACCTGGTCGTTCGGAGGAGGGGTGGTCTTCCTCGCCGCCACGTCGTTCTGCCTGTCGAACCGAGCATAGAAGTTGTTAAGCACATCTGGGAGGGAGCCGTCACTGTCACAGGCAGGTGGTGTCGTCCTGTAGTTAGCGATGGCTTGTAAGCCCTGCCACATGCGTCGTGTGTCGCCGCTGTCCTTGAAGTGGTTGTGGATTCTCTGGGCGTGTGCGCGCTTCGCCTCTCTGATGGCCCGAGAAAGTTCAGCCCTCGCTCTTCTAAGCGCCACCTTATCTCCCTCTTTGAAGGCAGAGTCTTGGGTCCTTAGAAGTGCACGCACTTCCGCAGTAATCCACGGTTTCTGGTTGGGTCGTGAGATGATGAAGAGATCTTCTCGGCAGAACTGCCTATGGATCCTCAACAACAACAAAAAAAAGAAGAAGAAAATGTTGTCTTGGCTGAGTAAACTGGTTGGATTTACAGCGCCATCAAAAACTTTGCAGAGATTTCATGGTGTAACCAACCAACCCACACATAATTCTAAAAATAACATTAATACATTAACTTTATGCTCTTTTTTCAGGTTTGATTTACTGATTTGAATGAGCATTTTTAGTATGCAAATGTTGGGAGACAAGCATCAAGAAAGCAATTAGGGCACACTGTTTCATGTAGCTAATTAGCTCAGGTAAGAACGTTGGTACAAACTCAGCTCTTGTTTTACTTTAATGAAGAAGCCAGAATGGTTGCTAACGGTTTTAAATGTTTGTCATGAGTTCTAGATTTTTAATCAAGCAAAAGAGTTTGTGTAGCACATCTAGCAAAGCCAAAGAAAGGGCATGAATTAGAGCATCGGCATTACACAGTGATGGAATGAGTTCAAGTCTCTTTGAGTTTCCAGAAATATATTTATATGCTTTACATTAGAGTTGACACTCAAATCCTTGCATGAATCCACACCTCTGCTTGATCTAACAGTGACTGCTTTATTAGCATTTAACTAGAAGTTTGCATTTATCATTTTTATGGCTCTGTAAATTCAGCTGTGTTTTCCTCTTTGCACTAATGTGTTATGGAAGGAGCGACTCTGTCATGGCTTCAACTTTACAATCTAAGAATCGGCCTTAATGACTAAATATCAATTTTTAAAGAGTATCACAGTTTTGTTGTTTTATAGATTTTATTTACACACTTCCTTCCAATTTTGTTCACGGCTTCTTATGGAGCCTCAACACAAAAGAAGAAAAAAGGGAAGTTATTCTCTAGGCTATGTGAACTGAACATATTGAGAAAGCATGCACACAGGCCCGCAGCAGAGTGAGACACTGAAATATGAAATACAAAGAATTTGAAGCACATTGGGGCTTTTGATCTGTCATAGTTTTACGTCATTTATTTTTTTGTCCAGTTTTGGACTTTGTCACAGTTTAGTTTTCAAGTTTCCTGTTTTATTAAGTTAGCTTCTGTCTATGTGCATTATGTCTAGGTCTACTTCCTGTGTTATTAGTTAGATGAAGTTCAGCTGTGTACTAACAGGTCTCTTATCATCATCATTAGCCTCTGCATTTAAACCCTCGGTTTCTCTCAGTTCATTGTCTCGTCATTGTCAATTCCGCATGTGAGTTTCAGTTCAGTTCAGCCAACGCTTCAGGCAGTCTCATGTTCTGTTCTTCCTGCCTTCCTAATAAAAACTGTCCACATGCTTCACCAACCCGTGAGTCCTGCGTTTAGGCCTTTTCTTCCTTCTCTCCACATCGCGACGTTCTGACATTTACAGGATAGTCTATTCTTTTTTCCTATCATTCAAGTAAAAAAAATTTGAACTGAGACAATATCATTACAGTTTTTAATCTTAAAATAATTTTTAAGTTCTTTAAGTTTGCATAATAAATGATCTAATCGCTCCAACACACATGATTACACCTTGAACCACACACTGAACGGCCATACAGTAATTTCAATTTCAAACTTTTTTTTGCAGACTAAATGCAACACATTTAAAATCTAAAAGGCTATTGCACATGTTAGCTGCAGTAACGTGTACGGAATTTCTAGTTGGCTTAAAAAGTAAGCAGTGATTAGCAGTACACTCTTAACACACTTCTTTACGCTGTCACAAATTCTGCCTTTACCATTATAACCATTTACAGTTTTGACTGTTAAAAAGATGTCAGTTTAACTACATATTTAATATTTTGGTTGTTGAGGTTTCACAGTTGTGTGGACTGAGCTGCATTAATATGACATGTTGTGTAATATTGTCTATACATATGAGTGCAGGGCGGAATATTGGACACTCCATCAAAGTCTGAAAAATTATGAAGTGCATTTATCTTCATGTATGCTGCTGTGTAGAAGGAGGACTGCTCAATGTCACTACCATAAAGTTTACCACCCAGCATAGGAATCTTAAAATGCTACGAGTCAAGAGTCCCTCCACATCAAACTGGTCAAAATATTCAGTCTTTTACCTTAAAATGGACCATGGCACAGTGACGGGTTTCAGTATTCAATATCACTCAAAAATGTTCAAATTTAACTCAAATGTAGTGACTGTAGACTAATTATCTGATCTTTCTTACAGTTTGAAACCGTTAATAGCTTTGGTGCTGTTCTGTAGTCTTCACATTCCCTCCTGACTCTTGCCAGTTTGTCCAGAAGGTGTCAGTGCTGTCCTTTAGTTAATGTTGTGGATTCTGACGACGATGAGGGGATGATGATCATTTACAAAATGAGCTGTGGATAATTGTCTGGAAAATGAATGATTAAGCATGATATTATCTGGCCCTCTTGATCTTCTGCCATGATCTTATAACACAGGACCAACTGAAGAGCTTATTCCTGCTGTAACGCGCTGTGCAGCAAGCTGTATAAATGTATATGTGTTACATAATGTGATGAATCTACCCTGCTGCACAATTACACTCAATGCAGAGTTTTTACAGAGTGACTGCAATCTAAAAAGTTCATTATCTCCTTCTGCATTGCAGTATCCCCATAAAAGAACACATAAGCAATGCATTGTAACAATACAAGGTAATGATATAAAACTTCCTCTTTACTGAAACAGTTCAGCCGGTGTGATCCCCAGCCAGAGGATCAATGAGGGCTCAGTAAGTCCTAGCCAGATCGATCCCTTTATCTATGTTGCACTAGGCATCTATCTGCCATCAATCAAAGAGTGGTAGACACCTCCCAAGGTCAGAGCCCCAGCTGTCAATGATACACAGGATTCGGCACTTTGTCAACAGGCAAACGCACCAGTCTGTCAGATACATATTTATCCAACTGCAATAATATACTGTACTTAACAGGTAAAGAAGGTTACTGACTAAAAACAGCTAACTGGTGAAGTAAGAGTTAAAGAGAGTTATCTGAACTAATAAGTGAACTGTAGACCTGGGTAGAGAGGCTCAGAATAATCAGCTCCTTGGATAGATACAGGAGGAGGTCTCTGCTGCAGCTGGCAGGCACAGGCTGCCACTTACTGAACATTATTATTCCAGATTATTCACAGGGCTGCTTTCAGCCAGCCACAGACTCCAGTAAGAAAACTTGTGCTGATCCTTTGCTGACCGACCCAAATGTACATTACAATGCACGCAGACAAAATCAGTAAAGAAAAGCTTTTTATTCACCGGTCATTAATCGGTCCTGTTTGGCTGATGAGCTGTGAATAATTCCTTGTCATAAATAAGCCACTGATTGTTTTTTTTTGTTTTGTGTAAATGCAAAAGTCATATAGCATATGAAGAGGCAGGACTTATAGAGATATCAGTGCTCACAGACCTGGCACTGGCAGATGTACTGCAGGATGTGCTGAATCTTTGGTGTCTGGAAGTTTCACAGCTGTTCTCAAAACCTCTGGCATCCTCCCAGCCATCCTGCAGCATAACGACAAAGAGCCCGATCAAGCTGCGTGTACTGCTGCTGTAGTCAGGAAATGGCTGTGAAGTAAACATGTGTGTAAAATGTGTGTATGTCATTGCCTGCTCCTTGTTCTTTGCTTCCACACATGGTCTGTATCCCATCTGCGCAGTAGCAGGTTGAGGTGGTGGAGAAGGTCACATGTTGTGCATTGACATCGTCCCTCTGGGACATCTTTGCCTCGGTTGTTATCACGTCTCAACTGTCACGTTCCAAGCTATAAATCTCCTGGAAAATTCATAGTGTTAAAGATGAAAACAAAAAAAGTTACACACACAAAAAAAAAGCATTCTGATGTACACCCCTCCCATCTGATGAGCACAGGTTTGTGCCTAAAAATAGTTAGAATTCAAACCCTACTCCCCCAGGTGAAAGCCCTCTGGTCACCCACTGTCACCCCTACATTTATCTTTCTTCGTGGACTTGTCACCTGCTCTGAAAAGACCCATGACTTGAGTCCCCTGTCACATACTCGATTTTTAAAGCCAGAGGAAGTGAAGGAGCTATTGCCATTACAATGTGCTGTAAGGTTATGATGGATTTTTTCTCCATCACTAAAACAAGATGCCAGCTTTGCGTCAAGTGGTAACAATTTCTAGAATATATTTCTGGTCAGGCTTAAGATAAAATCCAATAAAAACAAGCACGGGCTGAAAAAGTTAACTTATATGGCCCAGTGTCATCACATTAGGCTTTCCGTACTATTCTCCAGCTTGGGGAGCCTGGAGGCCAAATGATTGCTATTGGGGAGAAGTAAAGCTGTGTAATGCTGCAAAGACTATGGGGGTTATTGGTTTGGAAACCCAAGAGAAATAATCAACACAGTTTATATTTGCATATATATTTCACATTCGTGAAATGAAAGGTTCTATAAATGGGGATTCTGGGGGAGTTTAATGTAGTTTAAAAGGACAGGCCATCTGTCTTGTGTTTTAATGTGTAAAATACAAAATTTGAAGCAATACTTTAAAATGTACGAAGGAATACTAGGGTCACATAAAGAAAAAAAATACATTATTGATCATTTTGAGTATAAAGTTGAATTTTCGAGAAAAAGTCCAAATATGCAGAAAGCAGTTGTTGTTTCAAGCCCAACTCCCACGATTGCTATACCCTGTACAAAATGCCCTGTGTAGATGGATCAGCTTATACTGATCACCACACTGTGCTTTTGTGCTTGAAGAGAAATAATTTCATTCCATGTTGCTAAAAGTGAATCTGAAGTACGATTTCACTAACTCAGAGGGTATCCGGTTGTTCAGTGATGACGCGACGAATCCTAGTTGCGGGTCTAAAGTAGTCTGCGTTTAATATGGCTTTTGTGTTGTTAACATGTTTAATGTTTTGTATTTTCTTCTATTTGATCTCAAAAAGCTCCTAAAACAGTCAGTGATCCCTGTTGACCACCCTCGGCTTTTATTACCACTAATCATTTATTTAAGCTCAGTTTTTAAAACCTTAGGATGTAGCTACAGCCCAGCCCATGGAGTGGACCATCACCTCACTACCTGGATTTTGGACTACCTCACCGACCGACCACAGTATGTGAGGACTCAGGGCTGTGTGTCGGACAGGGTCGTCTGCAGTACGGGGGCCCCACAGGGAACGGTTCTGGCTCCGTTCCTCTTCACCATCTACACTGCAGACTTCTCCCACAATTCCACCCAGTGCTTCCTGCAGAAGTTCTCTGATGACTCTGCAATAGTCGGCCTCATCACTGATGGGGACGACAAGGAGTACAGAGGACTGACTCAAGACTTTGTGGACTGGTGCCAGCTGAACTACCTCCAGATCAACGCCAGTAAAACCAAGGAGCTGGTGGTAGACTTCCGCAGGCACAAGCATTCTCCACTGCAACCACTGAACATCCAGGGTATGGACATTGAGGCTGTGGACAGCTACAGGTACCTTGGTGTTCATCTGAACAACAGACTGGACTGGACTCATAACTCAGACGCCCTCTACAGGAAAGGGCAGAGCAGGCTGTACCTGCTGCGGAGACTCAGGTCGTTTGGGGTGGAGGGCCCACTCCTGAAGACCTTCTATGACTCTGTGGTGGCTTCTGCTATCTTTTATGGTGTGGTCTGCTGGGGCGGCAGCATCTCTGCTGGGGACAGGAAGAGACTGAACAGGGTGATCCGAAGGGCCAGCTCTGTTCTAGGATGCCCTCTGGACCCAGTGGAGGTGGTGAGTGACAGGAGAATGGCGGCTAAGCTGTCATCCCTGTTGGACAACGTCTCCCACCCCATGCAGCAGACTGTGACAGCACTGAGCAGCTCCTTCAGTGGGAGACTGCGGCACCCACGGTGTGGGACGGAGAGATTTCGCAGGTCTTTCCTCCCCACTGCTGTCAGACTCCATAATAAAGACTTTAACTGATCAAGCACACACATCCATACATATGCAATAATACTAAGTGCAATAATCCTTTCTGTCATCGTTGTATTTTTACTCAGTTGTATATAGCATTCGTATTCTATTTTTATCTTATTGTATATTTTTATTCTATTTTATTCTACTGTATATAGTATATTATTTTATTCTATTCTGTACAGTTGTGTACTGTATTTATTCTTATTGTATTCTAATTTTTGCGTCATAACTTTTGCACTGTCCACTTCCTGCTGTGACAAAACAAATTTCCCACGTGTGGGACTAATAAAGGTTATCTTATCTTATCTTATCTTATGCAGCAGTATATGAATGACTAACCTCGTATTGTGGATGGATTATCTCAGTTGTTCTCCTGGCTGAAGTTTGGTCCTTTTACAGCATCCTGCCATGCGATTACATTTGTTTCTGACCACTGAGAACACTCACGTTAACTTTTATCAAGCGGAAAAAAAGTTAGCTTGTTTATATTATGTTAACATAGCTGTGTCGCTAGCGGTCAAGTAGCACATCATTATATACCAGCTAGCCCAACTTCAGTAACCCTACAAACGTCACTGCTGTTTAGTTTTCTGTCTTCATTTATGCTGGAAGTGATAACAGAGCTGTACGTTTGAATTTGTTTCCAAAACCCCGCAGTCAGGACATGCTATATTGTATTTAGATAGATGCTAGCGAGCTAACTCCCTGCTAACTTCTAACTCCGTTAAATGTCATAAATTACGTTTTCATGGATGCCTGGATGTTAAACTCAATTGTTACACCTGGTAGAGCAGAACGCTGATCATTTTATTAAAGATGAAAGACTTTAGACAGTTTTTCAACTCTCAGTAATGCCACAGTGATCGTTTGATATATGGACCTGCAGCGGAGTTTAGACCCAGACACGGCTAGTGACGTCAGACTGAACAACCGGATAGAAACCATGGCATTTTGACTTGAAACAACTAACCTCCACATTTTCTCAAAACAGAATTTCGACTTTTTTCTCAAAACAGTATTTAGATTATTTTCTCACAATAGATTTTTGACTTTAATCTCAAAGTTTTGACTTTGTTGTCAAAATGATCAATATATGTTTTTTCTGATTGTGGCCCTAATGCTCCGTTGTATAAATGTTACTTGCCTTAAAAGCTTTGTTGAAAGGAATAAAAAAGACTGTCACATTGGTGTGCCACTTGCATGGTAATTTAGCTTAGCATCAACTGGTAATTAAAAAGATTTCTAGTGTGGTTTTTCCAAAGAACAAATTTGCAGTTAGAAACTGTTATCTCTGTGCGACCTAAGGTAAAGCTATCACCCCTCACCCCATTTTTATTCTGTTGCTGGGCTAAGCTAAGCTAAGCTAACCTTTGGTATTTTTGTCAAAAGCCACTTTCATATCACATAAAAAGACAGTGAAAACCTTTAAAGAACTGTGTGTTGGACCCTTGCAGAAACCAGAGGTGTGGACTCGAGTCACATGACTTGGACTCGAGTCAGACTCGAGTCATTAATTTTATGACTTTAGACTTGACTTGAAAAAATGTTGTAAGACTTGTGACTTGACTTGGACTTTTACACCAATGACTTGGGACTTGAATTGGACTTGAACCGGTTTACTTGAAAAGACTTGATATTTTACCCCAAATATAAAATTTAACATGCATATTATATAGAGATTGAAAATGTGACGTCATTCACGGGTAGAACCGCAAAGGATTCTGGGAACTCGTGGCAAGCGGTACTAGCGCATGCAGGCTTTCAATTGAAATCAGTCACACAGCGATAAAAAGAAACACAAAAATGTCAAGAAGCTGTTGTATTATTAACTGCAATAGCCGGTCGCATGACAGCCACGGGAAGCTGTTATCGGATTACGTCGTTGAAGAGAAATTGTTCGAGCCATGTTTCCAAAGTAACAAAGACGCGACGGATGGTCTGGATTGCAGCCATTCAAAGATCAAATATAACATCCCAGAACCCTCCAGCTCACAGGTTAGTCTGCTCCAAGCATTTACACAAAGGTCAGTCTGCTGTTGTAGTTAATGCGTCATTTTTCTTAACATAATTGGTGATATAGGTTACAAGCAAGTCTGGCGCTGAACAGAAATTGTCGCGCTATGCTCCTTTATTTATTGTGCATAAATAGTGAATTGTCCTGACACAATATTGCGTTTCGCTTCTGTTATTATGGTACATTGACAAAAACATATACTTTTATTCACAGGATAAAACAGGTTTTTTGTATCACTAATTGCCCAGTACGATTACAGCATACAGTATTATTGTCACTGCTACATTTCTGTGATGCTACCAGAAATTATTTCCACTACTAATTAATTACCGTTGAGCTCAAAGGTCCTATTAATAAACGGTTAACGAATGTGTATTTATGACGACGATTTGTGAGACTGGTAAACTTATGATAGGTACGATGGTCTTTCGTTCTACACGGTGCATTTCAAGGTCCTGCACCCATCCGTCGGTAAACTGTACCTGGGCTTGTTGCAGTGACCTGAAGTTACTAAACTTCATGAGTGTATGCACTCACTCCAAGAACCGTATGATTATAAATATGCATATAAATATGCTACGATGAGATAGCTGACTTCATCTAACTAGCAAATGTTGTCCAGGCTACGTTGGTGATTCAGTTTTTTTTAATATGTATGATATTTTTGTCATGCGATTTTAAAGCCGGTCCTACAACCGCATCCAAGAATAACATGCAGCTTATCTCAGAACTGTCGGTGAAAATTATTCTTGGAGCTAGGTTTAATTGAGCTGCATTTTAAAGAGGTGCAATTTCACAATTTGTGTATATTTTCTAAGTTCACTATTTTGTCATGTGTTGAGAAAAACACAGATTAAAAAATTACATGGTCTAATATTTACATTTAGCATAACTGCAACATTATTTTTTCGTTTTTTTTTTTTAAAGACTCGAAAGGACTTGAAATTCAAAGTTTCAGACTTGTGACTTGACTCGGACTTTTACACCAGTGACTTGAGACTCGACTCTGACTTGCCTGACATTACTTGAGACTTGACTTGAGACTTGAGGATAAAGACTTGAGACTTACTTGAGACTTGCAAAACAATGACTTGGTCCCACCTCTGGCAGAAACTATCAATCATCTTAACTAACCAAGTAGACTACAGTCCAGGAGTCGCATAATATAAATTTCAAAGCTGTCTAAAGATTTGGACCCAAATCCAGCATTAGAACTGACTGGAGCTGAAGGCTGGTGTGGATTGAGTTGTGAATCGGGCAGAAGAGCAACTAGCGGAGCGAATGAAAATGACAGCTTCATGCTCCTGTCACCCTGACGGAGGGAAGACAGATGAGCCGCTTTTTCCCCGGCAACCCTGGTCTCCATCCGTCATCTCCTTTTAAACTGATTTGCCGAAGAGAACATGTCTCCGTCATCAATTACAGCGGATTTCACCGCAACAAAGCTGATCAGATAAAAATATTGCAGAAGTTCGCTCTCCTCCGGTGAACACGTCAAGCTGCCCTCCCTGCTGTGATGTCGCATGAATAAACTGATTTCCAGGATTTTTAAAGTTGTTGTGTAACAGTGTGCTACAGAAGTCGTATTAGATTTGTTTATGCATGAGCTATGATTTCCCTTCGCTTTAACAACACTGAGCCAAATCAACCGCGTGTATTAGATTATCTCCAGCAGGGCATTCATCATTCCTAGTAATTGATGTGCCACTTTCATAGCCAATTACCTGATAAGCTGTTGATCTGACGTTTTTCTGACTGTGTAAAAGTCACTGCATTAACATTTTTATTTCATATATATATATATATTTCATATATATATATATATATATATATATATATATATATATATATATATTATTATTATTATTATTTAATATCTTATCACTCCCTTTTGCATTTTAAACCTTAAAACACTTACTTAATGAATTAATATTAAACCTGACTGTCTTAATGTTTTTGTGCTCAGTTTGGATTCAATTATAAACCGTAATTAAAGGATGTAATAAAAGGTGGTTGATGACAGCTCTTTAGGTTTCTCAGAGATCTAGGACTGAATTGGTTATACCATCTTTTGCAAAACGTTCTCATGGCTGGATGCAAAATCAGGTTTGACTGACTGACTTTTTAGCTTTTTTAAAAAAAAAAAACAACAACTTTCATCTCTCTTGGTGGCCTTAAAAAACACTAAATTAAACAACACTAAATAAGCTATACTTTATCTCAAATGTTTCTGAAGGATCAGTAAAAAAATAAAGCTAAAATAATGCTTTTCCCCCAAACGATGCAGTCAAAACAGGAGCCTTTTCTCTTTATGTTTTTAAATGCAAGATTAATAGAATGATCCAGGTTTGACTGATCCTGGTTATGGTAACTGGACTCCTTTAGTTTTTCACATTACAAAGTAATTAAATGTAACAAGTTTCATTCAATCATCCAAGATGACTGTATCATGGTCAATAGGGGTAATTTTATTAATAGGAAACCCTGAACTCTCAACTCTTTTATTTTTACTTTAATCACAAAGTTTTAAATAAAATACAAAAATATAACAAGTAGTATTCTTCTACAAAGCTAATATTTTTTCGGCCTCTAAGCAAATAGGATAATTATATGAATACAAGTCAGATGCCCAAACCACCTCAGCTGACTCCTTTCAATGTGGAGGAGCAGCGGCTCTACTCTAAGCCCCTCCCAGATGGCCAACCTTCTCACCCTATCTCTAAGGGAGAGGCCAGCCACCCTTCAGAGGAAGCTCATTTCTGCCGCAATCTCGTTCTTTCGGTCATTACCCACAGCTCGTGATACTTAAACTCCTCCACTTGGGGCAGGAACTCATCCCTGGCATTGGACCATCCCTCCTTTTTTCTTTTTGTTAAGAACTGTTAGAAGGCAGTGATTATTTCCCAGTATATGGCAATAATAGATTACATATGTAAACAATTCCTACCTAACTGAGATGGCAATTCCATTTATATAGCGCATTTCATTATCAGTAAAATCAATGTGCTTAACACAGAAGATAAAAAAAAACAGAACTCCTCTCTCCGTAATGGAGCTGCATCATGTATACATTAAATAAAAGTGCTCCTAAAAGAGGTCTGCCTTCTGGATTTATTGCTAACACAATCAAACACAATTGCTTTAAGGAAGCAAAGAGAAAAAATGAGTTCGACCCAGCTGAAATAATCATCCACGTATAAAGTACATGCCCTAGAGCTAACAGAGTAAATAATACGTACAGTATTAGGTGTACAGAGAGACAAATCTAAATTAATCCCACAGTTACACAACATGTTGTATCGCTAGATTCCCCCCCTGCAAAAAAACCTGATTGTAGCACAGTAATATCCTGTATACTGTTATAATAAGGCATGTGTATTTTGGAGAAGAGCTCATAAAAAATCCAAAGTTTCAGACCCATCCATCTCTCCTACCAGAATCCCATTTGCTCAGAACACATAAATAAGGCTCTTTGAATAATCAGATCTGCGCTGTTCTTTATTGTGCCTTTGGGAAAACTAGTTTCCACTAAGCCCAGTGGATTTAAGCACTTTTATATAAAAATACCACAACATGGAGGGGTAACATTAAGGTTTCAGAACACCAAAGCACATATTTTCAAAACTTTTTCGCTTCATTGCAGGAGAATCTTTGAGCACCAATGGTCCTTAAGATGACCAAGTGTTTTAATACCAGATGATGAGTTTGTCTTACTTCCGTACGTACATGTGTCACAATTAGATTGTGGGAGATATTTCTTACAAGAGATGCAGTATAGACAAGACATTTATAACTTAGAGGCTGTTTAACGTGAGCAGCACAGGCGGGACTGTAGATTCACACCAGCATCTCTGACTTTCAGCAAAACATGAGCACAAGTGGAGAAAAACTAAATGTGACAAATTTGTTGTTGGAGCAAAAGAAGTTGAATACAAGGAATAAAAACAGAGACACACACACAGAAAATCACAGACTGCAACAGTCCACCATCATCGTACGATGTTTCCCACTGAGTGAGGACACGTGATCCAGTGGGTAGAGCAGAGTGGGCCTCGCTGCACTGAAGTGATCAGACTTGTTTGGGCCCTGAACTGAATTCACACAGCAGGATCAATCCAAGCTCGATTACACAAAACATTTAAATTACACTAATTTGTGTAGTTTAATATGTTATGATAATATTACACTGAAGTAATTGCCGTAGAAATTCGATTATTTAAGCCCTCGTTTAGTCAACAATGCCTAAAACAACAGTTAAAGTAAAAACGTTAAAATTGAGCTGGGTGAAAAGTTTGGTATACTAGCCAAACTATGTTCCTTGTGATCAAAGCATTGCTACGTATTAATTCACTGGAAAAAGACCTCCAAGAAATATAATACTAGTGTGTGGTGTACGGCATATTCCTTTTACTTGGTCCAGTCACATCTGGAAAGTCTATAGAAGCCCTGTTATGTATAGAGTGTATATAAAACATTGAAGTCACCCATTAGTTTTGGACCTTACTGTAGCCACATAGGTTGCTCTCCCTGCTCCACTACTCTCTGTGTTTCTGTTCAAGTTGTGCTGAGTGGAAACACACCTGTGCTCTATATACAGCGTGGCGTCTATCTCCATACAAGGCCACACTGGTTTCATTTCCCCAATCACTGTTCAATGCCTTCTCTCTAAGCGTTACATCAGGCACCAGCAAATTTCTGGGGTAACCCAGGTGATTTTTTTCAGGTTCTCCAACAGTTGCAGTACGGCTGATTACCTATCTGTGGAGGGTGCAGTTGTATTGGCTTCAGCAGCTGGATATGGCGTCTTTTTAATTCTGGGGACTTGACTGCAGCCAGCCATAACCTCCATAACCGCGTTTCGGCCCAGTCAAATTAAAGGAAACACCTGCAGCAGCTGTTTTATGGCCCATCCTTTGCCTACACTCCTGTCTTGCTCATACTCCTGTTTTGTCCGTTATTGCCTGTGTGTCGTGATAGTGTTTAACTGCATCATTTGGTTATTTTTATTAGCTTGTTTAGTGATTTGCTCCAGTCACCACAGAGAGCATCGAACAGAAAGATCTTTTTGGAGTGTTTGAGCTCAGATTACCGTATTTCCCAGACTACAAAGCGCACCTGAATATTAGCCGCACAAGCTAAAATCAGTGGAAAATCCTGTTTTGTACATACATTAGCCGCACCTGACCAAAAGCCGCAGGTGTTTCAATGTTGACTTATCATATGTAAGAGAATATGCACAAAGGGAATTGTCAGGAAAGAGATGGCTGTTTGGAGACATCACTTTTATTAATATTTTGAAAAACAAGTTATGGGTACATATTTGCATAACTTTTTAGGTATATGTACAAGTACCGGTAATTACAAGTACGAAACATGTACTGTGCTTCATAAATGAGTAACAAATGTAGTACATAACAACCTACAGCACACCAGAAAAATAGATTCGGCCTACCTTTTAGGCTCAGGTGCAGTGACACGGCTTTAACAAGAAGAAAAGTCAGTCATTCACCACCATCTTCCTGCGCACTAAAACCACCAAAGTCCTCTCCTCCAGTGTCGGATACGAACAGGCTCAGGATGGCTACGTCATCCACTCTCAGCTTCTTTCATTCGTTGTCACTTACAAAACCAAAGAAATCCTCGTTGTCAGTGTCAGAGTCGAACCCCCTCTGAAGGGCCGTGGCGGTGTCTTCCTCTCCATCATGCAGCAGTCCAGCCCTTCGAAATCCGTTGGTGATCATGGATGTTTTCACACTTTTCCACGCTGTCAGGTTCCACCGGTGGAGTTGAGCATAACTTGCTTTTCGCAAGTTTATCGCCGCTCGTCATCCACGACTCCCGCTGAACGCATAGCGTTAATTTGAAGTTTATTTTTCGCGCTACTTGTACGCCACTATGTTGCCTGGCGGATGGACACGTGACCAACATACCACTCTTGAACCCCGATACTGTGTGTCTGATCACATGCCCTCCTGCCAGTCAACGTAGTGCCGTACAACAGCGGAACAAACAAAATAAATCCTCTTACGATATGACAAAAATCATGGACAATCCATAGAAAAGCCGCACCTGACTAAAAGCCGCAGGGTTCAAAGCTTGTGCAAAAAGTAGCGGCTTATAGCCCGACAATTACGGTAACTGGTATAACGACCATCACCGGTGCAGGAGACAGCTTGTGGAGTGTGTATCACTATTTGGCTTGTGTACTGTCTTTTATTGTTTTGTTTTTTACTGTGTGTGACATTTTAAGACTGTTTGTGGGTCCTTTTCCACACTCCTTTAGTTGTACAGCACTTTGGGGTTAAAGTTGGTTGGTTTGTATGTGTGCTCCTTATCTTTTCATGGTCCTCAGCTGCTGGTAAGTCCAGTTCAGTATTTCTCTGTTTTATTTAATCTAGGACACTACTAAAGCTGATAGGCTGTGCTACAGTCAACTTTTAGTACTGCATTTTTGAACCTGTGTATTTTTTGGTTATTTAAACACGTCATTTTGTATTTCCCAGGGGTGACATTCCCCTAGGTGGCGTTGTTGCAAACTAAATCACAACCCCCTGACCACCGCGCCATACTACATTATAAGCCTTTAACATGTTTTCTTTTTTGAAGCTAGAAGGCGCCATATTTGGAGACTGAGCATCAGTTATCAGCTAATGCTAGCAAGCTTAGTTAGCAAGCTGCATAAATGTAATAATTAGTTCTAACACACAGACATAATAGTCGTTTAACAAAATTGAAACACAAACCTCTGACAGGCTGTACCTGACATGACACTCTAGTATTTACATGGAGGAGAAGTCCAGTTTGGTGACTTTAACAGGCCTAGCAGACTGCTACACCCACAGCTTCCTGTGTCAGGACATTTATCAATCAAAGTGGTAGGGCTTGTAACTCCAGCATGGATGGATGTGCTATAAAACAATTAAGCCCAGAGTTGTTACAAAGTGGGAAACTATCCACAAAAGGTACCGGGCCATAAACATGCTTTTTCTTGCTGCTTAGTCAAACACTTTAACATGGAAATCAATGGGGACTGATACCGGTCTGTGGCCCAGGGGGTTGGAGACCGCTGTTGTAGAGAGAAAATGGACTCTGCTCACATGTGGTATATAACATAAACAGACGATCAGCACTGACAGGATAAAAGTGACAGTAAAAGTGGACAATAAATCCTAACCATTAACTCAGTCCTTTTGATTAACTCAAATTCTAACTAAAAGCACATAGCTCTAGCTAATACCTAGGTCAGCTATTTGATAGTTTTATTACACAATTACATAGTTTTCAAGATTCTAATACATATTAGAAATAGGTTTTCCTCTGAAAATACAAAGGTAAACATCAGTTTTAGGAGTAACTACAGTGAACCCAATAGTTATTAAAGCTAGTCGGTGGTGCAGCAGTTTAGAAAAACATGATTTAGCTCTCTACAGTGTTTTCCTACCTAAATTGTTTAGTCACGCAGCCTTCCCCCCATTTTTGCGGTGCTGTCTCGTATGGAAACAGACGAGTCAAGCAGCTTTCTCACCTTTTTCCTGCCTCAAATGTGGAGACAGGAAAAACAACTTCCTATTAAAATCACCGTGGAGGGTCCCCTTTGGATAACTAAAACAGAACGCTTTCTCTCTTTTGGTGGAGCCACCGGAGATACAAGCTAAATTACATGTGGGCCAGAGTGAGATCACAGTGAATTATTTATGTGCTTCCCGCCCTGTGACCTGCTCATCTCAGTATAGCAGAGTCAGGCCAGAACATGCCTTCAAGCTGTTATGAGAACATAGTATTCCTCAGGCAGCCATCACTGCAATCGATATGGTCTTTCCCCGGCAGGGTTTTACTTGACTTCACAAGCAATACAGGGAGGGTGAGCCGCATTTAAAACAAAAAAGCTGCCCTTCAAAGACAGGTGTGGTGGTTTTAAAAAGGTAAGAATTGGATTGTAATTTTTTAGCCTGGAACAGGTGACAAAGTCTTTGTTTTGCAGCTGTTTACCACCAGCAGTCAGATTAGCTATTTAGTGTGCTATTGAATTATAATTTCCAAGCAGTCCGTGGTATTTTAAAGATCACTGGCCACAAGTTTCCTCTCCCTCAGACACTGACACAGATGCATTGTAGAAGTGATTGGATTGTTGGATGTGGTTAAATTGGTTTGGCTGCGAGTGTTGTTTCCCCAGAGCAAAGCTGGAGGACAGACGCTGAGGGAAGATGATAAGGGACAATGGCACCTGATGAAGATGATGTCTGTGGGGGAAGTCTTCGGAAAGAACACAACATGTTAGGTTTGTCTCCTTGAGACCACGGCTAATCCGATTACTGTCTCCATGCACTGTGGGATGTCATCTGAGTTGGGTGCAATAACAGAGCCCAGATGTGCGCGGCTCAGGCTTAGAGCTGTCTTTTGATGCCTGCGTGTTGTTTGAAGGGAGTGCAGATAAAAAAATTTTAGACCCACGAGAAGACTTAATTCTCAAAGGGAAATTCTTAAGTAAACCAGTAGATTTGTGGGTAAGAAACTATTTGTTCTCATGATATCAGGTCCAGTAAAATTAATAAAAAGTAGGTGTGTATTTATAAGCCTTTTTAAGTGACTAATAAAAAAGTGCCATTACATGTTAGAAAGCTACTGGGGAGCAGTTTGAATGTCACTTTTTGAAAATGAGTATAAACTAGATGTTAGCCTAGTATGTAAATTAATTTAGCATAACTGTCTCTGTTCACTGGTATGGCAGCATATGGAAATTATATGTAATTTATAAAATTAAGTTTGATTCAAAGTTGCAAAATAAAAGTGATGATCTTGAGGGTTTTTTTTATTACCACAAAGTTTCTCTTTTAGAGTTCTGACTTTAATTTTGCAGTCATCATGATTGCTTGGTTTTTTGCATATTTGCAACATTTACATTTTTCATATCAAACAAATTTTAATATTTTTTTTTAATTTTGTTTAGTTATTTAGTTTTTATTCTTTGTTTGCTTTTTTATTATTATTTATTAAAGGAAAGACTTCCAAACACTATTTAAAGAAAATTAGATCAACTAAACTATCTGATGTCAAACGTCCTGTGCTAAAGTAAATTGTTAGTTAGAGATAATTATTCAGAATTATAACACAATTAATATTACAAATATTATATTATGAAACCTTTGAAAGCCCAGTTTCCCAGTCCACAGGAGACATGAGTTGAACAGAAAGGGATCATTTAATGCTGATAAATTCAGCAATAAAGAAAGAAAGAATCCAAATATAAGAAAGCATTAGAGAAACAAGTTTAGCATAGGAAATACAGAGCTACACACACAAGACACAGGAGAACAGAGTCAATATATACATAAGAAGTAATGAGCGGGACTAAACATCTGGAACCCATGAAGTGTGAGGATACAAGGAGAGTAAAACCAGGAATAACTTTGGGTTTTTTTGTGTTTTTCATGAATTGCGTCCTGCATGATCACATTAGCACATGGGTAAGATAAGGGAAATTCTGTGGCCTCGGTTAAAGAGTCGAAATCTTAGTCGTGTTAGAGATGATGAGTTCTGGATTTCTGATTGACCTTCACTGCCTTCTTTCTTTTTTGATCTTGGCTCCACAAAGGGTGAAGTGTTTTCTGCATGGACAGAAAATAGTTGTGTGCAGAACTATCAAACAGTAACATAATTGCTAAAATACCAACCTGACCAATGACACGGGAGCAGTCAAAAGAAAGCTGCCGTTAAAGACGCTCTAAGCAATTCTTTAACATGGAGCGGAATAAATGATTTTAGAAGAAGTAGAGGTCATATGTAATGAACCACAGGTCCTCTATGATAGTGATAAAGCTGTGGCAAACTAATTACAAACACAACTATTTGTCACGGCACAGTGGCCCATGGGAATGGGATGGACTCAAGTGCAGATGCAAAATCGGAGGCTCGAAGTGCGATGCAAAAAAAAAACTTTATTCACAACTGAAAACTCAGACTATTATGTAGAATAAACATAAACTAGAACTGGCCAGGAAAATTTTCACCTCTGCATCTCTGCTGAAAATCTCAGACAATGCTTTTTTCTTTCTATGGTGACCAGATCATTTTTTATTCCAGTTATATTTTCTTTGTTCCTATTTAATATTTTACTTTTAAATCCCGATTCACTAAATTTTTTATTCTTCTTTGTATTTATTTGATGCATTTCACCAGATACATTTAGAAAAAGGATGTTTACCTTGGGCCTGATGCTGCCTTCAAAATTCCCACTCTTTTTCTTACAGGATTACAGCTTGATTGTTCCTGTATCAGATTCAGACCTGAAAAAGTTGGATGGATGCATCCCCAGCCCTCCTGTTGTGTTTTTTTTTTTCACCACCAAATTCAGTTCAATGGGTCATTCAGTGGGTTGTTCAGTGGGTCAGAGACCAAAGGGGTGGGTGGGGGTGGATTCATTTTCTTTGACCGGGAACACCACAGATGTAACAAAGTTGATTAACACACTCAAAATTCAACGAAAGAGGTGCTCATCACTTTTATATAAGTGCATAGTGTGGAGGATGTCATAAGGCCTCAAGGCAATCAGATGTAAAACACAATATTTATGAGTTTTTTAACTGCACTCCATCTTGCCCTGACACACTTGGACAAGAAGGACTCACACGTCCGAATGCTGTACATAGATTTCAGCTCAGCATTTAACACGATCATCCCCCAACAACTGATCGGAAAGCTGAGCCTGTTAGGCCTGAACACCTCCCTCTGCAACTGGATCCTGGACTTTCTGACCGGAAGGCCTCAGTCAGTACGGATCGGGAACTGCACCTCCAGCACCACCACACTGAGCACTGGGGCCCCACAAGGCTGTGTGCTCAGTCCTCTGCTGTTCACACTGCTGACTCATGACTGTGTAGCAACACACAGTTCAAATCACATCATTAAATTCGCTGATGACACGACCGTGGTGGGTCTCATTAGCAAGAACGACGAGTCAGCGTACAGAGAGGAAGTGCAGAGACTAACGGACTGGTGTAAGGACAACAACCTGTCTCTGAATGTTGACAAGACAAAAGAGATGGTTGTTGACTTTAGGAGGACACGAGGCGACCACTCACCGCTGAGCATCAACGGCTCCTCTGTGGAGATCGTTGACAGCACCAAATTCCTGGGTGTACACCTGGAGAAGGACCTCGGCTGGTCCCTCAACACCAGCTCCCTGCACAAGAAAGCCCAACAGCGTCTCTTCTTTCTGAGAAGACTGAGAAAGGCCCGGCTTCCACCACCGATCCTGACCACCTTCTATAGAGGAACTATTGAGAGCATCCTGAGCGGCTGCATCACTGTCTGGTTTGGGAGCTGTGCCATATCAGACCGCAAGACCCTACAGCGGATAGTGGGAACAGCAGAGAAGATCATCGGGGTCTCTCTACCCTCTATTGAGGACATCTACACCACACGCTGCATTCGCAAAGCCACCAGCATTGTGGCTGATCGGACACACCCCTCTCACACACTCTTTACACTCCTGCCATCTGGAAAAAGGTACCGAAGCATTCGGGCACGCACATCCAGACTGTGCAACAGCTTTTTTCCACAAGCCATCCGTCTCCTCAGCAAAAAGGGACTGACTGATAAACACGCACACACACACATTCACTAACATTATCACTCAGCTTAACTCAAATACCTCAAAACATTGAGACTGGACTGACTAACCAACACAAAGCGCAAACACACGGACCTACACCACCAAACCATCGCACACACCAACCTGTAAATGCTCTTTTGCACAATATTATTACTAGATATATTATATATTATTATTTTTTTTGCACTAACTTGTCTTGTAGCACCTTGGTTCCTGGAGGAACGTTGTTTCGCCTCACTGTGTATTTTTAAACTGTATATGGTTGAAGTGACAATAAAGTTGAACTTGAACTTGAACTTGTAAATCGGTCAGATTTAACCCAAACATGACAGGAAGGCTGGTTTAAATAACAGAATGTAAAGGCAGAATATGAGCATATAGTCACATTTGTCTCTATTTGCGTAAGTTAAGTGCAGCTATATATGACTTATCTGCAACTTTGACGTTTATTTGGGTTTTGTTTCAGTTCTGTTTTTTACAAGCATAAAATGTTGCTGCTTCTTTACATTTACACAAATGGCGAAGCTTGAAAAACACACTCACACAAAACAAAAGCAAAACAAACTAAAGCAATATTTAGATCGCTTCAATTTCAGGGCGCTGACAGTTTTTCTTGTGTGCTCCACTTTCTTTGACTGCCTGTCAACAGATATTGCTATATTTGGCGACGACTCACATTGTGCTAAAATTGAAATGGTCTTTTTGATCCTTGAAATGTGCGGAGATGTATCAGAAGTACTGGCACAGTTCCCCTTAGTAGAAGAAAAATAAAAGCTACACTTTAAATGACTGACTGACATTAAATGATCCAATAAAGAGTCTTTTTTATTGTTCACACAATGAAGACGAATAAGAACAGACGAGAATACACAGCATGTATATAACACTTGCATTTATAGAAACATTGTTGCTTCATTTTCACTCATTTTCAAGGTTTTAGTAATTACCCCCAAAGATTTAATGATGCAGTTTTCCGCTGTTGAAAATTGACTATAGGAAGCCTGTCATACTTTTTGCTTTGCATGAAATCAGCATCACTGAACAAAGATTTCAGAACAACACAGTGAAATCTCATTAAAACTTTTAACAAAGTGCTCTAACACTTCAACAGTCTACCACCCCGCAAAGATGAAAATTGCCAACATGGATCACATCTGCTGAATGTATTAATCAGCTCCATCTGATTATGCATGTACCCGCTACTCATTCACTTAGATGAATATGGAAAAAAAAAGTTCTGACACAGAACATTAGCTGTCACGGAGAAGAACATTTGCTCAAAACTTTATAATAAAACCCAAAAGTCTCTCAGACTCTCCACTGTTCTGATTACATTAAGTTCATTAAGCTAGTGAAAGTGAGCTCACCTTTGCAAAAAAATGTGGTTAATCACAGTTAATTCATCAATCATCACACAGGGCCAGGGAGGTGTAGATAGCTTTCACCCCGTATAAAAGACATTGTTTCAAAACTGCATTATGTGTTTTCTCTGTTATCTTTGTTTAAAACCTGTTTGATGATCTGAAACTTTTAAGTGTGACGAATGTCCAAAAAAAGCAACAAATACTTTTTCACAACACCGTATACACCACAAACTGTTCAATAAGTTTGCGAGATATTGCAGACAGTTAAGATAAACACTGGATATATTGGAAAGTGTGGTTGCATCATTGCTTGGGTCTCTTTGTGCACAGATTCTCAGTGTGCATCTATGGCTAGCTTTTTGGGTGTTGTGTCATAAAGATTAGCACCCACAGTATGCTGCTATCAGACAAAACACTATGCCAGTATTGAAGTGTTAACATAGTAGAGAAGAAGCTAACAATGAGGTATTATTAGCAGTATGGCAATCTTCCACTCATTTTATGCTAACAAGTTCTGCTTGTTTGCGGTAGTTTAATACTGTGATTAAAGGCAGATCGTGGTCAAGTAAGTTACTGACCAAAAATCAGTGTGACTTTTTGTGTTGCCTGCTCCCTCTCACACTCTTCTTCACTTGTTATGCTGGCTTTAATACTTGTTTTACACTATACAACAGTGTAATGTAACACGTTACTGTACTAAGCTCAGTAATTACATGACAGTAACAATTATGTCGTTACTTAGGTTACGATCTTCAGTTTTCTGCAAGCCAGGTGGATAGAAAGAAGAAAACATCAAACAAACATGCTTTTTACTACTTGCGCACTTGTGCTACATTTAGTTTGTGTGCGTTTGTAGGAAAATTGCAGCTTTTATTGCGCAGTTGTAAAGTGGAAACTGTATATAGGACAGAAACAACTGGTTTTTACTGATAACACATTTTAGTTTCTTTGCAAGTTTCCAAACAGACAACATCCTGACACAAAGCTAGCAAAGAACCAAGAGTGGTGTTGTAGCTTGCAAAACACATTCTCCTGCAAGTAATTTAGTAAAGTGCTGCATTACTTCTAAGTAACGAGTAATGTGTAATGCATTATGTTTTTGACGACCGAGCACTGACACCACCAACGTGTTGCCAATTAAAACCAGATTTAGAAAATGCTCCGATCATAATCTTTGTGAATAAACAGAAAGTGTAGTGAATATGTAGTGAATATGAACAATACAGTTCACTCACGCATACGCACACAGACGACGCACACAGGTAAAGTTTGGCCTAGGCTCCATCTGAGAAGCCCCGGCTGACAGTTTTTCCAATTATAGCAACAGAAAGACTGGTTACAGGGGAGTCAACTCAAAAATTGCCTGGTGTGATTCAATGTGGCCCATGCGACATGTGTAAAACTGACAGTATGATTTCTGACTGGGCTCCCAACAGAGATTACGTCCCACAGGACATTTCTTTTACAGAACCATGGGTTCTCAGCCAGACGGAGAAGGTGAATATTGTATAGTACTGTGGGGTGTTTGCTTTTTCAGCTGAAATTTCTAATAAAAGCCTCTTAAAGCAGCGTGACTGATCTATAAATATAGAAAAACACTTTTGAAAGCATTTGTTGCATAAGGTGTGCTAGATGCTATCTGTCTGGATGTTAGCTCAAAGCAAAGTAAACAAAGCAGAAACAAAGGCCATGTCTGTGTGTTTGTTCACCAAGCCCTGATAAGTGGTCATGTGAGTGATTCGTGCGGAGCACCTCAAAAGGCCACGTCCACTGTTGTCTCTCTTCACTTGCTGTACAAACACTTGCATCTGATGCAACTTCCACAGTGATACAAAAAGTGTATGCTGTTGCCGAGCTGTATTATTGACTCTTAACATGTGTTTGACCAAGGGAAGCAAGCAAAGCCTCTCATAAACCTGATCTGTCTCTGTTTCCCCATTCAAATATTTATATTAGCTTTTCTATCCTCTTAAGATATTCACATGGTGCTGAGCAGCCCCACTCATAACTACTTGACGGTGACGGTGAGCAGAAACTGGTGCCGGAGTCGGTATCAGGCTGAGACTGATGGAGGCTGAATTCTTTTTGTCACAGCTGCCTTTGGTTACAAACTTCCACTGCAAACTAACAGAAGTTGACTTCTGGTTCTTGAAAGCAACAAACACGAAACAAGAATTATTTTTATGCAACTTGTGGCCTAGTCGGTTAATTAAAACAGTATTTATTTACTGCCATACTCCTAGTGAAGACCGTAAAAGAAACAAAAGGCGAGGAGTGGATGAATTACTACATTTTTTTCTTGTCACAAGCCCATTTAACTGTAAACAAGTGAAACATAGCTCGCGGTCCCACTGTAATTAGTTTGCATTCGGGTAATGGATGGGCTTGTTTTCAGCCAAAACAATCTTGAACTGGATTTTGAACAATCTAAAATAAGCCTTGACACAGGCATAACTCTTGTTGCAAACAGACTTCTTTTTCTCAAAGCCTGTGCAGAGAAGGTAAGGCCAAGGCCAGGAAGCAATTTCTTTCCATTTCCGCGGCTAACTTCTCTGAAGCAAACCGTAGAAGTTAAATGGACAAAGCACTGCAGAAAGACTTGGAAACACTCTGAAACGAGGTCATGGGGTCGCTCAGCACAGAAAATGCTGCTTTTGTTTTATTCCTGGTAACAGCAGCACCAACTTTTTTAAAAATACTAGAGATTGAAACCTCTTCCTTTTGGTGCAAGTTAAATTTTGACCCAATAAAACTTACCTAACTTAATAAAAGTCAGTTCAGTGCTATTGATTATGGTGCAGAAAGCGACTGGTTGAACTCCATATTGTTTCAGATGTATCAAAGTGCTCTTTCAGGTCAGCTTAACTGCCAAAACAAGTTTTATTGACCACAAATTCCTCTGTTTGTCATTCAGCCCTGTGTCGCTATCTTGCATTTACACTGAAGCTGGGTGAAAGTTTAAAGAATGTACAAGCGACAAGTTAGACTGTTATGAAATGAAAATCCTAACCTGGCATATAATAACTCAGCAGCACATCTTCTGCGAGCTTCTAGAAAATGTACGAGTAGCTGTTCCAGCAGCTCCAAACTCCCATCTTCTTTGGTAATAAATAATGTGGTTTGCTGTGAGGCTGACATGCAGCAAGCACGGCTCACTTTGAAAAAGTGCTTTTTTTTCCTGCTTTAGTCAAAGTCGCAGTTGCCATGCAGAATATTCATCAGTTTGCCTCAAATATGACACCCCTTTTGATGTGCCTAAAGCTTACACTGATTTGCTGTGAAGACGTTCCTCTCATTAGAAATTCTTTAAACTCACGGCTTCAAATCGCATTAGCCGAGCATGACAGAATCCCTGGTGATGCAACCCCACGCAGTTACTGTACGAGTACACCTATTGTGCGGATGGTGAAGCACTATTTATCATAACAGGCCCTTAAGACACAAGCAAGGAAGTTTTACCCTCTCAAGGTCAGCAGAGTCAGACATCAGACATGCATATTGATGATGGACATGATAGGCTATCCTGTGCGTTGCATCTGCCACAGAGCAAGTAAAAATGAGTCTTGGGATGAAAACTAATTAGCTTGCCAAAATGTGTGGTGATTGACAGCAATTAAAGCATGCTCACTCACTCACTCCCTCACACAGAACCATTCCGTAATATGTCTTTAATATACTTTTCTGCAAAGTCATCCAAGGAAGCCCAAGTGCAATGTCTGCAGCTTTTTCCTTGTTTTTGTCATACAAACACAGAAAACAAAGTCCCAATAAATGTTCCAGCTTGCCGAGTCAATAATGCACGGAGCTGGGTAAATAATTGATCACACGCTTCTTATACTTTCTGTTCTTGCCTGTATTGAATAATTAAGGGAGGGGAATTGTTATCTTCTGGGGTACCCCAGGGTTTCTGCTTCCCTGCAGCGGATGGAGATGTAATTACATTTCCAAGTGCAAGTAGACCTGTGTTGGGGATTAAATGGCACCTCGTAGTTGGGAAGAGTTACATCACTGTTGGCAGAATGTGTGAATGAGCGTGGGTCAAGTAGAGTAATGTGACACGAGAGGATCATTCACAGCGAATTAAAAAGAAAATAATAAGGAAAACTACAGAAACCTCCAGATTATCAGACATTTCTCTTCCCAGCTTTATGTTCTTTTCTGCATTTCACTTGGAGTGTATGATGGTGAAGAATATTGTAGCTTCCAGCTGTGAGGTGTGCAACAAGGATTTGAGTGAATCTTTTCTCGTGGAGCACTTCAGTGAGATCCAGCTTTTTAAAGATTTCTTTATGCTTTCTTGTGTGATGAAAATTAAAGTTTCTGTGTTAAACACGACAAGCTTTTCGAGCTGTGCAGATGTTTCCTCATTGTGTAAAAAAAATCTGTGTAAATATCTCAGCTTGGCAGCCCATACAACTCATAGCAATAATCATAACGTTTCAGTCACTGTAGCCAGCTTTTCTTATCCAACAGTCCCGTAACCCTGTCTGATTAAAAATGCTACTTTTAAGATTTGTTTGTTTATTCATGTCTTTCTTTCTCAGCTTTTCTCCTGACCACACTTTTCGCTGTGTTTCTGGGTTTTTCACTCAATGTTTCCACTGTTAATTTATTATCGTTGTATATTTTATATCTCATCTTTCATAGCTCATCTCCTGTTTATCGTCTCCTTTTGTGCAAAATCTTGATTTCGTGCATGCAGACGAAAATTTGTAGATATGAGGCGAGTCAGATGAGAAACTGGATTTGTATAAATGAAAAGGGAAGGAGGGCATTTGTGTCCAGGAATGTAGAAATGGGGGGGAACTCAAGGATCAGACTGGAATGAGAGTGTGTTGGGTTTATAAGGTACTTTATCTCACTGGGTGTTTTGAGTTGTGTTTTTTGGTTTTCTAATTTAAATATAAGTGAACTGAAAGGTACATTTATTGCTAAAAGGCACCTTACCACTTTATGCTTTATAATCAGACCATCAAAGTTTTTCCTTTATGTCCAGAAATCTATGTTGAATCATGATTTTAAAAAAATACCTCTGTTCAGAGTAGGGGTGGGTTTAAAAAACAGATTACCCGATTCAGATTATTCTCAGATCAGATTATCTGCTATAAAAAGCCAGGCCAGGAAAATCTCCTTCATGTTTTATCCTCAGTTACTTTGACACAAAGACATCTGCTGTGATGCTCACACCTCTGATGAAGTCTCCCAAGTGTCAGCTTCGTTTTTATACATAGATATAAAAATGTGGATATGATACTCCACACACAAAGGCCCCAGCCAGGTGGTGGGATTGAACTCACAACCTTCTTGAAGTGAAGCAACACTGCTCGTGACCGTGCAACTTTATGCTTTTATAAATATAATATTTCTGACGCTCTGAGTCAAACTTGAATCACATCGAATCGAATCTGGATCTTGTGAATCAGAATTGAATCAGCTGTAGAAATCAGTGATGACACCCAGTCCTAGTTCAAGTGTGTGAATGTGTGTGTGAATTTGTGGATGACTGCATGTCACATCAACACCCTGGTTAAGAAAGCCCGTCAGCGTCTCTTCTTCCTCAGAAGACTTAGAGACTTCCATCTGCCACTGAAGGTGCTCAAGAACTTCTACTCCTGCACCATCGAGAGCGTCCTGACGTCAAACATCTGCACCTGGTTTGGGAACAGCACCAAGCAGGACAGACGAGATCTGCAAAGGGTGGTGCGCTCGGCAGAACGCATCATTCAATCAGAGCTCCCTGACCTGCTGTCCATCTACACCAAGCGGTGCAAGTCCAAAGCTAGGAAGATTATGATGGACCTCTCCCATCCCAACAATGGACTCTTCTCACTGTTGAGGTCTGGGAAGTGCTTCCGCTCCCTTAAGGCCAAAACAGAGAGAATGAGGAGGAGCTTCTTCCCCCAGGCTATTCGGGCCCTGAACCAGGTGTAGGACTGGACTCTCCCAAACACGTCACTATAAGACTGGACTCTCACACACGTCACCACACGCACCACCACACATTTCCTATAATCCTATAATTCCTATAATTTATAATCCTTATCTTTATAATCTCTTCTGCTATTTGCACATTCTTTACTGTAAATTCCTAAGTTAATTTGTAAATTTTTGTAGTAAATTGTAAATATTGTAAAACTTTTCTTCTGTCATTTAATGGTCGGGCATTGTACAGCTACAAGCATTTCACCCCCATGTCATACTGTGTATGGTTGTGTGTGTGTGTGACAAATAAAATTTGAATTTGAATTTGAATGTGTAAAGGGCTTTGGGGTCCTTAGGGACTAGTAAAGCGCTATACAAATACAGGCCATTTACCATTTAGTTCAGAGTGATTACTGAGGGGTGTACATTGAATCAAGAGTAACAGTAGTTTATGCTTAACACAAAGCCTGGTTGGGTGCAGATTATGTTCTGAGTTAAAAATGGGCGGAGGCACCAAGTTTTCATTGATTCTTTTATTTCTTATGTAGAGTCCCCGCTGCAGGAACGAATGCAACGTGTTACATGCTATCTTGCATAGATGGAGCGCTTTAGGTTGAAGTTGTAAAATGTTGCTTTTTTTTGTTTCTTTCTTTGTTTTTTGTTTGCATGGGGCGATCGTGGCTCAAGAGTTGGGAGTTCGCCTTGTAATCGGAAGGTTGCCGGTTCGAGCCCCGGCTTGGACAGTCTTGGTCGTTGTGTCCTTGGGCAAGACACTTCACCCGTTGCCTACTGGTGGTGGTCAGAGGGCCCGGTGGCGCCAGTGTCCGGCAGCCTCGCCTCTGTCAGTGCGCCCCAGGGTGGCTGTGGCTACATTGTAGCTTGCCATCACCAGTGTGTGAATGTGTGTGTGAATGGGTGGATGACAGGTTGTGTAAAGCGCTTTGGGGTCCTTAGGGACTAGAAAAGCGCTATACAAATACAGGCCATTTACCATTTACTGTAAGTCGTACCACAGTAAAAGTATATATGGAATGAAGCTCAGTTGTAAAGATAAGACAGAACATCGGCGTTCCCACCAGAATGTGCATTTATTTGTTGGGTGATGCAGAAATTGTAAAAGTATTTTTATGCCTAATTTTAATCTGCTGCTGAATCTCTTTTAAACTGTTGGAAATGCAGCTGCTACAGCACAGAGAAGAAAATTGATCAGGAGAGAGGAGATGGTTATTGATTTTAAGAAGGGTGCAGTTTGCCCTTACCCACAATCATCATTAAAGATCAGAAGATTGATATGCTTGGTGCCTACAAGTATCTGGGCACCATTATTGACAATAAATTGAATTTTAATGCAGGCACTGAGTCAATTTATAAAAAGGGGCCATCAAAGAATATATTTTTACAGAGATTACTTGTCTCCAATGTTGACAGAAAAATGGTGGCACTGTCTTTTATTGAATCTATGCTTCCCCTTTCTCTAATCCCTTGGTTTCCACCTGATTTCCACATCTCCTTTGTTAGGCTATGGGACTGTAACATTTAATGCTGTGTGAGAATTCTTCAATAAACTAATAAAATACATTTTTTAACTATGTGTGTTTGCTATATTAGTGTGAAGACTTCTCAGTGGGAAGATGGCAGCCACTAAAAAGATGCTTCTCACACATATTAATATCTACACTTTCCAACATATGAAATAACTCCTACTACCAATAGAATTAACTACAGTTGTGTTACGACTGCCTATTGTAGTACAAGTGATTAAGATTCTGCATCTTTCTACTATCAGTCTCAAGAACTGCTGCAGCACAGTAAAGTGCTTTATAGGGCCATATTGATCTATAATGTCATGCATTTAGAACCGTCTGGCTCAAATTTAAATATACAATAATAAAAGTTCCTTATTTTGAGTCATACTCATGTCTGGAGAGACAAAACAATTTTTTTTCTTTTCTTTTAATATACATATGTATGTATACTTCTGAGGATGTCACTGTATATTCTTGGCGCACCAATCACAATGTTGCAGTTCCAAGATTTACAAAAGCAGTCGACTTGGGAGGTTTCCAAGCACAGAGGCTTGTTTCTATTCTGTGAATTTATGATACGATACAATAAAACATTTTTAATTGGGTGCCAAAATTCATTGCTGCCTCTGTGATAAAACACTAAAAAAAAAAACAGCTATTCTAAATCTAACTACATTGTCATAAAAACAAACAAGAAAACAAATTGTTATATATGGAGAGAATATTCAGCTTTTTTAACATCACCTGTGATGTTTGCAGCATTGAAGCATATGCCATAGGAACACAGCCTCACAGCAAGAAGGTTCTGGATTAGACTGGCAGCTGACTGAGGCCTTTCAATGAGGAGTTTGGATCTTTTACAGCGTGGGTGCTTTCCAGGTACTCTGGCTTTTCCCCACAGCTCAAAGGCATACATGTTAGTTTAATTAGCGCTTCTAGGAAGGTGAGCATGAATGGTTGCCTTAATGTGTTAGTCCTGTGATGGCCCGGCAACCTATGCAAGGTGTACCTAACCTCTCGTCTACTTGGGATAGGCTCCAAAGCCAATACGCACAAAAGCCTACGCTGATGGATGGAAATTGCACAGGTGCAGGTCTCGAGTTTTACAGAACATCCAGATCAAACTTCAGAACAGTCAAAGGAGAAGACCCAGACGTACAGAGAGAAAGTGTGATGGGGCTGTCTAGCACAGACCCACCGCTGGAACGAGGCAATTCTACTACAACAGCAAAAAGCATTGGACACCAAGCAGAGCTCTTTGTTTGATCTCGTGCACAAGGGAGAGAACTGTGACGAGCGCCGCTCCTTCCACTCGAACCCCAGTCGCTCTCGTCTGCTCCCTCGTAGCACTGCTCTTTATTGCAGTTACATGACTATGCATAAGTTCATTAACATATGACGTCTTACATAGGCATACATGTGAACAAAGAGTACCTTGTCTGTGTGTATGTATAGGCACGCAGACAAGGTGGGTGTGCGTGTGTGTGTGGGGTCAAGATGTGACCCTGTGAAGACTCCCCAAAGCTGGTGCCAGGAGTCCAGCGGTCCACCTAAACAAAGGGCTCTTATACTTAAACAGATACAGAGTAGGTGACCTCCTATAGTATAAGTCTCATGACCTTAGTGTGTGTGTGTGTGTGTGTGTGTGTGTGTGTGTGTGTGTGTGTGTGTGTGTGTGTGTGTGTGTGTGTGTGTGTGTGTGTGTGCATGCCAGAACACTCTGGAAGGCACACAGAGTCTTTACAGACTGCTAAGGATCAAACCTCAATCTACAAACATTTATATACTTCTAAGCATAAATTATTATGAATTTCTAAGCATAAATGACAATAATAAAACATAAACCCAACAACGTGCAAACCTAATAACGAACATGGGAATCAGTTTTCAGAAAGTAACCAAACTACCATATCTGACATCTGTATTACGGAGCTTGGGTCATCCAAGTCATGCGCTTTCTCTCCTTCGCAGCCCAAAGAACCTCTGTGTTTGCCTGCTTTCCATATTTCATATTATGGCGTTTGTCAAGAGAAAACTCTTAGGAGGCAAGAAACTCAGACTCAAAGATATTGCATGTACATGGGCGACGCCCCGAAACGATCTGTTCTGCACAAAAGTGTGCACTAGATGTGTCACGGAGTAATTGCGCGGGGCGTCAGTACATCCTTTATTTTATACTCAGACAGCCTACATAACATTAATAGGTGTGGCATATATAGAATTCAATAACAACTCCTTAATAGGAGAAACCGTTAGCTTAGCTGGTTTATGTTGAAACAGGACGTAGGCGTTTAAATGTCATAGCACATATTCTCTGCATGCAATGTCTTACTTCCCTATTCTGCAGTTGTACAACTCATAAGCTCTTCTTCCTTTAAATGAAGCTACAAAATAAACATGACACAAAACTCAAAAAATCTCCCAACAGCGTTGGACAACCAAGGCCACTTTCTTAGCACTAGATTTACTAAACCTGCGCAAATTTGCGTAAATCCCCTGAACCTAAAACCTCCTAGAATTATTGACTTTTTTATTTTCTGGCGCAATTCCCAAGGTGTTATTCACCCCTGCTGAGATTTTCACAGGTCGTCAGCTCGATTCTCCTCCTGCTTTTGTTGTGCAAACCACCCATTATCTTTGAGGCCTGGCACATTTGCATTTGTTGACTCAGACTAGCTCAGATCCAAGGCAGGAGTAAAATCTGTGTTACAACCCTCAAAAATGCCTGCCGTATCTATACAAAATATCCCACACATTGACTGACCTGCAAATATGAAAGACACGCATTCACAATATATGGAAATACAAGTCTGTTTAATTTATAAAAAATGCAATGACATGAGTGACATGTGTAATCTCTCCAGCTTTGCACGTTCTCTCCTCTGCCTGTTCATGTAAAAATAGCAAAAATAAAAAAATAAACTCTATCTCTCAGTTCCCTCAGTTCAGTTCTTTTGCAACACGGCAAAAGAAGGCACTGTATGGGTAGAGGAGGACATTGGAATGCCCAGTGCAGTAGTCGCTCGTGTTTCACTGCGCAAGCTGGGCCCACAGAGGTCTGCTAAGGTTTGTCATTGCCATAGTACATATGATATTTATATAAACCCATTTAGAGTGAGGTTCATGTAAATTGACCATTCTCTATTTATTTATTTATTTACTCCCCATCAGGGAGTGTACGGTCAATCAATCCCACAGAACACAGCAGGACTGGAATTTGTCAATTAATGAACTGATGGCATTCATTTCAATTCTGTTTGTAAAAGCAATCATGTGTCCCGTTGGTGCCATTGTGGATTGCTGGTCAGAAAGATTTCTGGTGCCAGTAATCAAAGAGACAATGATAGATAGAGATAGAGTCAATTCAATTATGCGATTTGATGACAAGGACACGCAGAAAGGGTAAAAACAGAGAAATTTGTGGTGATCTCTGACATCTGGACACGCTTCGACGAAAACTTTGCTAAGAGTTTCACGCCAGGAGAACACATGACCATAGATGAACAGCTGTTCCCTCCCATATGGAAAAAATATATATAAATCTTATAAAGTTTGTATCTGTCTTGTGTGAAACTTGAATGAAAAGCATACAAGAGTGAAAACAGATATAAGATCCCTTGAAAAATTCTATAAATGAAACTTGTATGTTTTGGATACTTACTAAAACTGGCAGAGAACGTGGTCATCAAACTGATGGAGTCGTCTTTGGATGATGGGAGAAATGTCACAATGGACAATTTATTTCACTGTCAATGTCACACAGACTGTTGCAGCGCAAAACAACATTGCTGGGCATGGTGAATAGAGCCCGGCGTGAAGTTACTCAATTTGCAAAAGACACTGCACAGCGAGAGGTACTGTCTCCTTGACAATTTATGCACCTAAAAAAAAAAACAAGACTGTGTGTGTTCTCAGTTCCATGCACCAAGACGTGACGATCGGTGAAAGAGGAAAGAGGAAACCTAACACGATAACAGACTATAACCACATGAAGGTATGTGAATGTGTGTATAATTTTACACCAGTGCTACAATATGTTTTTTGATGTGTGCTATACAGGCCTATAGAAAAAAAAGCATATATACTCACGACTCTCTCTCTCTCTGCTTTTACAGTGTGGTGTAGACGTGTTGGACCAAATGGCACGGATGCATTCCATAAGAGCAGCAAGCAGGTGGCCAGTAGCGGTTTTCTACAATATGCTGGACCTGGCGGCGGTGAATGCCTACATTTTGTACAAGGCATGTACAGGGTGGACAGGCAAAAGAAGATTGTTTCTGAGTCTTCTAACCAAGGAACAGCGTTGCCGATTCATGCAGCACAAGGAAATATTAGCACAGAGGCAGGCTGCTGAAGCTGCTGCAGCTGCTGCTGTGCCTGGGACTGTAAAGACAACGCAGTGCCAGGTGCAAGAGAGCTGCAACAGAAATCGCAGCAGGCTTACCTGTGCAACATGTCACAAATTCACCTGTGCCAAATGCAGGGATGATGGACACTGGCTCTGCAAACGCTGTAAAGTTTGAAACACTTTGAAATAAAACATACGTGTGTACCAATATATATTGTGAATGTGTGTCTTTTGTATCGATACAGCAGGAATTTCTGAAGGTTGTAACACAGAGGTTTGGCCTGCCTTGGATCTGAGTAAACAAATGCAAATGTTGCGCACGCACGCACACACACACAAACGCAGCAAATCTGCATTGATTAGTCCCACAAGTGGAAAATCTGCGTTGTCAATGCAGAAAAGTGGACAGTGCAAGACAAAAGCAGCAAAAATACAAACTGTACCAAGAGTACAGTATAAAAAGTGGACTATACAAACAATCTGGAGACATAAATATGGACACGTGCATATTGTGTATATGCACAACACTGTGTATATATCTTTATGGACAGGCATGCAATGTAGTGACAAAGATTGACAATAACTAATATTGCATATGAGAAATATTGCACATAGAATCTACCAAGGTGTATTGAAGGCTGCAGGTACTTTGAGTCTGACAACGATTGGAAGGAAAGACCTTCTGGATCTCTCCTGGTTGGGGGTTGGGAAGGGTGTGTTTGCACAACAAAAGCAGGAGAACAATGGAACTGAAGGCCTGTGAAAATCTCAGCGGGGTGCTAGGAGGTGTTAGGTTCAGGGAATTTACGTAAATTTGCGCAGGGTTAGTAAATCTAGTAGTAGGGACTTGCACCAAGGAAAAAAAGGGTCAGTAATTCTAATGTTAGAGGGGGAGTGTATAGTGGTAATGATAAAAGAGGCCGTCCACTAACAGAGTATCATGAGCATACTCCACCCAAAAGGTGTAGTGAGCTCCAGGAGTTGGTGTTACATGCAATAACACAACAGATGGACGTCACAAGGACAATGTGAGAGCCCATGTTTAGTTTTCCTTTAAGTCATAATATTTTAAGATGGTCTACAGAGATTTGTAGGGCAGAGTGTCTGCTGAAACTTGATGGGGGAAAGTTTAGCTCTCCCCTTCTGCAAAGCCTGAGGTAGAGTGGGCGACCGTGGTTCAGGGGGTTGGGAAGCTCATCTTGTTTCGATCCCCAGTTCTGTCTGTCTTGGTCGTTGTGTCCTTGGGCAAGACACTTCGCCTACTGTTGAGGGGCCGATGGCGTGATATGGCAGCCTCACTTCCGTCAGTCTGCCCCAGCGCAGCTGTGGCTACAACTGTAGCTTGCCTCCACCAGTGTGTGAGAGTGAATGAATAGTGGAATTGTAAAGTACTTTGAGGGTCTCGAAAAGCGCTATATAAACGTAATCCATTATTATGGGATACATTTTACAAATGGGGAAGATATCTAACGAGCTTGGGAATTCCAAGATTGTCGTCTCGGAGAATACGAGTGAATAACACATACAGGTGTCATCATAGAAAACATCCTGAGGAGCGATGTGGACTCTACAGAGAACACAGCCGCTCTTCAGAGATCCTGGTGGACATTTAATCTTTTAGTAGTACTGTCCGTGCCTTTTCTTAACCTCCATTAGCTCCAATGCTCAGGATTGCTGTACAGATAAGTATTGACTAAATCAAATCAAAATCAAATCAAATCAAATCACTTTTATTGTCACATCACATGTGCAGGCACACTGGCACAGCACATGCGAGTGAAATTCTTGTGTGCGAGCCCCACAAGCAACAGAGATGTGCAAACACAACAACACAAACGAGCAAAATACAAGAATGGCCAACCTGAAACTAATAAATATATGTACAATATATAATAGTGTATGCATTTCTGGATGTGTATACTAAATATTTTCCTACGTGTGTGTGTGTGTGTGTGTGTGTGTGTGTGTGTGTGTGTGTGTGTGTGTGTGTATACACATTTTTACAAATTAAATAGTAAAAAAAAAAATAATAATAAAAATAATAATAATAATAATAATAATAATAATAAAATATATAAAATATACAGAGTTGAATATGTGCAAAACAAGTGGCATTTATATACAGTGTGGAGTGCATAATGTTGAAGTTCCAGTAGTGAAGCTGAGGTGTCTATGACGTGTTCAGCAGTCTGATGGCCTGATGGAAAAAGCTGTCTCTCAGTCTGCTGGTACGGGACCGGATGCTGCAGAACCTCCTTCCTGATGGAAGCAGTCTGAACAGTTTATGGCTGGGGTGACTGGAGTCCTTGATGATCCTCCCCGCTTTCCTCAGGCAGCGCTTCCTGTAGATGTCTTGGAGGGAGGGAAGCTCACCTCCAATTATCCGTTCAGAGCACCGCACTACTCGCTGGAGAGCTTTGCAGTTGTAGGCGGTGCTGTTGCCATACCAGGTGGTGATGCATCCAGTGAGGATGCTCTCAATGGCACAGTGATAGAAGGTCCTGAGGATGCGGGGGCTCATGCCGAATCTTTTCAGTCTCCTGAGAAAGAAGAGGCGCTGCTGCGCCTTCTTCACTGTTTTGTTTGTGTGTACTGACCACGTAAGATCCTCAGCCAGATGTACTCCAAGGAACCGGAAGCTGCTCACTCTCTCCACAGCAGCGCCGTTGATGGTGATGGGGGTGTGTACTTCTCTGCACCTCCGGAAGTCCACTATCAACTCCTTTGTCTTTGCGACGTTGAGGGTGAGATGGTTGTCTTGACACCAGTGGGTCAGGGCGCTGACCTCCTCCCTGTAAGCCGTCTCATCACCGTTGGTGATAAGACCCACCACTGTAGTGTCGTCCGCAAACTTCACAATGATGTTGGAGCTGTTAGTGCGCTGCAAGTAGGGCTTTTATTGTCGTTATTTATTATTTTATTATTTCGTTAGCTCTGCAATATTTAAAGTTAATTTCCTGAACAATAAATTAAACACAAAGGATTGAAAGCTATTTTCCACCTCTCAGCTTCTGTAGCCTAGAATAAGTTGGCCAGTTGCCATGCCTGATTTTATGTGGATAAATGTAACACTTCATCCCCCGCAGCAGCTTGTCCAGGCCTTTGCTGTAAATAACAACTCCTTCTCATATTGCTTGGTTAAGAGTTTTTCTTTATCCTCCTAATCCTGCCACATCTGTTTTTCTTGGAAGCCACAAAAATGGCTGTTTTGCTTTGTTATATTTCCTTTGTTTGGGTCTGGTGTACAGTAAGCATGTTCAGTTTGACTGATGTTTTCTCAAATATTTTCATCACAGTCAGGTACACTCTGTTAGATTACACACCATAAAAACAACATTCAATGTATATGTAACATATGTCTTTACAGAACTTACAACACCATGTTACGCTGGAAAAAATTAATTAGGAATTTGCATTTCTTCATGGCACCAGTGTTATAGTTCGCTTTACTCAACTCACTGAAGAAGGAAAATGATACACATTGAAACAGTGAAGTGGCATCCATGCAGGCTCACATAACAAATCTTTGAGTACTTTCTGATGTGTGTGAAAAATGCCAGTAATATGGATTCCAGAGGGTTTAAAGACAATATTTAGTTCAGCTCAGAGGCTCTCTTTCAGTTCTTTTTTCACATATCTCAGGCTTTATCATCATCTTATTTTAGTTTGACTGATAAAAAAGGCAACTTCAACATCTGATTTCTCATTTGGAGTATATTCTACAACAGTCATATGTACCCTGTCTGGTCTAATTAGTCATTTGGGATCCATAAACCCGCCAAATTATCTTTGTTTTCATGGTAATGGATTTTATACTTGCCTAAGTATATTTAGAAAGGGCTAGTTAAGCTTTTCAATTTAGGGAAAGGGGCAGTTAAGTGTTTCCATGTGGTCTGCTTGACAAACTGTGTGCCATTACCAGCCACCAAGGGAGCTTTTAAGACACATCCCTCTGTGCTCATCATCTGCCACTCACAGCAAAAAGCTGATATATATTGCAAATATCTGTAAGACACGTTTTTTTGTTGTTGGAGATGGAAAAATGTTCTTCATTTTGTCTGTATTAACAAATACTGCTGCCTGCAACCACTGATAACATTTTGTTCATTGTTTATTTATTTGCTATATCTTTGTAACAGCACAATTGTAGCATACTTATGTTTACATGTATGTATACATCCCTTTAACAGACAGGCCAATCTGAACAAAACTTTGCACAAACATCATCACCAATATAGCGATTATTGACATCTATATGTTGTTAGAAAATCCAGTTGTTTTCTTCAACTCCCTGCAAATCTGATGTTACCTTCTGAATTTGTCTTTTTCTGTTTCACATGTCACCCATACATAACTTAACAATGCAAAAGTTGCATCTGCAACAGAATTTTGTTCGATACACCATTAAAGGCAGAATGAAGAATGTGAAAAAGTGCCACAGGCCTTCATAAATCATATCATTATTATGAACATGGGCATTTTAAAGAAGATAAGAAAGGCAGAGTGGCTAAAGCTAAAGCTACCCAGACCTCAGACCCAGCCACAAGCCAGCAAGCTTGCTGCTGATCAAGGGATTAAAGCAGTTCTAAGGAAAATTATGGAGATAAGTGAGAAGGTAAAAGGGTGGATGCCCTGGAAAATTATTAAAATACCTATTAATGAATGTGTTTTTATTCTTATATATATCTATATCGATATATCTATATCTATCTCTCTATATATACAGTGGGGCAAAAAAGTATTTAGTCAGCCACCAATTGTGCAAGTTCCCCCACCTAAAATGATGACAGAGGTCAGTAATTTGCACCAGAGGTACACTTCAACTGTGAGAGACAGAATGTGAAAAAAAAAAATCCATGAATCCACATGGTAGGATTTGTAAAGAATTTATTCGTAAATCAGGGTGGAAAATAAGTATTTGGTCAATAACAAAAATACAACTCAATACTTTGTAACATAACCTTTGTTGGCAATAACAGAGGTCAAACGTTTACTATAGGTCTTTACCAGGTTTGCACACACAGTAGCTGGTATTTTGGCCCATTCCTCCATGCAGATCTTCTCGAGAGCAGTGATGTTTTGGGGCTGTCGCCGAGCAACACGGACTTTCAACTCCCGCCACAGATTTTCTATGGGGTTGAGGTCTGGAGACTGGCTAGGCCACTCCAGGACTTTCAAATGCTTCTTACGGAGCCACTCCTTTGTTGCCCGGGCGGTGTGTTTTGGATCATTGTCATGTTGGAAGACCCAGCCTCGTTTCATCTTCAAAGTTCTCACTGATGGAAGGAGGTTTTGGCTCAAAATCTAACGATACATGGCCCCATTCATTCTGTCCTTAACACGGATCAGTCGTCCTGTCCCCTTGGCAGAAAAACAGCCCCATAGCATGATGTTTCCACCCCCATGCTTCACAGTAGGTATGGTGTTCTTGGGATGCAACTCAGTATTCTTCTTCCTCCAAACACGACGAGTTGAGTTTATACCAAAAAGTCCTACTTTGGTTTCATCTGACCACATGACATTCTCCCAATCCTCTGCTGTATCATCCATGTGCTCTCTGGCAAACTTCAGACGGGCCTGGACATGCACTGGCTTCAGCAGCGGAACACGTCTGGCACTGCGGGATTTGATTCCCTGCCGTTGTAGTGTGTTACTGATGGTGACCTTTGTTACTTTGGTCCCAGCTCTCTGCAGGTCATTCACCAGGTCCCCCCGTGTGGTTCTGGGATCTTTGCTCACCGTTCTCATGATCATTTTGACCCCACGGGATGAGATCTTGCGTGGAGCCCCAGATCGAGGGAGATTATCAGTGGTCTTATATGTCTTCCATTTTCTGATGATTGCTCCCACAGTTGATTTTTTCACACCAAGCTGCTTGCCTATTGTAGATTCACTCTTCCCAGTCTGGTGCAGGTCTACAATACTTTTCCTGGTGTCCTTCGAAAGCTCTTTGGTCTTGGCCATGGCGGAGTTTGGAGTCTGACTGTTTGAGGCTGTGGACAGGTGTCTTTTATACAGATGATGAGTTCAAACAGGTGCCATTCATACAGGTAACGAGTGGGGGACAGAAAAGCTTCTTACAGAAGACGTTACAGGTCTGTGAGAGCCAGAGATTTTCCTTGTTTGAGGTGACCAAATACTTATTTTCCACCCTAATTTACGAATAAATTCTTTACAAATCCTACCATGTGAATTCATGGATTTCTTTTTCACATTCTGTCTCTCACAGTTGAAGTGTACCTCTGGTGCAAATTACTGACCTCTGTCATCATTTTAAGTGGGGGAACTTGCACAATCAGTGGCTGACTAAATACTTTTTTGCCCCACTGTATCTCTATCTCTATCTATCTGTTACACATTCTTCAGTTTCAGGTATTTGTACATATTTCCAGTAGCATTTCAATTTCAGTTACTTCAAAGACAGAAGAGCCTGTAAACTATTGTAGTTTGAGGCAGTCAAACTGGAATCAGCTGAGAAATTTTAGTTTGAGGATTTCTTTCATTACTGACTTTAACACAAAACTGAAGAGGGCCTTTACTAAAAAGCGGAGGCCTCAAAAGAGGTGCTCAGGTGATGCCCTGTAGAAGTTCGGGACTTGGCAAAAGAGCATGAATCAAATGATTATTATCAGCATGTTAAAGAGGAAGAAAATGGATGATCTCAAAGATGAAACTTCTGATCCAGAAGCAGAAAAACTTGAGGAACCAGATCATGAAAGGTAGCCTCAGAGAGTTTGGAGTGTAACCGACCCAGAGTTTGGGCCGGTAAAACAGATTAAATGTTCCTGCAAAACAGGGAAATGATGAGACAGACGACTGGTGAAGTTTCTCTTTGCCTCGCTTCTGCCATATTTATTTATATAATCACATGTATTTTTAATTTGCAGCATCACCATTCTCTATATACAACAGAAATAACAGTAAAACCGTCTGTGTGTTCAAGCTGCAATACCACGATCTTTACATGGGAAACAAGAATACTTCACGTGTAGTGACCTTCAAATCATTTACTCGGTTATTCTCTCTGAATGACAATTCAAAACAATATGAAATGCATGTTCAAATACATTTTACCTCTCTTTAACTCTTAACCCAAATACCTATGTATTCTGATTGTTTTAACCAACATACCAGTGCTTGGTCTTAAACCAATTTAGCTTAGTGGCTCACAAATACATGAAAGAGTCATGTGTATGTCGACAGGCTTAGCTTTAGCTTTAACATTCTCAAAATCACTTTTCAGAACCAGTAAACAGTCGTTTTTCACTGCCAACAGCAGATTAACAATATCAGGACACAAAAAGGAGCTTATTCAGCTAAACGACCCGAAATAAGTGACGAAAGGAAACCAAAATGGCGCCCGCGGCTGGCTGGGCTTTGGCATTTTTTCAGTCCTTCTACTTCATAAAACGTAACCAATAACAGCGTTTACCCGCTGATTTATACCCCCACATTTAGCTATGTTTCTTATCAATATTTTACAACCGTTTTACTATAGCTTTACCGGTTACAAACCTGCAAAACAGGGAAATGATGAGACAGACGACTGGTGAAGTTTCTCTTTGCCTCGCTTCTGCCATATTGGAGAGGAGGGCCTATGACCTCGCTATTCTGTCTCACTGAACAATGCGCCACCCGGAGGCTGGGGGGTGCAACTACCTCATTAAACATAGTTCACTTCGGTGACAAATCTCTCTTTCTTTTAAGTACTACTTCTGATGGGATCACACATTAGTGTGTCACACGCTCCCTGACAAATGGAAATGGCTCCTGACATTCAAAAATACAAACATTTTCAAAAGTAATACAGTCAAATACTCAACATGGCATATGTGCAGGGTAAGTATATGGCCCAACTGGATAAGGCACACAAGATGCAAACCCTGGGCTAAATGGTACAAAAGGTGTTAGTGTCCATGGCTGGTATGGAAAGAATGGCGCAGCTAGTGCAGATACTATGGCCTGTGGCTGTAGAGCCGGTTCTCCCAGTGACTCATAAGTAAACACTTGTCTAGGTCTCCTTTCTCGGGCTGACCTTCTTAACTCAGTCTGTGGGTCACCTGCTGGTATCTGTGGTAGCGCTTGGCCAGGTAAAGTGGACCTTTCACATCCTTCTTCCAGACAATTTGGCTGTGCCTGTACCTCAGGGACAGGGGGCATCTGACTGTCTATTCCTGTCTGTTCATGTTCGCTGGAGGTTCTTTCTCTTTCACTGTCTCTAGTTGGTAACTGGAAGCGGTTCCTTTGGTCCTCAGGGCTTTGGCTTGTTGGGGGTACGCCAGATTGACTATAATGGACGTCTCTTTCAACATGTCTAGCCTCTCTGGGGAACCTAAACCAGTACCCTCCTGCATCCTCATCAGATTCTGAGTCACTAGAATCGCTTTTCTGTCTGTTTTGTTCACTTAACTCCGCTTCTCTCTGTCTAATCGGTTTCTTAGGTGCCTGCTCAGATCTCGGAGGCGGAGCCTCAACTGGGAGGTCGTTAACCAGTAATAGGAGGTTACGGTGTAGGACCCTGGTTTTACTTCCATCACTGCCCTCCGAATAGACTGCATAAACTGGATTATCACCTATTTGCCCTTTAACCAAATAAATGGTTTTCTCCCAGTAAGATCGCAGCTTCCCTGGTCCCCCACGTTCCCTGCAGTTCCTTACGAGGACCCTATCACCAGGCTGTAACACTACACCCCTCAGCTTTTTATCATAGAAAGACTTGTTTTTGATACTAGACAACCTACTTTTTTCACTGGCTATCCTGTACGCTTCTGTCATTCTTTTCGCCCACCTGTCTGTGTAGCTTTTGTGTGACATTATCTGCTTCTCCCCAACTAGGCCAAATAAAATGTCTACCGGAAGGCGCGGGTGATGCCCAAACAGTAGAAAATGGGGGGAAAAACCTGTGGTTTCATGGCGCGTACAGTTGTAGGCGTGAACTATGTGTGGCAAATGATCCTTCCAATTCCCCTTTTCTTTTTCACCTAGCGTTCTTAACATTTGTAAAAGTGTCCTGTTAAACCTCTCGGCAGGATTACCTTGAGGATGATATGGGGATGTTCTCGAGTGTCCAGTACCTGATTTCTCCCTCAGTGTCTTGAAAAGTTCATTTTCAAACTCGCGCCCTTGGTCGTGGTGAAGTCGTGCTGGGTACCCAAAGCGCGGAATGAACTCTCCAAAGATTCGCTCAGCTGCTGTCTTCCCAGACTTGTTTTTGGTGGGGTACGCCTGGGCAAACCTGGTGAAGTGGTCCACGACGACAAGAATGTATTCATATCCCCCCCGGCTGGGCTCCAGGTGGAGATAGTCGATGCAGACCAGGTCCAAAGGCGAGGTGGATGTGATGGTGCCCATTGGAGCACGTACCTGGGTTGTTGGCTTCTTGCTAATGATACATCGGCACTTCCTGGTAACATAGCTTTCTATGTCCCGTTTCATGTACGGCCAGTAGAACCTCTCTCTCACCAGTGCCAGTACTCTCTCTGTGCCGATATGTCCCATGTTATCATGCAGGTGCTTTAACACCGTCTCTTTGTACTTTGCGGGGAGGATTAGTTGTTGCCTTTCACCTGTCTGTCTATACATCAGTCCGTTTTTGAAATGTAATTTGTCCCACTCCTGCAACATTTTCCTCGTTGTTTTAGTCACTGTGTTTCTGATGTCATTTGTTAAGACTGTCATTTTCTCCTTTAGCCTCATTATTTCTCCAACCGTTTTGTCTTCTCTTTGTGCTTGAGCTAGCTCATCTTGGTCGATTGCAGGGAAAACTGGATGTGGCTCCCGGGCTGCATTTTCAGCGATAGTTAGGGCAGCAATCCATGCAACATCACTTTCTCGAGCTGCTCTAGCTCCACCCCAGGCTGCTTGGACCACCTCAGGTGATAACTCTTCAGTGCACTCACCCACATACATGTCAATGTTAAGAGGGAGACGGGACAATGTGTCAGCATCAACATTGGCCCGGCCAGGCCTGTATCTAATCTCAAAGTGAAAGTCTGACAGTTCCCCGACCCAGCGATGGCCCACGGCATTCAGCTTGGCAGTACTCATAACGTAGGTCAATGGATTATTATCTGTATAGATGGTAAAGTGTGGAGCATAGTACAGATAGTCTCTAAAACGCTCACACACTGCCCATTTAAGTGCCAGAAATTCTAGCTTGCCGCTATGGAGACAATAATTCTTTTCTGCTGGTGACAATGTCCTGGACCCATACGCTATTACCCGTAATTTTCCATCCTGGCGCTGGTAGAGAACAGCACCGAGGCCCTGTTCTGAGGCATCTGTGTGGAGGCAGAACGGTGAGTTAAAATCTGGGTAGGCCAAAACTGGGGGACTCGTAAGCATGGTAATTAGCTGTTCAAGTACATGCTGGTGTTCACTAGTCCATGCAACGGGGGCCTTGGATGACAACTGGGGACCTTTAGTCTTCAGTTGGCGCGATGGGAAGGTTGGCATGTCCGGTTTTACTTTTAACAGTTCATAGATAGGTTTTGCAATCCTCGAAAAGTCTTGGACGTAGCTTCTGTAGTAGCTTAAGAAGCCAAGTAGACGCCTTATATCACCAACTGTTTGAGGTGTCTTGGTTTTTAGGGATTCTACTGCCTCTAAGTCTTTTGGATCAATCCTTACCCCTTCTGCAGATACAAGGCGGCCAACATACCTTACTTCTTTGCAAAACAGTTCGCATTTTTCGGGTCTTAGTTTTACTCCGTGCCTCTGGAGTGCTCTTAAAACTTGTCTCACACCCTCAACATGCTCTTCAAATGTTGGTGCATAGCATAAGATGTCGTCCAGGTATGGGATACAACAATTGTCCCTGAGCGAATCTAACATCTCCTCCATGCTTCTTTGAAAAGCCGCAGGTGCATTGGAGAGGCCGAAGGGTATTCGTACCCACTCATAAAGGCCCCAGGGGGTGACGAAGGCTGTGAGGTGGCGTGAGCCCTCCGCCATGAAGCCCTGGTGGTACGCCTTTCCCTGATCAAGGATACTGAACCATGAATGCCCCCCCAGAGTGTCGGTCAGGTCTTGGATCCGAGGAAGAGGGTGTTTATCCGGAATGGTCTTCTGATTCAGCAGACGGTAGTCTATACAAAGGCGTAACGAGCCGTCTTTTTTTCGGACACAGACGACTGGAGCAGCATACGGTGACCTGGATTTAACAATCCACCCCTTGGCCAGGAGGTCCTGAATGTACTCCTTCACTTCGGAGAACAAAGGCTTTGGGACAGAGGAGTAGGCCCTCTGCACTGGGACGTCATCTTTGAGGTTGAGTGACATGTGCAAACTAGGAATACAACCAATGTCATGAGCATCTTTAGCGAAAGCGCCTGACTCCTCCCATAACATCTTTTCCACAATGTCTTGCTGCTGTTTCTCAAGATGGCCTAGATCTACTGGTGGCTGCCACAAAGTTCTAGGGGAACCTGTCTCTGCCTGACAAACAGTAGTTGCCTCTACTTTAGCGTCGTTTTCAATGGGTGAATCTGTCTCTATCACCTTCTTAATTGCCTGGACGCTACCAATAGCAGTCTTTCTTGTTAGAACAATGTCATGTCTAGTGTGGTTTTCTACAGGCACAGCTACATAAGGTAGTTTGCCGGGCTGGATCTCTAAGAGTCCCTCTCCTAATCCTAACTGCTGCAACTGGACAGAACTCTCTTCAGGCTCAAACAAGACTAAACGTTCACTTGGGTCAAGCTGTGGTGGGACTTTACACTTTACCCAGGTTGTGCTGCCAGCAGGAATTACTGTGTCTCTGTAACCCACCCTCAAGCGCCCCTGAGCTGTGTTCTCCTGATGTGTCTGGATGAAATGTACCATTCCCTGTGCTTCATCGACTGGAATAGACAGTGCACCCCCAAGTAGCTTAGCTAAGTTAGAAGCAGCCTGTGCTGGGCTTCCCTGGATTAACACTTCCACCACATTGAACCCTATGAGTGGTGTGTCTAAGGGCACTGAGCTAATTAGAAACGGCACATTCATGGAAAGCTCTGGGTCTTCATTGCCTGGCAAATTTACAGTTAATACTACCCACCCATCAAATGGAAGAGATTCCCCATTAACTGCATAAATCTTTGGCACTTTCCCATAGTCAGTTAACTCTATGAGCTCTGCTATCGGACGAACATTGACATCTGGAATGTATTTATTTTTCCAAGCTCGGTCTATCAAGCTAACCTGAGCCCCTGTATCTACAAGAGCGGTCACCGTTAACCCATTAAGAAGGCATTTTGTTGTTGCTTTTTTTCCTATTAGTCTTACTATTGGCTCTCTGTTGCTTACAGTGGTTTTTAGTGGCTCATTTTTGCTCTTCTTGGATTTCTGTGTCTTGAGTTTAGCTTGGTGCACTTTGGTGTTGTCACATGATTCAGTCTCTGTGTCAAGGTGGGACTCAGATGTTGTCCCGGTCACAGCTGGTCCCTCCGCAGCAACCGGCCCTCGTTTCCCGGCTGCTTTGGACGTTTGAGGCAGCCAATCGCTCTATGGCCTTCTTCGCCGCATGAGAAGCAGTGGTTACAATTTTTAGAGCCCACCTGTGAACATGTAGAACATGCATAAAGTCTCTCAGTCTTTGTTGCAGCTGGTCTAGCTGTACTGCTAGAAGACTCTTTCTTCATTTTTTCTGCGAGTGAATCTACTACTCTAGTGAGTGCATCAATCTTCTCTTCCAGTTGCTTTACTGTGTCGGCTGTTGACTTTTGATCTGCAACCTCTCTCTTTGTTAGTTTGACTTTCCCTTCATCCACATGGGCAACATGAGCACTGAACTGTTTTGCTCGGGGTGTGGAACCTAATCTCCGGTGACGCTCAGATTCTTCACTGGTCACTTTCATTGCATGTTTCAGAATCATCTCATCTGTCACTGACTGATTCGCCAGCAAGGGCTTCAGCTCTCTTCTAATATCATTGTCCTTATGTCCGATCCCCTGATAAACTGTGTGCAAGAAGACACCTTGAACTGTTTCTGGGGTATATTTAATCTCAGAATCAGTCTTTTTGGACTCAAAAAGAACTCTTTGTTTTAAGCCAATTATGCGGTAGAGAAATTGTTGTGTTGTTTCATTTTCTCTCTGTTTGGCACAAATCAGTTCCTGGAACAGCTCTGTACTACTCCTTTCTCCAAGATGGGACTGCAGGAATCCTTTTAACCCGGCAACTGTCATGTCATCTTTATTAACTAACATGTCCTTGAAACTGCCTGGTTTAATTATTTTTAACACCCCTCTAACAATCTCAGATTCTGTAAAATTCTCTTTTAGACCCTCCTCTATCTGCCTACACACACTGTTGTAGCTGATGTCTGACATGTGATCCCCTACTTGGCCTCCCTGAACCTTGAACTCACGTCTCGGAAGATAAGGTAGGTCTTTGAGGGAAACTACAGGGCCTGGGGGAGGTCTAACATTACTTTGTGAGGTGAGTTGAGCTTGCTGTAGTGCAGGAGTTTTTACTAAACCTTGCAATGTCCTACCAACCTTCTCATAGTCCGAAATCATTTTAAGGAGTTCTTCTTGTGGGATGTTAAGGCTAGAGTCAGACTGATCCATGTTTACTTGAGCTGCATTGAACTGGCTGGGCTCTGAGGTAGGGTGGGGTGCATGCTCTGACGTCCGTGTTTCCACATCTGTCTCCACGGCACTGGTCTGGTTGTTGGTAGGATTCAGAAGTTCATCTACCATGTCCTTTAGCGCTAACAATTCCCCCATCCCACTGTCCTCAGCTTCTAACATTGCCTCGCTGTAGATGAAGGAGTTGATGTACTCGAAGCTTCCTTCTGCATCATCACTTGACAGCTTTGACAGATCCTTGCCTGGTACTGGACCCACCTTTGCAGCAATCTCAAAAAGCTGATCCGGCATCAGTGCGAAAAGGCCCTTCCTGATGTCCCACACCAGGCTCTTCCTTACACCGTCAGCCATGATGTCCTCCTCGTTGCTCTGCGATGGGTAATTCTAAACTGGATCTTCCCTCTGTAGTGGACAGCAGCTCCTCCGCTTTACACCAACTCTCCTTGGGCCATCAGCTCCGCAGCAGGTCTTATGGATGTGTGAGGATCAGCTCCATTGATGATGTGGAACCAATCCCCGTACGGGCCACCAAGAATCTGTAACCGACCCAGAGTTTGGGCCGGTAAAACAGATTAAATGTTCCTGCAAAACAGGGAAATGATGAGACAGACGACTGGTGAAGTTTCTCTTTGCCTCGCTTCTGCCATATTTATTTATATAATCACATGTATTTTTAATTTGCAGCATCACCATTCTCTATATACAACAGAAATAACAGTAAAACCGTCTGTGTGTTCAAGCTGCAATACCACGATCTTTACATGGGAAACAAGAATACTTCACGTGTAGTGACCTTCAAATCATTTACTCGGTTATTCTCTCTGAATGACAATTCAAAACAATATGAAATGCATGTTCAAATACATTTTACCTCTCTTTAACTCTTAACCCAAATACCTATGTATTCTGATTGTTTTAACCAACATACCAGTGCTTGGTCTTAAACCAATTTAGCTTAGTGGCTCACAAATACATGAAAGAGTCATGTGTATGTCGACAGGCTTAGCTTTAGCTTTAACATTCTCAAAATCACTTTTCAGAACCAGTAAACAGTCGTTTTTCACTGCCAACAGCAGATTAACAATATCAGGACACAAAAAGGAGCTTATTCAGCTAAACGACCCGAAATAAGTGACGAAAGGAAACCAAAATGGCGCCCGCGGCTGGCTGGGCTTTGGCATTTTTTCAGTCCTTCTACTTCATAAAACGTAACCAATAACAGCGTTTACCCGCTGATTTATACCCCCACATTTAGCTATGTTTCTTATCAATATTTTACAACCGTTTTACTATAGCTTTACCGGTTACAAACCTGCAAAACAGGGAAATGATGAGACAGACGACTGGTGAAGTTTCTCTTTGCCTCGCTTCTGCCATATTGGAGAGGAGGGCCTATGACCTCGCTATTCTGTCTCACTGAACAATGCGCCACCCGGAGGCTGGGGGGTGCAACTACCTCATTAAACATAGTTCACTTCGGTGACAAATCTCTCTTTCTTTTAAGTACTACTTCTGATGGGATCACACATTAGTGTGTCACTAATGTGTGATCTCTGTGAGGAATCAGGAAATCTTCATGTAATGCTGGTGGGTTGATCCACGGCGTTTGTTCATATTGAAATATATAGGCAATAACTGGGTGGATTTGACATCACTTATGTGAGGTTGCTTAAATGTAACAGCAGCTAGATTCCAATTCATCGCTCAGGTGTCTTAACTCTGAGTGTTCACAAAGTGTTCTGTTTCTGTTGTAATAGCTATTCTTATATTTTTTCCCTGTCACCCTTGTACTATACTCAGACTACACGATTCACAGATTCACAAGATTCACAGATTCACAGAGCTACTAACGTGGGCGTACACGTGTAGCAGTGTAACAGCTGTTTCCTATTTCGAGTATTACTAATATTTTTGATATTTGATAAATGCCACTTTCGTCTTTCCACCTCACAACTGTAAAGCAGGCAGGTAGCTGACAATACTGTGTAAAAAATAGCAGTTACAAAAATAGACATTTTCCTATACATTTCAAAACCTGCAACACTTCAAATATTATTTTGATGATCTATTTGCGTCTCTTTAGTTCGAAGCCATCATCTATTTTTGGGAGGAAGTTAATTTTATGTTTCTTTTCTCCTTCGGCTTGTGTCGGTCCCATCTCAGTTGCTCTCCTTTTATGAAAACTTTCAAAGCCATCAGTGGGACACAAAGTGGAAGACATCATTTGAATTTCAAAGGCCTGACAGAACACATTGCCTCTATCGGCGGAGTAAAGGTCCTCTTGACAAGAAAGTGCCTTCAAAATTAATCATCCACGCTGAGAGTCCTCCTGGATGCTGCTTCCTGTGCCAGTGAGGCAAACAGCCAAAGAGATTTTTGGAGAGTACAGGAAGCCATAGCCAGACTTGATAAAAAAAATAGCTGAAACCCTCCCACCCTGATAGCTGCCATTCACACAGAGACCGAACATGTGTTTTTTTAAAGGGGTGAGCAGCATGAGGTCAACTTGTTTTGTGAAGACGGGTCTTAAATTGAGTCATTTTCAATCCACCCCAGAGAGAAGTAAAATGACCCATGAAAACACAAAGCTGGAGGTTCTTCGCCTCCAGAGCTCCTCTTTAGGAGACATACGGCACCAGTGAGCAGCAGACAGCCTCCAGTCATCATTGCTATGAGCTAATTAGCCATCACTAATGTGAAGCAGCTTCCATTTTTACTCACGTTGATTTACAGAGCCTGTCTCCATTACATCACCATGGAGACAATGCAGTCTCTATAGAGTGTTGTGGGCTCTGCACACTAAATAAAACCATTGAAAGAGCTCTTATGGCTGCTTAGGAAAGATACCTGAATGTCCTCATCACCAGGAAGACCTTGTTGTGAGGGTTTGTTTTGAGGACCTTGTCATATAGGTGGGTCCATAAGTATGATGCAATTTTTGTAATCTTCCATCTATGCAGCAGTGCACTGGATTTGTTGAATCATCTTTTTTTAATAACAAGAAAAACTTTTTCTTAGATAAGGAGAATCACTGGTGAATTCTAAATATAAATAATGAGCCATTTTTGTAGTCCATCTTCAGGATGTTGTAGTTTGACCACAGTAACCAACATCATATTATTAAGTGCTGTCGGATCCTCGCTCGAAGCTTCTCCCTTCTCATCTTCTCCAGACCTCATTGTGTTTTTAATAGATGAAGGAAAAGTGATTAAGGAAAGGCGGTTGGAGGTGTGTTTTTTTATATATCTATTCAATTCAATTCAATTTTATTTATATAGCGCCAAATCACAACAAAAGTTGCCTCAAGGTGCTTCGTAGATACAGAGAAAAACCCAACAATCAAATGACCCCCTATGAGCAAGCACTTTGGCGACAGTGGGAAGGAAAAACTCCCTTTTAACAGGAAGGAACCTCCGGCAGAACCAGGCTCAGGGAGGGGCGGGGCCATCTGCTGCGACCGGTTGGGGTGAGAGAAGGAAGACAGGATAAAAGACATGCTGTGGAAGAGAGACAGAGGTTAATAACAGATATAATTCAATGCAGAGAGGTTGCTGACTGCGAAACCACATGCCTATTGGCTAACAACTTGCGGTTAAAATCTCATTAACCAATGAGAAAACCCTGGATAGTCCTCATTTCTGATTAATAATAACAATCCCAAAACAAGGGAATAAAGCTAAAGGACAATTTCTAAAAGACAGAACTGCAAGTGTGTTTACAACCACAGGGGTCACCTCCTGCTGGCCATTAAATATAATTCCAGTGTCGGGCTCTTTGGAATAACTGTCTGTGGTGTGTTTGCCAGCCACAAATGTTACACCACATTTGTGGCTGGCAAAGGGTCTCTTAAGACTGTGGGTAAGTTGTGGGAACTGTTTGTAGCACCCTCAAGAATTGACGTAGGCACGATGTCACGGACCCAGTTCCAGGGATTCGGGGTCCGTGAGCAGTCTGGACTACTATTGTAGTTATTATCATTATTATTGTGGTTATTGTTATTATGGTTGTGTCTGCTGTCCTGTTTTCCGTGTTGGTGTACTGTCAGGTGTTTATGGGTGTGTGCATGTGTGTGAGGGTGCGGTCGTGGCAGGCACTTCTAGGCCTGGTGGGTGTGGCCCTGCCAGCTGACCGGTCCCACCCAGGAATCCACACACACCTGGCGCCGATCAAGCCTCGTCAGAGGAGCTTCAAAACAGTGTGGCTGAGAGCTCCTCGACGCTGGATCGTTGAGTGACTTCCCGTCAGTCTTAGTTTATCGTGCAAGGTTAGTGCAAGTCTGCCGTTAGGTTTTGTACTCACGACTGCCTTTTGTATGCGTGTTTCCTCAGGAGGAATTGTGGCGACCAGGAGGCAGCACGGAGCACGGAGCACGGGATAAAGGAGAAGACACGGAACGGGAGTTGGGATCGCACGGGGAATTTATTGTTGTTTGGATTGTCACCACTGTAAATAAACGCACTGCCTTCAGCGCCAAGTCCTGCATTTTGGGTCCTCATTTCTCACATCCCCACGGTCTGCCAGCCAGACCGTGACAGATGTAGAGTTATAAAACAGGGTTTATTCTGGTCTTGACAACCAGTGAGAACTGCTCACGGACAAAAACAATAAAACAAAACATTACATCAAAAAGCACTCTTGTACTTAGTGTCAATCAATCAAAAGTCCTTAATTACAGACAATAAAACATTTAAAATACACAAACCTCGTGAGCTGACATCCAGGAGGGGCTTAATAGTCCTTTAAGGCCTTCTTTCTCACTTATTTCTTCTCTTTGAACGATATTTTATCCATGTGTGGAGCTTAACGCGAGCTGCAGCATGGAGACACAATGTGCGCTAGCATAAAGTGGCTGGGTGGAGACCCAAACAGTGTTGCCAACTCCTCAGTAAGTAAAATCGCCATTGGCTGTCCTAAAAGTCGCTAGAAGTCGCTAAATGACGTCATCGCCTAATTTGCATAATTGGTCATGCTAATATAATTGTAACCTACGTTGTTGGAGAGAGAAATAACATCGTGGAAGAGACATAAAGTGAGTAAAAAACGTCCTAAATGCATTTAGAATTTATTTAGAACTACAAATTAAATTTATTTTAGCAATTATTGTATTTTAATGTCACAATTCCCACCCTGCTCTTTTATCCGGGCAAAAGTGACCCGAAATAGGCACTCTGGTGGAATTACTTTGTGTGTGTGTGTGTGTGTGTGTGTGTGTGGGTGGGTGGGTGGGTGGGTGGGTGCAAAAGAGTAAAATCTGGACATACAGCTCAACAAAATATAAAATGCAAAAGGCCGTTACACTGTTCTTATCAGTGATTTATATTTAGGACATTTTGGAAAATAATTTAACTTATTTTTAATTCTTTCTTCTTCTATAAATATTAAAATTTATACCAAAACTAAAATGTAACTAACAAATGACAATACATGAATGCATTCCTGACACAGTTCTGAAACTATCACATGAGACTCAGACTTATAAAACACAAATCCAGCACTAGTGGAAACAAAACAGATGCTACCACTCTTGGAGTGTGATTTGTGCAAATATGCTGTAGGAAGACTTTATAACCCGCTTCAACTTAAGGCTAGCTGGTAGTGTTTAGGGAGAGGGTGTAGGGCAGGAGAGGCAGAAATGTTTCTCAGTAAGCCACACTGAGTTAGATACAATAAGTGATAGTAAAAATTGACACAAGTGAAATATGAAATATGCTAAAATCCATTAATTTAGGGCCATAGCAGATTGCTTTAAGAGTAAAGCCTTGTTAAGAAAAATAATAATGTGTACTTTATTGATTCCCGTGGTGAAATTACTCTCTCTGCATTTAACCCATTCACTCAGTGAAGCAGTGGGCAGCCGCAAATCAGGCGCCCAGGGAGCAGTGTGTGGGGACGGTACCTTGCTCGGGGGTACCTCAGGGCGACCTTCCGATCATGGGGCAACCACGCTACCTACTGAGCTATCCCTGCTCCTGGATACCCAAGAATGGTTTTACTAGTGAGCAATACCCACACTCTTATTTTGAAAAACATTTACTCATTGGCTGTAGACGGTATTAAGAGGCCAACGTAGCTACCATGACGTCACACACTGCTTTTTCCAAGTGTCATTCTGAAGCCTTGAGATTAGCGATTTCACCATTGCCATCTTGGTTGCAACAAAACAGGATGTGACAAGGAAGGGCAGATCTGACTGGGAAACTTCTGACTGGCTAATGGCATCTGATTGACAGCTTGTTAGCCAATAAGCACGTAGTTTCATACCACAAATATTATATCCATTTTAAGCCTTTTATGAATACGATAGACTTTAATTTTTTTTATTCAGTCTGACCAAAAATGAATGACTGAGCCATAAAGTCAGCAGGAAGGTGTTTACGGGGTTCAGGTCAAAAGGCTGTTTTCTCAGTGACTTCTATAGGTATAGAAGTCTTTTTGCAACTACAGCTATCGCCATCTGGTGGCCTTCAGATAGGATACAGGTTTAAGACACTTCACCACTGGTTTCATTTGTCAGACCTGGAAAATACATCAATATTTATATTATATAGCCTGATTATATTTATGTCAGGCACACAGACTGCCTTTAAAACATTAGAAATGTTCTTACAGTTTTTAGTGGTGCTGACTAATCTATGAAGCTAATCGTATGTATATGCATCCATTTTGTTCTGCTAATCATCAATTAACCTAACCCCACTTATTAACAGACTTGTTAAGAGGAAGCCAGAATACTGGGAGAGAACCCGCACAGAAAACCCCTTGGCCAATAATGGATTTGAACCCAGGACCTTCTTGCTGTGAGGCAACAGTCCTGTCAAAAGGTCACTGTGATGGACCGAGCAGTGAAGGAAACTTAGGCACAGGTTAAAGTCCAAAAAAATGATTTTTTTACTTAACCCAAAAAACATAATTGGTTAACTCATGCAAAAAGAATCAAAATCTTGGGCCCATAAAAGAGGTCAAAATAACAAAACTCTACTCAAAGTTGACAACACAACTGATAACTCAAACAAACTGACCTAACTTAAAGAGACAAAGGGGAAACTTAAATAGTGGCTGATCAGCCCACAAAAACAGGAGAAGGGGTAAAACACACAAAACCTAACTAAACCAAGCATAATGAACTCCAATTCCCCCCCATGGTCCTGAGTTATGGCATGAACCAATTTGTAGCCTTCCTTTAAAGCTCGCTCCGCCTGTTTTCCACCTCTTGGCTCCTTAATAAAGGGACTGGAACAGCTGCAACTAAGGTAACTCAGAAAACAAAAAATTAATCATACATAACAGTGTAAACTAAAATGTGCGCACTTATTTTAGAATGCAGCGTTATGTGGATATGTGAATTAACTCTAAACCAAAACCAGTTATTTATTGTGCTGTAAATAAATTCCCATATTTAAAGAAAGAAATGTGAATGCAATGTTACTTATAAGCCTCTACACTAACATGGTGGGTATTACCACTGTGTGGCTGTAAGTGCAGCCATCACAGTCACCTAGTGAGGAATGTGCAGAAAGGGCTATCTGAAGTGTAGCTGTCCATTGTATACAACAGCCTCAAAATTAAATCACTGGCCTTTATTTTGAAGCACGCTTAATCAAAACACCACAACTTTTCTAGCATGTGTAAAAAAACAAACCACATAACGCATCAGTTTACGAAATTTTTAGTTATTCCTACATATACGTGCACAACATGCAGATTTCAATGAGTAAAGTCCTCAAACTCTAAACCTACTCAGCTTCTTTCAGCTGAATCCATGTCATGTCTGGGGGGGAGGGGAATCAATCTACAGGGTCAGGGAAGGGGAGGAATGACACAGCACCCATCGCTCACCCACGCAGCACCGCTCTGCTTGTGACAGTAAACCCTGCGATGATGGGAGGAGTGTGTGACAGAATGGGGAAGAAAAGCGATAGGGTCTCTCCATCACAGCCAGGCCCCTGTCAGCACGTCTCAACTGCTTTTTTATACTCAACTTTCTGAAATCAAGCCCCTCCCCCAGCAAAAAATAAACTACCCATTGTAAACCAGCCACGTCATTTTCTGTCTCTCTCCACCTGCAGATGTCCGTGCTAATGAGAAAGTATTTACTGTGGTAATCATTTCCCAAAGACAAATCTGGGCTGTCTGGTGAGATCTCACGGTGGAAGGTAAAAGAGCAACGAAGAGCTGATAATTCAGATAAGCTGGAATTCTTTCTCACTGCAGCCCTCATCACCCTATCCTAAATCCAATCTAATTTCAATGAGTTTTGCATTCTCACAAGCCTGTAACTCATCTAATATGTGCAGCACCCTCTCTTTTGGGGAGAGCAGATAATCATTTTAGAAGCACCATCATTTCATCTCTCACTTTTTCCACCCTAGTGACTTTGAGCAATATTTCAAGAATCTTAAATGCGTGGACGTGAGGGGACTCCCTATTTCAAGTGTGAACCTTTGCTTCTGCTGTTAGAACAACTTTTTTTCCGCACTCTGCCAGTCAGTGGAAAAGCAGGTCTTCAACAGCAGCAGCATTTTTGATATTGTGAGCCAAGGTGGATTCTTAAAATGTGATTTAAAAAAAAAACCCCAAAAAAATCACGTGAAGCACCCTGCTTAGTACGATGCAAGTGATCAGAGAGCAGTCTTTGCTTCTTAGCACTTCTCTGTTTATGGGCAGCAATCCATAAGCCTCAGCTGAATACTAAGTGGTTATCAGAGATGGTGGCAGTCTAAGGACCAGAAAGAAGCACAAGTAGCAGCTGTGTTGTGGTCTATCGCGTCTCAATGAGTCACAGAGCCACTAACTTTGACCACAAACCCAGCACTATTGCTTCAGAGCGCAGTGCGTCCCTTTGTACAGCCATTTTTCTTCATTATATAAACCCCAGATATCAGACAGTGGAACCATGTCAGCCACAGCCTACAATTGCCTGGCCATCATAATTTATTGGCCTTAACAAAGAACTATAGCTACAGAAATTAATAACACTTAAAAAGAAGTGGCTAGAATGAGCCAAACCTTAAACTACAGTTAAAATGTGACTGAATATGGCGACCTAAACGTATACATTTAATCCAGATACTTTTAAAACCGTTAAATCAAAAGAACCCTGACAGAACGTGTTAACGAGCTAACCACGCTAACGCGTTGAGTTTTCAATCTTGTGGGAAACAAATTAAACCCTATGATTCCATAATAGAACCACCTTTACCAGAAACAACTTGAATTTTGTAGGACATTTGTCCCACCGTTCTTTACAATGTTGCTTCAGTTCATTGAGGTTTACAGACATTCATTTATGCACAGCCCTCTTAATTTCCCACCACAGCAGCCAAGTCCATCTGAGGTCTGGACTTTGACTGGATCATGTTGAGTCTTTGTTGGGATGTCCTCTACTGGGAAGATTGTGGGGTTGTGTTAACACATACCTGAATGCTCCAGACCAACATATTGCCAAACCTCCAGCTTTTATAGAGGTGCTCACACTTGCTGATGATCAGTTAATTAAGTGCTTTTGAACAGCAACTCCTGGCTGCTACTTAAGATCTAAACTTCCCAATGCATTTTATTCTTTTTCACATGACTGCAAATGTCATTAGCATCTGATATTTTTAAGATTTTCTTGACTCATTATCAACAGTCAAAATAAAACGTTACAAGAGTCTTCGATGTAACAAAATGAAATGCACGAGTGAACACTGTATCACAACAAAGAAAAGAAATATGTGAAAGGTCAACAGTGAATCAAGGAACAAGATGAAATCTAACATTACTCAGCATATAGTGTATGTCCCATCTTTATTATATAAATCTACTCAGCACAGTTTATAGGCTTCATTCATATCTGATTGCCCATCAGTAGTAGAAACCCATTTCAAATGCAAATGCATTTGATATTAGAATTCAAAAGGGTCGGTATAGTCTTACATGTCGTATGCAGATTTATTCATTTATGCTGTTTGGCTGGTGAATAGATAGATAATGGTATCCTTTCAAAGCAGATAACGCAACATCAGCATTACATTGGTTGCTAGGAGGAAAGTATGTGAATAGTTGAAGCAAAGCAGACTAAGTGGATGTAAGGTGGATTTAGGGCTCCAGGGAAATATAGAGCCTCGGGTCATAGGCTGATGAAACTAGGCTCTAATACTGACGGTCTTAGTTTGTATGGGTACAGTATGTGTTTGCAATTGGTCTTACACTCCTTTTTGAACCCTTTAGGCTAAAAATTGCCAGATTTATTAATTAATACATTACAGTGAAAAAAATGAATTTCTAGTTCTGTGTGTTGTAATTAAATGAATATAAAGACTTTTACAGAAACACATGCTCAGATGTTCGAGTCAGTGGTGTTTTCTGTCCAAGCATCTAGTCACATGTAAGAAAATAGCAGTTAAAAGAAAAATTACATGGTGAATCAGTGCCTTTTTCCACAAAGATTTTTGTTTTATTTCAAAAAGAGTATCTGAGAGTGTGTGACCCCAATCTCAAGTGCCTCTAATATTTTTTAAGTAGCAGTTCTGGTTTTCTAATTTTGCAAGTGTGTTGTCATCTTGTCAGCGGTCTGTAAGGATAAAGAATAAAGAAAATAATCTACAAGGATCTTAAATTTCAAATTGTTTCAAGTTGGTCCAGGGCAAGGTTGACATTAGAAAGTTCAGCCCTAATACAGCCCATTTTTCTGGCATCGTTGTATTTTTACTCAGTTGTATATAGCATTCGTATTCTATTTTTATCTTATTGTATATTTTTATTCTATTTTATTCTACTGTATATAGTATATTATTTTATTCTATTCTGTACAGCTGTGTACTGTATTTATTCTTATTGTATTCTAATTTTTGCGTCATAACTTTTGCACTGTCCACTTCCTGCTGTGACAAAACAAATTTCCCACGTGTGGGACTAATAAAGGTTATCTTATCTTATCTTATCTTATTTAATGCTAAATTACATGTCTCAGTATGGCAGGCCAGTATCACACACACTGGTGGGCAATAAATGGCTGCAAGAACCTACTTATGCTGAATACTAGTTTCTAAGGCCCAGGACGGATATTTTTCATATAAAGTATTATATCCAATAATATTTTTATTGATTTTATTTTTGAAAATGCTTGTTTCTGGTGATGTTTTTTTTAAAAGGTTTTATTGCTTACTTTTAAAATCATAAACAATATTGCACCTAGCTACTTAACTGAACTCCTCAGCCTGTATACCCCTAGGAGAGCCCTAAGATCATTGGGCCAACTGCTCTTGGTACAACCTAGGTCCCGGCTGAAGACCAGAGGTGACCGTGCCTTTGCTGCACCTGGAACAATCTTGCAGCTGACATTGTCAGAGTTGGCTGTGTGGCAGGCAGGCAGGCAGGAGTGGGGGACTTAAAATGCAGGACTCAACACGGAAGTCAAACTTAAAGCGCAGCTTTATTGCTGGGACAAAAATTCCAAACATAACTCAAAATAACACCTTAAACTGAGAACGCAAAGCTACTAACAAACACTTGGAGCCAAGAGACAAACGACTGGAAACACGGCAGCAAAACACACAGCTAGTTGAGGGTATGGCACAACAGGGAACACAGGGCTTATATACACAGGGGAGTAATCAGGGAATGGAAAACAGGAGGGAGACACAGCTGGGAGGGTTTGGGCTAAGGAGACACGGGGAGCAAAGCTAGACACACTGACATGAGGCACAACCTTTCACAATAAAACAGGAAACAATTCACAAAGATGTAGACAAAGAAACAGACTTTACAAGGGCAGAACGAAACCAGAATGAGCTAAAACCTACTAAATAATACTCATCATCATCATCATACCATAGATCAAGAAAATACCCAAAAACACAAAATCAAACCAAAACGTGAGAACTGAAAATAGTGGGTCAAACTGACCCAGAACCGTGACAGACATTCGCGCATCTGAATCTATTCAATCTTTTAAACTACAGTTGAAAACTTGTTTATTTAATCTAGCATTCTCGGCTAGTTAGTTTTTATCAGGTAGTATTCTTTGTACTTTGCAATCGCACCTATATGCAATTTTAACTTATATTATTGTATTACCGGAATAATCTTCCAGTTGATAATCGCGTGTGTGCATATATTCAGTCCTTTAAATTGCGATTAATAACTTATTTATTATTTAACTTAGCATTGCCAATTAATTAGTGCTGTTTCATCTGGCAGTGCATTTTGCACTTTGCCATCGCATCCTTATGTAATTTAAAATTAATTTAAAACTATTGTATTATTGAGAAGCACTTTGGTGTACCTCTGGTCTTTAAATGAAAAATAAATTTGCGTTGTATTGTTGTTAAAGGAAGTTCAAATATTAACGCTCACTGTATTTATAATGAGTATACGTTTCCTACATTGTTTCTACTGTGACCTGTTCACAGAGAAGAGAGAATATGAAGTACATCTACTGATGTTTGCAAAAGGCTGTATGATCTCTCCAGGACCACCTGTACTGATGATGCTATTTGCATTTCTTACGCTCATTTTTTATGCGATTGTGGAAGCACGTGGGCCGGACATTCTTGGCACCTGCCTGGATAGCATGAGAGAAGACGGTGAATCTGCAGTGGTTTAGAATGAAGCAAACTCACACTTATGCTAAAGGGAAAAGGCAGCTGGGATTTCACAAACTGTAGAAACCCAAATGCTTCGATCGACCCCAGCCCAAGCTCGGATGACTTCACCAGTCAGAACACCAGTCCTTCCTAGAGGAAAAACACTGACTTTGAATTAAGAAAGTAGGACGGTCGACAGATGGGTAGCAGTTACAATATGTCCTTCCACGAGGTAAGAAGGAGCTGACAGTGATATTATTGATTATCTTTGAGCTTACTTAGCTTCTCTCTTTGATAGAATAATTGCTATCCTGGCAGGTCTCCAGTCTGCATGGTGTCCATGGACTGTACTGTCATTATATACTGTATATGCCCCCTGTATGACTTTGTAACCCTGATAAGCATACGTGCAAGCAATAGCTGCTCATATAACTGAGCTGCAAATCTACAGTAAGTCACTCAGCATATACTCTACACTCCAAGCCTACTGGTTTTTAAGCACCAGTACACAAAAATTGATTAAAAAAAATAGTTCATTTATTTTAATGCAGCCAGAGTTTAGAATCTAATCTCTGAGTTCATTACTTCCCACTAACATGATGCTTATATAATTGGGGAGTAATAAGTAAATATTCCCACCTGTAGGAGGATGTTGGGTTGATGGATGGGTTGAAAGAGAAGGTAGAGATACGGGAAATGACACATCTCAAATAGGCCACCAAATTATGAGAGTGTGATTTGTATATGATGTGAGGAGCGTGATGAAAGTTCCATTCACGATGCAGAGACACGTGACTTATCCAAATGTCTTTACTTCAGTAGTTTGATGGAAAAAAGAGGCGAAGCTGAGTTATAACTGAGTTCAAATTTGCCATTAGTAAGAGCTTTTCTGGTTTAACAAGTTAAAGTTTCATTCTTTGAGCCTTGAATTTGAGGAAATGCTCAAGTCATTTAAAATGGTGGTGTGTTTGATTTTAAAAAAGGGCTTTTTTTTATAGTACATAACCTTAAATAGACAACAATTTAGTCATTAGTCCTATGATAAACTAGCTGTCTGTCTAAGTCTTAGCTTGCCTTTATGCTGGGATGGCTCACCTCCCTGTGACTTCACACAGCATACATTTAATAGATGGAATAGCTTGGAGCTTTAACTGCTGTTGCTCTGGAAAATACCCTCTTCCACACTTAACCTGCACAGTCTGGGTCTTACTATTTATGACTGCTGTGATGCCATCTCAAGATTACTGTGGTGCTGGTATTAAACTGTGACAGGTAAAGCCTTTAGATGATGTATTTATGCAAGCCAAAAATACCAGTAGCACAGCTTTTAATTTTCTTATTAGATTATAATTTGTTCATTATGGCAAGACACCTGAGATACTGGAGACGCATTTTAACTAAAGAAAGCAGAGTCATGCGGGTTGTGGTGGCGACAGCAGCTTGATGAGACTGAGCCACGGCAACTGCAGAGAGAGGGGAGCGCACATGTACGGATATTCAGACCTCCTGGTGCATGCAGACAGTGAAAATCCTATTTGTCACAGAACTGTGTGGAGGCTTTAATTAATAAGGCTTGCGCTGCTGGAAAATTGAATTAGGTGATTACGGTAAATAATGTGGCGGTAATTCAAGGAATGGAATCGTAATCTGGGATGCAAGGAGATCGCCAGCTATGCAGGAAAAAGCCACACAGTACTCAGAGACTCTGACTTGACAAACAGTTCAACCAGTTCACACTGAACCCTTCACTAGCACCTAGTTAAGATGTCTGCGATCTGACTGAAACCCTAAACACATGACCGCAGCTTACAAAGACTCACAACAAAGATAAAGTTGTTACATATATGCAGCTCGTGATGGGCTGGTCATTGTCGTCATAGATTTGGCACAAGCCCGGATGCACTAATATGACACGTCAGCACAGTTTATCTTACAGATCTTTACATTAATCTGATTTCAGCTGGCTTCATGTAAGATAAGGCCCTTGGTCTCTTTTCTTATTATTCTAATGTCACTACATCAGACCAAGAAACATTTATGTATCACTGACGTTATTATAGTTAACTAAAACTAAACTAAAACAAAAAATAAAATAAAAACTAATAAGAGATAAAACCTCCCTTGCTCTTGTGCCTCTGAGAGCCTTAACCTGGTTATATACCTGGTAAGTTGTCTAAGGAGCTTGGAAAGAAAAGTGTCTGGACTTCTTTTTTAAAGACGTTTCACTTCTCATCTGAGAAGCTTCTTCAATGTTAAGGTCAAATGGTGGAGAGTCCCAGATTTAAGTCCTAGGGGGAGTGTCCCCCAAGAGGGTCATGAACCCCATGTTTGTCCTCTACCTAATCACAGGTGTAGGTCACAATCAGCCAAGGTTTCGGGTGAACCTGCTGTGAAACCTAGCCCCACCCTATCATGTGATATCCTGAGGTCAAATGGCCCAGGATGTGAGTGGTCGTTAAGACGTCTGGGATCTCAAAACTGGATTATAGATGGCAGACAGTTGGTGTCGTAAACCACCGCCTCTGTTCAAAGATGGTCGTTCACAGTGGACATCGATGGCTTCTTTCACTCCTCTTTCAAACCGTCTGTCTTCTCTGTCCAAAATGTGAACATTGGCATCCTCATCCAAAGGAATGACCTATGTCCTTAAATGCAGATGGGCTGCCGAGTCTTGTCCTGTCAAGGTAGCTGTTCTATGCTGTGCCTCGCGTTTATGAAGTGGTTGTTTGGTCTCTCCAATATGGAGGTCTGGTTTAGACCTCCAGGACTTAAATCTGGGACTCTCCACCATTTGACCTTAACATTGAAGAAGCTTCTCAGATGAGAAGTGAAACGTCTTTAAAAAAGAAGTCCAGACACTTTTCTTTCCAAGCTCCTTAGACAACTTACCAGGTATATAACCAGGTTAAGGCTCTCAGAGGCACAAGAGCAAGGGAGGTTTTATCTCTTATTAGTTTTTATTTTATTTTTTGTTTTAGTTTAGTTTTAGTTAACTATAATAACGTCAGTGATACATAAATGTTTCTTGGTCTGATGTAGTGACATGAGAGGTGAAACGTCTTCAAGCAACTCAGAGAAGTCCCGACGCTTTTCTTTCCAAGCTCCTTAGACTACGATGACCTGGATGACTGAGAACCTTCACAGACATACCTGATAAGTTACACTCACTAATTAAGTTCTTCTTAAAGTCATTCTGTCTGTGGTTCAGTGTACTCCTTCTAATATACCAACATGTTACTGTCTCTTCATGTTGGAAGTGTAAATTCATTCCCCATGTCCCCCTGCTCTCGCCTCATGTGTGTAAGGCTGCACATGTACAGCTCTGCTAGTCTGAGTCACCACACAATTAGCAATTAGCGTTTGGAGATATGTAACGAAAACATGTGCAACATTAAATTGTACCACGAAACTACGTGCTGCGCAGCAGGTGCTGCACATTTGTTGGCTGAACTCTTTGACGCCTCACACAGCATCATAACCCAGCTTCTATTTGCTGTCTCTTTATTCTGCTTACTTCAGCAACATTTTCAAGGAGACACACTCTGGTTCTCTCTCTCTCTCTCTCTCTCTCTCCGGAGAACTTCTCCCCTATACTCGCTGCCATGCAAACAGTCTCATTTTGGCGTGCATGCCCTCGTTTTCCCAACCAGCTCTCCTCTGCAGGAGGATTTCCGAGCAGAAATACTCTCTTCCTCCACATGGGAATCCCTCTGTTACAGTGACAAATATGTTGTCAGTGTCTGAGCTGGGAATACTGACAAATAGGTGTGCTCAAAATAGTGATATACTGCAGCGGTTAAATAAAGTTAAGTGTATGAATCAGACGGGGAGCTTCTATGCTTTATGTTGCATCACTCTGAGGTAAGTTATAGGTCTTCATTAATCACCACAGAGCTCTGTAGTGATATAAGGAATATGTATAATCCTGATGGATAAGCAGGTTCATTGTGTGCTTATTTACCTTTTGCTGAGAGATACAGGTCTGGATTGGTCTAGGTAGTAAATCCTGGTTTCTCTTCATAATTTAAAACTTTACCCAGCTGCAAATTTACACAACATGAAATTTAGCCGGATGCAGTCACACAGGGACTGCAGCGACCAGCAGCTGTCTTTAATAATCCTGTAACTGTTGGGTAGCTAGCATATTTTCTATTCTGAATTCAAAACAAAAAGGCAAAATTAAATGGAAATTCAAACAAAATGAAAAAACAAAACAAAAACCACCGTGTGGAAGTGTCTGCCTTCCTTTTAATGACAAGCTTTCTTTCACGTTAATAATAGACCATTGAGTACATTTTGTGAATTGTAATAGTAACAAAGAAAGCTCATGCTCGTAGGGCTAATGACTTGCCAATCACAAATCTGTCGCCTCTATGAGCGAGTGCTTTCACAGAGACGCCCCCCCTCCCTTCATAAAATCCAGTTTCAGCACAAAGATGGCATCGAGACAGTTATGACATTACAGTGGCTTCATTTAGTGAACAACTTGACGCTGAGTTGGAAGAAAGATGAACACAATTCATGTCGCGACACCAGGTGCGTCAGTTCCATGTCTCTGGGATGTTAATGTTTTGTCATCAGCTGACACATTTCGATAGATATCATTAATTTCTCTGGCGTGTCGTTACAAAATGGCATGTCATTGTGTTTCCATCTGTTTTTTTATGCAAAGGTCACCTACATTGGCATTCTGAGGCAGAATTAAATTCCCATCACTGAGAGAGAGAAATCAGTTTTCGCACAAGGGACCAAACAGGGCCAAGACGGCCCTGTGAAAAGTTCATTTAAATTATGGATTGCAGTCATTCCTGTAGCATTTTTCAACATAATTGTTTTGAGTTTCCCTGGTACAGAGTAAAGGTTAATTGTATAATTAAATAGCTGTTACTGCCATTGCTATTGTCAGTATACCAAATGGGAAAGCACTGCATCGGTGTTCGATTTCAAATAAATGATGATGAAAGAGATATGAACCTACATCACATTTTTCCACCTATTAAAATATTTGCAGTTACATTTGGACGAACTTGTCTGTTTAACAATTATTGGGGACTTCTAGGGACATCCTTTTGAGAAAAGCCAAAAAAAGTGTTGTTGTTTTTTTTTGTTTTTTCCCCAGCGTTCACCCCTCTCTGAAAGCCGTTCTCTTTTCCAAGGCATCTGCCTGAGATACAGAAGTGTCTTTGTGACATTTTCGCATGTCTCCTCCTCCCATACATCATTTACTAACATTGCATGCACCAAGGCAGGTGTTGGGGAGAGGATAGGCATTCCTTCATAGGCTCAGGCCCAGCCTGGAATACTGGAGTCACTTTTCCCACCCAAGGAATAAAGCCTTGCCATCGCAGCTCAGACTGGTCCCATTCTCTTCCATTGAGTCTCAAGGTCACAATCCCATAGCAAGGGGTCAAGGTGATAGGCTGGCAGCCGTATGCCTCATGCATATGGATGGCAGATGCTCCATCTGCTCTGCTGGAGAATGCAAATTTGCAAGCCTCTTTCTCTGCTCTCTTTTTCTGCCTCAAAGGGCAACCCTGCCAGACCTTACATGGCATCAGTTCCACTTGTTGGTCGCAGAGTGACGATTTATGCAAAACTGTAATAGAAATGCAAGTCATCGCCCCACACCAAGTCCTCCAACCCTCCCACTATAGCTCCTTCGCAGGCAACTCTTATTCATTTCTTCCCGACAGTGTGTATTGTCGCTTCAGAAAATTAAATCTAGGTTGTTTTATTCTATTGCTGCACTTATTCTGGGGAAAAAGAAAAGACTGTTGTTCAGTAACAGTCATCTGATATTGATTGGTAGTCTGGGCATGAATCAGACATATTAGAAAGAATAATGTTTCTCTTTGCCCTGACATATTCTAGCAAGAAACATTAATCACAGCGTTTGACCCTGGTGCGCTAGATCTGTTCTTCTTTGTGTTTTAAAGAATGAGATGAAGAATTAGAACAAGCACCCTTTGTCAGGAATACTCTGCTGTTTACACTTTCACATTTAGAAACTCCCAAGGTCAAAAGTACTTTTCTCTGGTTTCTACCTCATACCTAAACTGGACTAGTTAGAGGTTAAGTGGCTTCCTCTCTGATGGGACTGTGGCTGCTCACGGGGAACTCTGAACAAGTATCTGCTGAAGAACATAAAGAAATAAAATGCAGAAAAAGCAGCATCATGTTTTGTGCAGTCAGGTTATTTCTAAAACAATCCATACCAGCACTTTTGAGCTCCAGATGGGAATGAGCATGCTCAGAGCTGAGGTTTGTGGGCACAGTGTTCTGTGGCTTTGTCACTAAAGCAGCTGATTGGTGCACCATTTGACCGATTGCCTTCAAGGGGTCAATACTGTGATTATTTCTATGCAAAGCTCATTGCGGACTGTGGGCACCGGGCAGCGGTTCAAAGGTGATATCTAGAGGTCACTGCGTGTTGAGGCCTTTGTTCAGGCTGCCCTCGTGCCACACGAGCGCTCATGGACAAAAACGTCACAAGAAGTGGGGCGTGTGTCTTTAAAATGCAATACGTCAATAACCAAGATGGGCTTCAGTGGTGAGATTTCATGGTGTTAGCCAAGCTGCCACTTGGTCCACGGATTCTTGATCCCCATGTGGTTTGTCTTTAAGCTCCTTCTTACTGGGTGGATAGGGAGGGGGCATGCTGAGGATTGGCTGGTGAGCATCGACTCAATCCTCTTTTGCAGTTGTCACCCTGATGTGTTTAAGAGGACTGCATTGTCTCATTCCTACCAAAGGACAGCTGGTGTAGGCTTTTGTGAAGCATTTTCAGCAGAGCTTTGCTATTAATCTAATACAACATCCAAACTGAGACTTTCATGAATGCCTCCCTGTCTGCGTGTCTTCATAAAAGTTCGAGCAAGTAAATGCGTCTTCTGGTTTTTGTTTTCTTGTTCTGCTGGCTGTTGACGGGGAGGAGTCATGGGCAGGGATTTTATAAACAATCACATCTTGTCTTTTCCAGAAACCCTCTCATCCAAGCTGATGTTCTGCGATGGCTGAGTGTACAAGCAAAATGTTCACTGGAGGGGAAAATGACAATAAAGATGACATGTTGACTCTAAATGAAAGTCATCTGCAGTCAGGTGATAATAATAGGCTCAGGACAGTGAGATCCAGGCCCTGCGAAGGACAAAAATCCCTGGAGTGAGGGTAGATAAAGGCAGATGAGAAGATAAAACGTCCTTTTCCCTTTGGTTTAGTAAGTGTTATTGAATATGTGAATATGCATGATCTTGAGAACATCTCAATATCACTTTGTAACTTTAGCCTGCTGAGACAAAGTTGGTCATTTTCTCTTACAGTTAATTTCATGATGCAGACTATGTGTGCTACAGTGTGGCTAACACTCTGTTTTATCCCTCAGTCCTTTACTGTGGAGGCTCCATGCAATACTAAGGCCTTTTTAGTATCATACACTAATTTATATCATAAAGAAGTCTGAGGGGAGGTTCCTGGGTGGGCTTGAATCTTGCTGTGGAGAGTTTGCATGCTTTCCCTGTGCTTGTGTGGACCCTCACCAGGTAATCCGACAACCTCAAACAGTACAAGATGCACATTTGTGAATCTAAACTGATCATGGATGTGAGGTAGGTCAAGTGTTTGAAGTGTATAGAATAAAATACTGCATGAGGGTGTGGTTAAAATGTAACTTGTAGTTTAAAGCTCTTTGACAATAAAGACAACCAAAGAAAAAAATGTGAGTACATTGATCTATTTATCTCGCCTACCTCGCACTTAGTATGTCCACCAGTGAAAATGTGTCTCCAGAGGACTATTTCCTGTTGTTGGCCACGTTCGGTGAATGTCCTGTGTTAAAGTTGCTGTGTAGAATCCAATTTTTCCAGGGTCAATAGTCTAATATCTAAACCTAATATCTTTTGAGTGAGGCATATACCCCCACAATCTGAGTACAGAAGATAACAATTTCTGCCATTAGAGGTTCAACATACACATCTGTGGATTATGCATCAAATGTTTCTCTCTGTCTGTTTTAGCTCTGACAACCAATCCAGGCGCACCTTATGACAGTGGGATAGACTCCAGAATACCCATGACCTTTAAGTGATAAGCAACAAAGAAGATTGACGGACGGACGGACGGAGAGAGGGATGGAGGAGGGATGATTATAGCAGATACTTCACTCTTGATCGATTAATTTACATGAGTACAGGAGATTCAATACATATTATTGAGCACTAAAGCTGAAATAGATTAGACTTGAATTCACCTTTAAGCTTTTACTTTGCTGAATCATATTTTCATTAACTACCCTGTTTTTTCTTTTAAAACAGCCACAGGCAGATGAATAATACAGTATGTGCACACAATAACAGCACATGACTCTGCCAGAAGTTATAACATGCACTAACATCAAACAAAGCAACACTTACAACTGGAGTCTCGAGAGAAGCTGATGAGATTATATGGATTAAGGGCATGCTGGTGGGACATTTGTATGCAAACACTATGACTGAAGCATGTATAAACACTGAAGACTATTTTTGCCTGAGAATCCATCTAGGGTTTTTTTTTCTCCCAGAGAGAACCCCAAGAGAATAAAATGTGAGAAGTTTGAGAGTCAGAAAGAAAGATGGCTGTCATGTCTAGCATGAAGGTTACACAGGCAAGCTGTTTTGAGTGGGAACACTTTTCAAGCTGGGAAGAGTTCCTCATGGATTTTTTATTTTTTTTGTCTCTAAACCAGCAACTGAAATCACCTCCGAGCTCTCGGGCTGCTGGAACCTGATTATGAATCTTCACAGTGATTCCCGGCAGAGTGTCCCAGGAAATGAATCCATCCATTCGCAAATCAGTTTCACTCCCAGCTTTACCCTGCAGGTGCTCAGTGGCCACAGGAGGTTATCCACCACTGTACTTACCAAGAAATGGCAGAGAAGGCGAGAGCAGATTCTTGATCCGTCTTTGATGTCGCCCTACCCACATCCCCAAACTCTCCACCTCTCAGTGTTCCCGCCATAAATCCTTCCATTTGACTGAACAGCTGACCTCTCTCTCAAACTTGGGCAAAAGCTGCAGAGGATTCCACGGAGAGCTCATGCTTGGTTACTAGGCAGATATCATTAATATTTAAAGACTGTGTTCTTGTGCATGTTGTGGTGTAAATTCATTTCTTTAGTGGTGCAAAAGCTACACGCTCTCTTGGGATAAAATAGGGAGACTCCTCGGGATGTGAGATTGCTCCGCTGAAATTGTCACACACAGCTGACAGAATACAGAGGAACCCACTTACTCTGTGTTTGCTTATTCATATCCTGAAGCCAAAAACCTTTGAGCACATACACAAAGACACTCTGCAGCCTGTGGCAGGAATGTTTCTCAGCTGTTGTATGTGTGCTAGAAGTCTGAATTTAGTGCATACAGGTAGACTTAAAAAAGGCTGATAGGCATGTGTCCTATTGTTGGGATGCATGACTGAAGACGGTGAAGGAGGAGCGAGCGTAATGAAACACCTCTCAAATCTGTTACATTGGAAGAAGGCAGTTAGACGGGGAGAGAAGGAGGTGGAAAAAAGAAAAAGAACATGTGAGAAAGTGATCAGGGTGTGTGAGCAAGAAAATGCTGCCAAATCTGCCCAGCAACCACTTTTAGTTTAGCAACCACCAGCTGACTGACTAAGAGCTTTGTTGCTCCATTTGACCTTTTCAACCTGTAATGTCAGTGTTGCTGGTAAAAGCTGAGCTGCTGCATTAGCTCCAGGAGCTGACTGTAGACTGTCATGTCTCACACACACACACACACACACACACACACACACACACACACACACACACACACACACACACACACAAATATATGTATATCTCTATGTAAATATACACGCACACTGTCATAACAGGCTGTCAGAAAGAAGAGAGCGTCAAAGGAGTACTGAATGATGAGTAATTACTGTCACTGTAGTAAGAGAGAAAACTACACTACAGCATCAGACTGTACATTGCTACACTGCCTGACAGGACAGGGAAAACAAAAAGGGAATATATATTTTCCTTATAATTTCAGATCTGGAATAATATTCCACCTGTAATGAAAAACTCCATTGATGAAAAGTAGCCTTTTTGGCTAATTACGCAGCCATGGATTGTTTTGTCTTCTGCTCTTAAACAAAAATTTCCCCATATTTAGCTACTCTGCAGATTAGTTTTCTATAATCTGTTTCTTGTTTTTTGGCCACTAACTTGGGCTACACCCGTGTCTAATAGCCAAAAATGAAGCTTTATTAAAGTTTCCTCTGTGTTATCAACGGGAGATGAAAGTAAAACTGATTTGCAGCAGCACCACAGTCCTCAGGTGACATGTTAGAAGACAGATTGGTCCCTGCATCCTTTAGTGGCTCAGCCTTCTTGTGCTGGACAATGCTCCCTCACTCAAACAAATGGATAGTTCGCTTTGTGGGAGGAAAGAGGGACGTGAGATCTGAGACTAACAGGAAATAAACAAAAGTAGGGAAGGAGGAAGGGCAGGGCAGACTGCGTGAAAGGTGGGGCAAAAGATGGAGAACCCGTCCTCTCGAGGCAGATGGTTTATAAAAAGAATTCAGTTCTGGGAGCACGATTTGGCAAAAGGTTTGATGCAGCGGTTGAACGGTGCTGGAAAAAACACACCTTGGATTAAAAACCTCACCTTTTTGCTTTATCAGCTGGGTGCAAAGTGGGCTTACGAATCTGTTTTCTTCATCATAGCAGGCGACTCGCACTTTAACGAGAGTTGGGAGTTTGGTTCGCAGTGGCTCTGGCCAGCCAGCGCCTCGGCCTGCTCCCCGCAGCATCACTTGGCTCGTGCTCAGCTGACTGTCAGTTGTCCTGACAGCCTGACCTCCCGGAGGCTCACACAGCCAAATGCCACATCACACCAGGCTCGGCTCCGGCCCGCAATCATTTTCACACACACACTCCCCCAACCCCTGCTATTGACAATACCTGGAAATGAGAGCTATTTGATTGTTTATCTCTGTTTCTGCAGTGTACAGAGAGTAGAAAGAATAAAATGTTATCATTACACACACTGCCTCCACCGGGAGATCATAAGTATTTGTTCTATAAATCCAAAGCACTCCTACAGCTGCACATTCCTATGACAAGAGCTAATTTCAGTGATGCTTACTTGTCTCTAATTCTCTGTACACCTGGCAGTCTTCAGAGCAAAAGTTTTTTTTGTTCCGTCCAGCTGCTGAGACATTAAAGTTTGGGTTTGTTGCTTTACCTCGCAGCCTATTTTGAAGCTGGTTATGTTATCTAGAGCTCAGCAGACGCAGTGTTTCATTCTGTGATGAGATGACAAGCCCTGATAAACTGCAGTGTTTACTGCACAAGTTAACAGAGCCAATCAATAGCAGCACTCGATACCTTGAATACAGAACGGCTGAAGTAAGAGTATATCATCACCTGGGGTAATGAGAAGAAACGGAGGTCTTTATAGAATACATTATTATGATAAACAAGAAAGAAAACAAAGGCTTTTCATTAAACTTTTTTTCTCCATCAAGTGCTATGATCTTAATAGGTTACTACTGGAATCAGACCAGGAGCACAAATGATACAAAAAGAGGGACAAGGACATGAAGGCAGGACATGATGTGGTAAAAAAAAAACACACAATAAGGAAAAAAGCATGAACAGAAGCATCAACTAGTTCAGGCCATCAACCCAAGGTAAACTGTATCACACAGAGGTGACATGCCTCAGTCACCTCAAGTCATGTGCAAACACACGTTCACAATTTGGAGATCTATTTAAGAAACAAAACCTCTCATCTCTTCCTCTAACATGCCAGCACAGCTGCTGCCCAGGACCCTCAGCCCACCTGCAGGCTCTGGGGAGATATTTACTCACACTTACCCTTCCATAGTTTTATATGCAATATATTTGGTGAGAATGAAGGATAGTTCACCGCTCTATCACATTGCTAATGTGGAAAAGCAGAGAGTTCCCAGGGCATAAAACATGAGGTATCCAAAAACAAAACAAAAAAACAACTGCCAATGCCAAAGTGGAGATTTGATTGTGGATCATAGCGAAATGTGATGGACATCTATATGTTTTTATACTATTTCTATCATGTACTTTCTATTTTGAATATAATAACCATTCTATTATTTTGAAGTGCACTTTACACAGCGTCCCAGCTGTTTTTTTCACACGTGTCTGGCCACAGACAAAAATAAGCGCAGACAGATGTGGCACAGACAGAATGTGTTTTTTTGCTGCTGCACTTGGAACCCTTCACACCTCTGTCATGATATAAGTGTGGATTCCAGTACAACCTTTTGGGGGCTTAATGGAGTCGAGTGCATTAGGTACAAGTGCAGTATCAAGGCTTCTTAAAAACTTGGGCCAGTGCAGGAGGACTTTTTGGCACTCTGGAGTTGCAATATGAGCACTTGAGGAGCAGATCAAACATGAGGAGGAGTGAGAAAAGATGAAGCAGTGTTTGGTGGACTTCCAGGATGCAGGCCTTGGAGTCTGTGTACTGTAGCCTGGATGCAAATATTCTACGAAACAGCATGTGATAGAGCTGATTAGCATGAATTTAAGAAAGCAGAGTGAAATATTTTCCAATGAGTGAATTATTCTCTGGTCACGGTAAATCCAAACAAACATGTCACTTTAAGCATGCCAGTGCTTTCAGTATATCTGTCTCATCTTTGGCTCTTGGCCCATAAGAGGGAAATCAAATTCTTTACAAGCCGGTCCTGTTTTTGTTTTGATTTTTTAAAGCTAGATGTGTCGTTTTTATCAAGCGGGAGAAATGAGGCATCTATATTTAACTTTGGAGAGCTATTGAGCAGGATGGTGCATGCGGGACTGACTCAAAATAAACTAGAATGACTGTGTTTGTGCCAGAGGAGGAACGTGTCACACTGTGCAACAGTATTTCTCATTAATGCGTTTTTAATAGCTTTTGGAAACAATGCACTTTTGCTTCCAAAAGCCACAATGTGGGAGGAATCCAGGCTGCAGTGGTCACATTTTTCAACACATTGTTTTACATATGCAAACCGAAGCTTTACAGAGAGACATAAACAAAGGCTACGCACTCATCGGATTAGCCATGATTTTAAAAAAAGGTGAGGGATTTCATTGTGAGTCTACTGTTGGAGAGCCACTGTCTGTGAGCTCTCTGTGGCACTGAAGTCACTGCTGCTCAATAAAGAAACTTTGATCTGTAGATACTTGGAGGTCCTGGTTTCATTTAGGACCTAACACACGTTTAAACAACTACTTATTTATTTAGTTATATATTTATTTTAAATGGTAGAGTGGTACATTGAGCCTTTCAGAAGTGCAGAGGTTTTCTTTGGCTGCAATGACCTGACTCATGAAGATAACTTAAATCAGATGATCTGACGCCTTAGAGTAGAAAGTATCAAAAACCCACTTTTTCTTGTGCGCATCCAATATGCAGACATCCTTGTATTTCCCTCCACCTTCATTAAGCGACTTGGAGTGTGTAGGTCCAGCAACACAACCCATCTGTCTCCATCTGTCTATGAGGACCAGAAAAGACATATAGACCTGCAGATAAGCCCTCTTCTTCCTGCCTGCCTATCTACCTCCTAATTTTCTCTTCATGTCACCAAAGGTGGCTTTGATGATAGACGCTCCTGCTCAGCCTGCAGCACAGTATGAGTCCTGGTAGACATCTACAGCTGCTTTGAAAATCAAACTAACAAGGTGCTTGTGCAGCTCCTTATGTGCTTTGCGCTCATGTGATTTCTACCTTGTTGGAAATTAGCATTTGGCTAATGTGTCGTGTAATGTATGAACAGATCTCACGTTTTCTTGCCGTTATCGCCACATAAGTCACATCTAGAATAAGTGTAAAAATTAGTGCCTAGCATGAGTGCTTGCACTTGCCTCCCAGGCACCCGGCTCTCTCGTGTGAAGCCCTGCATTAAGATGTTGGCGCTTCAAAGTGAAGGACACTCGTGGAGCAAATTGATTTTAGAGTACAGTGCTCGAAGCCTTCCAACAAAGACTTTTCCAACTAGTGAAAGCGAGCAATCGCTAGGAATGTGCTTTGACCGCACATGTTTAGGGCATATTTAATCGCAGATTGCGACACTGTTGCGGTGGATTTAAGGGAAACTTGAGGTGTTACCACTCTCTGCGCAAAGCCTTGTGGAAAGTAACCATTTTTCATTTAGGGTCTCCTCTTCAACCCCTTTACATCTCTCGGTTTGTTTGTTTTTTCTTTGATGCAGTTGCCATGCACTCTGAGATGTGACAACAGGCCTGAGAGGGAGCGGGAGCTGCTGCGCGTAACGCTGGCTCCATAATCTCCTTGTCTTGCTGCAACCGTGAGCAAATGGATTCTGGAAATGCTAATGCTTCATCATACACGGTCGCACAGATGCTAATGGAGCCAATGTGCTTTCCAGCCTGCAAGCCAGTTTAATGATTCTGCATCCAGCTAAATTTATATTTAAAGGTCGCAGCATGAGATTACTCCTGCCCTTTGGACATTCTTCCTGTGTGTTCTCGATGTCATTATTTCACATGGGTGATGTAGGGTCGGTTTGGAATATTGCATCAATTAGGCCCCAGTGACCGGTAATTGTTAAAGAAGAGCATGGTGCCAGTGTGGTGATATTTGGTGATTTTGTTTTCAGTTTTCTCTTATCTTGTACTTTTAGAGCACTGGCTGGAACTGATTGTCTTATAGAATTCTCTTAATGGAGGTGTGGAAAGCTTGGAAGAAGAGCAAGTGTCAACATTATTAAGAGTCTGAAAGGGAAAACTGGCAAAGTACTGTCAAAGCAAGCAAGAGAAGCAGACCCATCTGCTTCTGAACAAGTTATCTACCTGATAACTATGACCAAAACCTTTAATGCTAAGAATACTACAGGGTCCGGTGGCTGTAATAAGATGCTATTCTCAGCTGTGTAAATGCACCAATGACAGGACAATTACAAAGACAGGTTCATCTCTAAAGCCAGAAAAAGACCATGAGTGACTTTCAGTGCTGGTATGTGCTCCTGACTGAAACTATTGGACCATTCCTTTTTCTTACGATCATGCATTTCATCCACAAAAACTTGTTTTGTTTTGTTTTTTTGTTTTAATGAAGGGATAGGGGGTTATATATAATTGATACACGATTGTAACAATGGAAACATCCATTGCATTTGGGTTACTACCTCCCTATAACCAAGCCTGTATGACGTCCACTTGTGCCAAGAGAGTAGTGCAGATTATAGTGAGGTTAAAGCAAACCAGTTGGCATCATGTGTGCTTCATTGTTTAGTTGTTTAGGTTTTTTTTATGGTATCATGGATTGCCCAATTTGCTTATTCTTCGTGGAACTCTTTCATTGCCATCTTACTATCTCAGAATGAACAAAAATAGTTTTATCAGCACTGTTTGTCTATATCACAGTATGCTTTACAGTATGTTTTGCAAGCCACGACGACATTTTTCATGATGACGAGGCTCCCATCTTAATTTCTTCCATCCACTAAAATTGAAATATTCCTGAGTTTTCATTAATATCTGTATCATAACTTATTTTAGGAACTTTAGAATCCTTTTTAGAATCGAACATTCAACTCAGGAGTCGATGTTCGGATTTAGAACATAATAATAATAATAATAATAATAATAATAATAATAATAATAATAATAATAATCCAAAGAATTCTCCCGTGTCCAGTAACACATTATATTGTCTTCGAGGTTTGCATCTAAAGGAGGCTAAAAGGGGAAGTTGTAGGTCCACCACTTCACCCCCAAACCCCCAACCCACACACATCCTCCCCCCATGCCCCACGCCCCATGCTCCGCCACCCCGCCGCCCTCTCCTGCCTTTGTTCTCATCACAAGCCCGGAGCAGATGGTGCTCTGCTTTGCTTTGGCCGGCGGTGACAGACAGGCGCTCTCAGCCAATAGCCTGCTGGGTAATCAGCTGAGCGGTCTGGACAGCGCCAGGTGTTTTTATAATTTTTCTTCTCCCATCCGTAGGAGGAGGAGGTGCAGGCTGTGGCGGTGGTGATAGTGGCTGTGGCAGAGCGGAGGAATATCGGAGCGACAACGCAGTCGGTGGCGGGTTGCAGCAGGTTCAAGATCTCTGTGCAGACCACACCATGCCTCTCTCCGAGGCGCCCTGGGACTGATCGGATACTCGGAGCGACAAATCGCTGTAAACAGCCGCCAGCTGAACCCACCGGGATACCGGAATATGTGTTAGGACGCTGTTTGATGAGCCCCGTTCACTTGGCACCGGTGGCGTTTATTGTTGTGTGCTGACGCGTGTGTCTGGATAAAGGACCCCGTGCGCTCGGGAACATCAGACTGGAATGCCAACAAGGTGAGACCCGACAGGAGGAGGGGAAGGAGAGGTTCCCTCTGCTTTATCGCGTTAGTTTCCTCTCATGAACTGTAATTTCTATAAGAAAGAAATGAAAACGAAGATGCCAGAAAGAGATTAGTGATGTTTGATGTGTGTAGTGATTCACAGAGTGTGGATATCCGTCTCCCCCTGCAAGAGACACGCAACGAGTTTGGGTATATTTAGGATGCAGACGCACTCAAGGGCATTTTTTTATGCATGCAGTCTGGTTTCAGCCCATCAGTTCAGGTTTGCAGTCTTCTCTGAACACACGTGAGAGCGTTTAACCTTACAGTGCACGACACGTTTCGACTCTTATTACGCCTCGAATCTTATTCCACCGAAAACAAACTTTGATCTCGTTGCGGCACTTGCCGTGCCAGCGGGGGCTACGTGCGGCGTGCTCGGCGATGCGCGTGGATGTGATTTGCATATTAATGTTAAAGTGTATCGGCAGATGTCTCGATCCCTCCGGTTTAAGCGAGAGAGAAAAATAGTCGCCAGAGTCTCCTCATGAGGGAGGGGAGGGGGCCCACTGCGAAAGATGCTGTGCTGAGAATGGGGTTGCATTAGCGGGGGGTCCATTGTGGCTCATAAACGCTGCTTGTGTCGCTGCAGCTGTTGCGCTTTTGTGACGGGAGACTGCTGCCGCTTCCTTGCATCACTCAACGAAACTTCAGGCAGACGTGGGGTTCGCTGTAGAGAGTTCAGGTTTGTTTTTGAGTGTTTTAATGCGTGGAGTCTTGCGTAATCGCCTCACTTTTTCTTTATTTTTATTATTATTTATATTTCTGCTGTCTATGGCCTCTTCCCGAACCCAAAGCGCCCAGAGTCGTGTTTCCTCGCAGAGAGCTGTGGGTCAAATTAAAGTGCCGCCTCAGCAATTTAACATTAGAGGCTTCTCTGTGCAGTTTTTTTAGTAGAGTTAATAGTGTTTAAAGGTTGGACATTCGCTTGGCCTTCTTCAGTTGATTCTTTCACTCAGATTTGCAAAGCAAACAGAAGGTCAAATCGTTCATCACAACCGAGTGAGCTGGATGAGGCAGGATCACCTGATTGATTTTCTTTTTCATGCCAAGGGAGCATCTGGTCTCACATGGACAAAGTGCGCACACACCACCAGGCTCTCTTTTTCACACACACACACACACACACACACACACACACACACACACACACACACACACACACACGCACAGAGTCTCCTACTGTGCATATGTTGCAGGTGTCTTTCTCTACATCTATCTCTGTGTAGGGTTTTTAGGAGACATCGAAACTCATGGGAGGGAGGTTAAAGCCCCCACCCCCACCACCGACAGTTAGGTCCCGAGTCTATAAATACTCACTATTATTCCTGTAAGAAGGGCTGAGGCGTTGAAGCTTTGTCTTCCACAGACACTTTGGTAAAGACATTAGTATACAGGCTGCGTGCATGGTATGGTGGGAGGGCTTAAGTGATAGGTGGTAGTGTGTTATTAAAGTCCCAGTGTGGAGAACAGACGAGTGATAACAGAAGTTGGTTGGAGTGAATGGAAACTGAGTGCTAATCATAGTGAAAATCTGCGACAGCTGTTTTTGGTCTTCAGTGTCTCTCTTTCTTTTTTTAAACTTATTTTGTCCTGTTGTTGTTCCTTTTCTTCCAGCACTCCTCTCCGACCCGTCAGGGGCTTGACAGGAAAGAGTCTATTTGCTTACATAACACACTTAACTGTCATTCAACTAACATCATCTTTTGAAATAATTTAACTCCAAGTGCTGCAGGTTAGGTGTCACAGGTGCAGTTTAAGCTTTTAACTAGGCAGATTTACCAGCTTGGTGAAAGTAGGATCGTCATAGCAGGAAGCTCTGGGATTGCTTTCCAAATTCTAAAATAGCTTTGCTGGAGAGCTTCTGTAAAATTAACAAAAGCATAAAAGGTTGTATTTACTAGAATATCTGCCTTGCACCCAGTGCAGTTAAGGGAATTGGTGTAAAAAATGATGGCAGAAAATGACTCTTCTGTTGACCTTCAGTCTCAGTTTCATGTGAATCAGCGCTTAAACCACAGCATCCTGCTTTTCCCAGAATGTAGCTTGATATCAGGGATTTTTTTGTGTATGTAAGTGTTCAAAAGCATGTTTCAGAGTTACAAAATATATTGTTTGCCACATTTCCCCAGCTAAGTAAAGCTTTTTGTGTCCATAAACTGAAATCCATGTGTAAAATTTATGGTGCGCACCTTTAATCAGCTTTGTAACTATAAAACATATTTTATATTTGCACGCTTTGATCATTTATGCTCTTATCACTTCCTCTTTGACCAGATAAATGGCACGTATTCACACATGTAAGAGTTTAATAAAACATTTGTGCATCTGGTGTGATCACAGTTGAAGAAGAAGTCTTTAGGATCATAGAGGAAGACCTGAAAAAAAAAAGCTTTGACAAAACAAAGTATGAAAAAGGTAAAAAAAAAAAAAAAAAGAGAGAAAAAGTTCTTCTCCCCCCAAAAAACCCTGGAATTTTTCAGGACAGTCAGGCTTTGATGTTATCCACTGATTTCCTTTATAAAACGTAGAACACAGCAGTAAGCAGCCCGCAACAGACGTGTGTAGTTTTGGCAAAGTTGACAGGAGTTGCCAGGCTAGAGCGTGCAGAAGGCAGCAATCCAACATCACACAGTCTTCGTACCAGGGACTTGGCTGATTAAAAGCTGATCCAACAGCACTGGACACTGTGTTCTCTCATACACCTGTCGGGTGATATTTAGAACATTTGTAGGAAGGTGTGTCACTGTGACTTTTGTGGAAATTAAATGAAAAGCACAGTCCTTTTTGACTTTTTTCAGTCAGCACTTTGAGATCTTTAACAAACACATTGCTGCTGCAGCAGTAGCTTATAGGAACATCATCCAGTTATAACAGGTCATCAGTCATTGGTGAATTGCTTTTAGTCTTCCCATAAATAGATACATATGTAGAGGTGAGAAAAAAGTAGACAAAAGTGACATCAGTAACTGAACAAAGATCATCATTAAAAATAATTATCAGCACTAATGTCCTTGCAGCTTTACTGTCACTCTTTACTGCTTCAAAGTTGATATCTGTCATTCTCTTTGCTATTAAAAAGCCCATAAACAGGCTCAAGTTTAATTCAGTCCATGGAGACGTTTTATTTTAAAAAATTTCTTCCCTATTATTTTTCTCATCGGCTGTTTTAAAAGTCAGGGGAAAAGCTGGTTTAAAAAGTGGCAATTATCGTTTTCCATCCTCAGAGGTGACAACCCAAATATATTCAGTTAGCTAAGATTTAAATCATCACTTTGGAGACAGTTTCTGGTTAATTTTCTATTGATTGACTATTCATTTGACTGTTTAGTCGTTTCAGCTTTTGTCTGGGTAATTTATCCTGTACTGGGGGTTTTTTTTGGGATCAGTAGCAAGTTCAAACCGCCTGTTTTGTGCCATTTCAACGTCTGCATGTCCCGCTTACTATAAGATCTCACTCACTGTTGTTCCTCCGAGACTCTGTTGTGTAATTCAGACTTGCAGTATGCATCAAATGCACTAAATGCAGATTTCTACACACTGGAAATCGTGGGCTCTCTGGCTGAAGGTGAAACAATTTTAAGAAGTGTAGAAATGAAGCTGTTGTAAAATAAATAATGCGTACATTCCTGGTGATGAAGTAGCCCTGTCATTTCCAGCCAGGGAAACCCTAAAGTGAGTCATCTGCTATGAAATCACTTGAGCCTTCACACTTGCTCATATGTTAATATATGGCAGAAATCCAGCATGGTGACTAATTTGTCACAGTGCTCTCCAAAAATACATGAACGTGTACGTAACACCGGCTATTTGAGACCCTGCAAGGAAGGCAAGTGAAAAGTGCGGATGACCTCATCATCCTAATAATAATAATAATAATAATAATAAAAAGTTTACATTGCAAGAGCCGCCGAGGAAGGTTTAACCATTATTATTATTACATTATACAATATTATTATAATATATAATTATCATTATTTTGTTAACTGACATTTTAGGTAGATTATATTTTTCACTTCGACCTCTTGTTGTGTTATTTGTAGAACATATCGCTTCCCGTCACTCAGGTTCTCTCATCTAATTCAGGAGTGTTTTTGTCACCTCACTTTGGTTCCCTTTGTGTCATGATGTGTTTATAGCCACCCTGGGGTTGTTTATCTCACCTGCTCCGCCTGTAATTTGTTTTCCCTCATTTCTGTTTTATCTGTTTTTTTGTTTTGTTTTGTCTTTTTAATCCGTGCACACTAATAAAGTAAAACTTAAAAGGTGAACCTGGACCAGAAGGGAGAGTTCTATTTCAGGCTCCCGAGAGAGCCCTAATGCAAAACTCTTGTTATCCATTTATTAAATCTCCTTTTCATATTTCGCATGTTACGCTCAGTTGATGTTACATTTAAGGGGAAAAATGCAATCAGACAGACATCATAATTTAGTAGCTTGAACGTTTTCAGAGAGAGACCTTTTGTACTTTATGACAGCGGTCCCCAACCCCCGGGCCTCGGACCGGTACTGGTCCATGAGTCATTTGGTACCGGGCCGCGAGAGTTGAGGCTCAGGTGTGAAATGTGTGGTTTTCAGGGTTTTTATCGGTTTTCAGCTTTATTTTGTTATCGTTTTTATCGTTAACTCGGTTTTCCTGGGTCTTTTCTCGTGTGTTATGAATAAATCTTCTTTTTTTCGGTACCGGTACTGGTTTTATTTTGTTGCATTTATCCGCGACACCTTAAAGGCCGGTCCGTGAAAATAATGTCGGGCATAAACCGGTCCATGGCGCAAAAAAGGTTGTGGACCGCTGCTTTATGACATATTCCACTGCACACACAGGAACCACGATTAAGTGCTCATCACAGACACGTTCTACAGATATTGATGCAGGGAAACTGGATGCATTATCAAACACAGTCTTAGCATATTAGCCAGGTCATGACCTGTGGCTCACCAGTTCCTGCAGACAAATGTGATATTTTTAGGGATGTGTGAGGTCAGATGTAAATGCCATGTGTCCCGGTTCCCATTAGAGTGTGAAATTTTAAGTATTGCATCAAAAGTTTCTAAACTGACCGGGGTCGGCTTTTACAGCATGACAGACTCTGTTGTACTGACAGACTCTGTACCTGCCGCTATCCATGCTAAGTGGATGAGCTTCGAAGTTAGCCAAATAAATGGGACCCATCATAATAACAATGGGGAAATTATTCGTTAAAATGTTTTTGATTTAGAGCATATGAAACAAATTAATAAATTGCCTGTTGGTTTCAGCTTTTCTTTTGTATGTTTTTTAATCTTTGAGAGCTTTTATTGAAGCACACATGTGCAGCTGGTGAAAACGAGCTGTAATTGTTGTTTTTTTTCTTTCTTTTTTCAGATTTATTTTTGTCTTTTGCCTTTATTAAAAAGTGACAAGACAGGAAAGAAGACAGGAAGGTGAGGAAACAGAGTTACAAAAAAACATGATTTGGCACCTGCGTGTACTTATTAATTTAATTATGCATGTAACAATTTGAACAAATGTTATAAAAGCCTCCTTTTCACATTCTATGTAATCTACATGTGAGCTATGCGCCCTGTTGTGATGCTTGAGTATCCACTGAGGTATCAGTGGATTGAGGGCTAACTAAACGGCGGGGTCAGCTCACTTTTTTTGAAAGGAGGAAGCTGAGTAACCGTGAGATACTGTGATGCAAAAGATGGATGTGCTTTGCATTAGACACAGCTTAAATAACCAACAAATGCCTAAATTTCATCTTAATAATGTCTTGTCTTTGTGATGTGTCTCACCAGAGCATTGCACAGCAGAAATCAAGTCTTCCATAGATAATGTGCAGCTGTTTTCACAGGTGTCCGTTTGTGCCCACCCGGGGTAATTAAGTGAATTTCTTTTGGCACTATGAAAAAGTTCTGCCCTACCACGAGATGAGCTTAATGCATTTTGTCAAATCCCAGGAAATGAATCATTAAAGGACACTGCCAAGATCTGAAATTTAGAAAGCAAGCCACAATCCCCCATTAGCGTTAATAGGTGCATCTGGCTTCACTCTAAGGGCTGCTGTGATTACCATAAGATCACTTTGCTAACTGCGTAGATATTGTATTAATAGACTTAACCCACTAATGATGAAGGTGGCAGAGAAAATCATTCAGTTTCCTGTGGAAGGAATTGTGAAACTGATCTTTTTTTTCTTTTTTGCAGTCATTGCATTGAAACCTATCTGAAGTGTGCCTGTGTGGGTAAAATGTGTAATTATACAGTAAAAGTAGTCATGAGAGCTGAAATGAAAAAGAGTCAAGCAGACTAATGAAAAATAAATGTGTGTCTGTCGAAGAGTTGAGAAGTTTTGCAGTTCAGGTTACCGATGCATTTCTGTGAGCTGTGATGTTAAAACACCTACCCATCGGTGTGATGAGAAGGTGACACAAAACACTTCATAACAAACTGCTATTAATGTCTGAGGTGACAGAGCTGAAATCTCAAGCTGTGGCGTTTGGTTCAAGTGTCCCATTCACAGGTTCAGAGGTACCTGTGGTTAAAACCTGGTTTTTCCTCTTTCCTGCCTTTGCTGTTGTGTTGTTGATTTTTCCTCCACCTCCTGGGTTCTTTAAGCTTCCCTGTGTATTTGTGCTCACAATTGACTTGTGCAACCTTTATCAGTTTTGGCCCCAGACATCTTTCACCCTGTGTTTGGAAAAAAAATCAGGATTCTGATATTTATGTAATTTTCACCTTTTACATGGTTGTAGATATATCAAAACAGCATTTAAAGTATTAGTTGTGTTTTATGTACAGTACCAAAAGGGATAAGAAACTTCTTAATCTTACATTGTATAAAGAGGACAAAGCTGACAAAGTTGTCAGCATTCAGCAGGCGGGGAGAATTTAAGATTATCCCCATTTGTGTTAAATACAGGAGGGCAGACAATAATATATTCCTACATCTGCCTTATAATGTTGATGTGTGGCATATTTTAAACATGTTTTGTATGTCGTGGATATGGATTTAAACACTGCTTTGAAACACGTCATTTCATTAGGATGACACTGATCTAACAGTGTCAGAATGGACCTTTATCATTAATTGTGCTCTTTTATGCAAAACAATTTCAATATTTACAGAACAAATTTAAAAAGGTTACATATACTGTCATCATCTTTATCCATGTTTCTGAAGATATTCCCATGAACTCAGCTAAATCATTTTAAATACTGTATAACAACAGAACATTTAGTCATTGACCAAGTGACAAACAAGCACTTAAACAATTCTTTCTGTAACGAGATTATCCGTGCATTAACGCTGCTCTCGCGCTCTCTAGTCTTAGATTCCACTGATGTGCTGCTATTAATTAAAGTGCCAAGTGACCTGTTTCTCTCCTCTGGGTCTGATTCCAGTACACTACACCCAGCTAATCTGCACTTCATCATCTCCATCTGCCAAACCCCGACTGCGTACGCAGCAATCGTCACAAAATACCAGCCTTTAGCTTAAAAACAAGATCTGTCTCACCAATGCTCCGCCCTGTCCAAGGGGAATCCCTGGTATAGGCGGAACAGAGTCGCGTTGCTGTCTCCTTGGTGCTGTTGCCAGGCAGTTTGCATTCAGATGTATTACTCAGCTTTCTTGCTCGAAAGCCTCTTAAGCGGTATCTTCTTAAGCTGGTGTTGACCACAAAGAAGGTGGAACCATTGTGAAGGCTGCTGTGTGGCTCTACACTGGGTGGGTGGAGTCCTAAATAGACCTAATTAACTTAGGGGGTAGCTTAAGTGTCTCTGTGGTTTACTGAAAAACCACTGAGGACAACCTAATATTACTAATTAGCATTAGTAAAGATACAGCAGTGACAATAGTTATTAAGTGGGAGAAATGCATTTGTGCTGTAAAGATGTAAACAAATCGAAAATAGAAGAAAGGATGTTGAATGTAAAGCTGCGCAGCATCGCTTTAAGCCAAGTGCTAAAGTTGATGTGCTTACATTAATAACAGAGACAATGATAATGTAGTATTATCATAGCTATCATATTGGTAAGCCTTCCCATATCTTAGTTTAGCTTTTAAGTATGTTAGCATTTGCTAACAGGCAGTAAGCACAGCTGAAGCTGATGGGAATTTCTTTACCTTTGTGTCTGATTTTGAGAGAAAATACTCGACAAATAAATGAATAAAAAACAGCGTTGGATTTTAAAAAGTTGTGGCTGCACAAAAAATCTTACATTTCATCTCCAGAGGCAAAAGGGCAAGTTAGATATATTTTATTGGCAGTGCATCCAATGATTATTGAGACAATTCACTCAAAACAGCAACCGTGGGTGCACTAAAAGAACTGCCTGGAGCATCACCAACATAATCTGAATTCATCCAGTGGAAAAGTCAAGGAGTCAGAGTAAAGTTTCTGTAGGGTAGCTGCAATATTGACGTCCACACCAAAGTCAGCATTATCAGTCCTAGATAAAAATGTAATGACTGTATTTCACTTGCTGTCATACACAATGAGGGGTCTAAAACGTGGCAGTGCTTTCAAGTAAAAGCTGCCAGATTTAATGCTCTATCTTCCAACTCCGTGAAGTAGGTGTTACTGCCATATGGGCTAGCAGATGCCCATCACACCACTTAAAGCTCCTACTCCTTAAACAAAGCGACTGCATGGCCAGATCAAGGTTTCTCTTCTTCTCACAACTAACAACCCACTCCTTGAATTTGTAGTCTTAAGCCTTGTTAGAGCTGAACAAATAAACTTTTGACATTCTTCTTTCTATATTCAGCTATTTGTGAAAAAAAAAAATCCTAGGCCCGCTGAAATCATTTTTTTTCATGTTTGCCCCAAATTCTGAATGCTGAAGACACTGCATTAAAAATTAAGCAGTGCATCTTTTTTTGTTTTCTTTGAGGCTTGGCATGTACCAATATCTCACAGGGTGTAATGATGTTCGGAGAAGCTAATGATCGAGTCCTTATGGGCCTGTTGGAGAGATGAAAGCCCTCGATGGAATATGAGCTGTTTCCAAGTAGTTCAGAGCAGTGTTTTGTGCATGCATTGTAATGAGCTGAAATTGCATTTTCTCAAAACTGTTGATGCTGCAAATAATGACAAGTCTCACAAGGATAGTGGAGAGGCAGTTGTTCTTACTTAATCTTCTGTCTTGTGTAATTGCTGCATTTATGAGAGACATTAACGATCTTTGATATTTCATTAATTCCTACAGATAACAAGATTAAGCAGAGGATACATCCATGTCGGGGTAACTGTGAGGTGTACTGTGACACAGTAGCGCTTTGACCTAAATGCTAATATCAGCATACTAACACGCCCACGGCAGCAACAATACTGATCTTTAGCGGGTATAATCTTTACCATGTACCATGTTATAATATAGGCTCACTTAAGTTTTAACATAAATTTCTGTATCATGTTTCATCCAATAGTGAGTGAGATATGCAAAAAGAACAGTCAGAGAGGCACAAAAGTCATTAAGGATATACTAGGCTGGTCTCAGTTGCACCTGTACCTTGCCCAAGCACAATTGCTACCCCCTCCTCCCATCCCCCCACTGGTAAGTGCTCACACTGCACCTAATGATTCTGGCCTGAGCACACTTCACGTTGTCTCAGCATTTCAACCCATTCTCTCCCACGCACATTCACGCTTTTGAGAAGTGCTCTTGCAGAGCTTAAGGAAGTTTCTGATTTTCTTTTAACATTTTGTGGCTTAATTGAGTCCATATTTGGAAGCAGTGACACACTGTCCTCTCACATGCCTTATAGATTTGTTAATTACTTCATTTTTACAAGGGCAGCTGTCATTGAGGAAGGATTTGGGTTCTGTGTTTGGTTGCTCAGTAATCACACTAAGTGTATACTATGCTCAAGTCCAACTGAACATCATCTGGGCCAACATCTTCAAGAACTCTGGAGTGCAGTACAAAGATCAGAGGTGCTCGGACACAGTACCCATAGTGGGGATACACCCTAAGATCCATTTTCGGGGCAACAAAGATATTTGTAAAGCTTGAATTAGCACCAGTGTCTGGATATGGAAATAGTTGCTATTCCAGTCTGGACAACAAACCGGTACTGGTGTTGTCTTTTCAAATCTTAGGGCCAAGATAACAAGCTAGCTAAAAAGTATCAACCCTTTATATTCTAAAAATGAGATGGAGATTATTTTCAGTATAATGACATACATGTTTTCTTCTTCTTTTCAGGTTATCCTGAAACTCAAAGATCCTGCTGTGAATTTCCTGAGCATTTGATTTCATGGACTTAAGGACATAATCTGTGGAAAGTCTGGTTGATGACTGTAACACACCGTTTTCCCAAGTCATTGGACCCACCTGCTGTCCCTCTCCATCATGGCTAGATGGAGGTTAGACTGCCTTTTTCTGGGCCAGGTGTTTATTGGCCTGATCCTGGTATCAGCAGGGTTATCTTTTGTCCAGAGCAATGAGTGCCCCCAGCTGTGCGTGTGTGAGATCCGACCCTGGTTTACCCCCCAGTCCACGTACAGAGAAGCCATCACTGTAGACTGCAATGATCTTCGTCTGACACGCATTCCAGGAAATCTTTCCAGTGACACTCAGGTTCTCCTCTTACAGAGCAACTATATTGCCAGGACCAGTGAGGAGCTAGAGCAGCTGTTTAACCTAACTGAGTTGGACCTATCCCAGAACAATTTCAGTAGCATTCGAGATGTTGGTCTTACCAATATGTCCCAGCTCACCACACTTCACCTGGAGGAGAACCAGATCACTGAAATGCCCGATTACTGTCTGCAGGATCTCAGCAACCTGCAGGAACTCTACATCAACCATAATCAGATCAACACGATCTCTGCCAATGCCTTCTCTGGGCTCCATAATCTGCTCAGGCTTCACCTCAACTCCAACAAACTCAAGACCATCAACAGCCAGTGGTTTGAATCTACACCCAATCTAGAGATCCTAATGATTGGGGAGAATCCTGTTGTTGGAATAATGGACTTTAATTTCAAACCACTGGGCAATCTGAGAAGCCTTGTATTGGCTGGAATGGATTTGACAGACATTCCTGGAAATGCTTTAGTAGGACTTGACAATCTTGAGAGTCTCTCGTTCTATGATAACAAGCTTGTCCGAGTTCCTCAGAGAGCACTTCAGAAACTACCTAACCTTAAGTTCTTGGATTTGAACAAAAACCCAGTGCACAAGATCCAAGAAGGAGATTTCAAGAACATCCTGAGACTGAAGGAGCTTGGTATAAACAACATGGGAGAGCTAGTTTCAATTGACCGTTATGCTTTGGATAATCTTCCTGAACTCACTAAGTTGGAGGCTACAAACAACCCTAAATTCTCTTACATCCACCGCCAGGCCTTTCGTGATGTTCCAGCTTTGGAGAGCCTTATGCTGAACAATAACGCTCTGAATGCCCTCTATCAGTCCACAGTGGACTCACTGCCCAACTTACGAGAGATCAGCATCCATAGCAACCCTCTGCGCTGTGACTGTGTCATCCAGTGGATGAGCTCCAACAAAACAACAGTCCGCTTTATGGAACCTCTTTCCATGTTTTGTGCCATGCCAACAGAGTTCAGGGGTATGCATGTGCGTGAAGTTTTGCAGAATAACTTAGCAAACCAGTGCTTGCCCATGATTTCTCACGATACCTTCCCCAGCCACCAAAATTTGGACATTGGAGTGACTGTGGACTTGGACTGCAGAGCCATGTCCCAGCCAGAGCCTGAAATCTACTGGGTGACGCCCATGGGAAACAAGATATCCATCGACACCATATCTGACAAGTACAGCCTCAGTAGTGAAGGTACACTGAGAATTTCTCATATCCAAGTAGAAGACTCTGGCAGATATACCTGTGTGGCCGAAAACTCAGAGGGAGCTGACACTAGAGTGACTGCCATAAGGGTGAACGGCACCCTGTTAGACAGCACGCAGCTTATGAAGATCAATGTCAAACAGACCGAATCTCACTCAATTCTCGTTGCCTGGAAAATAAACTCCAATGTAATGACCTCTAACCTCAAGTGGTCATCTGCAACCATGAAAATAGACAACCCACATATTACTTACACTGCCAGAGTACCCGTGGATGTTCATGAATACAACCTGACACATTTACAGCCAGCAACGGAGTATGAGGTGTGCCTCACTGTCTCAAACATCCACCAGCAAACGCAAAAGTCATGCGTTAATGTGACGACAAAGCAGGCTACCTTCGCCGTTGAAATGTCAGACCAAGGGACCAACACTGCTCTTGCAGCAGTCATGGGATCAATGTTTGCAGTCATCAGCCTGGCCTCCCTGGGTGTCTACATTGCCAAGAGGTGGAAGAGGAAAAATTATCACCATTCCCTGAAAAAGTATATGCAGAAAACCTCATCAATACCACTAAATGAGCTGTACCCCCCCCTTATCAATCTTTGGGAGGCAGACAGTGAGAAGGACAAAGAGGGTTCTTCTGAGACCAAACCCAGCCAGGTGGACACCACACGCAGTTATTACATGTGGTGAAAGCAGCTTTGCAAGTGGGACACTGTTTTAGGAGCACAAATATACATATTTGCTTCTTTGTGTAAAAGTGAACTGAGCATTTTTTTTTTCCTTTTCCTTTTCTTGTTTCTTGATTTATTTATTTTTTGTTCTCTCAGACTGAAGTGGGCGATGAACCGCCATTTTCAAATCTCTAGTTTAGCATACTGCCTTTTTACCCAGTTTGACACACAACACGGCAGCTTTGTTTAGCTTCCTGGACTTAGTAGTCACTGTGCTTTACTTTTAGTACTCGTTTCGATGAACACAGCATGAGCATCGTCACGGATTCGGTACGCGTGAGCAAAGGAAAAAAAACTGAAATCCAAGATGTTTTTGATTCGTTTCTCTGGCAAAACTGTTAGAGACTGTAATCTTTCTTTCTCTTGTAAAACAGTTTCACCGTTGACTGTTGTGCACTGAAATATATATATATATATATATACTAATTTGTCTATCAACTCAAATATAAGCTGACAAAGTATGTTTAGACTTGATATACTGTCTATTGAATAATGTTAGAAATTCTTCCGTAACGTTGTATCAGCTATGATTTAAGTTTCTTTTTGTCCGTTAAAATAACCATATGTTTAATTTAGAGTTTAAGTTTGCAGAGCCACTGCTGTAAGCCAGCAATAGAAATATGAATGTTATAAACTAGGTAACTAGATGTAAGGCTTTTTAACTTTCTTAAATACTTTGTTTCTTATTTTGCTATAATATGTCTACAATCACTGGTTTTGTTGTGGTTTACACACACCAACATGTTGTTCGTTGAGGAACAAGTTAAATAAAATCTTTTTTCCTCACATTTTCTAAACCATGATTTCAACACCAAGCCTTTTTTTTTTATTGCAATACCATTCATTTACCATTGTGTGGTGCATGCAGCCATCGATTAATTGATGAATGACAGACCGAAGCAAAGGTTTAACAGCCGAAATTATTCTTAAAGGGGAAAACTCATCATCTATTAATATCCTATGTTGGGTTTTATTAATATCAGTATGATGAGAATAGCTGTAGGTGTTAGGCTGTAACCCAAGTCTGTCAACACTTAGACTTGGGCTGTGTTGATGGGAAGAAAATTGAAGATGCAGTTATCATAGAACAATTTAAATTCTTCTCTCAGAAGACTATAATTACTGCACAATATGCCTTAGAGTAGGTACAGTAACTTGAAAAACCAAGAATTTAGTCAATCAAACCCAAGACAGTGGATGTTTTTGTTGCCATAGCATTCCCAAGTCCATAATAGAAAGAAAACACCCCAGGAAGTATAACATAATCGAGACAAACCAAAGGAAATGGGGACTGTGGATAATCAACAATTACAGTAAAGGCTGCAGCACTGTTTTCCACCAGGCAACCGTTCTAATAATTACCCAACTGTCTCATATTCTCATTTTGCATGTTGTGCTTCATAAATTATACATCATTTCTCAGGCTGAAAATTATTAATCAGTGTGCCATGTTGGATTTTCATTCGCTGGAATATTATTAGCATCATCTGTGCTTCTCCGTCAGTAAAATTATGCAGTGCCCTTTCTGCAAAAAACAAAACAAAACAGAGAAATTCATGTTGAGTAATGTGCAGCCCAGCACTGTCCTAGCGAGGTCCAGAACTACATCGCAATGCAAATCCAAAATGGGATGGCTCTGTGTCTAGAAAAAGTGTCTTTCCGGTGGGAGTCCTGAAGCTCTGTTTGTTTCTGATGTTGACTGACAGCTCTGGGCCTTGTGGTGCAATCAGACGATCTCCGTTTAGTCTCCCCTGACAACATGTTCATTCTCCTGCGTGCTCTCGACGCCCCTTTTCGCCTCAATTATTGCTGCAATGGAGACAAATCTCCTACGCTGCAGGGGGAAAAACAATGGACAGTTCATCAGCCATTCATTACTTTATGTGTAGCAGCTGTTTCTCTGTCATCAATTATAGTTTTCAATGAACAGATATCATCACAGGACACTTACACAATCATTATAGATTGTGCAAGGAAATATCAGGAATGTTGTTCATGCTGCAAGAAGAAGACACCTCATGAGTGGTCGGGCATTTGTAAAACCTGAGCATTGAAAGTGCTACTTTGAAACATCCGCTGCAGTCCTTTAATCTGCAGGAAATGGGCGAGCCTTTATACAGACTCAGCGGGTAGCCTAGTAACAGACCGGAAATCAGCTCATTGGGACAGCTATCAATGAAAGCTTTTCAAAGCGTGCGGCGGAGCCTGCACCGTGTCCCATCCCAGTGGCCGGTTTCCATGACAACTCCTCCCTTCATCCACCTGCAGGCTGTGGCAGCCAAGTGAGAGAAGTCCCCGGAGCCTGAAATACCACTGACAAGGTCAACACCCTGCAGGTGGGAAACCACTAAAACATTATGTACGCTTTCAAAGGTGCGGAGCGAGAGAAGCTCAGTCTTTGCGCTGAAGGTGAAGCAAAATGACATGGGGGAGTCTATGGCTTCCTTTTTCTTTTGTTACACTCGAGGTGAACGATGTAAAACTCCAGCTGAAGTGGATGAATACTGTATGAGAACCACAGTGTCAGTGTGCAAATATTTGTGCAGGTTCTAATTCTTTTGGGGGCCATTGGATGATCTCTGTTTCTTTGCTTGAAGAGGTTTTGTCTAATTTATTTTCCATATTACGTCAAGTATTGTAAATGGGTCTATCTTAAAGCAATGCACAGAAGTGAGCTTAGCTTTTGTTAGACAAGTAAAGTAAAGTGTGCGTGTTAGTCCCCATAGGGAAAATAGTTCCTCTGCATTTAACCCATTCACCCAGTGGGCAGCCACCAGTGCAGCGCCCGGGGAGCAGTGTGTAGGGACGGTACCTTGCTCAGGGGTACCTCAGGGTAGCCGTTCAGTGGAGTCGAACCCCCGACCTTCCGATCATGGGGCCACCACTCTACCTACTGAGCTATCCCTGCCCTTTTTATTTACAGACACTGTGATTTCACATTCAAGATGAGAAGAAACACCATTTTTGATGTCTACTAACCAATGTGTTTGGAAAATGTTGAACATATTTCACAGCATATACTAGCTGTGAGAAATGATGGCATTGGGGATACATATACTTACAACTGAAGACATATGTTTTTCTTATGTGAAATTTCTATTTCTATTTCTATTTCTATTTAGCATTTCTATTATGCTAAATAGAAATCTCCACTCTACATGACTCCTGCTCACCTGGCAAATTAGATATGTTAGCATCATCCAGTAATGACCAAGTTTAACCCCAACGAAGGCCACTGTTGAAAGCAAAGTACTAGCATATATTGAGAGCCCTTAAGATAAGTGCAGTAAGAGTTCTCACAACCCAGGCTTCTCTCTGCCTGTATTTGAACAAAGTGATGAGCTCACAGGCATACATAACCACCATGGCTCCATGTTGGACGTTCTGGGGAGATTTTGGGTGTGACTTCACACCTCCTCTGGAAAGTGAGTGGCTCTCCTGCAGAGACAGCACCTGTGAGGGTTTTTTACTGCTATCCCCAAACTCTCAGACATGAAATTTTCACTACCAGTAAAGTGCTCTTTATCTAGATTGCATATGGCGAACAATGCTATCCAGCTGATAGAATGAAGCTAAGCAAATTAACAAAAACACATCTTTTATCCCTTATTACGACAGAACACTGGAGAGACGCTAATGGCAGTGAATTTAGGTGAGCTGAGGCAGGATTTGTAACAGTGGGGATGCAGACATTTAAAATGCATGTAGCTTGATAGTTAAGCTGCGATTTCTTTCATATACTAGATGCTGATTACATACACCTTGTATCTCACATTCAGTATTGGGGCAACTTGGGGTTCAGTATATCGCCCAAGGATAATTTGAGACATGCACAGGAGAAGCTGGGGACTGATGGCCCACTCTACCACCTGAGCCACAGCTAATTACCCTGGGAGTTTTTAATATTAAAATGAATGCACTAAACTACGGTAAAGACACACACAGAACCTTAAGCTCTCAGAACCTTTATAGAAGCCTATGATAGAAAAGAAAATCACACCTTGCCCCTCAAGGATGACTGAACACAGCTAACTGCAATGGTTAAAAATAGTTAATTTATCTTGTGTTCAATAATTGTTCTTTGAAATTAATCTACTGTGTGACAGTAAGGGGTTTCTTGCCATGGACTTAATTAGTCATTCATTCCATCTGGATGTTTACTGTGTTATTCCTCCAGTCCTCCGCTCCCCCATTTTCCTCCTCCTGCACATAAACTGAAATCTGCTGATTGTAGCGCAAATACACAAGAAAAAAGAAACTTGTTTGATTGTTGTTTTCTTTCTTTCCACCTGCCACGAAGATAACAGAAGAACAGAAAAACGTAGTGTAGCAAATTACTTTGTAACACAACACACCGGTGAACACTGTAGTTATGAACCCCTCACTGATATGAGAGTGTGTTATAAAGCCCTTTATGTTGAAGGGCTTTATAACACACTCCCAATTAAACCTTACAGGTTTTAGGGTGCTGGTTTAGCTCAGACAGATGCGCAGGCAACCATATGCCACATGGCCAGAGTTCGAGTCCAACCTGTGGCCTTTTGCTGCATGACTTTCCTGGCAATCTTTACTGTATCTATCCAATAAAGCCAGTTAAAAGGCCAAAAAATATATTTGGCCTTTTAACTGGCTTTATAGACCACATCAGCTTTTCTTTGTCCTTGTTTCTCTTGGTGCTAACATTAGCATGCTAACTGTATAGTGGTAAACATAGCTGATGAACTTCAGCATGTTCACAATGTCCTTGCAAATTCATAGCATACATGCTCAGTTTCATCATTGGTGCACACCATTAAATCAACATACTCTAAATTTCCATTTCTTTCTTCTACATTGAGTCACACAAAGCCTTTCCTTGTTAGGTAAACTCCAAAGAACATCCAGATCTATGTTTTCAATGCAGCTTCTATTAGTTTTTCAAATGGCCACGAACGGTCGCCGAACAGCAGAAATGAAAAACTGAAATTATGGTAAACAAATGCTGTCTCTGAAGTATTGGGGCAATGAGGCAATGAGCTCCACCAGTGCCAACACAATATCAATTTGCTCGTTGAATAGTGGTGAGAACATCGCTTCGCAGTCCGTACACTGATGTCACCGTGTGATGTTAAACAAACTGAAATTCATAATGCGGAATACAATCAACAAGAAAGAAAGTGATTTGCTTCACTTGTTCTTGTCGTGTACTTGTTGGACTCGACTGTGATGAGATTATTACTTCTGTAGTGTCTAAATGATGGCACACAAAAACACAATAACAGCGTGGAACCATAATGTATTTCAGTAATGTTAATCATCTGTTAAATGCATAATGAATTGTTGGATGGATTGTTCCGCTGTTTTCTCTGAGGGCCCAATTAAAGCGCTACGCTTTTTGCCTGCAGCCTACTGTGAGCATGAATGTGTGTTAAGTCTCGGGGCTCACACAGAGGATTCAAGCTCATTTCCATCTTCTTAGATGTAGCTCCTACTATTACAGTTGTGTCTTAATTCAAACAGGCTCGGCAATGAAAGTCAGCATCCATGTGAAAAATAGCCCAAAATAAGCAAATAACGAAAGCAGAGACAGATGAAACTTTGAGGGTCATGAAGGTGAAACAATGTGTATGTCATAATAATAATAATAATGGATACTTTATTGATCCCCATGGGGAAATTACTTGTTTTTCTCTGCATTTGACCCATTCACTCAGTGAAGCAGTGGGCAGCCCACTAAGCAGGCGCCCGGGGAGCAGTGTGTAGGGACGGTACCTTGCTCAGGGGTACCTCAGGGTAGCCGTTAAGTGGATTCGAACCGCCGACCTTCCGATCATGGGGCGACCACTTTACCTACTGAGCTATCCCTGCCCCATCAATGTACTGATTGCTTTGTTAAAACAATGTGAAATGTACTCATACTCATATTAACTGGTGTGTGGGAGTGGCCATTTTTATCTGTGTATTAAAGTTAAACTAAAACAAAAAGCAGTGGATTTCCACCTTGGTTTACATCTGACCTTACGCTGCTTCCGACTTTTCCTCCAGCACAACTCTGACATTAGAAAGCAGGTTGGAAAAGGTCAGCCATCTGTTGACTAACACAAACCCAAATGGGTCTCACCTTTATGAAGCTCCTCCTTTACTTCAAATCCTGAATGGTAAAGGGTAAAGGAGGTGGGGGTTTGTTACTTTATCAGGGCGGCAGTTTCAAGTTCTCCTGTACAATGACTAGAGGTTTACTTTTTATTGATAGGCATTTCTGTGCAAAGATTTATGAACACATCGGTCAGGCCTGATTATGTTGATGCCTACCTGACTAGTCCCTCAGGAATGAAAAGTGCGAAACAAACAGCAGTTCCTCTAGTAGCCATTTGAAGCTCATCCCAAAATGTTAAAATGCCCAATTTTGCAATAAAATTAGCAAATGTATCATCTGGTATCAAAAAGGAATTTAGTAATCTTTTTGGTAACACTTTATAACACCACCTGTGAATAATGCCTCTTTTTTAAATAACTCATCATGTGATCTGACACAGGCAGCTGTATCCTCTGTTACCTGTGCCACAGTTTTGGTAGGCAGGGGTACCTGTGTTTGTGGGATAGTTTGCCAACAAAGCTGGCCAGTGTTAAAACTTCAATCCTTCATCCAAATATGGGCACGTTTGGATTAAAAAATATGGCAGCAGCCAAAAATGCTAAGCTAAGCTTGGTAAGAAAAAAGAAATAGATGGGCCGTCTTGGTTTATATTATAATCTGTGGAGCCATTAGCACTGGTGGTGCAGCAGGATTAACATCACATATGAAGTAATCTAACAGCTAAATTCAGTAATTACGTGACACTGACAATTATATTGCTGCTTGCTTAAAAGCAGGGGGGCTTCAGTTATCTGCACCGTGAGCGGGTTAAAAGAGAAAAACTGAGCACAATGAACAGATTTCAGTTTGTGCGCAGGAGGTAAATAACAGAGTGGCCTACAGTGGCAATATGAACATTACTTTAAACCAACAAGAGCAGGGTGGTGAAATCCAAACTGCATCCAGGACTGTAGCCTACGATTTATGTTGCTTATAGGACAGTTCAGTTCAACTCAATTTTACTTGCCATATAGTGCCAAATCACAATAACTGTCGCTTTTATATCCTGTTGTAGTGCATTTTGGATCGTTTCAGTGAATAACGAAAAATTATTGTAACAATCAGTGTGATAAATGACTTTCTCAGAGTAAGTAATTAAATAATGTACTGCTGTTATAAAAAAGATTAACCTTTTTTTTTTAGCAATGGCCATCAGCAGGTGAAAGTGTCTGACTATTATGAATATATCAAAAATCTTTGTATAGTCACAGTTTCCAAGTGACACAGCATGATGGCCTCATGATTCACTGATTTCTTATTTATTTATTTTCATTGTATATAAGAGGTTGGCAGCCATGGTTTTCACTCAAATTAAAATTAAGAACTTTCCTCCAGGTCAAGAATCAGTTGGAAATGCTCTCATACCAGCATGTTTATATACACAGTAAATAATACACCTGGGAGATATACAATGAAGCATGTTTGACATAGACAAGCTTAAAACTTGAGCTTTGGATTAACAGTTATCACGATGGTGTTTGCCAGCTTTCATTTCGGACACACGCTTTCTGCTCCAGGTTATGTGCACTCTCACATAAAAGGGGGCACTTGACGTGTCATTTGACAGTTCTGCTGTACAAAATGGATTGATTGAGCACTCCTTACTCCAGTCAGAGACATTACCAGAGGAACAGCTGATAGAGATCTATAAAAAATGCAACTGTCAAATACAACACTATAAATAAAACAGGAGCGCAGACCTAATATTGCAGAAACTCAGCTTCATTGGCGATTTGACCATCAAAAGTGTGCACAGAGGTAAAATAAATATATTGATATCTTTATAGTAGTGCTCACTGTGCTTTTAGTGCTGCTTTTTATTTCTAAGATGAAAGCTGCACATTAAAGCTGTGAAACTTTAAAAGGCATATAGTTGAAAGGTAAAGGTTAGTCTGTGTGTTCAGCTCTGATACCACCCCGCTGTCTCTAAAGGAGACACGGAAATCACTTTAGTCTGTCGCCAGCTCAAAGTTGAATGAATTTTATTGATTGAATAGGTATTCTTATTGGCCTACAAATGTAATTTATCAGTTTAGTAATCTGGGTTCTAATAGCTGAAATTCCAGCAGTGTAACAAGAAAAGTGTTGGCAGCAGATTTGAACCAAAAAAATGTACATTTTTTATTTTAAAAAAAAAATACATTTTCTGCATCACAATCTGAATGTGAATAAATGCAAATTCCAGTGACAAAGTGAAACACAGTTTATGCTGTAGTAGTTTTGCAGTAGTAGTTTTTAGTTTTGTAGTTTTTAACCTCAACAGGTTGCACCTACAATACATTTCTTCAACAGAGAATCTACATTGCTCTATATTAATAAACCTGTCACTTCCAGCTGATTTAAACTCTGAGCATAGCCTGCTTAAGATCAGGTAATATCTGCAGTATATGGAAAAGATATATATAAATCTTATAAAGTTTGTATCTGTCTTGTGTGAAACTTGTATGAAAAGCATACAAGAGTGAAAACAGATATAAGATCCCTTGAAAAATTATATAATGAAACTTGTATGTTTTGGATACTTACTAAAACAATATATGAAAGTAATGAGAAAGTGGCCACTTTCATGAGTAAATCATATAAGTTTTTACTGTTTCTTATCCATATGGATTACTTTGGTGCTGAACACATAAAAAGAGAGCCTTTTCGTAGTGGCCAACGCTCACAGTTAGCATTTAGCTTACATCATCATTCCACTTAAGAACAGCTTTGCAGACTCGCATGGCTCGAGAGAGGCGTGCAGTCATTCGGCACTTTAAGTTTTAACATCAAATTCAATTTTACCAGCAAATATTTGCCGAGAATCATATAACCTAGCTTCTTTTTTATTCAAGGAAACAAGGCTAGTTTGCAACTGTTTTTTTCACTTGCTGTGATAATAACACACCATTAAAAAATATTCACTGCTGAGTATTGGATTCATTCTCTGCAAGCTGACATCTCACAGACAGCCCATTTCATGCCCGTGTGCATGCAAAGACAGCATGCATATGGCTTTCAGAAATATGGAGCCCGTTTGGCTGCATGATAGTTACTGATCAAGGACTGAACATCAGCAGTGAACAGTGAGCACACCCACTGTTTTATACTCTGACAGTTACAATTTACAAGGCAGAAGCTGAAGAAACGCAACATGTGCATAGACACGAGCTAATGTGAAATCTGCGCCATGGTATTGTTCTAATGATTTCTTTGAACTTAACACTGACACGTTCTAATTCCATGGACGTGAAGTGAACGGCTACGTTTAAGGGAACATGCTTTTAGACCCTTATTAATGTAGGTACCTACCTAAACTTTTGACCTGTCTGTCAAAGAAGGCTGAATGCAAACAAATCGTCTTCAGTGAGAAATTCTTTCTTTTCTCTCCAGAGTGGAAGAGGTCCTGCTGAGAAAGTGTCCACTGGTTATTACACCCATTTAAAACACAGGGACTGACCCCGTAGCAGGCTAAGTGGAAATTGACAAAGGGTATCGATTTGATTTAGAAGAATGGAACCTCTTGAGAGATTCAGCATCTTTACAGGGATCCTGCTTGGCTGAGTTCATTTGTGAAAGCTGTGCATTGATTGCAGTGCTCTTATTCCCATTTTTACTCTGTAAAACACCGAAACACTTTTGCTACTGCGTGTTATTCTTGAGAGTGACAGGAATTTAATTATAGTAACTAAATGTGACTACAATACAGATCTGAGTTCGTTATAATCATACATAAAAGTCAGATTTCACTCTTTTACCATCTTAGCAATGTATTATTTTTCCATTTCTTTTTCTGGTGTAATTATTGTTATTATTGCCTCCTGTTACCTTTGTAATCATATCTTACGTGATACTTTTGCTGGTCTGCTCAAACCAACATTGCACAGGATTAGAAAATGAAGAAGAATCATAAAGAATTAAAATAAAATAAAACTTTTATGTCAATATACTGATACAGACTGGTGCAAAAGTCTTGAGTCAACCCTAGTTTCTTTATAGTTCCCTATCTGAAAGTCTTAAAGCTATTCTTTGGCTGCTTTTTCACTCATTTTAGTCCAATCTTTGTACCTGAGCCAAAGTCATCTAACACTGACCTATCAATCATTCAATTATAAAAAAAAGACACCTCACTCAAACTTATTCAAGAAGAGTAGGATCATCTTGAAATCTCAAATGCTCTTCATGAAACCTGGGGAACTATTCTTGAAGACTACCTATAGAAACAACAAGAAAGTCCGGGCTGTGATGATGAATAAAGGCGGTCATACCAAATATTCACTCTTAAAAACTCTGTTTTACCCTATATATTTTATTTCCAGGTATGTTTGCACATTTCAATAATTCACGGCATCGATTTCTAATCGTTCTAACAAAATATAAAGAAATGAGGGTTGGCATGAGATTTTAGGACATTACTTTTTCACTTTTTCATTACTTTACTAGGCCGACACATCTGGGATCACTTTGACTTTTATGTGATTGAACTAAAACAAGTTTGACACCACTGCCTCATTAACAGGTCCAGTATTCTGTAAACAGAGAAAGTATTCAGTATTTAACTTAGACCAAGATTTTCTCTTATTTAATGCTGACAGTATTGAGGGTCTTAGTAAAGGCCAATTTTATTTATTTATTAACTAGTTTTAATCATTTTGGCCTGCGACATTCTTAATATAGCAGGTCTTGACTGTAATTTAGGGTGACAGGAGCATCTTGTTTGTGCGTCTTTCAGATGCCTGCAAAAACAAAAAAGTTTCAATCAAAACCTGGAGCTCTGTCTAACTTATTGTCTTCTTGTAAACTTCTCACTAACTTTATTCATTCTTCAAACTCAGAGTGAAGAGCTAAATATGAAGCTTGCCTCAGGAGGCTGATGAACTCCTCTGACTCCTTGCTTAATTGGTTTTGCAAAATCTTGCCATTTGAGTGAAACACATTGTAACTGCTGTTGCCTGGCAGCAGAGGAAGGCACATCGAAGTCTCGTGGGATTACAGCTAAAGGGTGCGTGAATGCGACCCGAAGTTACCTGTTTTCAACCACCCAAATCCGAAAAAACACAAACACGACTCTCCCAACTGCCTCTGCGACTGATCCAAACACGCCGCTTTCCCTGTTTGCTTCACCGCCTTTGATGGCCTCTGAGTAACTTGGAGGAGCAGTTGGAAGAAGCCCCTTTGAAACCTCTCGGGTCAGCTTGTCATAATCACGCCTTCTCGCGCTGACACAGACAGATGAGGAAAACCTTTGAAAATTTCTTTGTTCTCCACTGTCAGAGTCGACAACAGGGCATCCAGCAGGCCAGGCCTCGCAATCTGGAAGAAGGATCGCAGCCAATTTGAGGCCAAGTCAATCAGCACAGTATCAGAGGGAGTGCCTCACCGTGGTTGATAATCTCCCCGGAGAACATGCTCTTTTCAAGCCTTTGGTTCATTAACTCTCGAACCAGTTGCGGTCCAGCCTCGGCTCCTTTGTGTTGGGACGCGTGTGTGTTCTCATTAAAATCAAAGGATCCCGAACAATGGCGCCTACCACGGACCCCCATCAACCTGCCTCATCTGGAACAAGTGAAGCTGTTTCACTCCTTTATAAACCAGCACAAGTACAACCACAATGCCAAGTCATATTATGTCCTCCTCTGGATGTGAGAGAGAAAAAAAATACCACATTCATATTTAATTATTTAAAAGCAACATTTTTCAAATGTAAGCTTGGAGATATACAGCTTGTTGTTTAATTAGGGCATCAGACTATGCGCCCTATATACACTGCTCAAAAAAAAATTAAAAGGGACATTTTGAGAACAAAAGAAAAAAAAATCATGCTGATATCTGTACTGGTTAGGACTGGGTAGTGCTTTAGGAATGAATGAATGCCACAGTGTGTAAGCAGAGTTGAAAACTATCAGCCTACAAAGTGAAAAAAAAACAAAAGTGATCACATAATTCGACCATCATTGATGCTGACAGCAGCCAAATGAAAAAGTGGTGGAATACAGTCAAAAAGTTCCTCAGAGGATGAATTATGAGTTTGTAATTCCCTGATTTTCACCATTTAGTCAAACGTTTTTTCTTGGCCTTTGCATTATTTAAACAGCAACAAGCTAACAATTGTGCCACTTAAAATTAATTGTAAGAGCACTGCTCTGATCCACTGCACTGTGGCCTTTTCAGCATCTCTTTTAGTGTCAAACACAAAGGTGTTTGTAGCAAATCCTATAAGTCCTGTAAGTTGCGAAGTGGGGTCTTTGTGGATCAAACTTGCTTTTCCAGCGTATCCAAGCAGTGGGGAATATGGAGGATAATAAACACTCTTAGAGCTCTTAGTCATGTTCTTCAGACTATCCCAGAACAGCATCTGCAGTGCAGCCTAGCAGATTATCCTGCAGCAAGACACCCCTTCCATAAGACAGTATTCATGGTCATGTAGACAGTAGGTATCAAGGTAATATACAAAAATCTCCCAGCAGAATATTGCACTGAGCCTTATTCTTGAAATACAGTCAGTGTGGACACTTGACTAGTATTTGTCTGCAGTCCCAAATGCTCTGCTCTGTTTTTACAACCTTTCCACAGGCTTGGCTTTCCTTGGACCGCATTTGGTACATCATACCAAAATAAGTGTTATATTACAGCATCTATCAGTGAGGTTTTTTTAACCACAACCATTCATTTATACTCCACAATGTATGCTTGCCCACCACTGAAAAAGCAAAAGGGCCTCTTTGGTTTGGTTTGTCTGTTCTTGGGTACTTGAGAAACACGGCAGTGCAACACAGTCGACTAAAAGAAGAGAACCTGTTCCCTCCTTAGAAAGAAAGGACTCATTCAGAGGTAAGAGTAACACAGTGATTCTCATTCTCAGGTGATTACAAACTAATAAAAATTTAACTGAATATTAAATTAATTTTCTGCCAATATATTCTTCTAAATTCTGCACACTGGACCAAAATAGCACTTGCCATTGCATGACCTCATAGAGATCAAATGGATGAAAACTCATATATTTTGGATAATTAAGGGGAATTCTAAATCTGTTCAATAGAACTGATCAAATTGACAGATTTTACAATTTGCACAAATAAACAGATAAAGGAGATCTCGTGGTACATGTTTCAAAAGCTTTTATATTTGTCAGTCCCTCATGTTGTCCACTTAGTCAATTTGTCAATTAGTTTATTGTCAAAAGCTTGCATTTCACTTCAGTTGATTGAATATGCAGTCCCAACTCTTGATGCAGGCTTACTGACAGCACTAATTTCGCCCAAGGACAAAGATGAAGGCTGGTTCTCAAAGGAAAATCCTCGGTCACTTGTGTGCACCATGGAAATGCCAGCTGACAATGTGACCTCCCTCCATCTGCTTCTGATAACCACCACAGAATAAAGCACTGCATATCAATTACACATGCCAGTGTAACACCACAGAAAGGTTAAACATGGAATCTCTGCATGGTTGAAGAGATGGAAGATGAGGATGCAGATGAAAAGTCCCATCGCAGAAAACAGAAGGTATAGCACATTAAGCACATAAGGTTGTTCAGCACTTTAAATGCACTTTAAAATGTTTGGCTTCTGTTAAAACAAGTGCTTTCCTCTCTTGCAAATGTGTTGGAGATGAGGACTCAAAAGAGTCATACTAGTGCTTTCCTGGTGAAATACTGCCATCTGCAGGCAATACTGGAAGCAACTGTAGGATGAAGTGCAAAGGATGCAAGAACAACTGAAGACCAAAGACGGAAAGAAGTTTTTGTTTTTTTTCTCAGTAATAAGAAAAAAAAATAATGTCATAAAACTGATTGATTTTGTGTTTGAACTCTTCATTTTCACGTGGAAAAATAAGTGTCCTTGTCCAGCTGGTCAATAATGGCCATCAGGCTTTAATTGCTGTGGTGTAATGCCACCACTAGAGGGCGAAAGTTGCTAATGAAGCCACCGGAAGTTGGTTTGTTGACATCTGTAGCAGATTCGCTGTTTCAGGCAGCTACAGGAATGAATGTGACTGACGCGCACGGCGGTGATCTGAGTCGAGGTCTGGAGGAGGTTCCCGTTTTATTTGAAGGACTGGCATTTCATACTTTTCAGGTAACGATACTTTAACTCGCTTTTCTCTCTATTTGAACACGTTTGAGCATTTCAAAACACTGCACCGATATTTTAGCCGCTATGTTTAGCTAGCTTAGTGTAAGGGTGGTTAAAATAGAAGTAGTTCTTGCCTTTTTATTAATGTGGTGACACTAAAACTTTAATTAAACGTGTTGTAAGTTAAGACAAACAGCAACGATACAGGCCAATTACTATTTTTCCTAGTGGTGTTTAGATTAATCATGGGACATCGGAATTTTTAATTAAACTTGGTGGGAACACAAAAAACATAACATAAAAAGCTTTTTAAAACATCTCAGATTAACTGTCCTGTGGATATGTAACTATAAATAAGTAGTACGTAGCTGTACAATATATGGACAAAACCACTGGGCCAAAACCGCCTGGGCAACTTTTATACACTATGATCCTCAGCACTTAGTGACGTGGCCTGTCACTTAATGGCGTTAGTAAGTTCCTAAACCCTTGCACTTTGCAGCATCAACACTACTTACAGTTGATCATGGAATATCTTTAAAAGAAGAAATTTCAAGAACTGACGTGTTGCAATGATGGTATCCTGTTGCAATACCACACCGGAATTTATTGAGGTCTTTACAAAGACCCATTCATTCACAAATGTTTTTAACAGCAGACAGCATGGCTAGAAGCATGATTTTTATACACCTGTGGTCATGAGATTCAGATATTAAGAGGTAGTGTCCAATACTTTGGTCCGTATAACGTATTTTGGATGAGACACACACAAAAATATGCAAATATAATCAAAATGTGAGCACTAATATTCCCTCCATTTCTCAGAAACTCGTCCTTTTAGTTTTACGTCAATGCTCGAGCCTGTGCCAGCTGTCATAAAGGCACAGGTACAACATGAACGCATAAAATAGTGTTTTTAGTTTGCTGTAACAGGTAGCCACACACCATTATCCAAAAGTAGTCATTAGCAATTCTAATCGCTAATGCTGCCATCAGCTGTTTACTGGGTGGTTAATATTTTAACACCTTGCAATTATAACACTTCATTTCAGTCTTGACACAAATGAAAAACTAATGTTACTGTCTGTGTGTCTTGTTTAAACCGAAACTGCTGGAACTACATATTTTTTAATAATAAATAAAGGGCCAGTAATTACCAGGAGTGGAAGGAAAGTGTTTTGGTCAAAATGTAATGATTAAGCCATCGTTAACATTAGCTTTCAAAGTTGAGTTCAAGCTTCATATTCACCACTATCATACGAACAGTTGTATTCAGCCAACATGAGTGTTTTTATTATGTTCTAATCATCAGAAAGCTCACAAGATGTCCGAGTGAAGTGCCAATCACCGTATGTGTAGGTTGTTACATTACACATTTATATAGTGTACATGCTTATTAGATGGAATTTGAATACATTTGTATTACACTGGAATTACTTCTACAATTCCCCTCCCCTAATATTGACTTTGTGGCCGTGGCCTCGATGACAGCTCAAACTGAGATCACAAATTAAAACTGACGTGCAGTGAGAGTGGACTTTGAATCACAGCTCCTCTCTCTACCTTCTGTTCATGCCCTGTGCAAACATGGACATAAAGTAGATGCATGCCAAAGAGATGTATGGTGGTGCTGCTCCAGGTCACCAGTGTAACTCTCATTTATATGATTTTGAGTGTTGATACCAATGTTATGTTATTTTAGAGTTTCAAAAAAGACTAATACTGTGTAAACGGATCAGCCAAACAAACAGAAACAATGCTGTAATTCATTTATGCCATTTAAAAGATGAGTATAAAAGTAACCGAGTGATCTAGAAAACCCTCAGTGTCAAAAACCTCCTAAAATCCTGGTGGTTTTTAGCACTTTTAAATGCAACACATTGTTTTACCAACAGATGGCAGCAAAGCATCACAGCCACATTACCAACACGCAGTACAAGAAATAACTGCCTCCTAAACTTCAACTCCTTACTCGTGATGCTCCAGAGGACATATTATGATTGTGTGTGTGGATGTGGTTGTTAATGGAGGTTGACAGTTTTCAGATACTTAAAAGTCTTGTATGCTTAAACAAACTGTCCAAAAAAAACAAAAGAATTTGATTACTATCTGTGGATTGTCTTCTTCATCTGTATTGTTTTACACAATTTCCACAAGTTGTTGTTTTTTTTGTTTTGTTTTTTAAATTGCAACGCTCATTGTATCTTTATGTTGTCTTTCAGTACTCTCCAGATAACGTTCAGGGGCCAGGATCCACTGAAGACCCCAGTGAAGTTACCCTTCCTGGATGCTCCTGCCTTTCCCACTCGTGCTGCATTGACAGCTGTTCCTGCCTGCAGACCCATGGCCAGACGTATGACAGCACAGGCACGCTGCTCAACCTCAACAGAACAGACTCGGGTTTCTGCTCACCTGTATTTGAGTGTAATGCCCTTTGCACCTGCAGTGACGATTGCTCTAACCGGGTGGTGCAGAGAGGGCTGCGGTTTAGGTTGCAAGTGTACAAAACCCAGGACAGGGGCTGGGGAGTCCGGACACTAGAGAAAATCTCACACGGGGCATTTGTATGTGAGTATGCAGGGGAGGTGATCAGTTTTGAGGAGGCCAGGCGCCGACAGCTTGCCCAGAGATCTGAAGAAGATAATTACATTATCGCTGTAAGGGAGCACGCGGGCACGGGCTCCGTCACTGAGACGTTTGTGGACCCCGCCCAGGTGGGAAACGTGGGTCGCTTTCTCAACCACTCCTGCATGCCCAATCTGGTCATGGTGCCAGTGCGTGTGCACTCTGTAATTCCCAGATTGGCGCTGTTTGCTGGACGGGACATTGAAGCTCAGGAGGAGCTGACATTCGACTACTCAGGAGGATACAGTAACCAGCGTCCTGCAGAGCTGCTGCCCATGCAAAGCGATGGCGCCGCACAGGCCAGGAGGACAGATGGACTCCAGAAGAAAGTGTGTCGCTGTGGTTCCAACAACTGCACACAATTCCTTCCTCTGGATTTATCCATTCTCAGCTGAAAGATTACTGTAAAACAAGAGACCTTCAGCTTTTCTTTTCTTTTGTTCTGATGCTTATTAATTCATGTCTTTGTGTTCTTAAAATCTTCATTAATTCAGCTGCTTGTTAGCACAAGACAACGCAGCATGTTGGTGGCTCCATGAACACAATGAGCTGGATGAGTCATGTCTGTGCCCATCTCTGCTTCCTTCCTGTTTGGTCCCCTGAGTGTCTGCTGACCTGCCACTGTCTTAATGCCGTCTCCCACTAACTGCGAGATGATGCAATGAAAACAAGAACAATTAGATTCTTGCTGACATTCTTATCTGTTCTTTCACTTGTATAATCTATTTCATGTATTAGGACAGGCTTGTTCCCAGGTGATTTACAGTCTTATAGTAATTGTCCTGTCCTGGCCCATTTCTCACACCATACATGATTCTGGAAGAAGTAGTGAAGTCATTTGCACTGGCAGGTGTGAAAGAATGATGTTTAATAGGTTTCCTTTTATAGTCACATAGGATCAAGATTGGAACCTCTGGTAGAGCTCAGTGCAAGTAAAGACGTGAGATGTTTTATTCCAAAAAGGAAAACTCACATAAAAGGTGATAATTGTCATTTGTCTCCATCTGCTTGACATGTCTCTGTTGTCGTTGTGCTACACAGCCACCTTTCATAGATATCCTCAGCTTCTCATCGCACTCAAACCTCAAGAGAAGTGGGACCAATTAAAAAGAGCCGCGGGGTATAGTTTATATAGAAACAGACCTTATTCCCCTGTCGGAGGGGGGGCAAGGTGTCCCACTTAAGTGTGACCATTCTGAAATCAGAACCTTCTCTCAATCTGCCCCATTTCTAGTCTAGACCTGCTTTCATCTTATTAATATCCACATCTGGGTTAATTAGGATGGAGACCATGTTTCATCCAGAAATGGGACCAGTACTCCAGCCACAGTGGGGCTGAGAAAGACTAGCGGCAGTGGTGGTGGTGGTGGAAGGAGTGGCAGTCTTCTGTTAATTGGAGACCGCTGTCAAGTTGATTGGTTTTCGTGTCACCCAGTGGAGAAGCAAAGTGCCGTATCAACCTATATTCCTTCCTCTCTTAGGGTTACCTGGAATTCTTTCTGTTCGTTGAGCCTAATCTGATCCACGTTCAAACTTAAAGGAGTCATTTGGATTTCTAATATTTTTCTTCCAAAGAGTTGGATGAGAAGATCCCTTGCATCAGTCTGGACATTTGAAAAACACCCCAGCTTTAAAGCATTTTTAAAATGTGCTAAATTAAACTTTGGGTATTATAAAAAAAAAATACACAACATGTCTGACACCTCCCCTGTCTGACTCCAGTAACACAGTACAAATGTCCAGTGTTATACAGCAGATGCTAACATGTAGCATGTAGTCAGAAATAGCCAGGCAAAGTGTCTGGATGCTGCTGAGCCTGTGGCCTTGGACTCAACATTAACAGAGAAATGCAGAACAGGAGTAATTGTGCATATGTAACATAAAAGAGAAGAGTGTACAAAGTTATACATCATATTATATATCATTTGTATAACTCGTGTGTGCAGCATCTGCTATGTCTTTAGTTTAAGGTCAAGTCCTTAGAATTCTTCTGGTCTTTTCTTTGTTTTGCCTTTGTGAAAAATTAGATTCCACTGTCAGTGCAAACAAAAAAAGACAAAAAACAAAAAAAAGAACAGAGTGTAAGAAGAAAAACAATCGGTCTTCAAAATCATGACTCATGTCATTTTATTTTGAGTCAATGTCCCTGGAATCCCCATGGCAACCGGCTGTGTGTACAGGCGGTGGTTTGGACAGCAGCGGTTGGTTCGGAGGTGCACGATGGATGAGCTCAAATCCTGGCTGCTACATGTATGGCTCCTTTCCAGGGTTGTCACCTAGCAACCAGCAGTTAATAATCACATGAGGTGAACTTCCCTACCAGACACCCTCCCAGCTCCCTCCACCAGTCGGGGGAAAAAAATAAGCCAAACATGCTTTACAGTGCCATGTCACTGTGGGACTGGATTTTGACCGTAGACTGCGGTCATTGTTTCTGCATGTGTGTGGTAGCGGCTTGAATCAGTGTTCAGGACAAATCAAGAAACTGGAATGTCCAAAAAATTCCACAATAGGATGACGTGCTGTTTCATACCAGTGTGACTAAAATGTACTCTTTTGGATCTTTTCGAGAATTTTTGGTATTTATTTTATGAAATGTTACTTGGATATCTGCATAAAGAACTTCTGCTAACATAACTTCAAAGTGAGACTGTGCAACCTTTGACAGTACACATTCTTTTTTGTAGCGGGTCATTCATAAATTAAATAGCTCTGAATACTAAAAACATGCACTACAGCTCTATATTGGGTTTCTATGTGGTGTCAGAATCCTAAATTGGGAAATTTAAGAACATGTCAAAATACAGCATTCAAGTTATTGCTGTGTAACTGAAATTAGTTAACCGACTCCAAGAATTTATTGCTGCGTTAGAATGGCGCAGATAAACATGTCATGGGTTATCGCTGAAGTAAAACAAAAAGCAAACACTGTAGCTGGGTAGATGGCATGTTTGTACCTTCCTGTTTATGATCTTTGTTATCTCAGAGTGCCTCATGATGATGGATTTAGTAACGGTTAATTCATCATAGAAATAAGTTTCATGTCTTTTCTGTAGAAAGTTCAGTGACAATTTTAACACTGTCTCTTTTGCAAAGGGTAAACAAGCAGTTAGTCACCATACTTAGCATTAGGACAGAAAATGGCTTCCCGCAATGCACTATTTCTTCTTCACTCATCTCTTTGTCACTCTGTGTTTATACAAAACTCTGCTCAGAATCAGAAAGGGTTTTATTGCCAAATGTTGAGCAGGTTTACAACATTAGGAAATTGCTGCGGTACTTAGTGCAAACATACTGTCATATAACGCTTAAATAAACATAAAAATAAGAATTAAAAGTGCTAACTAGATAGATATATATACATGAGTGCAGGTGATGATCAGTGCTAAACATGGAATGATGCAGTGAACACAGTGTAGGGTCATGTGTTAGGGGTGGGAACAGTCATACGGTTATTGTTCATGAGTCCAACAGCAGAGGGGAAGAAACTGTTCTTATGGCGAGAGGTTCTGGTGCAAATGGACCGGAGCCTCCTGCCTGAGGGGAGCAGGTCAAACAGACTGTGTCCAGGGTGAGAAGGGTCAGCTGAGATCCGAGCTGCACGCCCCAGTGTCCTGGAGGTGTACAGGTCCTGCAGAGATGGGAGTCTGCAGCCAATCACCTTCTCAGCAGAGCGCACAACACGCTGCAGTCTCTGTTTGTCCCTGATAGTGGCTCCAGCGTACCACACGGTGATGGAGGAGGTGAGGATGGACTCGATGATTGCAGTGTAGAATTGCATCATCGTCCGTGTTGGCAGGTTGAATTTCTTCAGCTGCCTCAGGAAGTACATCCTCTGCTGGGCTTTCTTAATCACGGAGGTGATGGTGGGCTCCCACTTCAGGTCCTGGGTGATGGTGGTATCCAGGAAGCGGAATGAGTCCACAGAGGTGATGAGGGTGTCAGTCAGGATGATGGGGGAGAGTGGGGCTGTGTGCTTCCTGAAGTCCACAATAATCTCCACTGTCTTCTGGGCATTCAGCACCAGGTTGTTGTGGCTGCACCAGGACACCAGACATTCAACCTCCCTCCTGTAGGCAGACTCATCCCCGTCCGAGATGAGTCCAATAACGGTGGTGTCATCTGCAAACTTGATTAGCTTGACAGACTGGTGGGTGGAGGTGCAGCAGTTGGTGTACAGGGAGAATCATTAGTTATGTTTAATTCTTCGCTCCCTTCTTCCACGAGTCTTTTGTCCTGTCTCTCTCCCCTCACCCCCAACCATTCCCAGCTGATGCCCCTCCCTGAGCCTGGTTCTGCTGGAGGTTTCTTCCTGTTAAAAGTGAGTTTTTCCTTCCCACTGCTGCCAAGTGCTTGCCCATAAGTTGGGGTTTTCTCTCTGTTATTGTAGGGTCTCCACCTTACAGAATAAAGCAGCTTGAGGTGACTCATGCTGCGATTTGGCGCTATATAAATAGACTAGAATTGAACTCAGAGATGAATAGAAGAGTACAGTGCTGTCAGAGCACTCAGTCTTCCTTTAAGAACAATTCTTCATTCTTCTATATAATATGTCTGTTTTCATCATGACACCTCTGCTTCACTGCCCCCACTTTGATTTGGCCTGATAGGCTTTACCTAAATGTCTTGCCTGGTGTAGCTCGAAAGGACAAAAGATAAGGTACACCTTGATCCTTATGTGAGCAATGCATCACATTGATAAAGGAGCGAGACACTATTTAAGGGTGAATGAACAGTGGAGAAATTACAACTGGCAGTCCATTTGTTCAGAAGTGGGGCACCTCTCTGATGAGGGAGCAGATGTCCTTGTCTTGAATCCCGCAGCCAAATCAAGGGGAAAAGAAAAAATGACAGATATCTGCGGGGCCTCATATGTCAAAGGCATTTCAAATTCCAGTTTGGGACACATTTTAAAACTCTTGACTTTGTTGTTTCAGTGTTAAGAGAAGACATATTTTAATCTGCAGTCTCTTTCAACAACACGTCATTAATTCTAATGTGTTTTAAAGAACTTGACAACACCTGACTAGCTGTGCTCTCTCAGGTTGTAGCAGAACACATAAAACATTGGCCTTTGTGCTGACATAATTGTCGAATGTGTGAAATAAGTTGTTTTTTGTTCTCATTGAAGCCATCAGAGCAAAGTATCTCAACGTTCAATAGGACTGCTGGCTGCTCTTCTGAGGAGTCACAGTAGTTTTTTTCCTTCCCTCCCCCTGTCGTGCTCTGATCTAGCGGAGTAAATTGCAATTTGCAGTTTCACTTCAGTGTTAAAGGAAGGTAGCGTTAAAGAGGGTTTTCAACGTGGCTCCTCCCTTCACAGATGTGAAGTTAAATTTGGCCCAGGGCACCTGCAGCAAGCTCAGCAGGAAGTTCTGGAGCCCAAGAAGCACCCGCCTCCACAGCTGCACTCAGTACTGATCAGAACACCACATATGTGCATTTTTTCTACTCTTACATACAACAAGTTGTTAACCAGACCTGTCCTTTGGAGTGTATTATTACTTTAGGAAATGCTTCAGCGAAACGTCACACCATTATTAGTGTGACTTAAATTGAAGGGCGACTCTTGAAAGGATGGATATCAGTTTTAGAGAACCTGAAAATAACCGGTTTAATCACAACCTCACTTATGCCAAGGATTTCCACTGATATAATCACTGTCATTATTTTCCACTGCAATCACAAGCTTTGCTTAATGACCCGCTGTTTCACAGGTTTAAACGCTTGGTTGAGCAAGAGTGCGTGTCGGCATAAGACAACTCATCTGCAGGCTATTACACTTAAGGATATTTAAATCATGTGCAGCAGTTCACTGAAAAATATAAGCCCCAGTTCCATTATTGGTCTTGTCATATCTTTCCACCATATAACAGAGACTAAGTTTAGTAAGCTGCTACTTTATAGCATGCAGTGAAAGTGAAGCTGGAGTCCTCCCATCCTCCTGATCCTAATGATTACCCGTCTTTAAAACAGCTTATGGAACATGTTCTCCAGGTTAAATAAGTGACTTCAGACCACTGTCTCCTCCTCCAGATATTGTTTCCCTCAGTGGGACTGGGTCACACAGGAAACTCTGCTAACGTCCACCTGTGCACATCAGACGCCTGGGAGACATATGGATACGGAGTGTCATATTGATTATGCCGTAACCAAGGTGACGTGGTGAAGTGATCCTCTGGTCTGGGCACATTGCTTTTGAAGAGGAGACTCATCGGCCATGAAATATCCAAAGCACACTTCTATCTAGATGCTATCAGACTCACTGTTACATTTTTTTTTTAGAGTGAGTGGGTTACATTTGCTATAAATTGAATATAGATCCAGCACAAAATGATTTTTCTTATATGAAAAAAAAATCACAAGGCCTAATTAGAAAATCTCTGCAGCTGGTCTAATCAGACTATTTCCATTGGGGATATGCAGGCCATTATACCAGCATAATTATCTGGTATTTTTAGGGAGGTAGATCTCTACTTTATGCCCCAGTGTCTTACTAATACCTGTTGTCTTACAGGCTATAAAATAGCTAGGATCTGTATTTCTTTACAGCTTTGAGATGAAAAAAAATCTCTTATCTTATCTCCTTCTGGTTAATTATGTTCTCCTATTTCACTTCTTTTGCTGTCATTGGTCAACCACTAAGCACGTACAGGAAGCTTCCTCCGAGCAGCTTGCTTTCATGCATCGTTGGGGCTGCCAACTACCCTGCTTACCACTTGTCTGCATGTGGTTCTGTGTGTGCAATCTGACTAAAACTGAAGTACCATGTGTGGACTCGACTCCACGGGGGTGTGATGTCATTCACAGCCTGCATACGTCACGTACTGAAAAAGGCTGGGAGACCAGGAGAGGAAAGCAGATTGTTGTCTCTTTTCAGACTTTGCAAGAAGATCCTGTGCTCAGTTAGTGTGTTTTTACACCACATTTGTTTACGGCACATTTGTTTACGCCATCTGCCGCACAGTTGTGCATGTTGCATGCTGATATTGACTAAGCTATTGGTTTAGGAAGTCCAATAAAAATAATTTCCGTTGGGATTCAGAAGTAGTATTAAAAAAGCACCAGGAGTCAGCCAACCTAAAACAGAAATGAGCCTTTATAAGCTGATGCAACAAACTGAGAAACACAAAGCAAGAACCTGGTACAGGAACACTGGAGAGGCTACACAAAACAGGGTAAAGAAGGGACTAGTACATGCACACACATACACACTGGGTGACTGGTGATTAGGCATAGGTGGGAAATAAATACGTGAAGCTAAGACAGTGGGACAGGAAGTCATGGAGGATGGAAAGGAAGAAATAGTATCACAACAGGACACATAATAAAACATGCCGTCAAAGTAAAAACAGGAAATAACTAACTTCACTTCTTAGTGTTAGAAAATACCACTGCAAGAGAATCTCGAAACAAAACCAAACAAAGAAGTATAACAGGAACCATGACAGTGAAGTTCTACCAGTATTCTACATTTAGCTTGAAATTGCTAATAAGTCATTATCTGTGGTTCTTGCTCCCAGTGGCTTCATGCCTTGAGTGGTTTCCTGTCCCAGATCCACAACACCAATAAGAGAGTGATAGGGTTACAGAGCCCTCCTTTCCTCCTTTTTTCAACACTGTAGAGCTGATGTGGACTTGGGAACTTAACGTTATAACAGTGAACACTCTGTCACCAAGAAATGATCTAAACTGAGCTGTTGCCTTTTAATATATCTTTTCCTCAATTTCCCCTATTTTGCTTGTATACCATCATTTCTGATGAATGCGGGGCTTGGTTTCGCAAGCGTGGCCCACACAGGGCCTATCAGAGGCTCAGAAGAGAATACTACCAGCCATTGTGCCTACACATTGCTGCAAAGGGAAGGCCTGGAATCTGCATGAGAATACTCGCTGTAACACATGCACAATGATGAGTCTCACAATCTCTGCTCCCACACAGATGGTCGCTGCATTTTGTCATCCCACTGTCTCCGTTGCACTCCCAGCATGCAGATGTTGTATTTGCTAATTTGATAGTCATTTGTAAATTTAGTGCATCTCCGTCAGCTACGAGATGAATCACCCGTCCTTCCAACCAATCTTGGGTTCTTGTCCACGACCCTTAAATTACACGAGAGATCAAGCTGTCTCCACACCTATCCTGCCTCATATCTATCTATACCGCGGAGTCTGTTGTGTTCATGCATCCTATGTGTGAGTGTGTGTGTGTCTTCCTGGAGCACGTGACTTCTTCACGTTAAAGGAGGCTACTAGAATTAAAACGCTGACCAAAGGAACCCAGAGAATAAAGAGGGCACTGTGTTAACCAAGCTACAAATCAAGCCATTTCTGACATCGTTTTCTGCAATTCACAAAACACAGCAGCAGTTGTGTCCAGTTTTATATTTATAAACTTCCTCCCTAGCCAGTCGTCTGTACAGTGTATCCATGACAACTGAGTACTCAGTGATTTGTGTTCAACTTCACTTAATGTCAAATTCAACCAAAGCTTCTAAATATTTTAGAGTAAAGAAAGGTTAGTGTCTGATGTCGTGAAGTCCTGACAGTGATGCTGAGAGACAAGTCACCCACCTCCCATCTGTCCCCCAATGATTCGGGCAGTCTGTTTTTACATTGTGGTTTTTAATGCTCTTTTGATCGAGATTGTTTCATAGTTGGGTAACGATGATGGATTGGACAGCCGTTAAGCTGGAAGAGCAATTCACTGTACAGAAAGTGACGTAACACACGCAGTAATAATAAGTGGTTTTGTACAAGTAGACTGCGAGATGTGGTCAACACAAAGAATACAGAGCATAAGAGCATGAATATCAGAGGGGTTTTGGCCTTAGATAGCTCTACTACATAACAACATGCAGCCATTTACATCTGAAAGACCCCACTGTGTGTGTAAAAAGCAAATGTGGAATGTAGAAAGTGAAAAGAAGCACTTTTATGGTAATGGACACTTATCCAACCCCATTTAGTCCTCTTACAATCTCTCCACATCCGGTAGCTAAGAAACCAAATCAAGAGCTAATTGATGGGCTTGGTTAATACCACTGGGCCCATTTTTGGGATGAAAGTGCTCTTTCTCCTCGTACATCTCTTGCTTCCTCATTGAAATTGCAATTATGACTCATTATGAATTAATCAAGCTTTTAAGGATTTTCAGATATTCGTGTTTTGGAAGAATTGCTAGGATCACTTTAAGGACTTTCTCCTTCCTATTTTTTTTATTAATCTTTGTAAATTTGGCATCTGGCAGTGCTTACAACTATTTCAGTGCACAGAAGAGTCTGTTCCAGTTCAGTAGCCTAAAATGACACACTGTGGTTTTACTGGGTCGCTGCAAAAAAAAAAAAAAAAAAAAAATAGATCACTCAAAATTGACTGAGAGAGACTGAGGTTGTGAGGTTGCCAAAGCTTACCTTACAAATTTAAAAACTTGTTGGCAAGTAGGCAGGTCCATCTCTGTTTCTAGGATGCATAGACCATTTAATTTAATGGAAGCAAAGCAAATAAATACATTACAAACCCAGGAATCTGACTGCTTGCGACTGAATCAGTGTTCCTGACAGGAGGCTGCCCACACAATGGATGTCTTTATCTCGTGTCCTTTCACTTTGGCATGCACAGCATGACCCCCTCTTTACAAGGCAGTGTGATTGCCTCTGTTTTTGACATCATATACGTAAAATAATGTAGACACTAAAAAATCAAACAAACAAAAAAACAAGTCACATGGATGTGACCCCCCCCAGAGATATGTTTACTAGTCCAGAACACGTGTCTATGGGTTTTATTTGTATTCAAAAGGCTTACGGCATGTGATATTACAGACGTTTTATCAGTGTTAGTTATGGGGTGGCTGTAGCTCAGGCGGTAGAGCAGGTCGTTTGCTTATCGGAAGGTTGTAAGTTCGATATCCTGACTGCTCCAGTCTACATGCCAAATGGGCAGGATGCTAACCCTGAGTTGCTCTCTGATGCATCTCTTGGAATATCAATGTTAGATAGAAAGAGTGTTTGTGTTAGGCAAGTTACATAATGTACTTTGAGTGCTCGGATAGAGTACCATTTATCTACAGAGTATTTAAAAGACACCATAGTTTCTTCATTCTTATGGCTAATTATACATTTTTAAAATATATACATATTTTACTTTTTTATTATTATGCCACTGGGCATGAATACATTGTATTTATTTACAATAATTAAGGTCACGTATTTCCGCTCCAGGTTGAAAATTGTTTCTGTTTTTGAGTTAAATGCCTAAAGAACTACATTACCCAAGAAGCACTGCCGTATTATAAATAGTAACGAAAGGGGCGTTCCTGCGGTGACATGTGGAGGAGGTAAGAAGAGGATTGTTGCCGAGGACGCATTCAGCTGTCAGAGATAACGTCGCTCAGGCTGCTCTTACCTGGAGTTTCACTGCCATGGACTTAACCGAGGATAGGACTGTGGAAATTATCCCGTGCTGACCCACTTCTTCCCGCGGTTCTCTCTGCCTCTATCCTTTGACGCCTTCATTTTAGTTCTGTCAGGTAAAGTCCTTGCCTGTGCGCGCTAGTTTTTTTTTTTCCAGGCTCGGGCTTTGTTCATTTTGTCACTGAGATGCAAGCATCCCTGTCAAGGAAGTAGCCCACGCGCTCGTTTGTTTCTGTTGTCTTGCTGCAGCTCGTGCGACCTGACATGTAATGTAGCTAGAATGCTCGTGCAACTCGGTTCAAATGTGCCACGAGACGTTTAAATTAGTTTACGTGCTTTGACACAGGGCAGTAGAGAAGGGAATAGAAAGTTTACATGTCTAGCGTGGATTGAGACTTCTGATTTCATTTTTTTAATTTTAATCTTTTATTATTTTTGTTAAATGTCTCTGTTCCTTCACAATCACATCCAGGACTATAAATATGTTTGCCCCTTAGTGATGTTTGATGCTACAGTGTTACAGACAATGAGCTTCTCAGTCTGAAATGATGGTGACATAGGTTTTGGGTGGTTCTTAGTAACTGCAAAAATCACAGATTATATAGACCACAGAAGGTATAGCTGGTGGTCTTTCATTCGAGCTGAGGTCTCGTAGCCTGAAAACAAACAGGTCACCTAAATACCAGACCTATTGCTTTCACCCAGCTATAACAGCACAATACACATGAAGCTTTTTACTGTTTCATTTCTAACAAATCTATGAACGAATATTGCATAAATATGTACAAGCTGTACTGTTAGGCAGAACTGGCAACAAAATAAAGCCATGCAAGGGGAATGGACGGCTTTGTAGTTCAGTTATTTGTGGTTAATGTTTATAATAGTAGTTTTTGTTATAGCCATTGGTGATTTTGCAGTAGGTGGTGCTCTGAGAATGGCCTAAAAAATCAAGTAGACAAACAATGGGTAGCAAAATCATAAAGGTAATAATAGTTTAAATAGGTGATCATAACCACTGCAGCTTACAGTATAGGTACACCTGAATTGTATTACTGCATGAAATGATTTAAATGTCTTAAATAAGTATGGCTTGCTTGTATTTGCTGTCTGTCATGATTCTTTAAATTCTCATGTTGTCAACTTTTTGCAGGTGTTATCACCACAGAGAAACCATGTCAGACAAAATGTCCAGTTTCCTCCATATCGGGGACATCTGTTCCCTGTATGCAGAAGGCTCCACCAGTGGATTTATCAGCACTTTAGGGTAAGCCTTCCTGTGTTTATCTTAATTTTCATGACTCCTCCACCATCTCCCTATTCCAACACACTGCAAAACGAACAAACTAACCCATGTAATGAATGAGTTGTTTCGAGCCAAGGCCAAAAGACCCAAGTGTTGTTTTTCTTTAAGTATCTCACCCAATTTTCTTTCATAAGCTTCACTTATAATGTACAACATGAATGGCGATACCAATGTATATATTGGCCTCTAACAAATATCAGATTGGCCAGTCTTTAGTCAACATAAAAAAGGTGATAGTGAATAACTGATTTAACCAAAATTAATGAAAAAGAAAGATGAGGTTTTTTCAGGTGTTTCCAGTTCAGTTGATGTATTGCAGAGACTGGGATAGAAAAATATTTGGACTAGGCAGGAAAACGTAACAGGGTTTGGTCCTTTGGAGGCTTTATTTTGCACACTGTTTAGCCTGTCTTGCAGATGGCCAGGCATCAATATTTTAGCTCAAATATTAGTACAGTAATGGGTAGAACTTGTTCGTTATGCTGCAGTTTTGTTGCTTGGTTTTACCAGCAGTGGCTGGTAAATGCTGTCTCTTAGTAAATTATTTAAAATAGAACACAGTATCTACCAGCTCTAGCAGCTTTTACAGAAGACGCTGATACACCGTGCTTGTAATCTTCAAATTTAAGGACATCTATGCTGTGTGTACCTGATGTGTTGCAACTTATTTCAGTCAAATGTGTAGCTTTTCTTATCTATGAATACACAGCAACATACCATGTCACTCTGGATAACTGTGTCAGTCCAGTGTTCTCTCTGAGAAGTGCTAGGTCCTGTAGTTGTAGCTTTATTTATTTATTTTGTGTTTGCTTGCTGTTCTGTGCCTGAAATTACTCTCCCGGTACATGCTGAGTACCATGTTTTCAACTAGTTGACATCTCCACTCCTTCCTAATTGTAGGCAGTGAGTTAAAAGTGCATCTCATTATGTGGAAATTGAGAAAGTCTTGACACACAACTGGCACACAGAGGAAAAACAGAAGGCTAAAAGAGGAACAGCGGGCGATCATTGATGTGAATGTTCCTGTCCAGCGTCTGGCATCTTAGGCTTCAGCACCCAGAATTAGCCTGTTTCTCTCCCTCCTGCTTCTTTCTGTTTGCTGTCCTGGGGAGTTTGTTTTTCTTCTCCTGAGGTGAAAATGGGCACAGCATCTGTATTGTCCTGTCCTCCCTCTCCCTTTTAAGAGCTGCAGTTTTTCTGCTCTTGCCTTGTCACTATTTCAGTTTGCCGTTTACCAGAGGATGAGTCGAGCCCTTCTCCTTGCCTTCAGACGCTATGCTCTTAAACAATTTTAGTGTTATGCGTCACCTACCATAGCAACAAATGTGAGCACAGCTTTGAAGGCTACCACCATGACGGAGCTTGTCAATTTTCCTATCTTGTGTTGTTATGCCAAGTAATCCCCCCTCCCAGCCCATCCGCTTCTGTGAGCGCTCTCTGTTAAAGGGAATAGCTTAGAGGACGTACCTATAAATAGATTTATTGTATTAAGTGTTGCACTCCTGAGAGACAGGTGCATTTACCTGGATCACGACTGGTGCGGGAAGGCTGACAATCAATGATAGTGTAGCCCTGAAGGCCACTTTCTGCCCTTGGATTTCACTGACTCCTGAGTTTCATGTTTCTTTTGGAGCTCGGCCCATCGGTGCATCAGTGTGATCGAGGTGATCAGCTTTTCATTTCTGCAGCGAAGTTTCTCACGACATGTGACTTCTGCATCGTCACAGGGCTCCTGCAGTGTGCAAGTGTGTACAGAATGATCTATAAAAAGATGCACCTGAATCAACCTGCTCGTGCATCCTACACAAGTGTCCTCTTTGTGCCGATATACTGTCTTATAGTTATCCCAGGGGCTTCCCCTGAATTGTAATTATCGTACTACTGACTTTAAATTTGTGCTTTCACTGGAGGTTGATGATTTAGAAAACTATGATTCAAAGAGGAATAATGTTCCCAAAATAGAGGCCCTGAAAGACAGGAGAATTGCTTACAGCTTATAATTTTAAGCTACAGGAATGATTTCAGCAACTTCTCAAACCCCTTTGAAATGTGGTGGTTTACACTGTTTGGATTCTAAAAAAAGGCTTTCAGACACCTAATATCTGTCCAGTTCTTTGAACTCAGGTGTCACATCTGAACTTGGACAGATTTCTCTTTTGCAGCAAAGGGAGTGCTGACAGTAAGGCTGAAACTGTCAATGTACTGGTCAGTCTGTGTTCCCACCTTCACCTATGGTGATAAATTGTGGATGGTACCCCAAATGATACGATAAATAGATACAAAGCAGCAAAAATATCTGCAAAGATTACCTGGGCTCAGCCTTAGGTTGAGGAGCTTAGTTATTTGTGAGTGGGTAAGAATAGATTTGCTTCTCCTCTGCATCAGAAGAAATTTGAGGTAGCTAGGATGCCTCCAGGGACATCATCTAGATGAGGTCATTAAAGTGAGTCCCACTGGAAGGAGACTCTGGGGCAGACCCAAGACATGCTGGAGAGATTGTGTGTCTTTGCTTGCTTGGGAACATTTTGGGGACATCATAAAAAAGATTTGTCATGACAATGAAACTTGTATTTCTTCTGACTGACAGAGCTGTGACAGAGCAGAATTAATATTGCATATACTGTTGTGTCAGATTAATTCATCTATGATTGTAGAAGCATGTAAAATACGGAGGAAAGTAGCAGTTAGTAATTAGTTTCAAGCAACCAATTTATTTATATAGCACTTTCAGACAACTCCCAGCTGAAAACAAAGTGCTGTACACTTGACACACCAAAAAACAATACCTTGAATAAGTTAAAAAATTTGTATTATTACAAGCTACTAATGCTGGGATGGGGCTCCTCTGTTATATTTGAGCTGGCAAGACATTAAGTGTTTACACCTTGGACGTCTACTAGAGTTAACCTTGCTTCTCTATTCTGAACTGAGCAGTTGCTTTCACATTTCAGGTCTGCTTTCAGAACAGAATGATTGGGTGTGCATCAAAAGTCATAGTGAGAGCAGCCTCTGCCTAGATACACATTATTGCCAAAATTATTCTCCCACCCATCCAAATCATTGAATTCAGGTGTTCCAATTAGGGCTGGGTATCGTCACTGATTTCTAGAATCGATTCAATTCCGATTCACAAGGTCCCGAATCGATTCGATCCACGATTCGATTTAATTCGATTCGATTCGATTCAGTTTAAATCTGGGAAATTTTGACAGTCAGAAATATAATTCAGATCAGTACATTTACATATTTTTGTATCTATAAAAAGGAAGCTGACACTCGCAAGACTTTATCCAAGCTGTGAGCATCACAGCAGATGCCTTTGTGTCAAAGTAGCTGAAGATAAAACACAGAAAAACATGTAGGTGATTTTCCTGGCCTGGGATTTTATAAAAAATATTCTGCAGTACATCAAAAACGAAAGAAAACCATTAATTAATGAACATTACCTCTGACGTTACAGCGGTTTTATTAGAGACACGGCTAAGCATTTTGCATTTTGAATAATTTTAAAAAGTTTAAATTTGTTCAGTATTGAACAGCAGAAATGAGGTTTTCTTTTCGGAAGAATGTAAAAGGGAAAAAAACAGCGGCCGACAGCGCTGTAAACAACAGTAGACTTGTGCGTAACAAGCAAGCGAATAATGAAGAAAGCAAAACTGTTCGAGAGAGAGAGAGAGAAAGAGAGAGGGAGAGGGAGAGAGAGAGAGCTGCGCATCGCAATGGAAGCAAAACAGTAAAAGAGTGAATTCATGACGATGTTTATGTGAAGCGTTTGGATCTTCTTTTGCTGCTGATTCGGTCAATATTGTTTGGAGAGAGATCAAACTAACAGCCTTAGAATCAGCGCATAAAGGGCGTGAACACAAAGCGCGGACCCGGATCAGCGAGCTGTCGGCTTTCACTTTCAGCCCCGACTGTGAGAAAGGCGACATCTAACTGATTCTGATCCGCGGGTCACGCCCTGTGTTTAAGTCTATGTGAAGAATCCCTGTACCTGCTCTCATTTACTGTTTGGTGGTTCTTGAAATTTTGTGAGATGTCACCAGAGATTCTGGCATTTCGGACAAAATAAATTTATATTAAAAAATCGATTCAGGATTTTAATGAATCGATTTTACGTTATCCAAGCCAGAATCGATTTTAATCGATGAATCGATTATAAAAACCCACCCCTAGTTCCAATCACATCCATGGTCACAGGTGCATTACATCAACCTAGTACCTAGGCATCAGCTCAGTGAATTCCAGCGTGGTACCGTGATAGGACGTCACCTGCGCAACATGTCCATTCATGACATTTCCTTGCTACTAAATATTCTACAGTCAGCTGTTAGTGGTAGTGGGAGTGATTGGGAACAACAACAACCCAGCCACTAACTTGTAGACCACGTAAAATCACAGACTAGGATCAGAAGATGTTGAGGAACATCATGTGTAGAGGTCACCAATTTTCTGCAGAGTGAGTTGCTATAGACCTGCAAACTTCATGTGGCCTTCAGATTACTTCAAGAACAGTGTGTAGAGAACTTTATGGAATTGGTTTCCATGGCTGAGCAGCTGCATCCAAGCCTTACATCACCATTGCAATGCAAAGTGTTGAATGCAGTGGTGTAAAGCATGTTGCCGCTGGACTCTAGAGCAGTGGAGAGATGTTCTCTGCAGTAATGACTCACAATTCTTCAACTGGCAATCTGATGGCCGAGTCTGGGTTTGCTGGTACGAGGATTGGTATAAGAATAATTTCAGACTGCATTGTGCCAAGTATAAAGTTTGGTGGAGGGTGGGTTTTTCAGGAGTTAGCCTCAGCCCCTTCTGTAAAAGAAACTCTTAATCCTTTGTCATTTAGAGACATTTTGTACAATTTCATTCTCCCAACTTTGTGGGATCAGTTTGGGGATGGCCCCTTCTTTTTACCACAACACTATTCACTAGTGCACAAAGCAAGGTCCATGAAGACATGGATGGGTGAGATTGGTGTAAAAGACTTCACTGGCCTGCACAGAGTCCTGACCTCAACCTTAGAACACATTTGGGATGAATTAGAGCGGACTCAGGCCTTCTTGTCCAACATCAGTGTCTAACCTCACAAATGTATTTCTGGAAGAGTGGTCAAAAATTCCCAGCAACCCACTCCTGAACCTTGTGGAACAGCTAAGGCTGATATAGCTGCAAAGGTCGGACTGACAACATATTAAGCCCTATGGATTAAGAATGGGATGTCACTCAAGTTCATATGGCTGTGAAGGCAGATGAGCGAATATTTTTGGCAATATAGTGTAGATTACTGGAGCTACCATCTGGAATCTATTCTAATGGTCATCAAACAATCTTTATTGATAAATACAAAAGTGTTAAAACTCATCATTAAGGGTACAGTGGAGTCTAAAACAGTGTACGGTGAACTTTGACCGGTCAGTGCAGTACCCCTAAGTTAAGTCAATTTCAGGGTTTTGTTTGTGTGTCTATTTTTCTTTTTTCTTTTTTTTCTTTTTGATGTTCTGCGCATTCGCACTGAGGTGATTAAAGTTGGTCAGCACATGCTTAAGTGTCCCACAAATCCAGGCCAGTGAGTCAACATTCACAGCACTCATAGATTCTGGATATTTGGTCGAGGGATGTACACTAGTAGTTAAGTCCATGTTTAAAAGTTGCTACCTTTGGGAGTTGGCACCAGAAATACTACAAATATAAACAAATTATTCTATAAATGCATAAAAGCATTAGAGCATTGGTTTTAAGATTTTATGATGCCATTGTCTCTATAAGGGGTTGCAGCCCTGACTGAAGGCTATGCCCCCTACTCTTTGTGTGAAGGCTTTAAACAAGCTAGGTGAAGAGTAAGTGCATGACACTTGTGTAAACCAGCACAGCTGAGAGCATCTATATAGGCTGTGTCAGGGTAAAGCAGCAATATGACCAGTCAACTAAAGCAATTCGTAACCACCTTTGATACAGCTATGTTGATGCTAGCATGCAAGAAAAGCGGGATACTGCTGCTAGCATTCCTTACATTTGCACACTTGGGGTGTTTGTTCCTGTGTGTGTGTTTGTGTGTGTGCGTGCCTGCATAATTCTGTGATGGCATAAACAGAAACATGTGTGGCCTATATTCCATACATTTAAAGCATTAAATTTGATTATTAAAGTATGTCTCTTGAATACTCATGCACTGTTTGCATGGTCAGTATTTAACCTTTTCCGGTAGATTATGCTTTTCGGTATTTTGAGTGTTTTGCTGTTAGACTTCTTCTCCATTTTTGGCTTGTTTAAACGATTTTTGAATTGTTAAGACATCAGAAAGCCTTTAATTGTCATTGTACTTGGCATTACAGTGAATTTAGGTGTTCTGCTCTAATGTGGTGCTTTAAAATAAACACATACATAAAATATATTTAAAATACATAAAATGACATATGTTTAAGGGCACAGTATAAAACCGTTATGGAGCTATCTTTATTTGTTGGGAGCGATTACTGGATTTGGAAGCTGTGAGTGAATCTGGTACCTCTGGATTTCATGGATCAGTAACGCCTACAGAAGGCAGCAGTTCAAACAGATGGTGACCTGGGTGAGACGGTCTTTGATAATGTTTTGGGCTCTGCAGAGAATGTGGCTGTTCAAAATTCCTGTCCCAAGCAGCATCCCTAATTTTGACTATAAACAGTTAAGATACAGCCACAAGATTTGCATACCTCATTCCCATGAAACGCCAACTTGTGGCCAGAAGTTATTGAGTTGGTAGCTATATGTTACTAGTTCAAGGCCACACAATAACCATTTTTGTCTCTACAGGGCTCCATAGAATATGCTACAGTGAACAAATAAAGTAAAAAGTGTTGGAAACACAATACTTTGCTTATTTAAGAAAAGTTTTTTTTTGTTTGTTTTTGTATTCAGTCATATTTTGGGTACATGAGCTGCATGAATTAGAATAATCCAGATAGTGATGGGTTTTACCTGAATTATCGCCCTAATTTAATATGACTCTCTCATAATATCGTAATATCATTAGGAATGCTGTTATTCAAAAAGTTATTAAACCCTTCTGAGGATTAAAGCAAATTTCATTTGCATATGTCCTTATTGACTCACTCATAATGATGGCTGTCTGTGCAGGCTTGTGGATGATCGCTGTGTGGTACAACCAGATACAGGTGACCTCAACAACCCCCCTAAGAAATTCAGAGGTAAGGTCTAAAAATCACTCGCTTCTCTCTTGATGAACATTTCATGAAATGAGTCTGTGTTGCTGCCATTTTATGCTCACTGCTGCCTTACATTCAAACTGAAAGATGCCGTAGAAACATGCAGGAGAACGCATCAGTCTCACCTGTTACTCATGAGCAAATTGTTTTGTGGTCATTTGTGCCCATGCTCAGGATGGATTATATGCATACATTTTCTGCTTGGATCTTTTATTTAACTATTTAGAAAATGCAGAGTATAATACAACCCCAATAAGTTATATAAGCCCTGTTTGTTTTCAGAACAACTAACAATATATTTTAAATGGTTTGAAATAGTCTTTACTCTTTTTTTTGGATATTAACCCTCACAATTAAAGGTGACTAACTTGGAAGTTGTGTGCACAACTTTTTTTGTGCTTGTGAAATAATTTCGAGATGGAAAGGGCAATGGTTATACTAGGATGTCGAGTAGGGAAAACCTAGAAGGACTGCGTTGCCATAATTACCTGAAGCAGTTGAGTACTGTTCAGATATACTCTCTTGGCAGCAAAGGGAGTAAGAATACATTTGACATATCATTGTACAGCAAACCCTTTTTAGCTGTGATGGATTCATGAATTTTGCTGTTCATATTACAAATTCTGACCCTATTTTGAGTTGTTTTGCAAGTGAAATGGCACAGCTGCCAAGGACACATCCACTGACTTGTAGCAGTGCTCCTTCCAAACAGATTAAATTGGTCTCATTAGACATGAGAAGCCTAGCAGGACTTCAAGTGTCCCTGTCATGTCTCAATTGATGATCTCTTATGTCAGGTCATCCCTGAGTGATGATATCCAGGAGGAGAATAGTCTGTGCCCAGAGCCAAAAAGCCAAAGATAAACCTGCACATTATTTGACCAAAAGAAAAATCAAGAATGAATAAAAAGAAGTGTCATTTTGATGGTTATCTTCATATAGTATCAGTACCAGGCAGCCAGAAATGGCTGATCCTTTATATCTACTGGCCTAGGGTAAGCAGTTTCCCGACTAGTACGCTGATGGTTTCAGATTCAAGTCTTCTAGTCTAGCAAGTGTTGTTGTGTGGACATAATAGCTTTGTCTCTATCACGTGTGGTTGTGTTATTGTTCTTATATGTAGTTTCTTTCAGGCAGAATGCCAGGCAGCTGTAAACAAAAAGCTTGTCACAGGAACTTGCCGTCCCTGCTAAATAGCAGGGTCTAAACTGACAGCGTGAACACATGCACAGATTAACTAGGAGGCATGTGTCTAAAAATACAATAAGACTGTGTTTTGCTTTTGAACACCAAGTATAGTTCTGCTTTTGATTGTATGCCAACGCTATCAAAGAGGATTTATACATCACCTTCCTCATTCATTGAGATCAGACTGGCTTTGTTAAGAGCTGCGTGAGCTCCAACAGTGTTTACAAAATATAACCAAAGCCTTTATGATGGGCATTCATGGGCCAACCTATTGTTAGGTACAACAAAAGACTTTCAGTCTTATCATATTTCTTTTTTTTATGCAGATGGTGTTCAGTGTACCTCTCGGATGTAGATAATTTGTGTCACATGCTCTGAATCACTGAGTTTAGCTTCTTCTAGCTTCTCTTTCAGTTTTCATACACATTCTTTAATCGCTGACTTTATTTCTGTGTTTCCTGAAATTAGTCTTAATGCATAACTAAGATTTTTTTAAAAAGCACAGAATATTTTCACTTTAGTGCTTAGAACTCGTCCTGTTCTTCCTTCTAAAACCTGTGAATACCTGATTCAAACTAATTTAGTTCTTTAAATCATGGTATTCTTTTGAAAATGCATTATGCTTTTCATCAGTGTAGCTGTATTGTCTGTTTGGCACTGTGTAGGAAAACACCGCACACCACATGCGTGAACCATTTCTTTGTTCAGTTATATTCATAGTTTAGCTATAATTGCTTTCCACATAGCATGCTAACCATAGACTGACCTGATTTACTGAAGCATCAGATTCAAAGTAGAACATTTGCAGCTGTGTGTGATGACATGGGGATCTGATTGAGTCACTATTGGGGGAGTGGAGCATTTTAGGTTTAATAAAATGGTGTAATTTTCATAACCACTTAGTGGGAGCAGTCAACCAGGAACTGCTCCAGCCACAATATAAAGTAAATTGTCCTTAGCGGGTCCTATTCATGTTTTTAACACTTCAGGAATCATGCAGATCTTTTGATTTCTTTACGACAACATTGCCCTCAGGCTACTGCAGTAAAAGTGGCCACAGTTCTGTGGTGGAAATGACAGCTTAGGTTTGGGAACACATTTTGTTTCTGTGAAGTTGGAAGTTAAAACTAGTACACAGAAAAAAATATCCAGAGACGCTGTCTTCTTCTCACAGTCTGAATTACTTTTGTCGTCAGCACACAGTTCAGACACACTACCCTTATGAGTCTTGCACATTTAAAGCCTTATATGCTGCTTTTCTGTACCAGGGAAAATTTGGATGAATAGCAGATAGGCAGCAGTCTTTTATGAGTTTAAACAAGGCCTGCTTTTCCAGCTGAGGATGCAAAGAAATGTGTTCATGTCTGACTGACCTATTCAAATCATATTCAGAGATGTGGTTAATGAATACACTGCAGTAACTGCACAGGGGAACTGTATAAATGTACTTCTGGTAGAGCTGGGCGATATATCGAGTTTTTAAAACATATCGATATATTTTTATACGAGATATAAGATGTGACAATATCCTTTATATCGATATAGTCTATGTTACGTTATAATTATAGTTGTGGAGCCGCAAGTTTGCCTCTCTTTCGTCCACTTTTGTCTCTACGCAACGTTACTCCGCCTCGCCTTCACTGAAGACAACTCCCCCTCCTCCCCCATCGCTTCACGTGCAGGCAGCGACAAGACGGACACGGCAAATCTCCGTTAACGAGTTACTGCGCATCGCCCCATGCGTGGGGCTGGACGGCGTTAACGTGCTAACGAGCTAACCGCGCTAACGAGCTAACAGCGCTAACAGCGCTAACCCTAAAATCCTTTCATTCTCTCAAAAGTTGATAGCGCGCCTTATGTATGAATTCTGGTTGTGCTTGATGGCCGCGAACCGATTTTATGTGGTACACGGCGCTCAGCAATCTGTCAAAATGTTTGAGTACGACTTTGGTCAGCTACGGAGCTGCACCGCTTGATAGGTTGTCGGCGCATTACGGCTACCGAGGAGCTTCGCGGAGTGATACGTACTGTGCATCAACGTAATATTACCGTATTGTGTGTGTATAAGGACCATAAATGGCACCTGTAAGAGACGTGGTTATGAAGCGGATTTCAAACTCCAGGCTGTCAGTCACACAGCAAAACTTGGGAACAGAGCAGCTGTGAAATCTGTCTTTGTTATTACGCTCAGCGTCTTTTAGTTTATATTTTGACTGCACAATTGTGAGCTCTTTGTTTAGCACAAAAACAACCTTGTTTTCTTTTATTTATGGAGCATGATTATTTAATGAATGCTCATAATTTAATTTTGAGTAATTTTTCATGTACATCTGTGCTGTATGTTAATAAAAGTGCCTGTGTGACATCTGGGACACAGCTTTGACTAAGAACTCTTTTTGTTCTTACTTTATGGCTTAAAAAAAATATCGAGATATATATCTTATATCGCCATCCAGCTAAAAAATATCGAGATATGAATTTTGGGTCATATCGCCCAGCCCTAACTTCTGGTATCATGCTAGGGTTCCTTTTATGACATAAACTTACATATATTATCCTAAATAAAATGGTATATTTAGATTACAGATCATTTTTATGAGTCAAGGAAGCAATAAAGAGATTTTTTTTTTTTGGGGGGGGGTGGTATTGTGAAGTAATACATAATCCAGCCACAGACAGTAGTATCACCTCTTCTATTAAGGCGAGTGTTCAATAGAAACAGAGTGAAACCAGAGCTAAATCCTGACGTCTTGGTTTGGTAATAATAGAACCTGTAAGCTGTTTAAAAAGTCTTTATCTCAAGGATGTATGTAGGGAACCAGTTTTATTTTAAATCTACGTGTATGTCAGTCTATGTTCACATACAGGTTAACTCCATGATTGCATGTCATTTTACCTGTGCATATAAAACTTTGTGGGTACAGGAAAGCTTGGCGCTCAGCTCTGCTCAGTCGTCCTCTCGTGCACAATATTATGACTGTTTTTGTTGTTAGAAACACAAAATCCAGAAAACTGATAAATATTATATAATTTGAGATGCCATCCAAGCTGCACTTTGCATATAATTAGTAAAAACTGGAATGTGTTGTTGGACTCATTTGTTATTTACCTGAGAAAGAACAGGTAGCAAGATGCTCTAAGAGGAAAAAAGGCAAGAGCAAAAAGCCATGGTTAGCAGGGGAAACGTTTGGTTTTGGCATTTATGTGAATTCTATGCTTCAGACCGCATACTGCATGGGATGTTTTAAAAATGTAAATTTACCTGCCCTGCCACACTGTAAGAAACTGTTCATGACTGCTTTGGGAATTGATGTGATGTAGCATCAGCTGTCTGTGGCATGTGCTGGACAAGCAAGTCAAATCCCTGGAGGCCTCATCTTCTTCTTAACCACCGGACACCTTCAGAGCTCGTTGAGAAGTCTACAATGCAGTGGATCAGAGCTGTTTTGGTGCCCAAAATGTACGTCATGCACCAAATGTGCAAGTAAAATATTTGAAATAAATGTCCCCATTTCTGTTCTACCTGCTGTTTTAAATACAGCCAAATATTAACTAATGTGTAAGAAAACCCACAAAGAGCTTTTGGCCTTTTAGAATTTCATTTATTACCCTGACTTCTTTCACTTTACTGCTTTTTTTTTTTTTTTTAAATTAATTTACCATCAAGTCAGTTAACTTTTGAGCTATTTAACGGTACAGTTAAGTAGGAGAGGGGGTTTTAATCAGTTTCAGCTGCTTTGGTGTTAATGAAATTAACAGGTGCACTAGAGGGGCAACACTGAAACAACACCCAAAATGATTTAGAGCTGACATGTTTCCTCCTCATCATCTTTGACTGTTTTTGCTAGTTTGCATTTGGCTAGGGTCGGTGTCGCTGCTACATTTCTATCAAAAAATGTGGTATCTTTTAATTCCTAACACATTACTCAGTCCCTATCAGGATAAGGGAGTTTTTTCCCCCTATTGAGATGTTTTGAAAATTTTCCCTTTAATTTTTTTCAAGAATGTATGTATACCAATCTTGTTCTTTTTTTCCAGGCTCAGAGTAAACATATTATTTCTTCACAAGTATTTTCAGTAGGGCTTGAGTGCGCATGAGGAATGAAAAATGTGAATTTAAACCATTTAAATGAATGAAAAAGGTTGTTATTTATGACAGCTTTCAGTTGGGAATTAGGAAACCAAAGTCATGAAATCAAGCAAGAGATTGAATTAGAGATGTTTAAGAACCATCACTCAGGCACTGACATCTCCTTTTGAAGTTTGTCATGATTAGCTTGTTAAAGAAACAGGAAATGTTAAGTAATCAGTTGGGAAAACACCTACTCTGAGGGTTTTGTTTTGCTCTGTTACATTAGGATGCCTGGGGGAACTACACTGGTAGGCTTAACAGAGCTAAGGCAGAGAGACAGGGACCAATAAAAGAGAAAGAAGCAGTGGTCTTTATGAGTGGAAAAATTACTCACTTGCCCTCATGTTAGCGTAAAAGGGTAATGCATGGGTATTGTACTGGATGCACTGTGTAAGGCCTTCATTTTTTGAAAATATGATTCTCTGTAGAAGTCTCTGTAGCTTCGTCTTACTTCCTAAACCCAGATAAAATTCACAGTTATTACTATGAATCAGGGATCAGGGTTGCCTCACTTCACTCTGTTGGAGCAAATTGCGAGCTTTAAATCAGAGGCCAAATGTGAAATTCATTTTCTACAAAGCAGTATTTCTAAAACAGGAAATACTGCTTTACCTATTTTTTTTCTTTCATTATTCACTGATGTTACAGAGTAGAATGACGCTACCATTCAGTAAAATGGATCCACTTGTAGTTTTCTGCTATGACAACTCGTGATGCTCTCTAAAATGCCAATGATGACAGGAAAGTGTATATAAATGTCTTTATTTTGTTATTTCAGTGATTTTCCCTTAAAAACCTACATACTTATTACTCTTTGCATAATAATTGGTTAAGTGTGCAAAAGGTGTGCTTTAGAGTTTTATTGTTCAAAGATTGGATTTGGAGCAGTTAAAAATTCAAATTTTTAACTGCTCTAAAAGAAAGGACTCAATTTCGTTGCTCGTTAGCGATTGTAATGTGTTAGTTTCTTACTTCCATCTCTTTTTGTTTTTCTTTCGCTTTTGGTTGAGCCTAATTGTGGTAAATGCTGTAAAAAATGTAGTCTTTTAGGTAAATTACACTATTTTCTCATGTTATTATCGTTCCTTCAAGCAAATACTTCTCTGCCCGTAATATTTAGGTTCTTCCCAGTCTATTTTTGTCTTTTCCTGGCTGCCTACCCCATCAGACAGATGTTTTTGCCACAGCCCACTTTTCTCTGTTGGTCCTTGGCCTCCTGTCATCCTGTCCTCCCTCTTCTACCCATGCCACATGATAGATAACTCTGGGACGCTCCTGCAGTGGCTGCATTTCCAACAGCAGCATCCACTCGGGCTTTAAAAAAACTGTACCACATTTATAGCTCACTGGGTCTCCTGTTCCACTTAGCATATACAGTACAGTGTCTACAGTATACTATAAAGAATTGAGCATGTTTGCTTCTAGTGGGTAATTCAGTCTGACCAGATAAAAGACGATTAATTTACTTCATGTTGCAAACATTATCTATAAATACCTGCAACACAAGTAAATTTTATTTTGTTCTACTGTTATAATCATTACTATTTGTGGATTTAGTAGTTCACTGTTTTGAGGTGTTGTTTTTGAGAGACTGGCAATTTATCCTTAATCTTGACATGAACAGCTAAATGTGAAGATGCTCAGGTCGTCGGTGTCACAGTGAAATCAACCACTGGTTCTTAGATTTAGCAATTTTCAAGCTTCTGTGTTAGCATTTTGTCCATCACTGTGTTACTTGGAGCCACAATTTACCATGTTTGGATGAAATGTTGGATAAGTCATCAGCCAATACTAGCAGCCTGTCCATGTACCGCACAGTCACACATAGCTGATTATTATTGCTTTGTAACACTCTAAAAATATTTGTTTATGCCAGCTGAATCTGCCCATATTCCTAACTCTCATATTCTTTAGGAAGTAGGTGTCCATAAAATTCAAAGCTTTTTATACCTAAAGCTTTAAACATGTTTAATGTTGTAAACTTTGAGGGCACTTTAGTGTGTACGTCTGTAGGGATTAACTCTGTTATGGAGCCAAACTGTTTTGGCAATCGGGCCAATCAGCTGACCAGCATTCATTGTGACAGTGGGGGAAATTTATGTTCATACTCGTATCTTACATCAACCTATTGAGTTCCTGTTTCTTTATTCTTTGCTCCCTTTTAACCATTCAAATTTTAAACTGTTCTGTTATTTCTGCTAATGCCAGGTACATCTTTTGTTGCTCATAACTTTTATAGTTTTTAAAATATTAAGCTTTATAACATTTCAACTCGTCATATCTCTTAAACTCCAGAGACATGAGCCATGTGCCAGTATAGCTTCAGACACTACTGACACTGAAAGAACTTTTTTGATACCGTTTACCGTTTTTCCATGAATTACGTTTGTTTCAGGATAGGAAACCTGTCCTTCTCTCAGATTTCAAACTCTGGATTTGAAGCAGTTTTTTCTTTCGTCATATTTCTCTCTGGGATGAGTGCAGGTTTGCCTCATTGGGACAAGCAGGCACCCAGAGAGCGGGCGGTGCAGGTTCGAGTCCTACCTGCATGTTTTCCCCGCTCTTGCTCCCTCTGCTTTCTTGACACTCTTCAGTGTACCCTTTCAAATAAAGCCATCTTCAGCAGGCAGTTCAGCTTCTTCAGCTGTTTTCGGGACATGATTTCTGCTACACGGCATTTTAGCAGGAAATGCAACTTTTTCTAGTATGATATTGTATTAAGGTTATATCTTGTAAAACGAATGCAGGGTAAAGTACTATATTGTATTGAACATCTTGCACAAACTCTGGAGAGGAGTGTCCTGTGCCATTTGTGTTGACAAAATAACTTGTGTATATATATATATATATATATATTTTTTTTTTTTTTTCAAAATTAAACTCAGGAGCGTACAGTGTTTGGTGCGACTCTGTAAGACTTCTAGTCTTTCAACATTTAAAACTATCAAACTAAATTGCACACAGGTCATCATTTTCAGTTCCACAGTGTGCCAAAACCTTGCTTTGTTCTACTGACACATTCCTCTGTTTGCTGAGGTCAAGCAGACCACTGCTGATATGAAAAGATGAAGTGTAACTTTTCGCCTTCCTCTTCTTATTTCCCCCCTAGATTGCCTTTTCAAACTGTGTCCTATGAACAGATACTCGGCACAGAAACAGTTCTGGAAGGCAGCAAAACCTGGAGGCAACAGCACTACTGACACAGTCCTCCTCACTAAACTTCATGTAAGTCTGACATCACCATTCCAACATCTTGCAGTGCTGTGTAACTTTGTGCTGTTGTGTAGAAAATGTGCACAGACAAAAATGCTGCATGTTTCCATCTCTGTACCTCTGTTCTGTGCATTAGCATGCTGCTGATCTTGAGAAGAAGCAGAATGAGTCTGAAAACCGAAAGCTGCTGGGGACAGTTATCCAGTATGGAAATGTCATTCAGGTGCGTTTAAGGCCCAGTGAGATAAGGTTCTTTGCTTAACAGAAAAGCTGCAGTATTTAAGATTGAAGATAACTCTATTTAATGAAAGAGGCGTTTTAAATAACTGCTACAGCACAAAGATGTGCTGTAAAGTTATCTGTTGCAGGCTCTATTATCTTTACACATTACAAAGGAATGTTTTGCACTCGAGTATGAGGTCATCGGTAACTAGAAATGTAGTCTATGACACCCACAAGGACTACAGTATATACAGTAGGTCATGGATAAATAGCTATACAGTGTATATGTTAGTATATCAGTGACTTGTTGGTTAACTGGTTTCAGGGGAGATCATTTTAAAAATATTAATAAATAAAAGGCTTTTGTATCAGTCAGCTTATATGATCCATGCTCTGTAATTCTTTCCACTGTCTCATTATGATAGTAGCTGTGGGGGTTGTGACCGTGTGATTCTGTTTTTTCTTGTTGCCAACAGTTGCTGCACTTGAAAAGCAATAAATACCTGACAGTGAACAAGCGCTTACCTGCACTGTTGGAGAAGAATGCCATGAGAGTGACGCTGGACTCTGCAGGAAACGAGGGATCCTGGTTCTACATCCAGCCTTTCTACAAGCTCAGATCCCTGGGAGACAGTGTGGGTAGAGCAGGGTGTGGGAGTCAAGTTAATTATGCTCAGCAAGAGAAATCAAGGATATATTTTTAGACTTTTAAAGAGGTTTGAAAACAGGAGTTACGTAGACTGATGTGTAGCGCAGAAAATTGGAACGCCAGAATAGGTTTACATTTAGCAATTGTACACTCACCTGCTGACTACTAAACTACTGATAAACTTTTTCAAGTCCTCCCAGTTTGTTTCTGGGTTCTTGCAGTTGTTTTCGCAGTATCCAAAAAAACAAACAAACAAACAAACATTCAGCAACCTGCTTTAGACGGCTCAGGTTTATTTATTTACTTATTTATTTATTTTTAATGTATAGCCCCAAATTATGTCAGTACTGTAAACATTTGCTTCAGTTTTACTAGTTTACAATGATAATGTTAAATACTTAAAAGCCAGTTCTTATTAAATATATAACTACATAGTAATAAATTATTATATCCACTCACTGGACATTTTATTAGGTATCAGGCTGAACCCTGTTCCCCTTTGACCTACCGTAATTAATTGTGGCAGATATTCAGCCTGGTGAGGGACATTTCTTAGAGATTTTGGTCCTTATTGACATGATGGCATCACAAAGTTGCTGAAGATTTGTCTCCTTCCGCCACATCTTAAAGGTGCTTTAATGATTTAAGCCAAGATTGGTGCACTGTGCTCCTAAAGCTCATGGTCAGCAGCAATACTCAGGTTAGATGTGACAATGTTTATGCCAAATTCTGACCCCACTGTGCAAATGTTGCAGCAGATATTAAGACTCAGATCAAGCAACATTTTTCCAATATTCTGCAGTCCAATCCTGATGAGCGCTCGTTAAATGTAGCGTCAGTTTCCTGTTCTAGGCTGACTAGAATTTGGTCTTTTACTGCTGTAGCCCATCTGCGTGCTGCGTATTCAGCGATGTCCTGTTGTCTTCCTGTCAGCTCGAAGTTGAATGGTTTGAACATCAGCAGGCTGTGCTGTCTATGTCCATTGACTTGAGTTGCTAACATTTGATTGGCTGGTTAGCATTGTATTAGTGATTAGTATTACAGTTAAAGTGGTATACCTAATAAAGTGACCAGTGAGTGCATATCAGTTAATGTCCTTCTTTAAGTGGATTTAATGGAAAACTATAGATTTTATTGTTTTTGTATTTGTGTTTGGGAGTTTTAGGTGCAAGAAATCTGAAATATTAAAATAAAAAATATTCATGTAACTGCACTCAACCTCTTAAGAAGTCTGCAGGTTTAGGTGTGTGCAGTTAAATAGAAGTGGATTTACCTTACCTGGCCTTACCTGTGGTACACTTGCCTCTAGCAGCTACATTGGAGGCTACTGGTTTAACACACTTTAACTATTAGTAGTGTAGTTATGTTGTGGATATTGTTGGTGCCAGGTTTTGACCTGGAAAGTAAGATGCGGTGATATGGAAAGAGCACACACTACACTGACATAACCTCTAATCCTCCGGCTCCTTTTTCTACTCCTGGTGGATGGAAGCTAATAGAGTTAAGACGACTGATCAGCTAATTAAGTTGCATTTTATTAATCCTCTTGGACCAGTTTTTCTTCTGCATGATTCATCCTCCCTACACAGGAACAGGGGCTGCTCCAGTGCAGAACTTATACATTCCACCAGCGCCACCAGTGGAAATGACAGGAGAGGCTAAAGGCTTTAACTATTCTGTTTGAATATGAAGGTTTTTCTTTGAGGGACAAATGTCTCATACTTGTCAGCTGGACTGGTTGCAGAAAGTAGAAGTTTGTCTATTAAAGTTGATCTGGTTCCTTGCCTGAAAGGCAGAGATTTCAAACTTGTTGTGAGACTGTTTTTTAAATTACTTCACCTAATTCAAATTTCTTTTAATGTTCAGATTGTGTGCAGCAAAAACGAATCAGCTGTTGATCAAAAGATGTTTGTTAGACTGAAGTTTCTTTTTATTATTTTCTAATACCTGCTCTCATATGTCATATGTGGTGAATATGTAATGTTAGAGACAAGGGCTACAATTTCATTATTTTCCTCAGGCTCTTTCCCACACAGTATGGTCTACAGCACCACCTAGTGGTTGACTGGAAGCTTGTTTCAGTATTGCAAAATAATATACAGTAGTTATCCCAACCATCCTCCATTTAATGCACCATTTTCTTTGTTTCTCTTGTTGCTCCTGCAGGTGGTGATTGGAGATAAAGTAGTCCTTAACCCCGTCAATGCTGGACAACCTCTGCATGCAAGCAGCCACCAGCTAGTTGACAACCCAGGGTGCAATGAGGTACAAAACACACAGTTTTGTTAAACTTCATTTCTGTCCATCCAATTCTGGGTGAATGCACATACACTTTATTTTATATATATATGAAGTAAAATAAAATACTCCTATCTTTCAGGTTAATTCTGTGAATTGCAACACAAGTTGGAAAGTTGTTCTCTTCATGAAATGGAGCGACAACAAGGAAACGATACTCAAGGGGGTCAGTGAGCTCAGATTTCTGCATGTGGTTGTTTTTTTGTGGGGTTGTTTTTTTTTTTTTTGTTTTTTTTTTTACATTAAGCATTTTTTCCCCAAATGTACATATAACATCCTTACTGGCTACAAAGCAGGCGTATTAGAACACATGAAACGCAGTTTAATAGGAACAACAATAACCTAAAAACACCATTTAAGTTTGAAAATAAAACAGTCGAAAGAGAATAAAAACCATGGTAACTGTCCACGTGTGTTTATCAATGTAACTGCAGGGCGATGTAGTCCGGTTGTTCCATGCGGAGCAGGAGAAGTTTCTCACTTGTGACGACTATAGGAAGAAGCAATATGTTTTTCTTAGGACAACCGGCCGGCAGTCTGCGACTTCTGCCACAAGCAGCAAAGCACTGTGGGAAGTTGAGGTCAGTAATTATGTAAATGCACAATGCCTTTGAAGCTCAGTTTTCTGATAATTGAGTACTTAAAACTTAATGTTCACCACTATCTTTGAGCACAGTAAAAGTGATGTTGCTCAAATAAATAATGCGGGTTTATTGTAATTTGTGTTTGCGTGTTTTGCCGTTGCCAGGTGGTTCACCATGACCCATGCAGGGGAGGTGCAGGCTACTGGAACAGCCTTTTCAGGTTTAAACATTTGGCCACAGGGTGCTATTTGGCTGCTGAGATGGGTGAGGTGTGTGTCACCATGTTTACTTTCGTATTTTTGATTTGCAGTTATCACTTTGTACCCATGCTACTTTGTCATGAGCTTCCAGAACAATACTGTGAAATGTTTGGTTCAAAGCTTTGTTACTGTATATACACATGCTGGGATGTTGAAAGCACAGCAAAGGGACAGCAATATGAAAAGTAATGATGCTGAGGAGGCTGTTTTAATGTATGTTTGCCAGGTTAATCCCGACTTTGAGGAGGAGAATGCCGAGCAGCGGCCCTCTGTAAGTAAGCCTGATCGCTTCCCCCCTGAGTGCTCTGCAATGCCCTGCTGGTTGCCTCACCGTTATTAATCTTGCTTGTTAAAATCTCTGCTGGGTCTGTGCTTCCTGCTCTAGGTGGTGGACTTTACACCCTTTAATTTCCAGGTACTGTCACACAGTCTTTACATAGTTGCAGCAACGTATTTCAAACATTTCTTGTTGTCTCAATGTTGATCATGCATGCTTGTTGCCTTTTTGTTCGCTGCAGTTTTTGTGGCACCCTGTTCATTTTTTTTGTGTGTGTTTAGTTGCACTTGATAACCACATGGTGTCACCATTCTAGCATCCTACCTGATGCATGTCTTAAGTGAAATTGCCATTAGGTGTCAGTGTTGTTATCTATGGTTTGATCATGCTGTTGGTCCAGCAAAGTCCAGCTGTATGATCAATTGTTTGGTTTTTTTTCAACTTCCATCAGATATTAAATCTAATTTGTAAAATCAGATTAGCTGGTGATTAGTGGGTTGACGTAAGAAGACAACCTGGATATGCCTTTGCCTCAGTATAGTTGAATAGTGTAGCCATATTTTTTCCGTAAGCTGCAATCATTTTGTGTTTTAGTGGTTTGCGCCTCCTCACTGCATGCTTTCTTCCTTTAGTTGGATGGAGATAATGAAGCTTTACGTGGTCGCCTGCGGGGTCCACAGGAGAAAATCATGTACACTTTGGTGCCTGTTCCTGATGGTATGGATATTTCCTCCATCTTTGAGCTGGACCCTACCACTCTGAGAGGCGGGGACTCCATGGTGCCCAGGTTTGGCATTTAACACAAACTTTTTTATTCACATAAGCATGCCACAAATACTGCTTCTGAAGCCACTGAATTTATGCAAGTTCACAGTATGCAGAAATCAAAAGTAAAATGTTCCTAGTGTACAATCATAAAAGATGTTAAGATTAGTGTTCAGACACGTCCAATCAGACCAATAAGTGGTTTCATAGATGCCTCAGTAGTGTTTTTTTTGTTTGTTATTTCAGTGGGGGGGAAAAAGCATCAGGAATGTTGTAAAATATGGGGGAAATATGCAGATGACAAATATCTCAACAACACCTTGGCTAATCAAAAAGACCGCAATGATGTCAAGACTTCAGCAGTTCAAACAGTGACAATAGTAAACTTTTGACTCATGTGCATTGTGAGGGGGAATTTGGAACGGCAGTGGAAAGGGAGTTTCTGAGGTGATGACTGCGTTTTGCAAGGCTGGACAAGGGCCAGTTTTGTTATGAGTGGTCTGACACATCTTTCAAACCAGAGACAAAGACGTAGTTGTGTTGTTTGGGTAAATTTTTGTTGTTGTTTTTTTTGTTTTATTTACTTTCAGAAATCATGGAGCCTGTGTGTGTGCGTGTGTGTGCGTGTGTGTGTGTCACACTGGTAAGCTTGAGATTGTGTGAAACTTACCAAGGAGAGTTAGGAAAGTCCCAGTATGGCATGAAACAGGAAACCGCTGAGGTTTGGATAGTGTTCACAATAAGGGAAAAACTTTCAGTTTTCTAAGATGACATGCACTATCACTTAAAAACACACTTTAAAAAAAAAACAAAAACATCTGGCAGAAATGTTTTTTGGATTTATTTTCTTAGATTAAAATTTGATGATACAAAAGCAGTCGCACGATGCAATATATCATGTAGTCTCTGTCCTAAGGTTGGTGATAAGCCTCTGGCTTATTCGTAATGAGCCTCAGTTTGGTTTCTCAATTCCAGCTGACATCACTGTGTTAAAGAGAGAATGTGTCGTTCTAACATTACAATTGTGTAATCGTCATTGTCACTGCACATAAGGTGAGCTTAGATTCTCCCCACCTTCTATCAAAGCCTCTATTGTGTGGCATAGTCAGGTGTGTGTCTGCATGATGCAGGCTACTACTACGCCTCCCACTCCAACCTAAAATAACCTTGTCCCTCAAACTTCAGCCAGGGGACTAACTAATGCCTGGCAGAACCAGTACACAAAGGTAAGCCTGTTAGCCTCAGTAGGCGGTTATGTAATGCCTGCCAAGAATATGGCTGCTGTCTGTGCTGAAGACCTCTCTCTCTCTCACACACACACACACACACACACACACACACACACACACACACGCTTACTCACTCACACACGTGGAGCTGGCTGGATGCTTTGAGAATGAAGGACGTAGTTGGCTCAAACTTTACTATGTGTAAAGGTTGAGTGCTTAATGTAAGAGAGATAATACTGTACAGGTCACTGCTGGCTAATCTGTACAAACAACACACTTTCCTGAGGAAGCCACTGTAAGCAGCCTTTTCCAGAACCAGGAAGCTTGTTTACAATTATCAGCTGCACGTTTGTCACATAACAGCGTCCAATAATAAATCTAATCAGAGTGCTTATGGTCTTCTGTGTTTTTTCAGACAGGAGTTGATTTATGGTCTTTTGTAGGTCTTAATTGTGAGCCATGTTGTGAGCTGAAAATGGAGGTCTTGGCCTGAGAGTGGAATAAAAGCTTGTTGAATGGAGCTGTCTGTCTTATTGAACGCTCAAAGCCTCCTTAAATCTGTCTAATATTCATAAAACACAACGGGATTTAAAACAGAAGATTTAGAAAGTTATTAAAGAAAGAAAATATAATGTGCCTTCGTATCTATTCTTGATCACAGAATGCCCACAACATTAAAACAAGGTTGCGTTTGTAGCTGTTGATAGCACCAAAGGCTTATACATGGGCTAACAATGATTTTACTCCATGATTAGTCTGATTATTGAAGCGCTATGCTAACTTGTCCCCATCACACTCCACTGTGCTCTGTAGCTGATTCGCAGCTTCTGTTTGTCTTTTGTTTTATTTCATCACATCAGCTTCCTCTCTTATTTACAGGAGCTCCTATGTGAGGCTACGACATCTGTGCACCAACACATGGGTTCATAGCACCAACCTCCCCATTGACAAAGAGGAGGAGAAGCCTGTTATGCTACGGGTGAGTAGTTGCTGTGGATCAACATGCGAATGAGTCTTTATTAACAGTTACAGTGATTGATTTGATGTTTTTTCCAGATTGGAACATCAGCAGTAAAGGAAGACAAAGAAGCGTTTGCCATTGTCCCAGTGCCACCAGCAGAAGTGCGTGATTTAGACTTTGCTAACGATGCAAGTAAAGTGTTGGCGTCCATTGCTGGAAAGCTGGAAAAGGGTACCATTACACAAAATGAAAGGAGGTATGTATGACACCAGACTGCTAACTTTCTTATTGGGCTTTATATTTTATTTGTAAGTTGTTTATTTGGATAGTATAAGTATAGAAGGACATTTTTCACTGAAATTAAGACTAAACTGTTGAGTTGGAACTTGTACCCTCTCCAGGTTTGTGACAAAGCTCCTGGAAGATTTAGTTTTTTTCGTGGTAGACATCCCCAACAGTGGGCAGGATGTCTTGGAGATCATGGTCAACAAACCTAACAGGGAAAGACAGAAACTCATGAGAGAGCAGAATATTCTTAAACAGGTAGGCCTTAAACCTATGAGACAGTTTATGTACTGGTTTAAAATGTTCACTTTAGGCACTAAAACAAATCCCTGTTGCCTTTTACAGATTTTCAAACTTCTTCAAGCCCCTTTCACTGACAGTGGTGATGGTCCCATGCTGCGACTGGAAGAGCTGGGAGACCAGCGCCACGCACCGTTTAGACATATTTGCAGGCTTTGCTACAGAGTGCTCCGCCATTCCCAGCAAGATTACAGGAAGAACCAAGTAGGTTCAACACCACAGCTTCACTCAGAGCTTGGGTAGTGTGACATTTTCTCTGCATTGATTACCCCCTCCTTTGTCTGATTTGCAGGAATATATAGCCAAACAGTTTCGCTTCATGCAGAAACAGATAGGATATGATGTGTTGGCAGAAGACACAATAACTGCTTTACTTCACAACAACCGGAAGCTGCTGGAAAAACACATAACTGCTGCTGAGATAGACACATTCGTCACACTAGTGAGGAAGAACCGGGAACCAAGGTAAGGCTTACAGAAAGACACGCCCTGGCTGCTCTCTTCAAACTGTAACACAAGGAGCCCCTGTGGCTAGACTGGGTCAGATTTGCTTATTTAGCAGCTCTGAAGGAATGCAAATCTATGTAAACGTATTCAAATGAGTGAAGTACGAATATGAGTGGAATTGCTTGTGCAGGACCTCGGTACTAGAGGGAATATGCTGACAGCTAGTGCGTAAATGTATTTTGTTTATGTCATGTAAATTGCTGTTAATGATGTGTGAATGAGGTGGATCCAGTGGTTCAAACAGAGAGGACTGTTTGAAATGTTAGAGTACTGAGGCAGGGGGAACGGCCAAGAACATTTTAATATACAGTAGTTTATTTATTCTTCCTCACATAGGATAGTATGTACAGTGGCACCCCGGCTTACGAAGACCCCATTTAACGAAAAATTCAAGTTACGAAGGCACTTAACGGCAATATTTTTGCCCGTGGTACGACAAAATGCCCGTGTAACGAAATCAGTTTGCGAAATGCGTTTCGCTGTTCCACGTGAAAGACGTATTGTTGTTTGCAGTGCGCTATTTTGTGTGCTTTTCGTTTGCAATTAGCCTATCGTTCATTCATAATGGGGCCGGCATAAGGCATAAATATGAGCGAGTTTAAAAAAATGTAAAAAAATGTCATTGCACAGTGTACGTACGTACATTAATTAACGTAAATGTAAGTTTTAGTTTTGATGTTTAGAATTAAATTCCCTAATGTTATGTACATATGCACGTACGTATGCATGCATGCATACATATGCTTTCTTCAGCCTCCACCAAGACCTTCGTCTTCAGCCGCATCGCCTCACTCAAAAGGTGCTTCGACTTACGAAACCTTTGACTTACGAAAGACCCTCTGGAACGAATTAATTTCGTAAGTCGGGGTTCCACTGTAGTCTGAAATTTGTTTCTTTATTTTTTAATTTAATATATTGTCATCTGTCACCAGGTTTCTGGACTACCTGTCAGATCTCTGTGTGTCCATGAACAAATCCATCCCTGTGACACAGGAGCTCATCTGCAATGCTGTGCTGGACTCTAGCAATGCTGACATCCTCATTGAAACCAAGTGAGATGCTCATTTTCATCAGGTGCTTTAATGTGGTAAACTGAAATGAGAGCTTACAAAAAATGTTGGTGTTGTGTACCAGATTGGTTCTGTCGAGGTTTGAGATTGAGGTGGCGACAAACGAGGACAATCCAGTGGAGGCGGAAGATGAAGAGGAGGTGTGGCTCTTCTGGAAAGATAACTCTAAGGAGATCCGGAGTAAGAGCATCCGGGAGTTGGCCCAGGATGCAAAGGAAGGCCAGAAGGAGGATCAGGAGGTGGTCAGCTACTACAGGTGTCGTGTCTTTATGATGATAATTTTAATAAAAAGATTACAGCTCAGATTTAGAAAGGACTAAGAATCCATTTTCTTCCCAGGTGCCAGCTGAACCTTTTTGCCCGGATGTGTCTGGACCGTCAATATCTCGCCATCAACAAGATCTCCGGTCAGCTGGACGTGGATTTGATCCTGCGCTGTATGTCCGATGAAGACCTGCCGTACGACTTGAGAGCATCTTTCTGCCGTCTGATGCTGCACATGCATGTCGACCGTGACCCTCAGGAGCAGGTCACGCCTGTCAAATATGCTCGTCTGTGGTCTGAGATTCCATCTAAAATCGCTATTGATGAGTGAGTTCATATCATAAACCCTTTAAAGGGGCGTGTATCGCCATTTCAGAAACGACGCAGTGTCTTTTAAAAGCGATTCTCCTCTAATTATCCAGCTATGACAACGATGGGACCACACGGGATGAGATCAAAGAGCGCTTCAGCCTCACCATGGATTTTGTGGAGAACTACCTGAGAGAGGTGGTGTCGCAGAATATTCCCTTCTCTGACAAGGAGAAAAACAAGCTTACTTTCGAGGTAACGCTTCTTTGTTTGTGGTATGAACAGATGAGAAGTGACATCCGTTTATTAAAGTTGTAAATCATTTGTTGGTTCTTTTCCTGCTTGTAGGTCGTGAACCTGGCAAGGAACCTCATATACTTTGGTTTTTACAACTTCAGTGACCTGCTTCGACTGACAAAGATCTTACTGAACATTTTAGACTGTGTACATGTCAACACCATCTACCCCATTAACAAGATAGAGAAGGAAGAAGAAAACAAAGGTAAAGAGTGAATGTTTTCCCTTAGCCTGAATACTTTCTTGCAGCAACGATTTTATCAAGCTCTCACTTTTCCAGGTGTGTAGAGTTTTAAGGAGAAATAGTATCAACAAATAACATCTGACCTAAAATTAAATAGAGTTTCATTTCACTATTTTTTTCCTTCATGCAGATTTGAATGTTTTCTTGCTCTGTCTGTATTATAGGTGGCAGTAATGTGATGAAGTCCATTCACGGAGTTGGGGAGCTGATGACCCAGGTGGTGCTGCGAGGAGGCGGTTTGCTGCCCACCACACCAACTCATCAGCCTGAGGGCGATGTGGTTAAAACTCAGACTGAACCGGAGAGAGAAGATATCATGGTCATGGACACAAAGCTCAAGATCATTGAGATTCTGCAGGCACGACATCAGGATCATTATCATTATTATTTTTTAAAAATCCTTCGACTATATTGTAACTTTTATCTGTTTTATTCAGTTCATTTTGAACGTTCGGCTAGACTACAGGATCTCCTGCCTGCTCTGTATTTTCAAACGAGAATTTGATGAGAACAACCCACAAGGAGACAACACTGCTATTCAGAATGGATCCAATAATGTCACAGGTCCGATGCCAGGTGTGAAACTCTTAACCTTGTTAATTACATTATTTAACATATATGTATATAATTATAAAGAACTTATTTGAAGTATTTTTTCTTTTCTTTTTTTTAAGGAAATTTTGACTTTGAAAACATTGAGGAACAAGCAGAAGGGATCTTTGGAGGAAGGTGATTCTTAAATTGGATTCTTAAGTTTTTTAATGGGCTTTAATTGCCTGTAGTAAGTTTTTTTTAATAAAGTAAAATTGAGGTAGTGTTTGTCATTTTTTTTGTTTAGTGAAGAAAACACCCCACTAGACCTGGATGACCATGGTGGTCGCACTTTCCTGCGGGTCCTTCTGCACCTGACCATGCATGACTACCCGCCCCTCGTGTCTGGAGCGCTTCACCTGCTCTTCAGACACTTCAGCCAGAGACAAGAGGTCCTCATGGCCTTCAAACAAGTAAGTCATCCACACCTGATTTTAATAGCAAGTCCTCTGAAATAATTCTAATAACTTGACTTTTTACAGATGAAGTTAAATTTGATGAAAACATTAAAAAAAAATTTTTTTGTTAAACCTTAAAAGGTCCAGCTCCTGGTGACCAGTCAGGATGTTGAGAACTACAAGCAGATCAAGTCAGATCTGGACCAGCTGCGTTCTATTGTGGAGAAGTCTGAACTGTGGGTTTACAAAAGGCAAGGAGAAGATGGGATGGACGGAGATGGCCCCTCAGAATCTGACAACAAAAAGAAGGTACGCTGAAAATTTGAATGTGGAAAGGTTTTCCTGAATGTAGAGTTATTATTGAAAGGACTCATAATTGATTCTTGATTTACAGGGAGATTCAGACAAGAAGAAGACTGAAAGTACCAGCAGTTACAACTACAGAGTTGTAAAAGAGGTATAATTGTTTGCCTTTTAAGTTATATTTTCATTTTAGATTTACTGCTGATTATTAAAATGTTGCTTCTGTGTGTGTCTGTGTTTTTTAGATCCTGCTGCGCCTCAGTAAGCTGTGTGTCCAGGAGGGAAGCTCAGGGAAAAAGAGCAGGAAACAGCAGCAGAGGCTGCTGAGGAACATGGGAGCTCACAGTGTGGTGCTAGAACTCCTACAGATCCCCTATGAGAAGGTCAGACACTGAAACAGAATACAAATGCAGAATCGTTAAAAAGCTTTAAAGATCCTCATTGCTTTCCTTTGCTTGCAATTGTCCATTAATGTTACATAACTGAAAAGAAGCTCTGTATTATCTGCACCAGGGTGAGGATGTACGGATGCAGGAAATCATGAAATTGGCCCACGAGTTCCTGCAGAATTTCTGTGCAGGAAATCAGCAGAACCAGGCTCTTCTCCACAAGCATATAAACTTATTTCTCAACCCGGGGGTAAGCATCACAAGCATCTCACAGCTACTCCTTGGGCGAGTCGAAGACTTAAATATCCCAAAATACCACATATTGGGAAAATGTATGTTCTCTTCTGTTTCATTCCCAGATCCTGGAGGCTGTCACCATGCAGCACATCTTCATGAATAACTTCCAGCTCTGCAGCGAGATTAACGAGCGTGTGGTTCAGCACTTTGTCCACTGTACTGAGTCGCATGGTCGGCATGTCCAGTATCTCAAGTTTCTGCAAACCATTGTCAAGGCCGAGAACAAATTCATCAAGAAGTGTCAGGACATTGTCATGGCAGAGGTCTGTTGTTTGAGTAATGCTTGTGGTGTCTAATACAGGGGCGACAGTTTGGGAATAACACTGTACACTCGGCTGTGACTCTCTCCCACTCAGCTGGTAAACTCCGGCGAGGATGTCCTGGTGTTCTACAACGACCGTGCCTCATTTCAGACCCTTGTCCAGATGATGCGTTCAGAGCGGGATCGCATGGATGAAAACAGTCCCCTGATGTACCACATACACCTGGTCGAACTGCTGGCTGTTTGCACTGAGGGCAAGAACGTCTACACCGAGATCAAGTGCAACTCTCTGCTGCCCCTGGATGATATTGTGCGGGTTGTCACCCATGAAGATTGCATTCCTGAGGTATGGAAGACTTTTTCTTCACTCACTTTAAAGTTGAGTGAATACACTTTATTCTAGTTTATTCTGATCGAGAAGAGCATTGGGAATACATGTTTTTAAAAACTACCTTGATTACCAGTGCACTCATTTAGTTTCCAACAATCCAACAGGTGAAGATTGCCTATATCAACTTCCTGAACCACTGCTATGTGGATACAGAGGTGGAGATGAAGGAGATTTATACATCCAACCACATGTGGAAGCTGTTTGAGAACTTCCTGGTGGACATTTGTAGGGTAAGCCACAAAATATTTGACAATAAATAGACAGAGAATCCAGTCAGCACATCGTGAAGTGAACACACAGCAAGTTACCCGTCGGCCACATGCAGGAAGTCCGATCCAGTGGCCGTGTGTCATGCTAACGTCTCTTCTATCCTTGCTTAGGTGTGCAACAACACCAGTGACAGGAAGCACGCGGACACCATGCTGGAGCGTTATGTAACCGAAACAGTCATGAGCATTGTCACATGTTTCTTCAGCTCTCCTTTTTCTGACCAGAGCACAAGCCTTCAGGTAAAATGGGCATGTCTTTTTAATGTATTTTCCAAGCAGTTTTGCTACTGCGAGTCCTTTGTGCAGACTAGAAATCAGACACCTTCTCAGCACTGTTTGGGGGGAAAAAAAGGAACTGTACTCATGCATGTACCGTACATACCATGAAATGTAACGTTTTTCCCTTTACATAGCTGGCTCGTCATATATATGTAAGTAATGCTAGCACTTCCCCAAATTTGATTTCCCAACTTTTGGCTGTGAATGTGAAGAAGTATTCACTGTGTGGGTTTTTATATGGTCATAGTTTAGTCAGCACACAGACTCTGTTCTTCCCAGATCTGTGGGTGTGTTGCACAAGGTTTTGCTGGGACTTTGCTGGTGCAGATGATGTACTGATGCAATGTGGTTACTGTGTTTCTTAGACCTTGTTCTAGCCCTGTTTCTTCTCCCCCACGACTTTCCAATAAGTCATGACCAATAACCTCCTTCAATTTCCAAATCCTTGGTACAGTAACTTTGAGGTTTTTTGTGTTAGACACTTGTTTCCTGTTATCTGTGTATGGAGCTTTTTTGTTGCTATTTGGTTCCACTAGAAAATGGCGATTATCCTTTATGCAACTGCACTTCCTGGGAACTACGCTCGCTAAAGTGTACCATTACGTGATAATTCCGCAACCCTTTTCCTTTTTCTCTTGCAACAGGCAGCCATTGTTGGAAAGATGACTGAGGTACTTATTGTACTTTAGGGCTGTGGCCAGGTAGAAATCTGTTGTACTCTCTGTTAAACACCGGTTTGGTTTGTTTTAAGGGGAATGCATGTGATTAGGAAGCTTGCCCAATGGATCTTAAGCTGTTAACCCGTCTGCCTTTGATGCCCTTATATGCACACGTTGTCACATCTACCACAAACTGGGTTATGAATTCAAGCTATTCAGAGAGCACAATAGTCACTCTGTGTGTTATTAAATATTTGTTAACAGTTTCCCTCCTTTACACCACGATTCCTCCTTCCTTCTTTTGTTGAAAGGCAAGATGTAATTAGTTTTCCCCCTGTCTTACAGACCCGTCAGCCCGTTTTTGTTCAGCTTCTTCAAGGAGTGTTTAGGGTTTACCACTGTAACTGGCTTAACCCTGTCCAGAAGGCCTCAGTTGAGGCTTGCATTAAAGTACTGTCAGACGTGGGTAAGATATTAAGACTAACACAGACTATGAACCTCTCAGTGTTAAAAAGTGGCACATATTATATGTACTTTCTGCTTCTGCCTAGCTAAGAGCAGAGCCATTGCTATCCCAGTGGACCTGGACAGTCAGGTGAACAACTTGTTTGTCAAGTCCAACAATGTCGTGCAGAAGAGCATCCTCAACTGGAGACTGTCTGCTAAGAACACATCCAGGCGAGACTCCGGCCTGACCACCTCAAAAGACTACAGAAACATCATTGAGAGGCTACAGGTCAGTAGACTGTCTGTTGCTGTTTCAGTGTAATAAACTTAATCCATTTTCATCCATTTAAATTTTTTGTCTGCTTTATTTAATCGTAAGCCAAAAATCCTGTAAAATGAAACATAAACATCAATGAAAGCAATAAAAGCTATAAAAAAATAATGCAAACATAGACAGAAAAAAACACTGACTGCATTAAACATTGCTAAAGTAAATGCATTGCCTTTTTTTTTTTTTTTAACCAATCTTTTGAAAACGTTATTTTTAGATTGTGTACCTGTGTGTTCATAAAGAAGGCCAATATATCAGGGGGCACAGAAAGCAGTAAGTGCTTTTATGAAGCCCATTATCGACACATCAGATGGCATGGTGGTACGGGACATCCAGTTCTGTTAGTTGTGGTAATATGACCATTTGTGCCATTGTCAGTCTGGCACACAGGAGCTCTCTTAAACAGGGTGTAGATGTCCTACATTTCCAAATGCACAGCATAAACATGCAGCTTTTTTGCTTTTCTCTCCAGACTGATTACATAAATGGATCTGTACTGATTCATTGTTTATAGTATTTGTGTTTTGCAGTAAAATTCAAATTTTCAAAAATGAAAGTTTTGCTCTAATATTGATGTCTTATCTTTTAGGGTATTTGGTATTTCTCTGAAGAAGAAGTGATTAAAATCTATAAAAGTCTCTTAAAGCAACATGACTGTCTGATATTTACCACAGGTTTCTACCTATCAGGCAGTAGAATGAGTGCAGTGAATCTCCACTTCCTCTTTGGGTTTTTTTGTGGAAGAAAGTTAACACTATATGAAGACAGCTCGGTCTGCCTTTTTATCATAACTGAAAACTCCAATGTGAAAGTACAATGGGTTAATTAAGCCCCCTCACCATTGCTGTTAATTGTTGCCAGTATGCACAGGGTGATATAATGTTTTTGGTAACTGTGTGGCAATCAAAAACCATAAAAGATGTGTCCAATTACATCCTAGAAAAATATGTGGTTTTAGCAGCAGACCATGTTGCTCCACCTTATTCTCTAGTAAGACATGACTCAGTATTCACTGGAAGACTGAAAAATCAAGCCAAGGATCAGTCTGCACTCTGCTGATACTACTTATGAAACCTTAGGACTTTTTTATCCTGTAATTCCAACGATAAAGCAAAGCTGTTTTGTTATGGAAATACATTTTCAGTGATGTTTTAGATGCAAAGACAAATTCCTGTTGTCTTTGCAAAGACTGCTGGAGTTTCACAGCTTTAGTGGTTTTTCCCACCTCTTGATGTTCTCAAACTTCTTTAATCAGCACCCAACACGGAATCACTCATTTTCACAGTAATCATCACCAGGCGTGACAGGAAGTGCACTGCAAAAGGTGGCACGGTGGTGTTTATTATGGTGTGATTTGATGTGTAATGCACTGGATGTGTCCCTTCCTGTTTCTATATTAAATTAATATTAAAGCAAAATAATGTGAGGCTGACTGTAGCTGGATGTCTTTGAACGAAATGCAGGAATAGGAAGACTGTTTTAATTATAACAGTGTAGCTGTTTGCCATAAAACACAGTTCTGGGTTATTTCTAACCTTTGGTTCTGCTCAATAGGACATCGTGTCTGCCCTAGAGGACCGTTTGAGACCTCTGGTCCAGGCTGAGCTCTCGGTGCTGGTGGATGTCCTGCATCGTCCGGAACTGCTCTTCCCTGAAAACACGGACGCTCGCAAGAAATGTGAAAGTGGAGGATTCATATCAAAGTGAGTCTAAAGTTGTCTGAACCACTTCCAGTGCTGTTGCTATTTTTGGAACGCTTTTGGAAGTCCCCTTGTAACCACTCGCATGTGTGCATTTGTAGTTTTGTCGTGTACCTCAAACGTGAATGGAGACAAGCATCTTTGTCAACCTGATGAGACTAGTTTTTCAGCAGAGGAGGGTCTGTAGCAGGGCCAGGAGCGTGCTTGTTGTTGTTTTATTTCCTAGATATTCATGTGGTTCTGCACAGTAAATTTGTTCCTCATAATCAGTTCTACTGTAACATTCTGAAACGTCTGAAGGTGAAAAAGCAGAGAAAACTATCTCAACTGTGGCTGCTGGCATCAGCCTGCACTGGCTTTGGGGAATCACTTAGTCTTTAAGTTTTCTGTGAACATGAAGCATCTGCTGTAGTCAGCTGAAGTCATTTTCTTAAATCACCGTTTTCAGTTATGCCCAAGGCACCTAAATATGCTTTAGACCCATAACTTCCAAGTCTCTTGTTTAGAACGAGGATAATCACTGTGTCATAGAAATGATTTCTGTCACTGTGAGACTTGAAGTATATAGAGTTTTGGAGGAAGGTGATGAGTTCATCAGTCTATTTCTATTGTTTGTGCTGATTCTGCCCCCCCGCCCCTGTTCTCTTTGATCAGACTGATCAAACACACCAAACAGTTGCTAGAAGAGAACGAGGAGCGCCTGTGCATCAAAGTACTGCAGACACTGAGGGAAATGATGTCAAAAGACCGGGGCTATGGGGAGAAGGTATGTTCCTCCTTCATTCCTGTTTCTCATTCTCTGGTTCTAGTGTTGCACAAGATTCTCCCACACACAAGTTAAAATGTTACAACACTTTTCTGACATGTCAGGATGTTCTGCGTCAAAACCTAGGGTAAGACACGACATCACAGAGCAAAAAACAAAACTGAGTGTTCTCTGCTTACCTCTGGAGCCTCTGTAGAACACAAAAAAGTAAATGACTCATACACAGCGAACGTCATCAAGTCTTTCATTTGATATTCCTGCAGCCAGGGCAGTTTGTGATTTTTCTTTTCTAGTTTTAGTGCTTTTAAGAGTCTGCAAAAAGTAATGATAAAAAGATTCCCATGTTGCTTTTCCTCCTTAAATTAAAAAAACAAACAAAAAAAACAGTGTTATGTGTATCAGCTTTATTAACTCTATTAACAATGTGCATGATCCAACATTGTCTCTCAACCATTTTACGCACCATTCATTGGCTACTAATGATCACTTATACTAATCCTAAATAAATTGTCTCAACTGTGCCAACTTGTTTTCCAGTAAAAGGAGTAAAAGCGCTTTAATATCAGATGAAAACATTAAAACAACTTTCAAAAATCTTTTTGCTGTTTTTAACTGCTAAAATAAAACTATTTTTATCTAGATTTGCTGCCAGGGAATTTGTTGTACGTTACCCTGTGATTTAGTCACTTTTTTTAATTAGTTTTTTTGAGTGCTTAGTAATGACTGGATTGTGTGTGTGTGTGTGTGTGTGTGTGTGTGTGTGTGTGTGTGTGTGTGTGTGTGTGTGTGTGTGTGTGTGTGTGTGTGTGTGTGTGTGTGTGTGTGTGTGTGGCAAGCAGAAAAAGTAAGAAGCTTGTAAGGGATCAGGTCCTAATTGTTGCATGGGAATGGTTCCTCAACAGATGGATAATTGAACATCAACATATGGTTATTTCAAATCGGGGCTCCTCTTTGCCTTTTTTAGAGATTAATAGAGATTTAAAAAATAGTTAAATCTGATATTTAACAGGGAATGATGGCTAACGTCCCTTTGAGTTTGGTGTAAGAATCTATGAAGCTTCAAGAACATTTTAATCAGGCCAAGTAAGATTAACAGGAGAGCGTACTTTAATCACAACAGTCTCATTTTATTGGTTTGCATACTGAACCTGTTAGGTCCATTACAGACTGAGCTCATTCTGGAAAGAAATCTGCTTGCTTTCTTTGTGATGAAAGCCCTTCAGAAAGGGCTTTATTTTTTTTTTTTTTGTTAGTTAGTTTTTTGGGGGGGGGGTTTGTGGTGTTTGAAAATGGTTAAACTTTTTTAATTAGATCTTCAATTTCAACTTCAAAATCTGCTGGATGGACTATTTCATGTTTTATTGTTTAACAAAACTCAACCATAACTGATAAAATGAAGACATTATTTTTGTGTTGATAAACGGGGAGGGAAAGAAAGCAACTGGTTGGGGGAAAGATACTAAATATTTCACCTTCTCAACCAAACTGTGTTTAAAAACAAAGACTTGCACTTTTATAGTCAGTTCTCTTAACATGAAAATATTTGATGCAATGATGATGTAAAAAAGGTGTCTTTACTGCAATTAACTTGTTCTGTTTTTGAGCCTTGACAGCCCTTTCTTCGCCCTTTTTTACTAACCTGACATGCTGCGTGTGTGTCTGTGTGTGGGTTTCAGAGGCTTTACATTTGCACACTTGTTACAGAGCTCTAACTCACTAATCTAGCTCTACTAACTCTGTGCCTCCTATACTTCTTCTCTTGCAGCTGATTGCCTTTGATGATGAAATGGATGTGGCTGAGGTTGATCACTTTACTTACTATTGCGATGTTCATTTGTCTCCCACTAACAGCATAGATGTGCTTGTGTTTCACGTAGGCTTTCTAGCGTTTCAATCCCCCATCTGTGTCAGCAGCTTAGTCCATTTCCCCGCCGTGTGCCTGTTAAGAGTTGCTCCTGAATTTCATGGAAATAAGTAGCATAATGCTAAAATGTCTGCCTCACAAACTCTATATGGCCAATAGTACTGGGCCACCAACACAGCTGCCGGGCCATGGAAACCCACGAAGCTCACGGTGCACAGTTTTTGTGCTGATGTTAATGCCAGAGGTGCATTGATCTCTGAAGTTAGTGAGTCATGTATCTTTTATGCACGTCAGCACTTGGTGAAGTTACAGAGTGCAGCTACCAAGTACTGCAGCTCAGCAACTTCATGGCTGAGTTTTTGTGGTTCCTAAACACTTCCACTTTGCAGTGATACCATGTGCAGTTAATGCTGGAATATACAGCAGGGGAAAAATTTCACTTGTTGCAACTGCTTTTTGCAATGGTGGCTTCCTATTACAGTACCACACGTGAATTCAGTAAGCTTGTAATATATATAAATATTTGTAAAGGCAGACTGCATTTTATTCAGCTGTGGTAATGGGACTGAGGTGTGGCCCAGTGCTTTTGTCAGTATACTGTATGTGCTTTTGTGCCATGCTGTACTTTGTTCTATATTTTTTTTGAGTGAACTGTTTAGGTAAAGACATGTTACATTTGTAGAATATATCCTACAGGATTTTACTGTTACTGTTATTTTTAAATAACATAAGTTAACATATTTTGGTTAGACCCTGGATTGGTCGTGTTAATTTTGGGGTCTCAAGACGAGACTGTGCTTATTGAATAGATCTTTTGTGCATGTGGTTTAAAGCTGGGTGTGAAGCATCCACCTGCTAGAATTTGAATCGTCTTCCTCGTTGCATTGTGCCCTTTTTAAAGCACTGTCTGCTGTCATTGCTACAAGTTTGTGGACTGTCAGAACTGCATATCCAGTAGAAGTCTGCAGAGACATGGATGTAAAGCATAACTTGGTTCAAACTTTCTTGAAGTAGTTGAGAAATTCGAGAGACATTTTATAATCAATAGTTACTAATGTTTGGATATAGCATGTATACAAAAGTTATCCATCCATCAAACAACGATTATATTTTTGTGCAGGTTAAATTTTTTGTTTAACTCTGTACTCGTATTTTTTTAAAGATAGCTAATACAGGCTCCTCGATAAATGTATTCATTCAGTGCGTCACTGTCAGCACACAGGCGGCTTAGCAGTAACATTTGTAAGGCCATTTTGTTACACTGCATTACATCGTAGAGCTGTTTCTATTTGTGGCACGAGTCACTCTAAATGTCGCACAGCCCCCTGATGATGGATGGTGATAAGATGGCATATTTTTTCTTCTAAGCCCTTTGCCACAATTACAAGAGCAGGTGTGAGTGTATATTTAGCTGGGGATACTCCATCTATTAGCTTTGTAAAACAGGCCATCGGGCCGTGTGGCCTTTTAAAATAGCTGATGAAACATGTTTCTGCTCTCTGAAGATTATGGGTGCCGCCACAACCACAACATATCTGAAATGTTACTTCAGACCAGTATTGCGAAAAGATTACTATTTTACACGAATGTAGATGTTTTGTGAGGAGTTTCGTTTTATTTGATGTTTACAGCTAAACTTACAAATCTTTTAAGCTCATTTTGTAGGAGTTATTCACACTTTGCTCTTTCTCCTACTGACCTATTGCCAGATCTTTACTCATACTAGATGTCTGTTCACCAGCCTTCAGCTTTCTCAGGCTAGCTGCTATAGTTTAGCCATTTTAAGTATAGAACTGTGGGTTCTAGACTCAGTTTTAGGGCTATAGTATTGCTTTAATGACTGTATTGTTGCTTTAAATTGGTACAGTCTTCTTCGGTTTCTGGCCAGGGTTATTGAGCATTTCAACATGTGCCTCCTAGCATTGGAATTTCTTTAAATATTTAAAAGAACTGGAACCAGATTTAAAGTGTTTTATTGTAAAGCACTTTGTATTTTTTTCCAATTCTGCTCTAATTGGATAAAAAGACCTGAACCCATTTCTCTGCTTCACTGGGTTTTTATCGGGACTTCTGCTGGCTTTCATCAAAGCATCAAAGTTAATTCTTGACCTTGTGATTCACGGTTTGATTTAAAATGTACTGAAACCTTAATGTTCTGAATAATAGAAAGCTTATATATCTATATGTTTAGCCTAGTTGGGAGCTTGTATTGTAATCACTAAATTGATTAAAACTGAAAGTATTGCACGGGAGGAAGCGTTTCTGTGGCAGCAGGAAACACTGAAGTTAAAAGCACGCCAACATCACAATAGCCACTTAATCCAGAGTGTGGTGCAGGGCGTGCGTCTGTGTGTAAGAGAAGTGAACAAAGCTGTTAAGTAAGGAAATGGAGAAATTGTCGGAAAGGGTCTTTCCAGAGTTGCAGGAAGCAGCATGCTCTCAGTTTCTCTGTTATGTCTCTGTCTTGCTTTCCCTCCTTCCCTCTCTCCCCGTATATACTGCTCAAGTGATGGAAATCCCCAGCTTCCACAAAAACAGGGCTGTTCTCACAGAGCACCACTTTGTTTCATCAACTCCTCCCACGTGCAGCATCCTAAGAATGTCCACACACTCGGCACATGTTCTCTGCCACTCATTCGCGTTAACAACAGCATGAAGCGGCGTGGCTGATGGCTGGCAGCACGTCTCTGGGTACTCAGATTGATGGCAGGAAGGCAGACGGGCCAAAACCCCAACTTCCCCTCATCAGCAGCAAGATAAACTGCCATTATAGCAGTTACGTAACTCAAGTGTGTAGCCTGCTGCTGCTCCCTGACCTTTTACAACACACCCCCTCTCTTTCAGAATCACCCACCCAGAGACCTCTAGGAATGAGTGCAGCTGTTAGTTCACTACTGTCTGACAGACTCCATCGTGCTTCTTGTTGCTGCACGCCCAGACGCTGTACTGGATTTTGCATATCCAGTCAGGCTGATGAGGGAGCAGGATCAAGTGGAATGACTTTTCACCCATTAGGAATAGCTTATCTCCTTCTTCCAGAAATAGCAACGTGATCAAATGCAAGCCGGGAGAAAACAAGACCTGACCAGCTAGGCGGACTCATTGTCAGGCCTTATCGCATCAATCGCTGCGCGTTTGTTCTCGCTTCGTGTGCACGGCTTTCGTTTGAGAGGCTGCACGAGCATAAGGGGGCGAGATGGAGATAATTTCTCCTTCTAATTCAGGTGATACAGAGAGATTAGCTGAGGCCGAGCGTGTAACCGGACACGAAGGTTATATAAGGGAACTATTTCTTTGCGGTCTCTCTGTGTGGGCGCAAATGTCTTTTTCCAGTTCGCCAAATTCTTTTTGTCCACCGTCAACCCATAACAGTCTCTTCATTATCTCAGCCAATCAGAGTTTGTTTTTGGGAGGTTTTGAGTTTACTATTTCCTCTATTTTTCTTGTGCATTTTTTTTTGTCACCACATTGTTTCCAATCCCCACACAAACATTGTTTTGTCTCTTTGCCTTTACCTACTTCCTCTTTTAGCCTTCTCTGTATTTACCAGTTGCCACTCCCATCATTCTCTCTGCCAAGCTGCCTCAGATAGCCTGCTCCTGTCCTCATTTATCCTTCTGCCCACTACAGTGACTGAATTCTGGAGACTCCGAGCTGCTCTGCTTTTTCTTCTCAACAGGGGGAGCTGCGGACGTTTCTCAGCAACAGGCTGCGCTGTCCCAGTTTCCTTAACTTAAGTTGCACGATTCTTGGGCTCAAGCCAGCTATCAAGCAGCAGTTACATAAGAGCCAAAAGCATTTTTTTCCCCCTCTCTGTTTTCCTGGAATTTCAAACTCTCCACTGATGTGTGATCTCCAGTGGTAATTGGAAATAAAAGCACTTCAGACACGTCTTCCAGGAGACAGTAGGATTGCTGGAGCTCAAGTTAGGTTAGACGGACTGCCATGAGAAAATTGAGGCCTTAACTTGGGTAGTAATGAGCACATGGTACAGGGCCAGCTTTCTACTCCCGGTAAACTTATAAAAATATAGAAAAAATAGATAATATAGCTCCATCTAATCCTATGTAGGTTTAGGCTTTTAGTTCTAATATTCTTAATAGAGAGATGGTTTGAAAACTGACTCTCGAGAGAAAGTGCAACAGATTTTCCTGGTCACTGAGACCATGTGACCCTTGCTGCCACTATTTACTGCAAGTGTTCACAGTGCCATTGTGTTTATTTGCCAGGCCTCGCCTCTGTAGTCATTTTAATCACACATTCTGGAAACGTTAAAAATGCTGGCAATTATAGGGTCGGGCTGTCCTCACGGTCAGATTTCGATGCACGTGTTAGTTTTTGAAGTATATTAAGAGAAGTTAGTTTTGCTACTAACTAGCTGCTGAATATAACTTAAGTTGCATGATGTGTGATGCATCACCGTTCTTCTGTGGAAGTCAGTGTGTTGACATTAAAGGAGACTTGATGCAGGGAAATTCCTGTCCAGTTGCACAATTAATCAGCATAAAGCAGCATGACTGGTAACCCAGTCATGACCGAGAGAGACAGAAACAACCCATGTTTGGTTGTGTATTTGTTATTTAGTCTTTTTTTTTTCTTGCATTATCTGCAGTGTGTGTGTGTGTGTGTGTGTGTGTGTGTGTGTGTGTGTGTGTGTGTGTGTGTGTGTGTGTGTGTGTGTGTGTGTATAGACTTTTATTTTTTTAAATAGCCGTTCACAGAAAATAATCATCTACTGGGTAGGCTAGCATTAGCACTTTATTTTGTTTTAACTCATTTAAGGTAAATGTCTAAAAAGCGTCTCTGTACAATTATGCCATCAAAGTATTCATTGTTTTACTATGTGGTAGGAAATTATTAGCATTTCTGTTATTTTTTTTATTTATTCTTTTTTACTCTTTCTCTCTCTCTGAATTTATTATGTATCTGTTGGTTTGAGTTGGTTTCATTACTTTAAGATATGTATTGAAAATATGTTGTACTTTTTGCATCTCTGACCATGCAATACATACATTTACTGTTCAAACAGCTAGCATGGGAAAGGTTTTGTAATTTTTTACTTTTTTAATTACTTTTTTAATTTATTAATTTATTTTTAGGCAATTTTCCAATTGTAACAATATGATTGTAACAATATGATTGTAGTCAAACCAAGCATATCATGACTATGGTTTGAAAACACGCTCAGTCATAAATATCTCTTGTTATTTCTTTTTATCCTTAGAAGAATCAAAGTGTGCATATTTGCTTCTGCCATCTTTGGTTTGTAATGTTATTATCATTTTATTAAGAGGGAACCACAGAATACCAAACACACCAGTGTTGCTTTAATAACCAGCAGTCTGTGGTGAGGTGGGGGCAACTGAGCTTTTGCTGTTTTGCTGCGATGTGGTAATGCTGCTTATCACTCATGCTCTGTCATCAAGCAAACCCTGAGAAACACTTAAAAAAAACAAAAAACAAACATCATTTTGTGTCTGCTTTCTCTGCTCCTGGTTCTTTGCACATTGATGATGAATCGTTGACGTTACTGGTAATAGAAAGTTTTGGTTTTGGAAGCTGCTCTTGGAGATGGAGTGACCTAACTAATCCGACTACTTCTAACCCCAACTAACTGCGTCCTTTTATTTCCAATCAGCTGGCACCGCCACCTGAGCCCGAAATCCCGGCCGAGGTGTGTTTTACTCATATTGGCCCATTGCCCACTAACATGCGTCAGTACTGATCATCACTCATACTCATGATTGGCCACCATCCTGTATTATTTGTGCTGTGCGTTTTCCAGATCCTTATTTAAACAAAGAAAAGTCACAACCTTTCCTTATGCATTTCCACTTTTATCTCCACCCCCCGCCCTTCCTGCATCACCCCTCTGCCACTGCTGCTTCTGTGGAACTTGCTACATATGTGCCCTTGTTTGCATACAGTCTTCCGCTTCTCTACTCATCCTTTCCTCTCTGCCTCCGTCATTTCTCCCATCCGCTCATCTGTCCTTCTAGCTCTTTGATGAAAGTCCAATTCACTGACCTCCTTTCATTGGGGTTGCTGTAAGGGTGGGGTGGGGGTTGGAGTCATGGGTGAGGTGTTTTTCCATGCCAGATTGGTGCTTACAGTGTGTGTCAGTAGCTCACTGCTCTGTTATGTAACCTGAAGTGTTTATTTTCTCATGGCTCATGGCTTGTTTCTTTCCCTCCAGCAGTCTATCATTCTTTTATGTAAATAATTTAGGCACTTTTTCCACTGTGAGCGTAAAGTAATGAGGGAGGTAGTCTGACAAATGGTTATAATTTTAGATTTTAAAAATGTACGATTTTTACTTCAAAAACTTCTTGAAGGTGTTAAAAAAAAAAGCATGTCAGTCCTCCTCTGCATGAAGCCCTGCACGCCTTTGACTCGACCTCACATCTTCCCTGACACAACCACTTCCCTCTTAACTGCATGATCAATTTTGCACCCAGTTTCCTGCATGCTTGTAAAGTAACTAATTTGCACTGTATTGACACCCTACTTTTGTTTTCCCCAACTTTCCTTTCCAACCTTTTTGTTTCTTTCTTATTTTAATGCTTTCTGCTAACTCACCTCACCTTTAAGGAGCTTGATCCCAACCAGCCGCTGAAGCAACTGGAGGATCAAAGGAGGGTAGGTAAAGAGTTTGGTTTGCTGTGGTCTGGCACAGGCCTGCATCTTACTGACTGACTGATTGTGATGCCCTCACTGTTGCACTGCTGCTACAGCATGGCACTCACTCACTCCCCTCCCAGTTATGACACAAAACATGTGACAGAGATCAGCCAGGAAACACTAATGTGGGTTCTCAGTCTGCGCTTTGTGTTTGCTACAGACTGACACAGAGGTGACACACTGCTGTGATTTACATACAAGGCCGAGGGTTAATGCATATGTTGAGACCGAGAAAGAGCACAATGTCAACTCTGAACATCACTGAGGTCAGAGTGCAAGGATCAAATAAAAAATGTGTGTGTGTGTGTGCTCTATTTTTTCCCAGGTGGACATCTTGATAAGATTTATCTTTATTTAATTTTTTTTTCTCTTTCTTTCTAAGTTTTGTTTTACTTGCACAAAAGTTCAAGGCACGTGTATGGCCATAAAATGCCATAAAACACCAAGATGACATGAAAAACCAAAAGGAAACCTTTCAAGTGAAGCGAGGAGATTTCAGAAATTCATTTTACAAAATGAAGTTTCATTTTTGGTTTATGTGGAATCTTGTAACCCTTTATGGCTTTATGTTGTGGCTTTGTGTATGTAGGACATACTACTATGAGTGCAATTCTGTATCAATTTGATAGTCTTGTGTCAGCATGGTAACTCTGGGTTCAACTTCCATTTCTATAGCAGAAATAGATCTTCATCTCCTAACATTCATTTTCCTGGTAGGGAGAGGCTCTGCGGCAGATTTTGGTCAATCGATACTATGGTAATATCAAAGCTGGCCAGAGGAGAGATAGCCTTACAACCTTCAGTAACGGCCCACTCACGCCTGGAGCGCAAGGGAAATCACCTACAGGTTTGTGTAACGATGCTCTACGTGTCTGTGTGTCTACATGGTTATGCTGTAAAGATAAGATGAAATGAAATGATTTACTTGGGGAAGGTGGGACAGCGCTGCACACCCAACATAAAAATTAGATCCCTAATAGTTTTTAGCCTGCCAGCTATAATATATGACTGCTAGCTAGAAACACATGAAAAATTTCAGCTTCAGTTGTGCAATTATGGAAATGTGGTTTTAAAATAAAGTTCAATAATTGGGTAGAGCTATTAAATAATTAGGTTTTCAGCTCCTGTAATGAAATCTTTCAACCATTGCAGTCTGCTTCAGCTATTTATCTCCATCTATCGCTGCATAGCTCCATCTAGTTCTATTAAACCGTTTGTTTTGATAGCTGCAGTCATTACAGTTTCATTAGGAAATAATTATTTATATCCAAGTCAAAGCATGTGTGCAGAAGCTTCTGTAAAAGTAATTTTATTTATTTTTTATTCAGATATTTTTTTAAACTAAACAAGCTGCTTAAAAATTACTGTTTTGATGAATTACATGGGAAAATACAGTAACAATGCTCACACAGAGTTTTAACCTAATTAAAAATAAATAAGTAAATTGATCATAGACTAATCTGACCACATTTTGTTTGTCAGTATTCAAAATAACTTTACCCAGAAAGACTTTCTCTCTCCCCCTCCTTTTTTTTATTATTCAGTATTTTTTTAAATAGGTTAATTGCTACTTATTACAACCAGATGCTCATGTACATAAATGAAATGTTATCAAATGTACCTTCTTAAGGAGGAAAACTTTTAACTTTGACAATAATAAAAGAGTTTGTGTCATTTAACTCTTTACAGAGTAATTGGTTTTTGTCAACAGTCTAAATTATTTACAAATTCGCAACAAAGTATTTACTGATTATTTTACATTCCTTATAATGCTGGAAATATTTCTGTTAGTTGCACAGATTACAAGGAAAAGTGAGTGAGTGACAGTTTCCAGTGGGTAGCAGTCAACAGAGCGTGCTCCGAGCATTGTGTTGGAACATACTTTGTAAATGTTGTATTTTAAACTCAGCGCCCACATTCACAGTCATTTACCTGATAGACGCTGTGCATTTGCTTGAAAATAGTAAAGGACAACACGGCAAATGTTGAATCTGTAATGAATTTTGAAATTGACATTTACCACTGTCTTAAGTCTTCAGTGTTTAGGAACTGAAGAGACTCATTGCTGTAGTACTGAAAGTGATTTCAGGTGCTCAGGCTGTCTTGGTCCTCCGTTGTCATACTGCTTCGGATTTTTTGTGAAGCAGTGGAAACGGGTAGGCTGAACTGTGGCTCTTTAACTTTGGATACATTTTAGAGGTTGAGAATGTGGGTTGGCATTGTGTTGCCAAAAAAAGCAAGCGCTTAACTGAAAAAGCCATCATCTGAATGTTAGCATATTTAAAAAAAAAAACAAAAAAAACCTGTTTATTAGGTCAAATTAAAGCCATCAAGGTCATCTTCTGCTGCCACTCTGGACTCTGAGCTTTGCTTATTTTCCCATTGCATCTGTCTGCTTGCACTTGTACCACTGCCATGCCTGTTTCTTCTCCACTGTGGCTAAATAGTGAGCCTTAAACTTGAATTTCATTTCTGGAAAATGGACATAGTTACAGGGAGGCAAATCTGGTGAGTAAGGCAAGTGGTGAACGACATTTGGGCCAAGGAAGTTGCAGTAAAACTCTTCTTGGCTGTCTGAATTTCTGCTTCTGGTTAAGCTTCTGACCAGTGGGCCTAATTAGTAAAAATATAGTTATTCACTTCACCTTAGTTAGGCCTAAATGACAGAGAAAAAGCAGCAGTACTTCCGGAACTGTCATATGTGTATACATTTTTTTTTTTTAACTTACCGTAACAATAAATAAATAAATAAGTAAATAACCTTTGTATTTTTTTTTTATGGTCCATTAAAAAAAAAAAAAAAAAAAAAAAAAAAAGTACATATAATTTATTGTAATATATACTGCTGGCATCCGATTTGAAAATGCCTCAGTTTGCCTCAATGAAACTGAATAAAATGTCCCTTTATCAACATTTAATATTTTGCCATTTTGATATTTGCAAAGAAATATACAGTAAAGTATAAAGGATTTGCAAATGTGTCCTTAGTTATTTACCAAGGGTCTCACCAAATCAGGAATTTGTACAGGAAACGGTTAAAGTGGTATTTTTATCCCCCCTCACTCTTTTTGCTTACATGAGATTGACATTCATAAATTTTATAGATTATTAGTAAGTGACATTTACCTATTCCAGTGAGTCACGCCGTGTCTCTCATCAGCGATGACTCATATTTGGTCTATAATGCTTTAGAAGGCATGAAAAAAAAAAAAAAAAAAGATCTTATTCACAGCTGTGGCCTTGCACTGCTTTAAGCCCTTGGACCTGAGGGGCTCTGCTATTGAGCGTACTGGCTCTGTCTCCCGCATAACGCAGGTCGTGTTGTTGCCAGGCGACCAAAGAGCCAAGCTCCATCTAGAATGGGATGTGTTGTTGATTCAGTGACTCGCCCAGCCAGAGACGGCTCTGATGGGTGCTGTTATCTCACCAGTTCTTCTCTTACTGGCTATGGTTGGCAGCAGTAGGAGTTAAAGTACCTCAGTGGATTAGAGACACATCTAACGTGCTTTTTTTTTCTTTTCTTTTCTTTGAGTGTGTGGTGGCTGAAAAGACACCTGTGGCTTATTACATGACTCAAAATCGCCTTACTTCCTCCTTACCCAATAGCATCTTAAATAAAATAAACCGAACTGAAACAATCGCTCGTGATTGAATCAACCACATGTAGATTTTTAAAAATATAATTATTAGGAATTTCCCAAATGTCATTGTGATTTTAGCTATATTTATAAGCTAAATGCACAGCACTGTCCGCCGTGTCCACCTTTTAAAAACACACAAAAAGATACAAATCCTGAAATTAAAAAAACAAATACCTGTGCAACCAACAAATATCCAAACAAGGACTCAAAGAACACAAACCTCCGCCACAGTAGCTCACTGTCTCTGCAGTATTTACTTTTAAGGGAATAATTAATTAATTTGTGTGTGTGTGTGTGTGTGTGTGTGTGTGTGTGTGTGTGTGTGTGTGTGTGTGTGTGTGTGTGTGTGTGTGTGTGTGTGTGTGTGTGTGTGTGTGTGTGTGTGTGTGTGTGTGTGTACATACACATACACGTATATTGACAATACACAAGAAGAAGTAAGCTATAAGGCTTTTTTTGTTTTTGCCGGTCATTGTCGGTCATTCAGTTGCCCTTGAATACCTTGGTGGGGCTAAAAACTTTACATCCCTACAAAGTTTTAGCAGACTTCAGTCAAAACTTTTTAAGCTGTCATGTTTACAGACATAATGTCAGAATGATGTTCACACTAAAACATAATGTCCTTGGTAGAGGTAATAAGGGTATAACCCAGTGTTTATAGTATCTCTCTGGTTATTCAGGTTGGTCTGAAGGCCAGCAGTAAACTGTTTTGCGTATGCACTAAATACCTGATACTAACAGTCACAGTAATCCACCTGTATTCATGTTTGATATCCCACTCTCTTTGTTAGTTGAGCTAGTTTACAGAGTTCCTAAATAAATTCTGCACTAAATGTTCCCTTTCACTCAGTGTCTAGATCATAGGTGTCAAACTCTGGCCCGCGGGCCAAATGTAATTAGGCTGCGGGCCAAATTTGGCCATACCAAAGCCATACCAAATTACTATTAGAGCTGGCCTACTGGTATTATACAGATAATATATATATATATATTGTTTAGTATTAAGCTTTGCTTGTTCCATATTCAGTTTTCCAGCAAAACTTATTTGAGTCCATAAGAAAAGATTCATTCTTATATCTGGAGGAAGATTTTTTTTTCAATAAATATTAATGTTCGCCCACGACTTTGTTCCAGTTTTGAATTTTGGCCCACTGTGTATTTGAGTTTGACACCCCTGGTCTAGATAAAACTGCTGCTCTTTGTACTTTGATGGAAACAGTGAAGGGGAATGATCGGGCTTCTGACTTCTTTGCCCTTAGTTGTCAGCTCTGGGGTCGGAGGTCGAGGGGAGCTGAGCTTAGCGGAGGTCCAGTGTCACCTGGACAAAGAAGGGGCTTCTGATCTGGTCATTGACCTCATCATGAACGCCACCAGCGATCGGATTTTCCAAGAGAGCATATTGTTAGCCATTGCACTCCTGGAGGGTGGAAACACAGTCATTCAGGTAAGTGGGGGGGAGTGGGTCACAGGGTTCACAAGTAAAAGTTCACCACTTACAAGTCTAACCAGCAATTAAATGCACTGAAGCCTTTCCCTACACAGAGGCATGAGCAGAATCTCAATAAGATGCTATCTCATGTGTTCACCTGCAATGTCAAGAATTTAAGTCGGTGCTGCTCTGCTGCTGTCAACATAAAACAACACAGGCTAAAGATGCCTTCAGGAAAAGGGCGCATATTTGTTGTCAGAGTATCCGCCTGACTGTATTTTAAAAGCTCGACTTCACAACAATACAGAAAGCATGTTGTTGTCACATTTTCTATGTTTAAAAAAAAAAAAAAAAGCTCAGGCCAAGAACCAGAAAGGAAGATGAACAGTAGCCTGCTGGGAGATGTCCGAGCTGTGCAGCCAAGCACGTCATCACCTCTCTACTGTCAGGCAGGGGTTGCTACGGCAACACTAACTCTTTGCAAACCTCACAGAAAGCAGGATGAGAGTGGAGAAAACCACTGTGTACTATTGCATTATTTCAGCCTTGCGGTGTGTCTGTATGTCTGTGTGTCTGTGCATGTGTGTGTGTGTGTTTGTATGTGCATGCTGCTCATAAGCTGTCTATCAGAATATTCTGGTTTTGTGGTTTATGCATGTGTGCTCTAGTATTTGTGTTGCATAAACAAGGCTGTTGCATAATAGCCTCCTATTTGCATAGTATCGTTACCTGACAAGGCCTGACTTTGTATGCAAAGGCTCTCACATGACTCCTGTTACAAAAGCTGCTGCCTCTCTCTGTGTCTAGGTGAATAATACACAGAGCCCCAGTCCTTCTAACAGACTCCTATCTGGGTCATGTTTTGCTCCTTTTAAGAGGGCAATGAAAGGTGTGATCCTTAAAGGCCTTGAAAGAGAGCCGTTAAATTTCATACATACCATACCATACCAACTTTATTTCTAAAGCACTTTAACATAAAACCAGAGTTTCACAAAGTGCTGTACATGTTAATAGCATACGTAAAGAAAATTAAAATGAGATACGATAAAATAAATAGATACAATAAATTGAAACATGTTAAAACAAATTGAGTCAACCCCTCTAATCAATGCCAAAGGCTTCAGCGAATAAATATGTTTTAAGAAGACTTTTAAATTCGGAGAGAGAAGAGGCCTGCCTAACATGCAAGGGCAGATCATTCCACAACTTTGGAGCAGCTACAGCAAAAGCACGATCACCTTTAAGTTTATACTTAGTTTTCGGTACCTTAAGGAGTTGCTGATTGGCGGACCTAAGGGAACGGGCAGGTGTATATGGTTGTAGTAGCTCCGAGAGGTAGGGGGGGGCCAGGCCATTAAGAGATTTAAAAGCAAATAAGAGAATTTTAAAAACAATCCTAAAATGTACAGGTAGCCAGTGGAGTGAAATTAAAATAGGGGTAATGTGCTCAAACTTTTTTGTTCCAGTTAAAAGACGTGCTGCAGCATTTTGCACAACCTGCAGGCGCCTAATGGACGCATCACTAACCCCAAAATAAAGTGCGTTACAATAATCCAGCCTAGAAGTAACAAAGGCATGGATTACTGTCTGAAAATGCTATTTCGATAAGATAGGCTTTATTTTGGCTAATTCCCTCAAATGAAAAAAGCTAGATCTTACAACAGCTCTGACCTGGCTTTCAAGTTTAAGATTTGCCTCTATTTTAACTCCCAGATTAGTGATGACTGGTTTAACATACTGTGCCAGTGAACCAAGATCTATAATAGTGGCCTCAGAAGCGCCACCAAAAACCATCACTTCTGTTTTCTGTTCATTAAAATGTAAAAAGTTCAAAGCCATCCAAGTCCTTATTTCATCAAGGCATCTGAGCAGCGGGTCTACTGAGAAGCCATTTATCTTTTTAAGTGGGAAATAAATCTGGGAGTCATCGGCGTAGCAGTGGAAAGAAATCCCATGTTTCCTGAAAATAGACCCAAGGGGTAGGAGATATAGAGAGAAAAGAAGCGGGCCTAAAACAGTCTTTGCTGCTACCTTTGGAAAGACCTGTAGCCTTCTTTAGGATTGCTTTTGTAACTTTTTAAATTCTGGGCATAATTAAAAAGCTTGATGTCCACTACTGAAAGCAGTCTGTAGCTTACTTTTGTTGCTTTAACTGCAGCTTTCAGTGAGTCTCTTGTGCACATTACAAGTGTAGAAGCAGTTTTGAGCCGTTAGTAAATGTATACATTTCTACCTGTGACACCTACTGTGACGAGGCCTACACTTGCTGGTACAGAAGCACCTCAAAGTGAACCTGATAAGCAAAGCAGTTCATGATCTTAAATAAGAACATTTTTATCAAGTAAGGTCCTGTTTTGAGTTAATGTGTTTTTCTGCTTCCTTGGAATGATGCTGGGACAAGTAAGCTTTGTTGAGGAGTCATGTATGATCCAAAGTTAATTTACAGCATATCAGCAGATGCATCACATTTTCCTGTCTTACACAACGATTGGTTGCCTGCCCTTCTTTTAGCACAGAAGGGTTCTTGTTGTCTAAATGAAAAGCAGGAAAACAACATGGCCCCAGATTTCTCCAAGAAGGCTGCTTGTTTGTTTTCTAGGTAATCCAGGTTTGTAGCCTAGCCAATGGAATTTCTAGAAAATAAATAAATGAAAGAGGGAGAGAGACACAGAGAGAGCGCACGCTTCCTTTGCTTCAGAAAGGGTTCACACAGGGCCCAGAGCTCTGTGCTAGCTGGACTTAATATCACAGCCCTGAGAGAAGGAGTCAATGTCTTAGTAAAGACAGAAAGAAATGGGTCATAGCACAGTCCTACCTGTCTTTTCTTCTACCCAGGCGTGTCTGTCTGATGAAAATAGAGCTTTAGAAACTGGAGATCTGAAACATCATGCTTTCACCGAGTCATGGGAATCCAATCTAGGCCTGTCAAGATATGCCAACTTTGTTTAGTAACACCTAGGACTCACTGATGTCACCGATGCACCTCATCAAACACGCAACTATTGGTAGACGAACAAAAGATGTTTTTGATGCATTGTCAGTACATTTTTAAGCCTTTTTGTATCTACTTATCTACATATCTACCCAAAGGGCAGAGCTGTCACCAGTAAGTAAGTCAACCCCGCATGTGTTCATACTCATGTTCAGCAGTCACGTAGCAGGCGTCTCACTATGTTGGTCTAAGTGAGAATAAGATCTTCACTTTCAAATACATAAAGTAACAACATTTATTTTAAGTAAACAAAATCTGCCAACTTTACTTCTGTCAATTTTGTCTGACAATAAAATGACGCACTGCCTGTCTTGTGCAGCATACATGCTGTAGGTCTAACATTACTTTTTGACCTACATAACTCTCATATTATGACCAAAACCTGCACAGCTCACCCTGGACAGGATAACATGTTGCCTGACACGTATGCTCGTGCCCTCCAGGTGGTTCAGAGATGAGCAGTAAAACACTGTGACAGCCCCTGAGTAATTTTCAGCTTGCACACAGCAAAACTAGAGCGATCATAAAACCTCACTCGTGCATACTCAAATGCCCACTTCATGAACACATGTACGCAGCCATACTGCAGGTTATACTTAGAGACTATAAAGCTTATTTGATAAACAGCCTTAGAGTTTGTGGGAGTGTGTGCCTATGTGTTATGTAAGAGACGAAGTGTAAAGTCTCTGCTTCTCCGAGCCCCCCATCCATCTTGTGATCGCTGTCATCAGGACCTCAGATCCCTAACTGTCACAGGCACGAACAGGTGCGACTGCTCTTACTCAATAGGCTTGTTGTGGCACACCGCTGCCCTCAGCCCCCTCCAAGTGTGATTTTACCCCCTCCCGCCTCTTCTCGGTTCAGTTTCACTTCACAGCTACCTCTTGGAAAGCTTTAAAAAGATTCTGCAAAGTGAGTTTCCAGGCATCGGTGCCCTCAGCATACCAGCTCTCGTTTAACTGCGGCGTGGGCAAGGAAATTACTGTTTAGATCCCAGTTTATAGTTTATGGAGGTCCAATTATTTCAGTCCTGCCATGTGTACCTTTTTCTTTCAATCATTACTTGCTGAAGTCACTGCATACATTTTTAGACTGTGTGGATGGTTGCCCGTGCAGATTTCTGAGAAAACGCAATCACGTGTAGATTGCTTTGATTTAAACCTGCTATCTGGAAGTCTTGTTATAGCTTCAAAGAGCAGATCTCTGTGGATACCAGCTGGGCGGTGGCAGAGTACGCAACTGAAGCCCTCCAATAAGCACAGAGATGGCTTTGTCACTCACCAAGGTGTCAGGCTGCAAAGGCGGGAGATGGATAAAAAGAAAGGGAGAGCTGGTGGTATAAACAGGCCTTACATAACCGGCTCGTGTTGATGCCAGAAGCTGGGGTAGCAGCTGACGGGAAATGGAGGGAAAAGTAGAAGTGCAGAATAATCAGACAGGAGGGCCTGCTGTGCTGTCCTATTGATTCTGTAAGATAGGAGGAAGATTTCAAGTCAACCTAAAGCAGCAGAATCAAAACTGCTTCCAGGAGGCTTATTGGCTCTTTAGTGGGAGACGTTTAAACTGCCTCAGATGGCAAACAGAGACTCACTAGGTGATGGCAGTTTTCTCTACAGAATGACTCAGCAGTCAGCAAAGAAGCTGCAGCTAGGCACATTCTTCAAAGGGTTATAAAAGTTGTAACCGGGACTTTTTTTTAAAGTTAAAATCTTTCAATTCTATCTCATCGTGGCACACGATAGCTAGCTCTGCTCTCTCTCTGCTAGGAAGTAAGCCACAATGTGGCAGTTAGCATGTGGTTGGACCTGTACTCTTACTCTCTGACTGCTTCCCAAGTACACAGATAAGACAAAACTTGAGTTCACACCCACCTAATTTACTGTTTGCTCCACCTCCAACAAGCTGTAGCTACTCAGCACCGATAACCAGATCTAAAGCCTTATTGTTTATGAGGTCCTACAATCCAGCAATAAAGATGCGATCCATGCCAAAGTGTTGCAGTACAAGTGCAAGAAAGGATTTAAGTCTTTATACAAACCCATTTCATTGTCTAGGTGTATCCTTATTAGTGTTGCTAATTTAGCCTGCAACATGTGTATAAATGATTATCTGAGTTAGGCTTGAGATCCTGTCATATTGAAGGAAATTGGACTCACTTATTGAGTGAATTGCCATCTAACAATGCTGATTTACATCTTCCTGTCAGCTACAGAGCTGTAGAGTTGCTTAGCAAAACAGCCTTTAACTTCTAAAAAATTGGAAATATCTAACAAAGGAGTGTGAGTAAGCAACTTGTGCTGTCTTTTGACAGTTTTTAATGTTTTTAACATGTCACAGGTGTCCAACCCTGACTGTGTGCAGACAGGAAAACAGCTGCTGCTTGCTGTTCAGTAAAAATAACAAGCAAGTGTTGACAAAATACTTTTCTTCACATTAGTGGAGAAATTGAGTTTTTATGGCCGCAGTCATGAGTTCTGTTTAATATAGTTATCTTGTAAAGCTGCTGTCCTGGAGCTGTTGTTGGGAGAAGTCTGCCTGCTTGCATAAGTCTGACTTTTAATCAGATCACTATCAGTGAATGACCCTCGTCAACAACACGATGTTAACGGCTTGAAAAAGAAACTGTTGCATAAAGGAAGGGAGGGAAACAACTTAATACACTGAGTGCTCTGCTCCTCTTGGGATTTGAGTCAGGTGATTTTTGCAGAAAGATGTCTCAACAGTTGTCTTGATTTCCTGCGCATATGTTGCTTATCTCATGCAGCGTAATGCACTGCTGATGTTGTACTGTTTCTATGCTTTGCTCCTTTTTCCTCAAACTTAACTGAGTTTAGCTAAACCTGGAGAGAGTCTTATGTAACAGACTTTGAAAGCTGCCCCAGAATCTCAGTACGTGATAACTCCTGCTTGCATCAACCCCACCTCCCACTTTCGGACCCTTTCTCCACCTCCCTCTCACACCACACGCTCACTTCGTGCCGCTCTGGCAGTGAAAAGTAGGGCAGGGTTTTCCTCTCTTCCTCTCCCGCTCCCATTTTCTTTCTCCCTCACTGCTCGCCCTCTGCGGCTGATGTAACAGTGTTGGCGCTCTGTGCCCTCACTGTAACCACTCAGCTGATTACAGGTCTTATGTAAGGAGGGATTGTTGAGAGGAAAATGGGACATAACATATGAGCCTGTTGCAGAAAAACAACAGCTCCATGTAACAGGGCTTTCAAGCCAGATTGGCCTTTGCGTAGCTGTAGGTTGCAGAATATTTCCTTTGCTCCAGTATGAGTAAGAAGTTTTTGAGGAAAATGTCTCGTGTTTCATGTTTGAATGCTTATAAAAGCAAAAAGTAATTGCTTTTTTGCCGTTAAACAAATGCACTCAGCACGAGTGAGCCCTACTCTATGAACACGTTTATACAGCTGTGTGCATTTTCCTGCTTACATGTACGCTCGTGTGAAGTACAGGTTGCACGACAGGTTGTGTAGTTGCTTCTTTTGGTGTGTGCATGTTTTTAAATGTGGCTGCATGCTAATCCCAGAGCTCGTCTTCGTTTCTGCCCTTGGTCATGTACTTGTGCATGTTAAGACCCATCTGAGTACTCTGGGTGCCAGAAGCAAGTTCTGATAAGGAGCAGAGAGCAGATAGTGTAAAATCAGGTGAGCCTTTAGAGCATGTTTTCCGGGCACTGTGAGAGCAGGATTATATAACTAATTCTCACTAAACCTCTGGCTAAAAGCGCTGCAGAACAATTAGCAGAGACAATGATAAGAAATGCCAATAAGAGATTAAAATGCGTTTAAAATATTGGTGTAAATGCCGATTTTTATGTAAACACTATAAGGTAATTAAAAACCTATAAGGATATTGTCTGAGCGACTCGTATTATTTAATTTCTTTCTTTTGTGTCTCCACCCCAGAGGTCATTTTTCCATCGTTTAACGGGAGACAACAAGTCTGAGAAATTCTTTAAAGTGTTTTATGAGCGGATGAAGCTGGCCCAGCAGGAGATCAAAGCCACTGTGACTGTCAATACCAGTGACCTGGGCAGCAAGAAAAAGGACGAGGAACCACCAGACAAAGACACACCGGCACGCAAGAAAGGTCAGCGGACAAGTGTTGGCGTTACCAACATAACAATAGGCTAGAGAAGGAAGTGTTTGACTGCATTGTCAAATAAGTCACATATGACACTATGAAAAACTGGAAAAGCAAACCTCTGCTGCACTCTTCGTACGAGGCAGTAGATCCGTTTCTTCATTATTAATTATAGCCGTGTACAAAATTATTATTTATCACATGTATCATTTCTACATGTCTCTGTATGTGTAAATGACAGCAAGGATCAGTACATAAATTCTTAACTTGTCAAGTGAACGGTCATTGTAACCGTTGTCTTGTCCAATGGTCTGTGGTGTTTGACTGCCTCTTCTTTACCTGTGGTTAGTGAAAGATATGCCGGTAGTGGCGATGGTGACTGAGGAAGTGAAGGAGCAGCTAGTTGAGGCCTCTGCGGTCACCAAGAAGGCTTACACAACTTATCGTCGTGAGGCCGAAGCCGAAGAGCACCAAGCTGCAGCTGATGGCTCTCCTGTTCCAACTGCTGATAAGAGCCAGGAAGAGGGCGAGATGAGCGTTACCATCACTATCATGCAGCCCATCTTGCGCCTCATGCAGCTGCTGTGTGAGAACCACAACAGAGAGCTGCAGGTCAGCCATCATCAGACCAGCTTCTGATTATAAGTCCTTTATTTATATATACGACACTTACTGACACTGTCACTTTATCAGTGCTGGTCATCATGCCCTTTGCTGCTAAAGTATTTATACCATTCTCGATACTGGTACTCAGGTTGTTTCACTCCTACTTATTATATTATTTTATTACTTGCTATTCTGTTTGTTTAAAAATATATATATATTTATTACTTTAAAAAAAAAAGCTGTTTCTTCATTATTTTGGTTCTTTTCGCTCGACCGTGTGTACATAATTTTGTTCCACCTCATCTTAACATGATGCGAATGACAATAAAGCTCCTTGAATCCTTGAATATATATACATATAATATATAGGCTGCCATGGGCTGATGGGAGCAGGGTTAACTTTTTCTGTCCCGTGTTCTGAATTTCAGTCATCACACCATCTTATACAGAAATGAAACTGTTGAAAATAGGCACCAGTTGCAGAACTTCCTGACACAGTCTTGTATGTGCTGGTCTGGTTTCACTATGATGAGTGTGCTCGTGTTTGGTAGTGGCTAGCTCCGGCAGCCCAGACAGAAAACTTCCTGCTTGCACTGATTCTTGCACTCCAAACTGGGACAGGCCTTCATTAAATGCTGGTTGGCTCTGTGCTGTCTCTCCCATTCTGAACCTGTGTAGGAGCCAGATATTGATTTACCGCTAGCCTCGCTGCACAGATGATCAGTTCACTGAGATGTTTGTGTTCTTTCCAAAGATGTCACTGCAGTAATTGTCTTGCTGCCGTATACAGTAGGTTTGGAAAAGCCATCACGACTTTTTATATTTAGTTCTTACGTCAGCGAGAAAGAGAAAATGGTTTAGATTACCTAAGTAGAGGAATTTCTCTTTTGCCAACCATCTCTGCAGATTCCAACACTCTCGTGAATCATCTCATATTAAATCTCTTGGTTTTACCTCATGCCACATCACATATATTTTAATTTTGTGACTAACTGTTAACAAAGTGTTTATGTTTCCCTACAGGGGCTTTTAAAGTTTTTGATGAGATGAGTCCAAGTAAAGAAAGATTCCATGTTGAGTGTTTATTTTCATGTTGTCCTTCTGTAGAATTTTCTACGCAACCAGAATAACAAGAACAACTATAATCTGGTGTGTGAGACTCTTCAGTTCTTGGACTGCATCTGTGGCAGCACCACAGGAGGACTGGGGCTTCTGGGACTTTACATCAATGAGAAGAATGTAGGACTTATCAACCAGACTGTGGAGAGCCTTACTGAATACTGCCAAGGCCCCTGCCACGAGAACCAGGTAACACACTGTACACCTGTGTGCAAGATGAGCTTTTTATATTCTGTAGCTATCAAATCGATGACCGGCTGTGATCGTGATGCTAGTTTTGTTTGAGTTCTCTGTAGTCAGGAATGTGTCAGGCTCTTGTCTTTCCTAAGCACGCTAACACCAGCCTACTCCGGGTAGGACGCCTCTGTTTGTTCTTTGGCATAGGTTAGTAGTCTTCTCACATGATGGCGGCATCCTCTGTTCCTGCCGCTGTGAGGTCATTTTTATAACAAGTGTGAAACTGGCATGACTAAACAAGCAACTGGCTAAATACAGTCTCTGTTTGAATTGATTCCAGTTCCTTTACACAGTGCCAGAGGGGCATTGCCAGACTAAATACAGCGTTTTGTTCACAAAGAGAGAATAAACGGGAACAAGTGCTGGAATTCTTTTTATTTGTGCTTTGCATGTCCTGTTTGTAAAATTGTATCAAGTCACTCCAAACCATTTGGCTTCCACACTTATTGTTCAGTTCTGAGGTGTGGTACATGTTTGACAGCTCGTGTGATTTATGAGTGTGAAGCCTCCGAAACGTGCCCAGTATTTATGATATGTGACCTGCCTCGTCACTACCTTACCGTGCCGGGAATAAAAACCTGAGGGCAATCTGGCTTCAAATGAAATCTGGAACAAAGTTGTTTTGTTTTTGTTTGTTTGTTTTTTATGCCCTTTTTTTTGTCATCCCACCTGTTTTCTCCAGGATGTTGATCGTACCCTCTGCCCATGACGCTCTCAGAAAAGTGATTCTTAATCTCAGTAGTTTCACTTCCTGGTTAAATAAAGATTAAGAAACTTAATTGAGTGTTTTATAACACTGCGTGAAATTTACAGTCCCTGAAATTAGAGTGAGAATTCCTTCAAAGAACATATGAGATGTAAATAATGTTGCCACTCCCGCCTTCAGAATGGTGCTGGTTGTTTTCTAGATACCACCTGATAGATGGTTCCAGATTTCTTGGATAACTTACTGTTGTTTCCTCTTCTTGTAATTCCACTTTCTTAGTGAATACGTAATCTGTTGAGAGACCCGGTTAATGTTGTCTTTGAAGTTGGCACCTTATAACTGGCTGTAGGTTTGTGACAGCTGTCACATTGCATGAATTTGTGATGCACTATCAAATTTGCCATTTCAGACATAAAACCCTCCAATTCGTCCATCTCGCACTTATTAAAATCTTTATTTGTAAGTGTGCATAAGTACAAATAATAGATGCAGAAAAAAGAGAAGAGCTTGACTTACAGGAAAATGGATCAGACTCTTATCTTATTACTGCTAAAGAAAAAACAATTGGTCTGCTGTCCTGCTGGTTTTACTGATTATATCATGAAAAACACCAACAGCAGAGATTAAACATTCTTTTAACCCAGAACTACTGTCAAGCTTGTGTTTTGCCATTTCTTTTTCTTTGCTCCTTAGAACTGCATTGCCACACATGAGTGCAATGGCATTGACATCATCATTGCTCTCATCCTGAATGACATCAACCCCCTTGGCAAGAAGAGGATGGATCTGGTGTTGGAACTCAAAGTGAGTGTTCTGAAGTGGTGTGATACTTTTAGTAATCCGTCTAAAAGGTGTTATTTGATTTGATTATGCAGGTGTTACATGTCTGTAGGAGAAGTAATGTGGTAGTTGTGTCATTACAGTGTCAAAAGCTTTAGATACAACATTCAAATTCATGGAATTGCAGTTTCACTGACAGTAGCTGAAAGTAGAATCAGCTACCCAAAATCAGGGCTGGCCAGCACGGGTTTTTCCTGTGCTCCATCACAAATTGCATAAGTAAAGCGTGAAAGAACACTTGCATTTGATTTACTGTCTCTGGAAGTCTGGAATGCTGACAAGCAGGTAAAAAAGCCAATCTGTCTCTTGTCATCTTTTGCCCAGAATAATGCCTCCAAGCTGCTTCTTGCAATTATGGAGAGTCGCCATGACAGCGAGAATGCCGAGAGGATACTGTATAACATGAGACCTAAAGAGCTGGTATGTGTGCAGTGCAAACAGTTGCATAGTAACAAGCAGGTGCTGTTATGACAGTCAACTTTTTCTGCAGGTGGAGGTGATCAAAAAGGCCTACATGCAGGGAGAGATAGAGGTTGAGGAGCCGCAGGAGGGTGAGGATGGAGAGGAGGAGCACTCCGCGTCTCCACGCAATGTTGGTCATAACATCTACATCTTGGCACATCAAGTAAGCCGCTATAAAATAGGTGTGGAAAGGGGAACACACCATGAGCAAATAAGACCAGTGGATTTCCAGTAACTCCTGAAAACACATGATACTTTTCATTTTATAATCATTTCCTCTTTGAAAGCTTTCAGGCTGTGGGCTGCTCGGTAACAGAGGGCCTGTTTATACAATCAATTAGTGGAATGACGGTAATCTTATCTTATCTTATCTTATCTTAATCATGGGGCTAAACAGCCCCACCCTGCAACCTTGCTGGGGAATGAAAGCTGACACATTCAAAAAAAGGAAAAGTATCATGTAGAGTTAACCTAAATACAAGCAGTGTTGCCCAACCTTTTTGACATGCTGGAAGTAACACTTGTGACGAGTGTCTGTCAATCATCTGTTTTCAGTTAGCCCGCCACAACAAGGAGCTGCAAGCTATGTTAAAGCCAGGAGGGACATATGGCGAGGGCGACGAGGCCCTGGAGTTCTATGCTAAACACACCGCTCAGATTGAGGTCAGTGTCTGGCTCCATGTCGTAAATAAACTCCGCTAATGTTCACCTGCTGCCGTCTGTCTTGTATTTTATTTTCAATTCATCATTTTCCCACAGTTTTATTTCTGGATGAACTCTATCTAACATCTCTGTTGCAAGATGCCAGTGTTGGTTTAAGGGGACTGTGACATGTTTTGGCCTAACTATTGACTTGGAGCATGTGATACTTTTTTTTCTTGGCTTGTCATTCTGTCACACGACACAAAGAAACACAAAAACGAGTACCTTTGGCATGTTTGGCGCACTTGATGAGTAAGAGGAATGCAGATTGCTGGCAGTATTCCAAGCTCAAGTTGTTGGTTCAGTTCATGAGCTGCTTTTGGAAAGAAAACAACCCTGTTTTTGTTTTTTTCCTCTAAAGAGCAGTTTATGCCAGGCAGTCCATTTGAATCAGAGGTGTCATGGTGGTTATATTTTTCATTTTAAAAAATATAACCACTATTTTTACTTTTTGCTTTTAGTTCAGTTCAGCTTCAGCGAGTTTCCAGAGTGGGTTTGCTTGTTTCAGTTTAGTTCATATTGTTTGAAAATGTTTAGATTTACTTTAATTTTTATTAGCTTCAGTGTTTTAGATTTATTTATTTTTTTGGTTTTAGTCTCAATAAACTTATCCATCAAAGCCTCGTTAGTCAAGTTATGATAGATTTTGCCAAACTAATAAATAAAACTGTTTTTTATTTATTTTGTTTAGCTCATAAAATCTTTTTTTTTTCCACAGTATTGTTTTAGTTTTCAGTTTCTTTTTACTATAACTACAATAATCTTGACTTCTTTAAGGATACAAACTGTTTTCATATAAGAAAAGAATAAGGAATTATTTACCTGCTGCAGTCACAGATGTTTTGATCGGTGACTGTTGCTCTGTTTGGTGTCCAGATTGTGCGGCTGGATCGCACAATGGAGCAGATCGTCTTCCCTGTGCCCAACATCTGCGAGTTCCTCACTCAAGAGTCCAAGCTGCGTGTATACTACACCACAGAGCGAGATGAGCAAGGTAGCAAGATCAATGACTTCTTCCTGCGCTCTGAGGATCTCTTCAATGAGATGAATTGGCAGAAGAAGCTGCGAGGTACTCAAGAGGCTACTGGTAACACAAACACCGTTCCCTGTGCGTCTTTCTCCTCAACTCTTTATGAACTAGTGCCTGGTTTACGCTCTTTCTTCTTGCATCCCTCCAGGCCCCAAGCCCCTTTCTGACACATACACTGCATACAGGTTATGTTTTACATATTGGCATGAGGGATAAGCACAAAGTTTCCCTCCCTCTCACTCTAGTAGGATTACTCCAAATGTGTCCTCCACATATAACATTATTACAAAAACGCATATCCCAATAAAGAATATAAAGGCCTCAACTACCACAGCATTTATGGGGGTTTTCAAATGTTTTATCAGCAGACAGAACCTCACAGCTATATTGTACCCTCAGACAGGTCTCACTCATAGCTTCAACTTTGAATTGTGCTAACCACTGATCTGTCAGAGATTAGCTGCAGCAGCATTACAAGATCTGTTGCATCAGAGTAAATTGGACCTACTTCGCACAAACACGAAGAAAACACAAAAACTCAAAAATGAGTTTGGTTCAAAGTTTTGCAAGAACGGTTCTTTCTTGGTAGCAGAATAAAGTTGACCCATAGAGACATGTTGTGATGAGGGTCCACGTCTGAAAGAGGCTGCCAAAATGCTGAACCCTGGAGAGATGAAAGTCGAGAGAGCATGTAAACTTTTATAAGCTGCTTATATTTAAATTGCACTGTAATCACTGAGTTGGTTTGTTAATAATAAATATTAGTAGCAAAGCATACAGCATATAGCTCCCAATGTTGTGATATTATCACATCTTCTAATCTCGATAAAAACAAAAGTATACTGCTGTGATATTACAATGTTCAGGTTCCTGTATTTTGTTTTTCTGGAAACTAAAAGCCTCAACTTCCCAACATAATGGGATTAATGGTTTGATGTACTTTACCTGCATACCAGCTGTAAGGTTATTCTCACATTGACATCAATCAAAGCTGGGCTAAAAGAAAGCAGGAACAGGACACAAAGGCAAAGCATTAAAAACTCAGCCCTGATGTCATTTTCACTTTAATCTTTTGTTGTTCATTAATCTTAAGTTATTTTAGTTATGCACTCAATAGCACTACTTTGACTTTCCCTTTAAGGTCAGGTCCGGTTCCTGACGACTGCCTACCTGACTCTGCCAGTTTTTGCTTTTGTTTGTCTTTGCTGGTTAAAGAAAAGGTTGTGGTTCGTCATACGGTCAGGCCAGAAGAGACAGCGTTAGCCTATAATGTGGAAAAAAAAAATATGAAGAGACCAGCCTCTTTCCTATGTGAATGAATCAGCACAGCTGGAGACTGTGCTGTTCCACTGGTGCTAACCGCTTGTCATCAATATAGTGACTTCTGTTGCCAAAAGTCCCCACCCACAGTTCTTTTTTTCTAATGAATAGCCGACCTCAAAATAGCATTAGCCACGATACTGATCTCCTGACCAAGGTCTAATATGCTGTGTCTGTGTGAGTGTGTGGGCAAATATGTGCGTGCAAGTTGTTTTTACTCAAAAGAGGAAAAGCGTTTAGTGCGAAACCCTGTTTCCAAAAAAAACTCTGTCGCTGTCTAAAATGGAAAATAAACAAAAAGAATCAACAGCAAAATAATTTGCATTATTTTTTAAACTTCAACGCTTTAGCACAAACCGCATATTAAGTGTTAAGACTAAGAAGCTATTTGTTAACCTGTGCTTCGATTGAGCAAAACCCGGCCCAAAACAGGACGCTGACATCACCATGCTTCACATATAAAGTTCGGCTGCTGAGATGTCGTGCTGTCCTTTTTCCAAATGCAAAAATTCTCGTTTATAACAAAGGTTCTGTGCAAGGTCTTATTTGTCAAACCAGTAGCAGTGTTGTTTTTGAAGATCAGTGGCTTTCCCCTTGATCTGTTTACGCTCTCTCACACACACACACACACACACACACACACACACACACACACACACACACACACACACACACACACACACACACACACTCACACTATTGTTTTTGGTGCATTCATTAACATGAACATAAGCCGATGCGTCGCCTTTAATTGCTCGGATGTTACTTGCAGTTCAGTTGTGACCTTGCATATGACCTTTTCTTCTTTTTACACAAAGTCTGGTGCTCAGACTTTTAAGTTAGGTTTTGCAAACACACTTCTTTTCCTTTTCGTGCTGTGAATCACTTCCCTAAATGTATGAAAGTCAGACTTTGATAAATCCCCATTCGTTGAATAAAACCGAGCCCCCACCCACACCTGACTGAAACATGTGACTCTGATTTCACCTTCAAAATAACTCCGATCCTAAACTTCAGTGAGGCTTTAGGACATATAAAGCAGAAATACGGCAAATTTAAAAGGATTCACCAACTTTGAAATAGTATGTCTATGTGTGGAAGTAGTTTGGTTGATGAGCAGATTGTCAGTAAATTACTGGGTCACTAAATGCAGCAGTGCACAGAGGTTATAATGATTTGGAAAACTGAGGAGAATTTCCAGATTTCATCATCTATGATAAATCATAAAAATGTTGAGAATCCAGAGAAATCCCTGAAAACAAGGGACAGTGTGAAAACCTACAGGTGTAAATCACTTGAAAGCCTCGGCGATACTTCAGAAAACATTCAGCATCCAAAAATTCCAAATGTTCATACTACCGTGCAACAACATCAAATAAAATAAACTGAGCAAAACACTAGTATCTGCTGTGTGCCTTAGGTAATTCGGGATGGTCTGAGCAGAAGTGAAAAATGTCCTGTGGTCTGATGAATCATAATTTGAAATTCTATTCAGATGCTTATTGTTTAAATGATTTGCAGATTGTTGCATTCTTTTGTTTACATTTTCCACAGAGTCCCAAGTTTGTTTGGGCTTTTTTGAGGGTATTTTTTTCCTTTTTCAAATGTGAAATGTGTGTGATTTTTGAGTACTTAAATGGATTTGAGGTGTCCCAGATTATTCTGTTTAGGTGGTTATGTTAGCAGTAAATGTACACACTCGCATTCTGACTTGTTTGACTGTGTTTCACACCAAATTTACTAACCAAATCAAATATCCAGAGTATTCACTCAGCGAGTTTTGGTTCTTCTAAACCAAAGAAGCAGAGCTGCTCGCTGTGGTTGCCACTTGTGACAAGGGAGTAGCTGGAATTGGCTTTACGAAAGAAACTATTAATGGCACCAGTTTTATAGTTGCCATGCTCAGTGTTTGTCGACAGCGACAGAGAGAGTTCAAGCAGTTCATGTAATTTAGGGTTGGTGCAAAGTTGGTTATCTGTATAAATCTTTTTTTTCAGCTTTGACTCAAAGGTATTGAAAGTGAAACTTGGTTGGTCTGAAACACTGGACAGTTTTTGGAGTACAAACATGTACGCACTACATCTGAGTGCTTTAGCATAGCCATCTGTGTTAATGTGCTTCACTATGCTGTCCTCTAGCCCAGCCCATCCTGTACTGGTGCTCCAGGAACATGTCATTCTGGAGCAGCATCTCCTTCAACCTGGCTGTGCTCATGAACCTCCTCGTGGCCTTCTTCTACCCTCTGGAAGGCATCCGTGGAGGTCAGTCACTCTCAGTCTTTCTCTGTGTATGATACCCAGTCATTGCCATTGCCCTGTTAAGATGACTTCTGTCAGTTTTCTTTTGGATCAGAGTTTAAAACACACAAACAAAAAGTCTTTCTGCAGCTGAGATCATGCTATAATATTCTTAAACACAGAACAAATATTGTAAATATTCTGTGTAGGTACTGCCATCTGGTTCATAGTGTATGGCTACTAACAGTAGAAACGATTCATCGACTCGATCCTCGGAGCTGCTTATGGTCGAACACCCAGCAGTAGAGGTGGTGTGCTGTAGCAGAAGTGTCCGAGGTGAAATGTGAGATAAGCTTTGCTGTGTAGGTCAATTTGAAGCAGCATTATGAGAAATCTACAGCTTGTAGACAGATAAACAGAGTTTTGTTTTATGTGAACATCCTGTTAGCATGTCTCAGTTCATGGCTGCTTATATTCTCGTGCCTGAGCTGAAGATTACACATGTGGACACCATGACAGACCCTTCGTCTTACAACTTACAACTTTAACACTTGAGAATAACAGATTGCTTATGCCCTGATTGTTGTGTGTGTGTGTGTGTGTGTGTGTGTGTGTGTGTGTGTGTGTGTGTGTGTGTGTGTGTGCACTGTGGTTAACACAATGAGTGTGACTACTACAACACAGGAAATGGGAGTGAGTGACACAAGCATTACTGCTGAGATCAGGGGTGGGGCGGGATGCAGAGAGTGCAACATGTGTGTTATCAGAGACCTGGTTAAAAAGAACAGGAAAGAAACTGAGTGTTTACTCTTCAATTTCTTCATTTTATGATCAGGTGTATCGCAACACCTCAGCATATTTAGACCTTCCAGCTCACAGAAAGTAGTCCTCGACCACTCGAGGCAAACTGTGATCTAAAAAGTGTAGATTAGCCTGTAAAGTTATGGCAGGAATCTTTTTGATATATGCAGAGAAATGCAATAGTTTATTTTTTCCTTCACCAAGTTTCTGTTACTGGCACAGAGCAATTAAAAAAGGTGTTGTGTGTGCTGGAGTCACAGATGTTAGAAGTGGAAAAACTAGTGTTATCAGAAATCTGATTAATGTTAGCAACTCTTGGTTATATTAGCATCTACCAAGGAATGTGGATATCTGCAGCAACAATTAAATACCTTTAGCTGTCCAATGTCTCAAAAAATTACATAATGTCACATTTGCTTATTTTCTGTCTTTTAATCTGAAGTAAAAACAAAAAAACTAAAATCTATTTGAGATCTGGCTGCTGTTCAGAGATGTATGAGGGGTGTCTGGCTTGTTGATTTGCATCCCAATTTTCACATCCTTTACGAAATGCTCTATGTTTAGACCTTTTTAATATTCATTTCCACAGTTGCAGCCAGTACTTGATCAGATTAAAGGAATTGTGAGTGCATAGCTTTAAAGGACCTTACAGAATGCTGTATGTTCCCGTGCTTGTGGTTTGGGTGTAGCCTCACACCTCCCTAACCAAAGTTGGGGAGGTGTGAGCATCGCTACAGCTGTGAAGAGAATGCAATCCCGGTTGAAGAGCTGGATCTTGAACTGCAGTGGTGTCATAAAATATTGATTTTGCACTTCTTTTCCTCTGAGGTCTTTTTTTTTTTTTCTCTCTTTGCGTGACTTCTGGTAATTATGGTATGTGATAGATTCACCCAGACTATTAATACTGTGACCACCTTAAAAAGCCAGAATCACGTCAGGGACACATACAGCAAGATTTCAAATGGCAGATGTCTTGCTTTACAACTGATAAATATTTGTCCAAGCAGTGATCTGTTTTAAATGAAGTTTTAAATGTAAAAGCGAACTCATAATGCTTTACAGTACAAACCATTTTTTAAGGTCAATTTACAATCACAAATGAACTGAACATGAATGTCTGTAGACTGTGGGAGGCAGTACCCAGAGAGGTCCCACGCAGCACAGGGAAAACATGACACGAGATTTCACCCAGGAGCCTTCTTGCTGCTTCTTGCGCAGAGAAAGTGCAAACTACTGCATCAATGCCAGTCATAGTGAATTTTAGTATTTAGTGTTTAGTTCAACACCAAGCGCTATTATGCTATTATTTATTGATCAAAATGACTGTATGTATAAGTGTGAACGTAGTTGAGCATGAAATGCTATCAGAACACATTATGACAGAAATCATAAAGTTTCCCTATTAAAGTGGAAGACTGCACCACGTTGTCCTTCACTCACACACAACATGACTTGCTAACTGTGATAAAGCTGTTTCACATGTGCTCACATGACAAATGACACTGATGACTGATCATTGTCTTCTCACAGACATGTTTTATCTAAACGGTTATCAGTAAAGTAAGCTCTGGTGTATGATTCAGTGATATCTGCAGAGCTATAAAGAAGGAAGATTTAAAGGTTGTATTCACAGCTAAAAATTGGTCAGCAGCATTTGTCATCACATTGGTGGCCGATTCTTCATAAAAGCTGTCATTTTAAAGCAATTCTGTGGTAACAGCTTGATGTTTATAAAGACATGCACTTGGTGTTAAAGTTTTTGTATCAATGAGGAAACCAATCAAGTTTCACACAGCTGCTTCAGACTAGGAAAAGGGAAGACATCGCAAAGAAACTCTGTGTTTGTTGAAGAAAACCTGCCAAGGAACAGGTGGATTCAGACTCCATTAATAACTGATGAGTAACCCAGAGTTTTATTTAGCTCTGTCTGAAACAAAAAACCCAGTGGATCGTCATCTCTCAGTTTCACTAAACCCATTTTCTGAAACGGACCTCTGCATTTTGATACAGCCAGACAGCAGTGGTCACAACTTTAACCCTCTCAGGCTCAAATTAAGTTTTTTGTTGCTAATGCACAACCAAGTCCTGCAGTGGTACTTCTGAGTAAAAAAACCTCATAAAATATGTATGTGGGGTAATCAGGTTGTTGTTTTAACTGTTGCAAATCTGCAACGTCTGCCTGGAGAGGGTTAAGACGAGAGCGGACTTTGTGATTGATACACACACCCCCACCCCACAAAACCAGAACTACACAACAAATGCTACAAGGCATCTAGAAGCATTTATGTTTTTACAAAACCAAACTGAGATCCAATCTTAGCCAGAATTTAAAAACTGAGGCCATTCATTTCGATACTGAAACTACAGATGGTGTTATTCATTCCTTAACATCGGTATTTTCTGTGTGCCATCCTTCTTTTAGAGTCACCGTTTGCCGACGCTGATTAGATTTAAACGTGTTTCCAAACAGTTTTTTTTTTTCTTCTCTTTTGTTTTTAGCAAAAAGTGTCTTCAGAGTGATGCTCCATTCATGCCCTATCAGTTTCTGACATGGGTTATGGTTAGGTTTTGTTATGTCAACCAAAGTCCATCATCCATCATGCATTTACTTAACCCCGTGTTCACAACTATGGAAATTATGTAAGCATATAAGCACCTACAGAAATTCAGTGCTCTGCTGATTTAATTGATTTGCTCTAAAGCTGTCGTGTCTCTTGTGCCTAAAGTGTAGATTTTGGCACTACAAAGTATGAAGTAATCACCCTGAAGAATATATGTCAGTTTAATGCCTACAAACAATTGAATGTATTGAGTAAAAAGGACAAAAAAGTGGGAAAAAACCCCAAAACAAACCAGCGTAATGAATATTGATCTTCATTTAAAATACATTAAATACACTCCTTTTCTTTTAACCAACAAGGATGTGGACATAAAAAGTTATTATCCCTGAGATCTCCAGATTTGACCTTCTTCCCCAAATGATTATAATCCCAGATCAGTCTGGGCTGTCACGAGGCTTTCATTTCTAAATTTAGGGGTAGGGAAAACTCTGTCTGGTGTTTGGTCACAAGTTGTAACTTCAAAGACTGAATATTCATTCAAACAGAGATTCTGAGTGATTACAGGAGATTCTTCACAAGCCAAAGGAATAAGCAGACCTGAGCATGTTTTTGTGTGAAGTTTCAGTTTTCTTTTTGATTTGCCGTCTCTTATTCCCTTCCGTTTTTTTTCTCAGTTCTGCTTCAGGGCAATATTTGTGGGGACGCGAAAAGCCTCAGCCGTTAAGGCCTCCATTGTTCCAGTGCAAAGAGAAGACGCACATTGTTTTTCGCATAAACTTTCAATTGTTCTGTCTGGGGTCAAACGGCGAGGTCCCTTTTGTTTGAACTTCCTTGCAGTGGTGTAGAGCAGACAAAAAAAGAGGTTGTTAGCTTAGCTTCAGAAACCTGATGTGGTTTTCAGTGTTAAAGGCCTTCTGAGAGCTTAGAGGTTCATTCCAGGATACACCACTCACTGCAAAATTAGGTGATTTAGGCATTTAAGAGATAAGATAAGATAAAACTTTATTTATCCCTCGGGTGGGTTCCTCTGGGAAATTCGGTCTCCAAAAGCACAGCACCGACAGAAGTTACAGAGTTACAGAAAATAATATATATATACACACACACACACACACACACACACACACACACACACACACACACACACACACATATATATATATATATATATATATATATATATATATATATATATATATATATATATATATATATATATATATATATATATATATATATATATATACACAGAGACATATACAGATAAAATATACGAAGGGGATAAATAGAATAAATAGAAATAAAAATACAAGTGAATTGCACATTTAAAGTATTGAGGTCTATTGCACCATTGACTATTAACAAAAGTATTGCACAAAAGGTATTGCACAGTCAAGTGAAGAGGCACTACAGCTTAGTTCTTCCCCCCTCCTTTGTCCTCCTGTTTCCCCTCCCTCTCCCCTGCAGAGAGGAGTTAAACAGTCTGATGGCGTGTGGGACAAAGGAGTTTTTAAGTCTGTTAGTTCTTGTCTTGGGGAGAAGCAACCTGTCACTGAACAGACTCTTCTGGTTGTTAATGGCCGTGTGCAGAGGATGCCCATCATTGTTCATAATGTCCAGCAGTTTTTTTTAGTGTCCTTTTCTCTGCCACTGTCACCAGAGTGTCCAGCTTCATGCCGACCACAGAGCTAGCCTTCCTGATCAGTTTCTCCAGCCTGGATGAGTGTGAAATGGTGAATGCTTACCGCCACACAGATGCGTGCATGAAAACATAACATGCCCTATTTTCTTACCAGCTGAGATGCTTCATTTAAATATTAAAACCAGCTTCTTGCAAAGAAATATCAAATTTTACCAGTGAAGCTAAATTGGTCAGAAATGTTGTTTATTGCAAGTTTGCCATTGAGACATAGCAGGCCTCACTTTCATACTGTCTTAAGCTACATGGAATCCCCTTAAATACTATTGAAAACCTCACTTACAGTGACCGTGGATGGTTCGCTGTAAGCGGTTTGTTTGGAGAGAAACTGTGGTTGCAAACTTCTAGTAGCAAGCAGAAGTGTGTAAGCCTTAAAAATAAACACCCGGAATAACTACAAGTGGAGGAGCTCGATGACGAGGTCCGAGTCAGGTGGTCAAACTGCCAGAGCCTCCACCCTGTCACAGGTGGCTGCTATAATATGAGGAGAAACGGATTGTTTTTGTCTGTCAACAATGCAAGCCATGTGGATATGTGAAGTGTAGTGCAAGTAGTTCAATGTGAAGGTCAGTCTCGCTTCTCTTCTTATAACTGCAGAGTAAGCAAGTAAGAGAGATGAATGGCCTTAGACAGTAGGTGTGTGACGTCAAAGCTGCTGTGTCTGGGATGGCTGCCAAGTCTGAGCGCCCAGGCTGCCTGTTACGATGCAGTACCTGGGATGCATCGCTGATACATTTGGCGGGAACAAAGTATATTTTTAGCCAGTGGGAGGTTATGTAACAACCTGTCATGTGATTGGTATACACGGAGAGACGAGAAGGAGGCTTCAGAAAGACGGGAATGGAGGGAGACATCGAAAGTGCTCTTCGTCCTTGCTCAGAGAAAAGCAAACCTGACACAAAAGTTGTTTTTCGTTTTTTGTTTTCATGAAGAAATCAGATTATGGGGTGATGCCAGTGCACCATGAGCTCATAATACTGCTTTCCTGAACCACATTAACTGATATAGAACAAATAATAAATGTGAGTTAGATTTCTGTAAGGCATCAACATTCACAACTAAAAATAAGTGAGCTTCAACTTTTCACCTGATGTCCACTTTGTGTCATTTACTTTTTGATGTAGTGGCACAAATGTTTTGTTCAATGTAGCAATTGTTCTGATACCACAGTTAGCACAAACAACTCTTGTTCCTTCTCTAAAAATGAAAGGCTTACTATTCTGTTTCCTGAAGCTTTTTTATGAATGAATACATCTGAAAGATGGCCTTGTTGAAAAGGGCTTGTGTGTTTGCTTCACTGCAACGATCACACAGCTGCTTTCATGTTTAAACAGATAAACTGATGCATTTATGTCATGGCGCACCGATGTTGGCGAGTGTGACTTGCCTCACTCCCGACTGACTGGATTATCATTTGACTTGATAAAAGAATTAATAACTACTTAAAATAGTTGGCTGTGATGGAAAAGATTGAGTGAAAGCTTTCTCATCTCGCCCTAATGACGTCTCCTTCATCCTCAGGCACCCTGGAGCCCCATCTGTCTGCCCTGCTGTGGATGGCTATGCTGGTTTCACTGGCTATTGTCATAGTGCTGCCTCAGCCTCACGGTATCAGGGCACTCATTGCCTCCACCATCCTGCGCCTGATCTTCTCGGTGGGCCTCGAGCCCACATTGCTCCTACTAGGAGGCTTTAATGTAAGTGGGCATGAACCTGACATTTAATTTTCATGCAGTACAGAAACACGGACTCTGTTCAAGCAAGATTTTGCCTTCAAACAGCCGCTAATACAAATGTCACTCATTAAATCTTAAATCTTGTATATCAGGTCAGGGAGATTCCACACTACGCTGACAATGCAGCACTTGCACTATATATTTATTAGTCTGAACAATGACTGTTTGAAATTCTTCTTGCACTGCCTTTGAACAAACCTTACCATACTGATTATACATGCTGTGTGTTTTCCATTGTTCTTCAGTTATGTAATAAGGTCATCTTCCTGATGAGCTTCGTTGGAAACAGAGGAACCTTTACACGTGGATACACAGCCATGATTATGGATGTCGAGTTCTTGTACCACCTGCTCTATTTGATTATCTGCAGCTTGGGGGTCTTTGTCCATGTCTTCTTTTACAGTCTACTAGTATGTGAGCTCACACATACTTCATCCTATACACATTTCATATATGAGATTTAACCCAGTTCCAGATGTTCCACACACATCTCTAAACCCTTGTTCTTTCCAGCTCTTTGACCTGGTTTACCGAGAAGAAACCCTGCTGAACGTAATAAAGAGCGTAACCCGCAATGGCCGCTCAATTGTTCTGACAGCTGTGTTGGCGCTTATCCTCGTCTACCTCTTCTCTATTGTGGGATACATCTTCTTCAAGGACGACTTTATTTTGGCTGTGGACCGGATACCCAACAAAACTCTCGGTAAGTTGAAATACAGGCTTCTTGCCATTTCCTTGCTGGAACCAAAATGCATGTCATGCCTTACCCAGATGCCAGAACGCATGGAATGTTTTTCCTCATTCATTCTGAATCACTAAAAAAAACCAAAGATGAAAAATATTAAGTGTGGAGGATCTTTGTACATTCACTTGCTCTTAGCATCCAGCTACACTATCACTATTCGTCGCCACAAAAATGCATTGCATAAAAATGAGTGTTTGACTCTCAAATGTGAACCTTGTATAGTTTGGATACTTGCATAATTTCTTCCGTTCCCAACTGAACAGAGCATGGAGCCAGCATGGTGGGAGAGTTCCTCTCTGGTGGAGTTTGTCAGAAAGAAAATGGAGAAAACTGCTCAGCAGAGGCCACGATGGATGGTAGGTTGACAAAGTGAAAGGTAAATGTGAGTGCGTGTACATGGGGTGGAGGCTTGGGTCGAAGGTTTCTTTTTAAGTGTAAATCCATGTTTGTTTGTGAATCTCTTGAATTTTTCCACGAGGCTGGGTGCACGTGTTTGTGTGAAGGGCTTTATGTTCTCACACATTTCTGACTTGCCCAGAAGAGATTCGTCCCACCGAGCTACAAATCTAGGCGACTGGGTGGTCATGGGATTAAAACTGACTGGGCCAACTGGGGGCTTTCAGGGAGCTGGGTCATACACCAGGGGTTTAGACTCTTTAGACTTTGTGGTCTCACAGTACCAAGCCTAAGACTTGATGTAGGGGCCCATAGCTGAAAGGTCAGAGATTAGAGCAGGTCGATGGGTCCACCCAGGGATGGTGCGGGGACTCTCTAACTGCAAACAATGAGTTTTTGCAAACCATCCGACCTTGTTGGGATAAAGCCATCGTTCAAAGGTGAACACGTAGCACCTTTAAATTGATCGGCCAACCATGTCGAATCCTCAAACTGCTGGAGCTTGACCTTGTCTGAGCTTCCCATCCGTCATCACCAGGCGGGCTAATTAGGGTAGTCTGGTGACTAGCCTTTGTGTGGGAAGTTGAAGAATGTCCTCAGTCACATTAAAACCTCCTAATTTATTTTGGTAATATAATTGAATCTTTAAGTAAGGTAGCCACTTATTTTATTGAAACCATATATAAAGGTATTTTTGCTGGATGATAGAAATGCAGAGTAAACTTTAAAGGATCCTACAGTAACACTTCGCTGTGTCTTTGTAGCTTCCCTTGCCATCCAGCCGTCAGCGGTAGTGATTGAGGACAAGGAGCGGACGTGCGATTCCTTGCTCATGTGCATTGTCACAGTACTGAGCCACGGCCTCAGGAGTGGGGGAGGTGTCGGGGACGTCCTACGGAAACCATCCAAAGAGGTATAAAAAACAGGAACCCAACAATGAGGAGAGATCACACCTTTGAGGGTGTGAAGAAGAGTCATAAAATGACCAAATATCGGTTTTCCTGTTTTTACTTTAAAGTCTAGCAACACAGATGAGACGTACTGGCACATCCCCCTACCATGCACAATAAGTCTAACTCGAGTTCAGCTAAATTGAGAAGATAACAGATATTTAAAGGTGTATTTAGTCTTGTAATAAGGAATTTAATATTAAACATTATAAGTAAAAGTAGACATGCTGTCAATTTAATATGTGTTGGATGAGGTAATAAGTGTAGTAGAGGATACGAAGCACTTTGAGTGCTCCAGTAGAGTAGAAAAGCGCTATATAAGAACCAGTCCATTTATCAGGAGTCCAGTATGTCTGAAAGTCTGTGATTGAAAGTTGTCCTTTACAAGGAGGATGTTTTCAAAGCTCCAAACATAGCAAAAACACACAGGATGAAGACAAGTTTGTAACGACCACGCATTAGACCTGCAACTCAACCCACAAGATGGCACAAAGAATCATTCACACTTTTATTAACTTCATATAACTTATTGCTCATTTGCATTGATGTCACAACTGTTTTCAGTTGTTCAGAAGCCTGCCAAACACAACCTTACAGCTGGATTGTACCCATGCAAAAGGGCACTGAGTCATACCAATATGTTAACTTAGTTCTTATATATGTATATACACTCCTCTCAAAGGACATAATATTTTTATGCATTCTCTTAGAAGTTTTCAGAATCACAGGTCAGTGCTTGTACTTGTAAGACTGCTTTGAAAACTTGTTCAGCTTCATCTGTGAGTAATGATTTAGTAACATGTGTTTGTTTGTTTTTTCTCTCTGCTCCTCACTGACCTTCTAAACTGAAAAATGCTCTCATTGGCTGACATAACGTGCGAGCTTTCATTGCCTGTCTCAATCCCCCCCCCCCCCCCCCCCCCCCCAATTTCTTTGGCTTCAACAGGAACCACTTTTTGCAGCAAGGGTTATCTACGACCTGCTCTTCTTCTTCATGGTCATCATTATTGTCCTTAACCTCATCTTTGGTGTCATTATTGACACATTTGCTGACCTGAGAAGTGAGAAGCAGAAGAAAGAGGAAATTCTGAAGACAACATGTTTTATTTGCGGTGAGGAAAGAAGCAAAATAACTTTTTAAAATAGTTAAGACTGTTTAAGTGCTGCTATTTATGCTTTCAATGGCCCCATTTTAATTTGTGCTCAAGGTTACTGTCCTATTCTCATGAAAGTGAGAATTGTTTAATTTGGGAGGTATTTATACGTTTCGCTGGTGTTCTCACAGACTTCAGTGTGAACTGATTAGATTTGGGTTATGAAACATTACATGACCTCACATCAGTCCTGCTCTTGTGTTAGTTTCAAACATATGGTTACCTGGACTCAAAGCACACTTCTTTCACACAAAGTTAAACGCACAGCTTAACATTTTCTTTCATCCAGTGTGTGGATGTGACTGGATATGTAAGGCGCTTTGGGGTCCTTAGGGACTAGTAAAGCGCTATATAAATACGGGCCATTATTTTGGATGTGATATTTTTATTCTGAAGGTTCTGCCCAAACTGTGGGTCTTTGTCTTTGTCCATCATGCTATCTTCAGTTTATAAATAAAGTTACACATCCAATAGTGCTGAAATGATGAAGGCAAGGAAATTTATGTATGTGCATCCCCAATTTAGTATATCAGGAAGGCTTGGACTGAATTTCTTGACATCTAGGACCTCTTTTGAATGAAATAATTAGAAATTAGTGTCAAAGGTGAGGCTTGCCATGACAAACACTGATATCTAATGGAATGAGTCGATGAAGTTGGTGAGAATTCAAACACATTCAAACAAAGGTGGGAAGGGAAACTTGTTTAGTTGGAGGAGGCCTACAACAGCTAGGTGGTAATTCTAGTTTTACTTTTAGAGCCATTCTGCCTACTCGGCAAACGCTGTAATATGTCAGCATTATGGGAATATGACTCATGACCTTTGACACTTCTTTTCCTGTCTTTTTAACCCTCATTTCTATGTACTAGTAGCACTCCATTCTTCAAGTTTAAAAGAAAAAGCGGAAATGCCTTTTTAGTTCCATTCGAGTCGAAGCTACAGTCAATACGCAACACGTTTCGCTACAGACTCGGTAATTTTGCGGGTGTGAACGATGCAAATGGATGATGATGATGAAATTAAGGGAAATCAAACGAGTGCCCTGTTCTCAGCTCTCATATGAGCATGCTCCTGCTATGATGCAACTTCACATCAGGTCTGTTTTCAAATGGGGGCTTTTTTTCTTTCTTCTTTTTTTTCTTCTGGGTAAACAACCAAACGCCTCCTCTTCCCAGAATGAATGGTTAGTCATGGCAGGTGCTGATGTGGAGGAGGAGTGTTTCTTCCTGTTACCATATGGGTCTTGACCATGTTAGACAGTACACATACTCAGACACTGGCCTCATCTGTCACTGCACCGCCACTTTTTTTTCTTCTTTTCTTCTTTTTTTATGTCAGGAGGGTAATTTCAACTAAATAATCAGTAGTAAGTTGAAATTGTGCTTGCTTGTTTTGTCTGCCCATTCCCTCATACCCCCATTTCCTGTCTTTAAAAAAAAAAAAAGATCATCATCTGTCATTATTTAGGTCACAAAAATGATGATGCAGGCTTGCATAAGAAAATTTATTTCCTCACTTTTCCTAAGAAGTAAAGAGGACAGATTATTTGGTGTGTGTGTGTGTGTGTGTGTGTGTGTGTGTGTGTGTGTGTGTGTGTGTGTGTGTGTGTGTGTGTGTGTGTGTGTGTGTGTGTGTGTGTGTGTGTGTGTGTGTGTGAGAGAAATTATGTCATTTATTTATTTATTTATTTATTTATTTTTAGGTTTGGAAAGAGATAAGTTTGACAACAAGACGGTCACCTTTGAAGAGCACATCAAAGTTGAGCACAACATGTGGCACTACTTGTTCTTCATTGTCCTGGTGAAGGTCAAGGACTCAACAGAGTACACTGGCCCAGAGAGCTATGTGGCTGAAATGATCCGGGTAAGGATGTTGTCACTGACATGCACATGCACTAGTTTAATGAGGGTCTTATTGGAGTAAATACTAGTGTAGCTGCAAGTCTTCCGAGTCTTGATTTCAGTTGCGTTAAAAAAAGCCCCAAAGAAGATGTTGAAAGACCTTTATTTTAATTAGGTACGTTGTGGATATTTTCTTTCTTTGCTTTAGACGTTAATTTAATTATTGCTAAAGCTACTTCAGTAAGGTAGTATGCGAGTCCCAGTTCCTAATAATATGAATTTACTTAAATTTGTTTTTCAACAGTGTATATTTCCATCTATTTGCTTTCTGCTTTGTTGGGGTTGATACTAATTAAGAACTGAGCTACTAGGTACTTATATTACAGACTGATACATCTACCTGATCGTCAATCTTTTTTTCTTTTTTTTTATATCCTTCAAATTCACAGACACTCCGGAAATTCTGTAATCGACTTGTTTTTCACTTTCTTCTAGCTGCCTTCCTCTCAAAATAGAGCTCTCGCTCATCTTCTTCAGTGCTACAGGTGTGCCTCAAAGTCTACATTAGCAAAACGTACGGTGCAACACTGTATCTGCTACCGCTGTGGTCTTAACTGAGGTTAACCTTCACTCGTGAAGAACACTGTAGGCGCTTCGACTAGGCGTAAAGGTTTATATGGGTTCGGACAGAAGTGATTACTGCAGTCTTTTTCGCTTCCTGCACTGTGACAGGCAGTAATATTTATTTTTTTTCACCTCGTGTGCTCTAGTGTACCAGCTCTGCTTTTATGTAATCCCTACCTCTGTGACCTTGAATCCTTCCAAAGCATTATCACATCAGTCCATTTTATGAATGGACAATTAACATTCAGGCACAGTCTGCCATTGGCATAAAAGGTTTTAATCCTCCGAAGGAGGCATGCATTGTTTTAATCATTAAACACACATGCATGCACCCTTTACATCACCACATGACAGCCACTTTGGCATGCAAACACACTGAAACCTTGGGTTATTTATTTTACTTTTTTCTATCCTGACATAATGCATATTTCTATGTGTTGTATAGAAAGTACGTCATCACTGTTATTAGTTCCAACAAAGGCTTTGCTATCATAAAATACTATAAGATAGCAAATGCCAAGTGCTCGTGTTTATGCCAATCAGATAAATGTACAGCCAGCGGAGAAAGTGATTCAAGTGGATATCTGTAGAATTGTGCCTTTCAGAAAAATAAAAGGGTCTGAAAAGTGATTGTTTTGATTGCTGCATCATACCTGTAGTCTGTGAGCAATTAGAAAGCATTTTAACTGCCACAGGAAAGCCCCTGTTTCTGAAGTGGTTGCTCCCCTGACGCACTTGTGCTGCTGTCAGTTTTTGACCCAGTTTCTCATTCGATGCCATTTAGCCCACTTTCCTGCTTTTTGCCTTGATCTGCTACCCTTAGTCTTGTGAGGAACCACCTGATTTGGGATTAACTCCCTGTCCTCTCGCTCATTAGCGGTGTACTCCCACTGAGCCAAAATACGTTTGTCAAGGGTTCATTCCGACTGGGTTAAGGGTCTTAGCCAAACAGAAGAAGTTGCACATTGTTTGAAAGATGCTGGCGTGCCCAGTCATCCTTAACATCAACTCTCAGCAAGTGTCCTTGTGTCTCGTTACAAAGAGTATATCATTCATAGAGCGTCTGTCATAAAACGCATTCAGTAAATCATTCACAGAGGTTAAATTGAGTCACGTTGTGTGCAAGGATATCGTTTTATCAGCTTTTAAAATGGGATGAGGTTTATTGGAGTTTTTTGGTTTTATTTTTTGGTTGGGTGGCAGACGGAAAACCATACAACTTATTTAACTTATTTTTTAGATATTAAAAAAATCCTGCATGAAAAAATGTAAGTAAACATGTAATGTTATCTACATTAAATAAAACTTCACAATAATATTCATATTTTTTAAACCATAATAATGTAGAGTGCAGTAGTGCCAATAAATTATCGTACAGTCATATATACATCTATTTTTTTATACAACATACAGCTAATTTCAACTGTGCTGGTTTCTGATTTTTCTCCAATTTTTGGATACTTGCTGTGTTAAACTTTATTTGAATGCACAAAAGTTGCATGACGATAATAATAATAATAATGAATATAATTTCTGCCAACAGTAATAGGAGTTATTAATGAATTATTTTGTTATAGCTTTTTCAGTTGTTAGCTCTTGTTTTTTCTTTTCTTTTATTACAGACATATTCCACTGTATTTACCAGTGATTTGATTAGCAGATGGTATATTTTCAGGCTCTTGTGTTTCAATCTGAGCTGCCTCTCTCCCACTGTGTTTCGATTTTTTTGATGCTGCACTAACGTGGAAGAAGCAGCGGGACATAAGGGGGTGTAGAAGTCAGACTACTCTGACAATGACTGGGACTGACGTCAATGGTGGAGGGCTCTGGGTGAAATGTCATATCTAAGGTGTTAAAAAGAAAACAGTAAAAAAAGACGATGCTCAGTTTGCACCAATTGTCCTACTTCTAATTATGTCCGACGCTTAAAAAAAAATGACACCCATGCTCTATTTGCTCTATTTCCAATCATCCGCTGCCGTAAACGTTCAAGACTGTGATAATTCTGGGAGGGGGGAGAAGGGGGGGCCTTTATTTGCATATTTGTAAAGTGAGTGGGTCGTCAGCTCATCAGGTGGCTTGTGGCATGACTGTGACGTTTTGTGTTGCTATTTTAACCACACAGCATCCTGTTTCTCTGTCATGGCCCGTGCGGTTTTAATAATGAAAAATGTACTTCCGTCATTTCCATTGAACCAGCACGTTGTAGACTCTTAAGTCATGCCTGCACTTCTCAGTTTACTGGAAGTGCTTTCATATGTAAACACTGGGGATGGAAAGAAGGCTAGGCCGTTAAGTGATAAAGTCGTCAAACAAACACACGTGTGGCTGCAACCTGTGGGCTACATCCAAATGGGGGAAATGACCTCTGTCGTGTTTAGGTGATTTTTTTGTTTTGTTTTGCTTTTGTTTTTTTTAAGCAGAGCCGAGTCTGGGAACAGGAAGGTGTTTTCAAATTATTATATCTGTGACAGTCAGCGAGAGATGACAATCTTTCTTAGAGAAACTGGAGCGTTCCAATAATCAAAATGGCACATTTGTATCTTTTTATTTAATTTAATTTCTTACACGTACCAAATATTGCAGTAGCTGTCCTCAGATATAGAAGTGCGTGTTAGAGTGGGAGGAGGCAGGTAAACTAGTAAACACAGCCTCTGTCTCTTTGCATTCAGGAAGTGGAACTTGCTCACAGCCGTCCTCTCCTCCTTTCAGAATGACTGTTTGCTGCTCATTATTTTAGTGTTGTGTGATTCCCCCTCGGGCTGCCGTCTGACCCAGGGCTGGTTTGCGGTATGCACGGCCACCTCACTTGCGTCGATGTCTCCAAATCGACCACTGAAACGCGGGGACTTTTTCAGCCCAGTTCTTTGGCACTGCACGATTTCTGGACAGTGCCTGCAGTGCCGCACACTTGCATTTCATTCATGCAGCATTAGGGCAGATCGTTGTGCTGATTTAAGGAACATGACATGCCTTTCTGTATGCTGCTTCATCTAAATAACATTATTAACATTTTATTTTTTTTATATATTAGTATTGCTATCTATCTATCTATCTATCTATCTATCTATCTATCTATCTATCTATCTATCTATCTATCTATCTATCTATCTATCTATCTATCTATATATCTATATATCTATATATATATCTATATATCTATATATATATCTCAGAGAGCATTTTGAAGTAGTGATGAGAACATTCGAGATCTCGGTGTTTATCTGTGTATATGATGCAAAGAATGTGGAGTCATATGAGAAAATTTCTGTACGCCTGCCAGTGTGATCGTCTGTTCTTTAAGATTAGGCGTGATAGAAACAGATCAAACAAGTGAGCTGCCTCGTGTGAGTGATTTCAAGAATGCCTGCGTATCCCATGTGATTCTAATATGGAAAGTCCCATTCTAATTAGTTTGATTCCACTTTTAGAGTCAGCTTTAAATCACTGCACACAAGCCAGACACTAAAACTGGGCATTAGATGGGGGGGGGAGTACAAATTTCATATGGCCTTTTGCCATTTAAGCTTGTTCTGGTGAGTTAAAATTAGAATGAGAAGTGAAAAACTTCCTAGAAAATTGCAAAGGTTCCAGCACCCTGAAGGCAGTCACGGGGAACGTGATAAATACATTTCATTGTGTCTTCATACCTCTCCTAACAAATCAAATTTCTGTTTACCAGGAGCACAACTTGGACTGGTTTCCACGAATGCGGGCCATGTCTTTGGTCAGCAGTGACGCAGATGGGGAGCAAAATGAGATCAGAAATCTGCAGGAGAAACTGGAGTCCACAATGAAACTGGTGTCCAACCTCTCAGGCCAGCTGACCGAGCTCAAGGAACAGGTCGGTTTGAGCTAAAGTTGATCAAAAGACCGAGAATCTGATTTTGATGTCTGACACTTTGTCAGGGGGAGAAAACATGAAGCATTAGAGGGGTTTTTTTCTTTTTCTTTTTGTAAAGAGCAAAGCTGACGTTTTTTCAGTTTTGTTTGTTTGTTTGCTCCTCATTGCCCTTTAGATGCAAAGCTTTCTAAATGCAAAAGGTGGTGAGTCATAGTTCACAGCACCGCTCATGAGATTCTCAATCTGATTTTATTTTCATCACTGAGTTATAAGCACATTTTTGTTTCTCTGGATTATAGACCCGTTAGCTAAGCTTTTTTCTTTGTATCTGTCTTATTTCGGTGCGTTATTAAACCAAACTTCAGTTCAGTTTGGTTATTCTGTAAAAGATTTTACTTTTTGCATTCAGCAGACACACTAGAAGTTGTGTAAGGATACAGTTCTGCTGGTATTGCATATCCAGGAAAACAAGACGATTGTTGCAGACGATTGTCTGCTGTTTCTAGTAAACAGAATTGTAAAAAGCCTTTTACCCTCGAAATGAGAACTATTTGTGAGGAAGTGAATGTTTCAGAGACATTTTGACCCAGACAGTGGGGGAAATGATTATTGTGCCTCCAAGAGCGATGACGGGCACAGGAACATCTGTCACATCGCGCTGCAACGCACAAATGCTCGCACAGCCTGCTTTGATTTCTTTTCCTTCGCTTGATGAATTTAAACTCTTTACTTTCTCAGGAACAAACCAACGTTTATTCACCGGAGAGTGAAAATTATGCCATGAGCGCTCTCCATGTTGAGTCACTCAAAAGATTGCCATAATTAGCAAATTATAGCGCAAAAAGGACAGCATGCTATTGCTGTCTGACTTTAAATGATATTTTTGTCTAACACGTCCCTCTGCGCAGAATTATTTCTGCTGGAACACTCATTACAGGACCACTTTGTCTTCTCACTTTTAATATTGTTGTGTTTCACTGCCGAGGTGCAAATCACCACTTTATGTCAATTAAAGTAAATTCTTAGCAGAAAACCCTCTCTTGTTCCTGCTCGTATAAAGGTTAGCACCTGCGTTTTGACTCATGCGCTTCTCTTGATCTCTGAAATTTCTCTTGACTGAGTTTCAGGATTAGTAGTTTGTATTCGGCTGCTTTCGTCAGAAGACACAGCAAAGTGGATGACAAGGCTGGCAGGATTTCAGAAGAATGTGTTTCAGTTGAGCTGCATGCAGAGTTTGCTGCTGCATTTTGTCAGTTTCTATAAGGTGCTACGAAAGACTGAATCGATTAAGACTGCAGAGCAGAGAAGGTGGAATAATTTTTTCTTTTTTCTTCTTTTAACAAAACGAGCCCTCTCTGTTCCCCTCAGATGACAGAGCAGAGGAAGCAGAAGCAGCGGATCGGCCTTTTGGGACACCCTCAGCACATGAACGTCAACCCTCAGCAGCCTGCGTGAGGTCGACCGGCACACAGCCCTGAAGGAGCTCCGCGTCGGCTTTGCGCCCAGGTGGAGCGCGCACTCCTCACGCCGAGGTTGCACATAATGTATACTGCACTGAGTGTAACTTATAACGGTAGGGAAACACTGTAACATAGGTAGTCATAAGGCGATGTGTAGCTCTACCCACCACGCATGTGTTACTCTAGAACGTGACACTCACCCACCTCATTCTGTTCAGGCCTGTCAGAACTGGTGCCAAATGTTTCCTAGGTAGAAATCATTTGGATTTCTGACCACAAGGCCTTCACTGGTTGAACTTGAAATGGGGGGAAAAAGCTGACTGGACAAGAGGGAATAGTCCCATTTGTTGTTCTTTTTTTTATGTTATTGTTCTCTATTTATATTTCTAGAATAATGAGCAGTATTACACGTCTTATTTTTGTATGTTGTGCAATATATTAACTTAAATATGCAACCTCATTGGTGTGTGGGTTGAAATTCCATCATTTTTGTCTTATTTAAAAGCACAGCCCGATGTTTTGTCTCTGGATAAAATAGAGAGCTGTTGGTTGCCTGTACTTACACACAGATAGGGATAATACTTAATAAGCTGGCCTTCTCAGTTTTACTTTCTTCTTTTATTTCTTGAAAATGTGCGTACTTGTTGAGGGGCAACGGCACTCAGTATAGATAGCATATTGTTTGAGAGCAATATATACGGATAGTTTACTTTCACCTGTGTAAAGCCAACAGTGTCATATCTCAGCGCTAACTAATTTTATGATATATTTGCTTTCTTATTTAACTGGGTCGTAAAGGACATTTAGTGCCACTCATGCTAATATTTGCTCAGGAGTTGTGTCATTTTTACAATAATAAATTTGTCCAGTTTTTGCAGCAGACTTCTTCCATTTGTGCCCGTTTTTGGTCCTCGAGTTAAGTCTGAGACATGTTTGCTGCTTGTGCTGAGTCACTTTTATTTCCACCAAAACTCATTAGTTGCTACTGTTAGACTTCTCTCATTTTTGGACTACCTATGTGTATATACAATTTGTTGCTTACCTTCGCTTTTGTATAGAAAAATGACAAGAGGGGGGGAAAAACGGTTACTTATGAATATTATAATTACTTAAAAAAAATTTAGGCGCTATCAATTTGTATACTGGAGTAGAATTATTTATTAAAATTGATGTAATTATCCTTTACTCCCTTTGCTGTGTTTGTTATTGATGTGCTTTTACAGGATTTATAATGTGTTTTTGTTTACAAATGCACACATTCGTACATTACCACATGACTCATTTCTTTTAATACTGCCTTTGTATCTTTATTTCAGTAACTGCAGACTTATAAAGCAGAAAAATGTATGAATTTGTCTTCATCTGATCACACAAATGGATACTGAAATACAAATGCCGCTCACTGGCAATAAGCAAAATGTTCTATATGGGTTCACACGGAAAGTTTGGTTTAAAAATTAAACTGGGCCACGTCCCGAATTATTCTTCTGGCTTTCAGAGAATCTGTATATGCTGACTGGAAACGAGGAACATCTGAGTAGAATATATCCTCATTGATCAGGGACTTTCCTGATTCTCTGACAGCCAAGTATATGTTCACCAAGCTCTACTTAATGTGTAACTGTCCAGGTTCAATCAGTTGGTGTCCTGATATTTAGATTTTTTTTTAATTCATTTTTTAATGAAATGTCTGCATACAAGAGCCATTCATTTGTCAGTCATTTCCAGAAAAATGTAAACAATTTTCTACAAAATTATCCCTCCAAAACCCTTAAACGAGTCCCTCGGTGCAAAATCAGCATTCTTGCTTGAGTGTTTTTCAGCAGATAAACTGTGGTCAGAGAAGCTCATGCTTCATAATGCCGATTCTTGCATAAAGAAGGTGGTAGTAGGTGCAGACTTTCTGCATCTGTAAATGCAAACTTTAAGGGTGCAGCGTGGTTACAATGATTCTTAAACAACTTATATTGACTTATATCAACTAATATTTTAGGGCACGGAGAACGAGTGCAAATTTTCTACACTAATGGGAGTAGGCTATATGCACACAGTTCGGGGTAATCAGATACTGTTAATATTATTTTAAAACCACACAGTTTGGCACCTAATTGTGTGAAATGATAAGAAATGCAGACAGTTGCATCTCCACAGAACAGTGAAAACGGAAAGATGAGTTGAAAACAGTAGTTGGCACCCCTCCCCCCCTTATCGGAATTAAGTGCAAAATCTTATCTGCAACCCCTTCCCGTTCCCTCCTCTCCGTTGTTTTGAAGCTGTTTCTATATTTAGTCTGTCTGCTTCGGGACGTCGGCGGGTGGAACCGACCGACCAGTCGGGCATTCTCGGTCGTCTGCTGGACTGACGTCACCGACAGGGATCCGCTCTTCGGCTCTCTCCCGGCCATGAGGAGCTCAACGTGACAGCGCGCTGGGTACAAGCAGGTCTAATAAGTACCAGCACGGTGCGGGTATGTAGAAAGAAAACGCTCCACCACAGGGACTCTGTCATCCTGCCGCAGGTGCACGTGCACGTGCCGCACACCAGACCCGTACAGAATGAAATTACACGGGTGTCCACGCCACATTGAGCGCGTGACACTTGGCAGGCTCTGAAAATGCGGAGAGTTAAAATGAGTGGTCCGCTGGCCGCACTGAAACGTTGAGACCCCATAGATAATTATCGCGTGACTCATCGTGTCGCAACTGTTTGTCTCGCCCGCATTGAGCCCAGTGTAAGTATGTTAGCGTGAGAAAATAAAGCGTCTAAAATGAGCAAAGTCTTGGAAGAGTTTTTGTAAACAAGTGTTGCAACTTAATGATAAAAGCTTCTTCTGCGTTATAATTTCTACATGTTAACTAGTTTCGCTTAATTTTACCACACTTTTTGTTTCATCTCAAAATGTAGGCCTTTTGCTAATACCCAATAATAAAAAATAAAAAAGTTGTATTTCAGCGTCGAGGCTATAGTATTTTATGCTAGTGTTTCTATAGTGCAGCTTACTATGAAGCTTACTATGCCAGTTAACATGGGGAAAACGGCTCCACACTTCCTAACTGTCCAGGGGAAATCTGTTGCTCTACTTTCTGCCTCCATAAACACGCTCTGCTCTGCAAACACGACTCAACCCCCGAGATCCGAAGCGTGGTGGTACACGGGACTCGGCCCCGGTGGAGGAGTACTACACAAATGGGTGTGCTCCAGCAGCAGAGAGAGGGGGCGGAGCGAGCGGGGAGGTGAGGAGTTGAAAGCACCGTCCAACACGTGAGGCTCATGTGACGGAGCGGAGTCTGTGTCTGTAGCTGAGAGACGTGCCTGCAGTCACAGGGTTTATTTAACACGTAGTCAGAAATCCACCCAGCTCTCACACATTGCGCCGGGCGTGGAGCCTCCCTAGACATACTACTGAGTCCCGGACCTAAGGGCGACAAAACTCCAGCTGCGCTCGACTGCAGCTCACAACAGGAAAACACACTCACACTGGATAAGAGGAAATAATTTTTTCTCATTTATTTCTTTTATCTTGGAAAGTTTTTTTTTTTTTTCATTTTGAATTGCGGCTGCTGGGACAAATTTTGGAGTTTTTAAAAAAAAAAAAAAAAAAAAGCGTTTTCTTCAGGTTTTACATTTAATCGACATGGAGAGGATTACCAGCGCGCAACCACCTCCCTGTATGCCAAAACACCCCTCTCTGGATATAGCTGACATGCAAGGGTAAACGAAGCAATTTCTATTACATAAAAAAATGTCATTCTGCACTTTATACTGAAGCTCTGTGAAATCAACTAATTTAATCTTCTCTCCAAAGAGTGGATTTTCCAATTTATGTGTATAAACCCAGGAGGGGCATGAAGCGAGATAATGAGAGCAAGGTAAGTTCTAGTTTTTACAAGTGTAATATATTTAAACAGTTAAATCTGAGCAGAATTTCACTGACCACCTTTCACAACCCTCTCCAGGAGACCTACAAGTTGCCCCACCGACTTATCGAGAAGAAGAGACGCGACAGAATAAACGAATGCATTGCCCAACTGAAAGATTTATTGCCAGAACATCTTAAGCTTACAGTGAGTATTATTTCAGCATATGGCAGGTTTGCTAACAGCCAGAGAATCTGAGACGCCACATGGTTCTGCTGAGCAGTTTGTTTGCGCCATATTTTCAGTTCAGCTTTGAAGCCTTAAAAATATATATATTTATATACATATATCTATATTTATTTTTTATTAAGAGAAGAACCGAATAATAATAATTTTTAAAAAGTTTTATTTTTTAAATTTTAATTGCAATCGTACTTAAAAAAAATTCATTTAATTGCTCTTATTTTAAAATTTGTTACTAGAAGTTTTTGTACGTGTGTACATGGACTGCATGACTTCCCGGGTGTTCCAGACTTGTTCTCTGTTCAGCTGCAGAATGTGTTACATAAGAAAGATCAACATGCTTATTGAAGGTCTTCCTGTTTTAGACGCTGGGTCATTTGGAGAAAGCTGTGGTGCTGGAACTCACTCTCAAGCATGTGAAAACCCTGAGTTCTCTCCTGGAGCAGCAGCAGCAGAAAATTATCGCTCTACAGAAGGACCTGCAGCTTGGTAAGTTTGAGTTTTCATTTTTATTTTTCGTATTTGTTTAGGCTGTGAAGTGGAAATGGTACAGAGGCATCACTGGGGCTGGCACTGTGTGGTCTGTTGTGTTTTATTGAGGTAAAACTTGCTGTAAAGAGGATTTAAACTTTTTTTTTTTTTTAATCACCTAGGTGATCATGGAGTTGACAGCGCTGAGAGCAGTGAGGAGATGTTCCGCTCTGGCTTTCACTTATGCGCCAAAGAGGTTCTGCACTATATGGCCACCCAAGAAAGCAGCAGGGACTTGACTCCTTCGCACGTAATCACTCACATCCAAAAGGTAGCAGCGGAAGTCCTGCAGCATCAAAGCAGCCTTCGGCCGGATGAGGATGTGGGCTCTTCTGAAAAAGTGAAGAAATCCGCCGGACAGCCACAAAGGGCCTCTGAAGGCCCTGCTAAGAACTGCGTCCCAGTCATTCAAAGGACTTATCCCCACGGGACAGGGGAGCTGAGCGGTAGTGACACAGACACTGACAGTGGCTATGGGGGAGAACATGACAAGCGGGACCCCAAAGCCCAGTGGTCAGAAAGCCACTCGATGGAGGGGGAGCTCAACCATTCGGGATCTGAGCGCATGGCCAGTGCCATCAAGCAGGAGGATGATGAGCCTCGGGCCAAGAAGCTGAGATCGGACTCCCCGGAAGATGAAATTCTCTCCAGTCACACGACAGGAGTTCCTGGTAGTTACCTGAGCTTCTCCCCTAACCAGAACCCGTTTTGCCTTCCCTTCTACCTCATCCCCCCCGCAGCAGCAGCGTATCTGCCCATGCTGGAGAAATGCTGGTACCCTGGGGGCTTGCCTGTCATGTACCCAGGCATGAGCGGTTCTGCAGCAGGCCTACCCCCAGAGGCACTTCCCTCGTCTCTGATGATGTCCATGTCCCCGAGGGCAGGATCTCCAGTACACCACCAGAGTCGCATGGACTCCCCCACGTTTCACAAAGCTTTAAAGCAGGTCGCTCCCTTGAATCTGGAAACCAAAGACTGAGCAGATGTGTCACAAATCGTGTCCTCTGAATGTCGAATGGGATAAACGAACACGAAAGCACTGGTATCCCATTAAACAGCAGCTGTAGTTTGACCCATTGTGTCCCACCTCCATCTACCATGAGCTCCTGAAGTGAAATGAGACTTTCTGTGGGGATTCTGGCATGGCCACGAGAAGGCTCATGTTAGACCTTTTGCATGGCTCTGAAATACTGTGAGTTTTAATACGGTCAGTTTAGAGTGCACGAGGGAGCGCGCAAGTGTTTTTCTGCAATACCTGTCATCTCAGCACTTATTGTTGAATGTCAAAGGTTAACCTAGAATGTAAGGTGTAGACTAACCCTTCCACACACAAACACACACCCCATTTAAAAACATTTTGGAGCTATTTTCTTTGCGCGCGCACACAAACACACACGCCAGTCTGTAATGAATGTAAAGATTGAACAAAAGCTCCGTCGTAGATGCTGCTTGAATGACTTTTAAGGATGATCTACTTTCAGTGTTTGTTGCTCCTGTAAATGCAACAAACTATTGTTTTAGACCTACCACAAAAAACAAAACAAAAAAAAAAAAATTGCCCCTTTAACTCCTTCAGTTATGGCAAAGCTAAATGAACGCAGAGTTTAGAGTTCAAAGAATTCAGGGCGTTGTCGCCGTACGAGGTGTGTCACTCATGTCTGTCGATGAATGATGTGGCCATACACGCTTTTATGATTTCATTTGTTGCTCATGACTGTTTCTGCATTTTTTTAGGTGGAGTTCCTGTGAAGCAGTGTCTTGTAATTATTTCTTTTGCTTATACTACTCGTACATCTCTATTTTTGATACGTGACCCACTGAGTGTATTTTGTAGGGAAAGGCTGAGGGAGCGATTGGCTGTACGTTGCGACATCGTGTACAGTATACATATGGCGTCAGCCTGATTTGCATATTGCCCACTGCTTTCCAGTCGAGTCCAGGCCTGTTTTTAGCTCACGCTGTTGCCTTTACTCGTTTTAACACAGACACAAACAGTGGCAGGTGATTCAAACATATTTGCTTTAAATGTGTCTGTGGCAAAGAGAGTGAATGTAAAGTAAAACAAATATAATAGTTTTGTATAGAAAGAGGTACTTGGGATTTTTATTTTGAAATGTAATGCAAAGGATGTACATATTTTGTATATAAAGTATTATTGATATATATTAAAGTATTAATAAAGCTTTTTCCCCTCCCTGTGGAATTTGTGTTGGACTGCCTGTTGGCTTAAACGTGTTGTAGCCAGCCACCCTGACAGTTTCTCATAACAAGGCATACTTACATAACACTTACATAACCCATAAAGCAGCACAGTCTCTGTAAATCAATAGCGTGTCTTAGACTACTGTAAAGGTTGTGAACATTTTCAATTTCGAAGGATATCTACAGAAATGTGCAAAGGAATCGTTCATATTTATTTAACCGTCGGCTATTACAGATGAGTAACAGTGGAAAGGAAGAACTTGCCATTATAACCCACTAGTATGACGATCCATAGTGTGAGTCTGAAACCTGGAGATACTGTTCCTAAAAAAGAATAAAGTGGGCATGAACTTCGTGTTCACCGAATTACGAGAAGTTTACCTTTTGTGGTTTAATTCTCAAGTGGGCCATACCTATGTCTGGAGATAAGATGTGTCTGGCAGCTTTAGAAGACCACACTGAAAATGGTATTTGAGGTTATGAGGGAAAGGACTTTTAAGCCTTTGATTTACTTTCGTGTTTAATATGGAATACGTGTCTCCGCCGACCTTCTGCCGCTCGTTTGGGGGCTGTTTCCTGCGTGGTAATGCAGCTGTAGCTGTAGTAATAGTGAAAATAACAAGGCCGATATCATGAGCCGCTTACCACAGACTACGTCTCCATGAGGCGCGTGGAAATGACAGTTTTTCTTTTCTTGTAAACAGTATGTTGATTTTTTTTTTTTAAATTTAGTCTACAAAGACTGTTAAGGTTGCAAATGCGCCTGACTAATCCAACCATGCGACACAAGCGCCACCTTATGGAATTAGAGCTTCATTTCGTGTGATAAATTTTAATAAGAGCAAAATATTTCAGGGAACGTTTCAGTAACGATTACATTTTATAGAAGTTTGCTGAAAGCACTCATCAAAATAAAATACATTCTCACTGTTGCCTTGGTCAGCGTGTGTTTGCAGAATTTGCAGAAAACTGCACTAATCAATGAATAGTAAGTCTCTCAGATTACTTCATGGGGTGTGAAATGGGTTTCCATTAGTAATGAAATTCAAATACTTTTCTTTTACCCAACTCATTGGTGAGGTCAATTTTTTCCACCTGTAGCTAACAGCTGTTCACCAGCACCAAACAACGAGCAAATAAAATGACAACAGCTGACCGATTTAGCCGTTACTATACTTCAGATATTTTTCTCATGATTTGGTGGAACCAGACCAGAGTCTAATAAGCCTTGGATATAATCAAAAACAACATTTAATTGTGCCAGTGTGTTTTTAATTGGTTTATTTACTCAGCGCATTCTTAAATTAAAATAGGATGAATACCTGACAAAACAGGCGGAAGAATGTGGAGCTCTGTCTGATTTTTGTTGGTGTGCTGTACAGAAGATCCACAAGGGACTGTGTTGTCTCTATTTCCGTTCACCTTGTACACCTCAGACTTTCAGTACAAATCCAGGTCATCCTACTTACAGAAGTACTCTGATAATTCTGTAGTGGTTGAACATATTAATGATGGGCAGAGGAGGAGTGTAGAGCACTAGTGGATGATTTATGGAGTTGTCTGAAAGGAATCGTGTGCTTCTTAATGTGAATAAAACTTTTTTAAAAAAGAGATGGCGATGGACTTTAAAAGAAAGAGGACGGGTACGTGGCCCGTGTCTATCCTGGGACAGGATGCTGACTTGGGGTGAAGAGGACAAGCCTGAAATGAAAGACTAACACAGATGCTGTGTACTCACAAGGGACGAGCAGGCTGCCCCTAAAATGATGATTTATTTTATTTTATTTTATTTTATTTTATTTTCTTTTCTTTTCTTTTCTTTTCTTTTCTTTTATTCTGCCTGTCCCGTTTGGTACTTTAGCAATCAGAATTATTGTCTGAAGGCCAAGAAAGATGCCCAATGAATTAATTTTACCAAGTGGATCATTATGGTAACTTGATTGACCTTTGTTATTATTATTATTATTATTATTATTATTATTATTATTATTATTATTATTATTATTATTATCCATCCATCCATCTTCATCCGCTTTGTCCGGGGCCGGGTCGCGGGGGCAGCAGCCTAAGCAAAGAGGCCCAGACCTCCCTCTCCCCAGCCACCTCCTCCAGCTTGTCCGGGGGAATACCAAGGCGTTCCCAGGCCAGTCGAGAGATATAATCTCTCCAGCGTGTCCTGGGTCTGCCCCGGGGCCTCCTCCCGGTGGGACATGCCTGGAACACCTCACCCAGGAGGCGCCCAGGGGGCATCCTTGTCAGATGCCCGAACCACCTCAGCTGGCTCCTTTCGATGTGGAGCAGCAGCTGCTCTACTCTGAGCCCCTCCCGGATGGCCGAACTTCTCACCCTATCTCTAAGGGAGAGGCCAGCCACCCTTCGGAGGAAGCTCATTTCTGCCGCTTGTATCCGCGATCTCGTTCTTTCGGTCACTACCCACAGCTCGTGGCCATAGGTGAGGGTAGGGACGTAGATCGACCGGTAAATTGAGAGCTTCGCTTTTACACTCAGCTCCCTCTTCACCACGACGGACCGGTGCAGCCCCAATCCGTCTGTCGATCTCCGGCTCCCTTCTCCCATCACTCGCGAACAAGACCCCGAGATACTTGAACTCCTCCACTTGGGGCAGGAACTCATCCCCGACCCGGAGTGGGCACTCCACCCTTTTCCGGCTGAGAACCATGGCCTCAGATTTGGAGGTGCTGATCCTCATTCCCGCTGCTTCACACTCGGCTGCGAACCGTTCCAGTGCGAGCTGAAGGCCCTCACCCGATACTGCGGTAAAGTGAGCCGTCATTTGTGAGCCGCGGTCAAGCCAGCCGCCTCCTATCCGCCGCATAAATTTCCTTGCGCTTTTACACCAGTCTTTACGGTAGCGCCTTTTCGCTTTATATCCTGATTGAAAGCCTAGACTCTCGCACACATGCACGCGCGTGAACAGTCACACGCACGCGCGCACACAAATTACAATGGAACAGCCCAATACAGCCATCGTGACAGTCTGGTTGCATATTCAAAAATTCATTAAAAATCATTCTTAAAAGTTGATGCCAAGCTTTCAACACAATCCTCTTCTCGGACACCTACTTTACCTCTGGGCCAGTTTTTACCCAGATTTACTGTAATATTACTCAGAAATCACAGTAAACTCATATTCAGTGCAATACAGTCAATGCACTACAATTATGTTTATTTCAAAAATTCATTAAAAGTCATCCTGAATAGTTGAGGTCCAACTTTCAACACATCCCCCCTCTGGGACACCTACTGTACCTGTGTGCCAATTTTCATCCAGATTTACTGTAGAATTCCTCAGAAATTAAAGGGTACTTGTATTCAATGCAATACAGTCAATACAATAGAATTATGTCAATTTTCAGAAATTCATTAAAAATCATCCTGAGTAGTTGATGTCCAACTTTCAACACATCCCCCCTCTGGGACACCTACTGTACCTGTGTGCCAAGTTTCATCCAGATTTACTGTAGAATTCCTCAGAAATTAATGGAAACATTTATTCAATCTAATACAGCCAATGCACTACAATTGTGTCAATTTTCAAAAATTCATTAAAAATCATCCTGAGTAGTTGATGTACAACTTTCAACACATCCCTCCTCTGGGACACCTACTGTACCTGTGTGCCAGGTTTCAGCCAGATTTACTGTAGAATTCCTCAGAAATTAAAGGAAACTTATATTCAATTCAATACAGTCAATACAATAGAATTATGTCAATTTTCAGAAATTCATTAAAAATCATCCTGAGTAGTTGATGTACAACTTTCAACACATCCCTCCTCTGGGACACCTACTGTACCTGTGTGCCAATTTTCATCCAGATTTACTGTAGAATTCCTCAGAAATTAAAGGAAACTTGTATTCAGTGCAATACAGTCAATACAGTAGAATTATGTCAATTTTCAAAAATTCATTAAAAATCATCCTGAGTAGTTGATGTACAACTTTCAACACATCCCCCCTCTGGGACACCTACTGTACCTGTGTGCCAAGTTTCAGCCAGATTTACTGTAGAATTCCTCAGAAATTAAAGGAAACTTGTATTCAATGCAATACAGTCAATACAGTAGAATTATGTCAATTTTCAAAAATTCATGAAAAATCATCCTGAGTAGTTGATGTACAACTTTCAACACATCCCCCCTCTGGGACACCTACTGTACCTGTGTGCCAGGTTTCAGCCAGATTTACTGTAGAATTCCTCAGAAATTAAAGGGTACTTGTATCCAATGCAGTCGGCCAATACAATAGAATTATGTCAATTTTCAGAAAGTCATTAAAAATCATCCTGAGTAGTTGATGTCCAACTTTCAACACATCCCCCCTCTGGGACACCTACTGTACCTGTGTGCCAAGTTTCATCCAGATTTACTGTAGAATTCCTCAGAAATTAATGGAAACATTTATTCAATCTAATACAGCCAATGCACTACAATTGTGTCAATTTTCAAAAATTCATTAAAAATCATCCTGAGTAGTTGATGTACAACTTTCAACACATCCCTCCTCTGGGACACCTACTGTACCTGTGTGCGAATTTTCATCCAGATTTACTGTAGAATTCCTCAGAAATTAAAGGAAACTTGTATTCAATTCAATACAGTCAATACAATAGAATTATGTCAATTTTCAGAAATTCATTAAAAATCATCCTGAGTAGTTGATGTACAACTTTCAACACATCCCTCCTCTAGGACACCTACTGTACCTGTGTGCCAGGTTTCAGCCAGATTTACTGTAGAATTCCTCAGAAATTAATGTGTACTTGTATCCAATGCAGTCGGCCAATACACTACAATTATGGAAATTTCAGAAATTCATTAAAAATCATCCTGAGTAGTTGAGGTCCAACTTTCAACACATCCCTCCTCCGGGAAACCTGCTGTACGTCTGGGCCAAGTTTCAGCCAGATTTACTGTAATATTCTTCAGAAATTGCAGGGAACTTATGTTCAGTGCAAGAAAGGCTGAAAGACGACCACCACTGAACAAGACACACAAGCTGAAACGTCAAGACTGGGCCAAGAAATATCTCAAGACTGATTTTTCTAAGGTTTTATGGACTGATGAAATGAGAGTGAGTCTTGATGGGCCAGATGGATGGGCCCGTGGCTGGATTGGTAAAGGGCAGATAGCTCCAGTCTGACTCAGACGCCAGCAAGGTGGAGGTGGAGTACTGGTTTGGGCTGGTATCATTAAAGATGAGCTTGTGGGGCCTTTTCGGGTTGAGGATGGAGTCAAGCTCAACTCCCAGTCCTACTGCCAGTTTCTGGAAGACACCTTCTTCAAGCAGTGGTACAGGAAGAAGTCTGCATCCTTCAAGAAAAACATGATTTTCATGCAGGACAATGCTCCATCACACGCGTCCAAGTACTCCACAGCGTGGCTGGCAAGAAAGGGTATAAAAGAAGAAAAACTAATGACATGGCCTCCTTGTTCACCTGATCTGAACCCCATTGAGAACCTGTGGTCCATCATCAAATGTGAGATTTACAAGGAGGGAAAACAGTACACCTCTCTGAACAGTGTCTGGGAGGCTGTGGTTGCTGCTGCACGCAATGTTGATGGTGAACAGATCAAAACACTGACAGAATCCATGGATGGCAGGCTTTTGAGTGTCCTTGCAAAGAAAGGTGGCTATATTGGTCGCTGATTTGTTGTTGTTTTGTTTTTGAATGTCGGCGAGGATTCCGCACGGCACTCCCCTCCATTCACCTCGCGAATCTCCGCTCTCTTCCAAACAAAGTCGACGAATTACTGCTCTTAAACCGGACTAACAAGGACTTTGCACGCTCTGCTGCCCTCTGCTTCACTGAAACCTGGCTCAGTGAGCGAGTCCCAGACGCTGTCTTAAATCTGCCGGGCTTCCAACTTCACCGGGCGGACCGCGAAACAGAGCTCTCAGGGAAAACAAAGGGTGGTGGAGTCTGCTTCTACATTAATGAAGGTTGGTGTACTGATGTCACAGTGTTACAGAAACACTGCAGCCCACACTTGGAAAGTTTTCTCATCAACTGTAAACCTTTTTATTCACCGCGGGAGTTTTCTTCCTTCATGCTGGTCGGAGTTTACATCCCTCCACAGGCCAACGCGAACAACGCACTGTGCGAGCTGGCTGACCAGATTACTACCCTGGAGAGGAAATTCCCGGATTCCTTTACAATTATTCTTGGGGGTTTTAACAGAGCAAACCTAAACTACGAACTCCCTAAATACAGACAGCATATAGACTGCCCCACCAGGGACAACATCATACTGGATCACTGCTACACCACTCTAAAAGATGCCTATCGCTCTGTGCCCCGGGCAGCTTTGGGACATTCTGATCACTGCATGGTCCATCTTATTCCAGTTTATAGGCAAAAACTCAAACGTGCCAAGCCTGTAGTCAAAACTGTGAAGAAGTGGACTAACGCAGCAAAGCAGGAACTGCAGGACTGTTTTGACTCCACTGATTGGACTGTTTTTGAAGCTGCATCTGAGAACCTAGATGAGCTCACGGACACTGTGACATCATACATCAGTTTCTGTGAAGACGTGTGTGTGCCAACAAAGACCTTTTGCACATACAACAACAATAAACCATGGTTCACTCCTAAACTCCAACATCTTCGTAAGGCCAAGGAGGACGCTTACAGAAGTGGTGACAGGGTCCTGTACAAGCAAGCCAGGAACACACTGACCAAGGAGATCAAAGCAGCTAAAAGGATCTACTCCCAGAAGCTGGAAGAACGGCTCTCAGCCAACGACCCTGCGTCAGTGTGGAGGGGCCTGCAGGAAATCACCAGCTACAGACGCCCCCCACCCACTATTGAAGCAAACAAAGACCTGGCCAACGAGTTAAACACTTTCTATTGCAGGTTTGAGACGGACAGACTCCCACGCCCCACCCTCCCCTCCCCAGGGACATTGCTTCAGACATTGACCCCCAACACACCTTCCACCTCTCCCCCCTTCACCCTGCCCCTCCCCAATCAAGACTCAACGACCACCCCCACCCTCCCCAATCCAGACTCAACCACCACCCCCACCCTCCCCAATCCAGACTCAACGACCACCACCACCCTCCCCAATCCAGACTCAACCACCACCCCCACCCTCCCCAATCCAGACTCAACGACCACCACCACCCTCTCCAATCCAGACTCAACAACCTCCACCACACCTCTCACCCCCCTTTCCTCCTCCCTGAAACTAAGAATACACACTCAGGATGTGAGCCGACTATTCCAGAAACAGAAGCCCAGGAAAGCCCCCGGACCAGATGGCGTCTCACCCTCCTGCCTCAAAACCTGTGCTGAACAGCTGGCTCCCATCTTTACTCGCATCTTCAACAGATCCCTGGAGCTGTGTGAAGTTCCCTCCTGCTTCAAACGCTCCACCATCATCCCTGTTCCCAAGAAACCCACCATCACAGGACTGGATGACTACAGACCTGTCGCCTTGACGTCTGTGGTCATGAAATCCTTCGAACGACTGGTGTTAGCCCATCTGAAAGACATTACAGGCCACCAGCTGGACCCTCTGCAGTTTGCCTACCGGGCAAACAGGTCAGTGGATGATGCAGTGAACACGGGGCTGCATTACATCCTGCAACACCTTGACTGCCCGGGAACTTATGCCAGGGTCCTGTTTGTGGACTTTAGTTCGGCTTTTAACACCATTGTGCCTGAACTTCTTTCCTCCAAACTCTCCCAGCTCAGCGTGTCACCAGCTACCTGTCAGTGGATCACCAGCTTCCTGACAGACAGAAAGCAACAAGTGAGGCTGGGGGAGATCACCTCTGAAACCCGGTCCCTCAGTATTGGTGCCCTCAAGGATGTGTCCTCTCACCACTACTGTTCTCCCTCTACACTAACGACTGCACCTCCAATAACTCTGCTGTCAAACTCCTAAAGTTTGCAGATGACACCACTGTCATTGGCCTCATTCAAGATGGTGATGAGTCTGCATACCGGCAGGAAGTTGAGCGGCTGGTACTCTGGTGCAGTCAGCACAATCTGGAGCTGAACACTCTTAAGACTGTAGAGATGACAGTGGACTTCAGGAGACATCCCTCAACTCTGCTCCCCCTCACCATATCAGACAGCCCTGTGTCGACTGTGAAGATCTTCAAGTTCCTGGGTACAACCATCTCCCAGGACCTGAAGTGGGAGACCAACATCAACTCCATCCTCAAAAAGACCCAGCAGAGGATGTACTTCCTGAGACAACTTGGGGAGTACAGTCGACACAGGAGCTGCTGATCCAGTTCTACACTGCGGTCATTGAGTCTGTCCTGTGCTCCTCCATCACAGTTTGTTATGGTGCAGCCACTAAACAGGACAGGAGCAGACTGCAGCGGACTGTACGGGCAGCAGAAAGGATCATCAGCACCCCCCCTGCCCTCCATCCAGGATCTGTACCTCTCAAGAACCAGGAAACGGGCAGGGAAAATCATCGCAGACCCCTCACACCCTGCACACAGACTTTTTGATCTGCTGCCCTCTGGCAGACGGTACAGAAGCCTGCAGACCAGGACCACCCGACACAGGAACAGTTTCTTTCCCCTCGCCATCTCCCTTCTTAACAGTTGACCTGTCACACTGCTCCCACTGCCAGACTGCAACTGCACCTTATGTACATTTTGTAGTATTCATTCCACCTCATTCATTTCTGTATTTTATGTATATAAGGTTAGATTCGTTATTTATAGTTGGTTTACACAGCTTTGTGTATGTATGTGTAATGTGTATATATAGACACTTGTGTGTGTGTGTGTGTGTGTGAGATTTACATTGCTGTGCTTGAGAGCCACCATCTACCGGAACCAAATTCCCTGTATGTGTCTGCACATATACAGTGGGGCAAAAAAGTATTTAGTCAGCCACCGATTGTGCAAGTTCCCCCACTTAAAATGATGACAGAGGTCAGTAATTTGCACCAGAGGTACACTTCAACTGTGAGAGACAGAATGTGAAAAAAAAATCCATGAATTCACATGGTAGGATTTGTAAAGAATTTATTCGTAAATCTCATCCCGTGGGGTCAAAATGATCATGAGAACGGTGAGCAAAGATCCCAGAACCACACGGGGGGACCTGGTGAATGACCTGCAGAGAGCTGGGACCAAAGTAACAAAGGTCACCATCAGTAACACACTACAACGGCAGGGAATCAAATCCCGCAGTGCCAGACGTGTTCCGCTGCTGAAGCCAGTGCATGTCCAGGCCCGTCTGAAGTTTGCCAGAGAGCACATGGATGATACAGCAGAGGATTGGGAGAATGTCATGTGGTCAGATGAAACCAAAGTAGAACTTTTTGGTATAAACTCAACTCGTCGTGTTTGGAGGAAGAAGAATACTGAGTTGCATCCCAAGAACACCATACCTACTGTGAAGCATGGGGGTGGAAACATCATGCTATGGGGCTGTTTTTCTGCCAAGGGGACAGGACGACTGATCCGTGTTAAGGACAGAATGAATGGGGCCATGTATCGTGAGATTTTGAGCCAAAACCTCCTTCCATCAGTGAGAACTTTGAAGATGAAACGAGGCTGGGTCTTCCAACATGACAATGATCCAAAACACACCGCCCAGGCAACAAAGGAGTGGCTCCGTAAGAAGCATTTGAAAGTCCTGGAGTGGCCTAGCCAGTCTCCAGACCTCAACCCCATAGAAAATCTGTGGCGGGAGTTGAAAGTCCGTGTTGCTCGGCGACAGCCCCAAAACATCACTGCTCTCGAGAAGATCTGCATGGAGGAATGGGCCAAAATACCAGCTACTGTGTGTGCAAACCTGGTAAAGACCTATAGTAAACGTTTGACCTCTGTTATTGCCAACAAAGGTTATGTTACAAAGTATTGAGTTGTATTTTTGTTATTGACCAAATACTTATTTTCCACCCTGATTTACGAATGAATTCTTTACAAATCCTACCATGTGGATTCATGGATTTTTTTTTTCACATTCTGTCTCTCACAGTTGAAGTGTACCTCTGGTGCAAATTACTGACCTCTGTCATCATTTTAGGTGGGGGAACTTGCACAATCGGTGGCTGACTAAATACTTTTTTGCCCCACTGTACTTGGCCAATAAACACGATTCTGATTCTGATTCTGATTCTGATTCTGAGATGTATATTTGTGAATGTGGAGATGTTATATTGGTTTCACTGGTAAAAATAAATAATTGAAATGGGTATATATTTGTTTTTTGTGAAGTTGCCTAATAATTATGCACAGTAATAGTCACCTGCACACACAGATATCCCCCTAAAATAACTAAAAAAAAAAAAAAAAACTACTTCCAAAAACATTCAGCTTTGATATTAATGAGTCTTTTGGGTTCATTGAGAACATGGTTGTTGTTCAATAATAAAATTATTCCTCAAAAATACAACTTGCCTAATAATTCTGCACTCCCTGTAGGTCTGTTGACAGAGCTCTGTACAGGTCTGCTCGAGCTGACCTGAAAAGGGGTCCCACCTGTCCAGCAACAACACATGGCATGGAATAATAGACATCATAAACCACAGAGGCAGAACTGTGAAAACAGAAAACCTGAGTGTGCAGCTAGCAGAGGACATAAACAGCTTCTTTGCCCGCTTTGAAACACCACAACAGCAGCATTCATCTGCCTCAGCCCTGCTCCCATCCTCATCCTCACCTGGTTCCTGCACCGCTCCATTCACTGTAACGGAGTACGATGTCAGATGAGTGTTCCTAGCAGTGAACCCCAGGAAGGCGTCCAGACGGAATACGTGGTAAAGTGCTAAGACCATGCGCCCACCAGCTCACCCTCATCTCCACCAGAATCTTCAACCTCTCACTGGATGAAGCAGCCATCCCATCCTGTCTAAAATCAGCCACAATCATCCCAGTACCAAAGAAGTCTCCCATCACCAGCCTGAACTATTATTGCCCTGTGGCCCTCACACCGGTAATCATGAAACTAGTCCTTCAGCACACCAAGGATTACCTCCCCCCAGAATTCGACCCCCACCAGTTTGCATACCGTGCAAACAGATTCACAGAAGATGCCATCACCCTCCACTCGGTGCTGAGTCACCTAGAACAGCGGCAGAGCTACGCCAGAATGCTCTTTGTGGACTACAGCTCACCCTTCCACCACTCGCCCATTGAGAGCCTACTAACTTACTGCATCACAGTATGGTACAGCAGCTGCACTAAGGCGGATAGAGCCACCCTCCCAGCATGTTTGCAATGAGTAGGAGATGCTCTGTATCTCACTGTACAACTGTATAGTGACAAAGGTATTGGGTTCTTTTCTAAAAATTGCTATAAACAGAGGAACCCAAACTGATGAAAAGTGGCGAATATTTTTTTTCAAATGACTATTTTTAGTGGATTTTTGATATAGAAGCAGAATGACAGAATGTTAAAAGAAGTTACTTTTAGTCACTCTAAGCTGGGCATTGTGTTCTCTGGCTGTTCAAAGCCATGGAACTTTAGACTTTCCAAGCAAATAATGATGGCCATACTGATGTTCTTTTCAGTACATTTTACTTTATGTTCATTTTCATTTTTATGATGTTTCTATTTTTACATAATTCCTCCCACATAGCAAAATTGGTATGGCCTGGATCTGTCCCACACAATGTGCTTACACATGGCCTGCGTACCGCAAAGAATGACGGCCCTATGGTGGCCCAGATCTGGTTTACCAGAGGTGGCCCACACATGAGCCAGCACAAGGCCAGTTGCAGACACACTGCTGGCCCTGTGCTGGCCCAGAACAGTTTCAGCTCTGGCCCCAGATGTCAGCCTAATGTGTACCTTAGCCATGTAAGCCATGTAATAACAACATGTGCTGGAACATAATAGTGCAAAAGTAACATGACGAAACTCTGTTCAGACAGTGAATGGACTGATTCTTATACAGCACTTTTTTACTCACCCATATTACTCAAAGTGCTCTATACAACATGTCACATTCACCCAATCAGGCCAAATGTGGCATGCCATCACATAAACAGTGCCATCTTACCATGCCAGAAGTCAGCCAGCAGTGCCGGCTTGACACCAGATCCAGGCAAGACCCGTCTGCTATGTGGGATGACTTGTTCTTTTGGCATTTTAGTTGTGGATTGTGTTTGGACTGTGTCTCTTGCCCTTTCAGTATTGTTTCCTTGTGCTTCTAAGTGTCCCTTTGTTTCTTTTTAGGTTATGTAGTATGGGTTAGAGATATTTTGTATGTTGTTTTTGTTTAATAAATCCGCCTTTTGGATTATTCCCTGATGTGCCTGAGTTCTGTTATTTAGTGTCACTTTGAAAGGACACACAGCCAGCATTTACATAGAATTGTTCTTTCAATTTTTGATAAAGATTACAGTGAATTGAGATGTAACTTGGCCCAGAGGTACGGTAGGACGCCCAGAGTAAGAAAGTGTTGAAAGTTGGACCTCAACTATTATGGGTGATTTTTAATGAATTTTTGAAATTTCCATAATTGTAGTGTATTGACTGTATTGAATTGAATAAATGTTTCCATTAATTTCTGAGGAGTTCTACAGTAAATCTGGATGAAACCTGGCACACAGGTACAGTAGGTGTCCCAGAGGAGGGATGTGTTGAAAGTTGTACATCAACTACTCAGGATGATTTTTAATGAATTTCTGAAAATTGACACAATTGTAGTGCATTGGCTGTATTAGATTGAATAAATGTTTCCATTAATTTCTGAGGAATTCTACAGTAAATCTGGATGAAACTTGGCACACAGGTACAGTAGGTGTCCCAGAGGGGGGATGTGTTGAAAGTTGGACATCAACTACTCAGGATGATTTTTAATGAATTTCTGAAAATTGACATAATTCTATTGTATTGACTGTATTGCATTGAATACAAGTACCCTTTAATTTCTGAGGAATTCTACAGTAAATCTGGATGAAAATTGGCACACAGGTACAGTAGGTGTCCCAGAGGGGGGATGTGTTGAAAGTTGGACCTCAACTATTCAGGATGACTTTTAATGAATTTTTGAAATAAACATAATTGTAGTGCATTGACTGTATTGCACTGAATATGAGTTTACTGTGATTTCTGAGTAATATTACAGTAAATCTGGGTAAAAACTGGCCCAGAGGTAAAGTAGGTGTCCGAGAAGAGGATTGTGTTGAAAGCTTGGCATCAACTTTTAAGAATGATTTTTAATGAATTTTTGAATATGCAACCAGACTGTCACGATGGCTGTATTGGGCTGTTCCATTGTAATTTGTGTGCGCGCGTGCGTGTGACTGTTCACGCGCGTGCATGTGTGCGAGAGTCTAGGCTTTCAATCAGGATATAAAGCGAAAAGGCGCTACCGTAAAGACTGGTGTAAAAGCGCAAGGAAATTTATGCGGCGGATAGGAGGCGGCTGGCTTGACCGCGGCTCACAAATGACGGCTCACTTTACCGCGGTCACCCGATGAAGCCAACAGAACCACATCATCTGCAAAAATCAGAGATGAGATTCTGAGGCCACCAAAGCGAATTATTATTATTATTATTATTATTATTATTATTATTATTATTATTGTTGTTGTTGTTGTTGTTGTTGTTGTTGTTGTTGTTGTTGTTATTTTATTTACTACAGACTGGACAGACATGACTGGGGGATGGGAAAGGGAGAAAGAAAGGGAGGGAAAGAAAAACAGAGAGGAAGAGGGACAGTGAGAGAAGAGAAAAAAAAGAAGAAAACAAGCAAAAAGAGAGCAAAACAATATGAAGACCACAGCAATAACCTAGACAAGTGTAAGTAACAATAAATACTAAATAGTGAATGTTATTTTGCAGCACACAAGACCGACAGCGCACGATAGCAGCCAAGATAGATATAGTTTGTGTCCGTGATCACCCGTGTGCACACCTGTGTAGATGAGTGCGCTTGTATTCAAAAGGTTTCTCCATGTGAATTTCTGCTAGAGGTTGTGGGGAGCCATAGCCCTGCCCCCCAGGGCATGAAGCAGGCATGCAGGAGATCCAGGCCCCAGACATCCAGAAGCCCCCAGAGCGCGAGAGCCCAAGGAGGACCATCGGCGGGGCAGCCGCGCCACCCTCCCGGAAGGAGCTGAGGAGAGCCCGAGATGTGGGGTCACGCAGCAGGGACGGTGCAGAAGCCACAGGGAGCTGCAGTGACGTGTCCGTGGGCTCCGCCAGCTGCCAGAGCAGACTGAGGCCTGGGGTCCGAGAACCCCCCCACCCCCCAGAGGGGACCCAACTGAGCCACAGGCGCCAGACCCTGCAAAGCAGGTACCGGTAGTGAACCGGTACATACCTGAGCGCCCAGTCCTGGACAGCAAGAACCACCAATGCACCGACGTCTGAGGGTACCTGAGATGTTCCCAGATTGTCTAAGACCCGACCTGACACAGACACACACATACACAAACATGCATTCCCACCCTCATGCACACATATATAAATACTCGACACTCGCCCAACATGGAGACAAAACGAAATGGACACTGTACACACACTCAAACTCCCCACACATACTCTTTACCCAAGAGCTGCATCTGAGACCAAAGTGGAGGTTTGGCCATAATGCACAGCAGGACCTTCAGCAAGAATCAAACACCTCAAACCAACTGTCAACTATGCTGGTTCAAGGGTGGTGATTTTTTCAAAAAGAGCTTGTTCTGCAGCCACAAGAGATAGTAAGCTTGCAGGTGACAAACTCCTCTGCATGACAAAGTTTTCTAGAGTCAAATGTGAGGCCATTTGTCCGACAGCTAAAGCTTCTCCTAAATTAGGCCATGCAACAGGATAATGACCCCAGGTACAGAAGCAAATCTGCAGCATGGAAGCCCAGACCTCAACCTGACTGAAATGTTGTGTATAAAGGAATGCTTGCATGCTTGAATTGAAGCAGCAGAGTTGTAGCTGCTAACTGCTGGTTCTGTAAACTACTCAAACATAGAATGATTGCTATATTGAACTAATAAAACGCCTAACGAAGACTGTCATGAAAAGTATTTGGCATCTGATCTCCTGTAACCTGCGGAGCTAAGCTGTTTTACCAGCTCTGCTCTCTGATTTTTCTTTTTTCTTTTATGAAAAAACACAAGTTGTCAAAGTTATTTGTTTGCAAATGTATTTCAGAAATATTGACATACTTTTTTTTAATCAGCAGAAACTTTATGTCAGTAGTGCAAAAACCTGCACTGATCTGACCTCATTTCTTCCTCATCCTGATTCCTGACCTGGGAAGGGAGAGAAATATTTGTTTTTGTTTGTCTTCTTGTTTTATTTAATTCCTTGTGGGATTTGGATCCAACACGTAAAGTATGCATATTATGCACACACAAACACACATGCAGCTATTACCCATTTCTTGTATTCTTGAATAAAGACATTGATTTGACACATTTAATTAGCGGCCAATTGTTTTTATTGTTCAATTATTAAGAAAAAAGAAAAGGTGGGGGTGGGTGGGTGGGATGGAAAGTAAAGGGAGAGAGGAGAGAAAACCCCAACAATCCCCTCTGAGCAAGCACGAGGCGACAGTGGATAGGAAAAACTCCCTTTAAAGGAAGAAACCTATGACAGAACCAGGCTCTAGAGGGGGCAGTCAACTGTCGGGACTGGTTGGGGGGTGACTGTGAAAAAACGGGAGGGAGATGGGAGAGGTGTTAGTAGTTAAGGGGGGGGGGGGATTAAGCTGGAACAGAGGTGGGAGAGGAAGAGGCGACATTGGCAGTACTGAAAGAAGGAGTGTTCCTCCTCCAGAAGAAGCAGAAGCGTTTTTTCTTTTTCTTCAGCTGCTCTTCCACGAGCACCTTTTTCTCGAGGATGAGGATTTTCAGCTCCTCGATTGTTTCGGTGTTTTGCTTCTGCAGCTTGTTGCATTTTTTCTCCACTTCTTCTATTACGGCTTGTTTTTCTTCCAACCTTTCTTTCAGCACTTTAGATGTTGCCTCCTGTTTCTCAAACTCCTGGAGAAGAAGTTTTTCTTCTCTCTGCTTACTGACCAGCTGTTCTCTCTCTTGAAGCAGGTCTTGATATTTGTGCAGTGTCTCTTCGAACTTTACCTGCAGCATCCTGTTGTTTCCCTCCATGAGCTGGAGTTGGCACTCCATGTCTCCCTGCTTTCTGTCCAGCTGCTCTTTCTCTTGAAGGATTTCTTTATTTTGTCGCAGAGCTTCATCAAGCTTTCCTTGCAAGCTTTCATTTTGTTGCTTGATGCTCTGCAGATTGGAATCCATTTCTTTTTGTTTGATTTCTTGTTCCCTTTTCTCTTGGAGAAGCTTCTCATTTGCTTGCTCTGTGCGATCAAGCCTTTTTTTGTCAACATTGTACATTAGCTCCATGTCTCGGAGATTGGAGTGCAGCCCTCTCTTCTTCGTGCTGTCTTTCATCTTCTCCTGGAGGAGTTTTCTATTTTGCCGCAGAGCTTGATCAAGCTTTCCTTGCAAGCTTTCGTTGTGTTGCTTGATTCTCTGAAGCTTGGAATGCATTTCTTTTTCTTTTAACTCCTGTTGCCTTTTCTCTTGGAGGAGCTTCTCATTTGCTTGCTCTGTGCGATCAAGCCTTTTTTTGTCTACACTGTATATTAGCTCCATGTCTCTGAGATTGCTGTGCAGCCCTCTCTTCTTCATGCCGTCTTGTTTCTTCTCTTGGACAAGTTTTTTATTTTGTTGCAGGGCTTCATCAAGTTTTCCTTGGAGCTCCTGGTTCTTTTTGTCCATGTCATGGAGATCCTGTTGTTTCCCCTCAATAATAGCTTCCTTTTCTTGAAGCTGGAATGACAACTTTTTTAGTTGAGCGCTCTTTTGCTCATTTTCCTCCATCAAGAACTTAATCTTCTCTGCGTTTCTGAGCGCTTCATCCTCCAGTTCTTCCAAACGCTTTTCCTCTAGTTCCACTTGGTCACACCAGGGAAGAGAGGAAAGGGAAGAGTCTAGTGGCTCATCCCAAGGAAGAGCGTATGGGTCAACTTCTTGTCCCTTTGGATTTTTTTGAGACATGTTGGGTCTGGATACAGTTACAATTGCAAAGGATCCAAATATTTCAAAAGGCTTTTCTGGCGAACGGTTCAATGCTGCACACATCAAGGCTGCGAGAAACGGACTAAAAGTCGTTGCGCTTCACCCCTATTTATAGGTTTTTGGATCAAAGGAAAGAATGGTGGTAAGATTCTACGTGTGTGACGTCATAATTCTGTAAGGCAATGAGGTTGTCACGTGATATTTTTGGAGGAGGGCATTTTTCAACTTGGACAAATTATCAGTAAAGTTTCAATCTCTGTTATTTTCCCCAAAAAACGTGTTGTCGCAATCATGTTTTCTACTGTAATTGGTGCCAACAGATGGCGCAGTTTAAAGTTGGCTGTTACTCTGCCCAGGCTGCTACCATAGAAGAAGAATGTAGACCAATAGTACTTTAACGATGTCCGCTGATCGTTTCCGTGTAAATCTTAGCATTGCTTTAGCCGTCAAGCTAAAGGTTTAGCTTCATACTGCCATATTTTCAGAGTAACAAAATATTTAAACGGTCTCAGATCATGGTGAGTATTTGAAAAAATGTTTATTTAATGTGAAGCCTGTGACGTGGAAAGGTTAGCAAGCGTAATGTTGCCTATTGTGTTATACACGGGTGCTTACATCCGAGTAGTGTTGATCTTTTCTAAGGTCCATGGGTTTATCCAACGAGCAGCTAAGTCACCGTTATAGCTGTAATTTTGTGTGCAACGTCTTAATGCAAAAAAAAAACAAAACAAAAACACAATGCGTTTTTAAGCTCTCTCTGCGTTCACTGCCTCTGCAAGTGTCAAACTTCCTCGCTTTAGCTGATGCTAACCAACATTAGCGCTTACGGTTCGTATATAAACACAACTGTCAGCCCTTCACTTTTGGTGCCGACAACATTTTGAGCATTTTCTACAGTTTGTGAAATGGTCGCCATTGGCATTACATGCCAGTAGTGTTCGCTAATTGACTTTACCGGGGATTATATTTATTACAACGTTACTGCGTGGAAGTGATCATAGTGTATGCTTATGAACGTGAGTGGTAGGTGTTATTAGTGCGACTTTACCCTTAATTAGTTTTCCCACCGGAAGTAGAGTTGTTTATGCGACGTGATGGCTAGAGCAGTCCCAAACAATCGATTGCGTTTCTTAACAGACCAATTCTCTCCAAACTTTTAGGGTAAGCTAGACTCGAGATATGGTTGCAATAATACGAACAAGAGCGCAACAGCATATTGACAATGGCGAGAACTTTAATATTTACATTGTGTTAGTGCACCCATCGCTCCGCATCCTTAACGCTACATTGATGTCGAGAGTCTCTGACACAGCTGTGCTCTGCAGCACAGACACCCTGCTTATCTGTGATTCGGCCAGACTGGTGTTGAACTCCAAAGACATGCGCGGGGTTAGGTTAGTTGGCTGTTGGTGTGAGTGGTTGTCTGAGTCTCTCTAATAACCCTCCAACAGACTGGCGACCTGTCCAGGGTGTACTTTTGCCCTATGACAGCTGAAATACAACCTGAATAAAATAAGTAGGAGAAAATGAATGATGTTTATGAACTGTAGTTAATGTAGTCAGACAATAAGTTACCGAGCAACAGGCCACAAGTCTTGGTGCAGAATCATACTAAGATTTAAAAAATAAAATGTTGGCACTGGTGTTTGAAACAGTATACTGTCAGTAAGACTGGAGCAACTGCACACATCTGGAAACTAATAACTAGAGTAGTTAGTAACATTTTGTTACTGCATCCATTTAGCCAGGTATAATTAGCATGTCTACATACATGTCATTTCTAATGTGGTCCTATGTGGTATGTTGTAGGACAGTGAAGTGTCTGACACTGACCATGTACCAGTGCCTGAGAACACTGGTATGGAGGGGGAGAACGCACCTCTTTACTGTATTTGTCGGAAACCAGACATCAACTGCTTCATGATGTAAGTATATATCAGTTTTATATTTGCAGTATGCGCAGTAGGGGTGGGCGCTAGCTTCAGCAATGTTATCAGAGGTTTTTTTTTTAAATGAAGAGCTTCTATTTCGAGAAAACTACCAATAAGGATATATGCACAGATATAGAAAACAATACTGTAACATTTTATTGATGCTTGCAGTTTGGAGGCAGCAGTATTTGCAAGTGTAACTAAATTCCAGGCATTTTCCATCCTTCTTTTCCTATCAGCTTTTTTTCTAGTTGTCAGTGTGAACCAAGGTGTCAGCAGCAGCATTATAGTGCAAAAGTAGTGACCCAGCATAGATCAAATGTAAGCACAAAAGTAGCCAAGGTAGTGTTTTTCCTGGAAATTTTAAGTGAAAGGATAAAGTAACTGCTTACCACTTTAGTTTAACAATGATTAATGAAATGTAACCGTGTAACTCATCAGCAGTCTGCACAGTATGGTCACATATTAAAACTGAAGAATATGTTGTACTTGTTGTAGTGTTTCATCATGGGTCCAGTTTTTACCCAGGTGCTTAAAGCCCTTCTTTACCCTCATGTAACACCAACAGTAATTTCCAACCACTATTTCCTGTTCCTGTCAGTCAAACAAACAGACGACAAACATCTTCTATAAACAGGAATAATGTCATTTTATCAGATTAGAAAACATCTAATCTAGCGTTGATATTACACTGCTGTTTAGTGTCTGGCTGATCTCAGTGTCACCAAAATATCTGCCCTACATGTCAAACAATGAGAGAACTTGAAACAGTAACATCACCTAGCAGCTTATTTTAATTAGTGCTAACGTTTTGTTTGCTGGCTAACATTGCTATTATTATAGTCACAGTTAATTGACTTTGAATAGCTTTATTTCAAAAGTAATTTTACAATTTCACAGCCATTTAGCTGTGTTAACTGTACATGCTGTAGGTCATAAGGCGTGCATGGATCATTTTTATAATCAGCCTCTTGTCTTTTGTCCACCACAGGCTTTGCCATGATAAATTGGTCAGTTGACAACCAGGAGCCGTACACCTTAACCTCAGAGGCCAGGACATCCAGGGGCAGTGTGAACACGCACTTGCTTAAATGGGACGCAAGACGGACTATAGAGGGCCACCCGCTTGCCAGACAACCAAGTGCTGTCCCTGTCCACGGCCAGTGTGAGAAGGACTCTCACTAAAGTCAACCCACACAAAGCTGCTGGACCAGACAATATACCTGGACGCGTGCTCGGAGCCCGTGCTGACCAGCTGACTGATGTCCTAGCGGGCATCTTTAACATCTCCCTGAGTCAAGCTGTTGTGCCACAGTGCTTTAAAACCACCACCATCATACCTGTCCCCAGACCTTCCCAAAGCCTAATTCCACAATGATTGCCTGAGCCTATTCTTGTTAAATGATGAAAAACTCAAAGGCACGTTTGGGCAGTGGATCTGTGTGAAATCAGCAGCTTGCAAAACGAAATCAAAATGTGTGCAATTGATTCTAAAAATAGAAATCACAATAAAGTTCAACATTTACTAAAACCGCCATTCAGTCATCTGAGAGTCTTTACTCATGAAATTATAACGGTTAGATGAATGTATATGCAGTGATTTACTGATCAATGATAAAAGGGGAGATTTATGCAATAACGAAGACTGTCATGAAAAGTATTTGGCATCTGATCTCCTGTAACCTGCGGAGCTAAGCTGTTTTACCAGCTCTGCTCTCTGATTTTTCTTTTTTCTTTTATGAAAAAACACAAGTTGTCAAAGTTATTTGTTTGCAAATGTATTTCAGAAATATCGACATACTGTTTTTTAATCAGCAGAAACTTTATGTCAGTAGTGCAAAAACCTGCACTGATCTGACCTCATTTCTTCCTCATCCTGATTCCTGACCTGGGAAGGGAGAGAAATATTTGTTTTTGTTTGTCTTCTTGTTTTATTTAATTCCTTGTGGGATTTGGATCCAACACGTAAAGTATGCATATTATGCACACACACAAACACACATGCAGCTATAACGCATTTCTTGTATTCTTGAATAAAGACATTGATTTGACACATTTAATTAGTGACCAATTGTTTTTATTGTTCAATTATTAAGAAAAAAGAAAAGGTGGGGGTGGGTGGGATGGAAAGTAAAGGGAGAGAGGAGAGAAAACCCCAACAATCCCCTCTGAGCAAGCACGAGGCGACAGTGGATAGGAAAAACTCCCTTTAAAGGAAGAAACCTATGACAGAACCAGGCTCTAGAGGGGGCAGTCAACTGTCGGGACTGGTTGGGGGGTGACTGTGAAAAAACGGGAGGGAGATGGGAGAGGTGTTAGTAGTTAAGGGGGGGGATTAAGCTGGAACAGAGGTGGGAGAGGAAGAGGCGACATTGGCAGTACTGAAAGAAGGAGTGTTCCTCCTCCAGAAGAAGCAGAAGCGTTTTTTCTTTTTCTTCAGCTGCTCTTCCACGAGCACCTTTTTCTCGAGGATGAGGATTTTCAGCTCCTCGATTGTTTCGGTGTTTTGCTTCTGCAGCTTGTTGCATTTTTTCTCCACTTCTTCTATTACGGCTTGTTTTTCTTCCAACCTTTCTTTCAGCACTTTAGATGTTGCCTCCTGTTTCTCAAACTCCTGGAGAAGAAGTTTTTCTTCTCTCTGCTTACTGACCAGCTGTTCTCTCTCTTGAAGCAGGTCTTGATATTTGTGCAGTGTCTCTTCGAACTTTACCTGCAGCATCCTGTTGTTTCCCTCCATGAGCTGGAGTTGGCACTCCATGTCTCCCTGCTTTCTGTCCAGCTGCTCTTTCTCTTGAAGGATTTCTTTATTTTGTCGCAGAGCTTCATCAAGCTTTCCTTGCAAGCTTTCATTTTGTTGCTTGATGCTCTGCAGATTGGAATCCATTTCTTTTTGTTTGATTTCTTGTTCCCTTTTCTCTTGGAGAAGCTTCTCATTTGCTTGCTCTGTGCGATCAAGCCTTTTTTTGTCAACATTGTACATTAGCTCCATGTCTCGGAGATTGGAGTGCAGCCCTCTCTTCTTCGTGCTGTCTTTCATCTTCTCCTGGAGGAGTTTTCTATTTTGTCGCAGAGCTTGATCAAGCTTTCCTTGCAAGCTTTCGTTGTGTTGCTTGATTCTCTGAAGCTTGGAATGCATTTCTTTTTCTTTTAACTCCTGTTGCCTTTTCTCTTGGAGGAGCTTCTCATTTGCTTGCTCTGTGCGATCAAGCCTTTTTTTGTCTACACTGTACATTAGCTCCATGTCTCTGAGATTGCTGTGCAGCCCTCTCTTCTTCATGCCGTCTTGTTTCTTCTCTTGGACAAGTTTTTTATTTTGTTGCAGGGCTTCATCAAGTTTTCCTTGGAGCTCCTGGTTCTTTTTGTCCATGTCATGGAGATCCTGTTGTTTCCCCTCAATAATAGCTTCCTTTTCTTGAAGCTGGAATGACAACTTTTTTAGTTGAGCGCTCTTTTGCTCATTTTCCTCCATCAAGAACTTAATCTTCTCTGCGTTTCTGAGCGCTTCATCCTCCAGTTCTTCCAAACGCTTTTCCTCTAGTTCCACTTGGTCACACCAGGGAAGAGAGGAAAGGGAAGAGTCTAGTGGCTCATCCCAAGGAAGAGCGTATGGGTCAACTTCTTGTCCCTTTGGATTTTTTTGAGACATGTTGGGTCTGGATACAGTTACAATTGCAAAGGATCCAAATATTTCAAAAGGCTTTTCTGGCGAACGGTTCAATGCTGCACACATCAAGGCTGCGAGAAACGGACTAAAAGTCGTTGCGCTTCACCCCTATTTATAGGTTTTTGGATCAAAGGAAAGAATGGTGGTAAGATTCTACGTGTGTGACGTCATAATTCTGTAAGGCAATGAGGTTGTCACGTGATATTTTTGGAGGAGGGCATTTTTCAACTTGGACAAATTATCAGTAAAGTTTCAATCTCTGTTATTTTCCCCAAAAAACGTGTTGTCGCAATCATGTTTTCTACTGTAATTGGTGCCAACAGATGGCGCAGTTTAAAGTTGGCTGTTACTCTGCCCAGGCTGCTACCATAGAAGAAGAATGTAGACCAATAGTACTTTAACGATGTCCGCTGATCGTTTCCGTGTAAATCTTAGCATTGCTTTAGCCGTCAAGCTAAAGGTTTAGCTTCATACTGCCATATTTTCAGAGTAACAAAATATTTAAACGGTCTCAGATCATGGTGAGTATTTGAAAAAATGTTTATTTAATGTGAAGCCTGTGATGTGGAAAGGTTAGCAAGCGTAATTTTGCCTATTGTGTTATACACGGGTGCTTACATCCGAGTAGTGTTGATCTTTTCTAAGGTCCATGGGTTTATCCAACGAGCAGCTAAGTCACCGTTATAGCTGTAATTTTGTGTGCAACGTCTTAATGCAAAAAAAAAACAAAACAAAAACACAATGCGTTTTTAAGCTCTCTCTGCGTTCACTGCCTCTGCAAGTGTCAAACTTCCTCGCTTTAGCTGATGCTAACCAACATTAGCGCTTACGGTTCGTATATAAACACAACTGTCAGCCCTTCACTTTTGGTGCCGACAACATTTTGAGCATTTTCTACAGTTTGTGAAATGGTCGCCATTGGCATTACATGCCAGTAGTGTTCGCTAATTGACTTTACCGGGGATTATATTTATTACAACGTTACTGCGTGGAAGTGATCATAGTGTATGCTTATGAACGTGAGTGGTAGGTGTTATTAGTGCGACTTTACCCTTAATTAGTTTTCCCACCGGAAGTAGAGTTGTTTATGCGACGTGATGGCTAGAGCAGTCCCAAACAATCGATTGCGTTTCTTAACAGACCAATTCTCTCCAAACTTTTAGGGTAAGCTAGACTCGAGATATGGTTGCAATAATACGAACAAGAGCGCAACAGCATATTGACAATGGCGAGAACTTTAATATTTACATTGTGTTAGTGCACCCATCGCTCCGCATCCTTAACGCTACATTGATGTCGAGAGTCTCTGACACAGCTGTGCTCTGCAGCACAGACACCCTGCTTATCTGTGATTCGGCCAGACTGGTGTTGAACTCCAAAGACATGCGCGGGGTTAGGTTAGTTGGCTGTTGGTGTGAGTGGTTGTCTGAGTCTCTCTAATAACCCTCCAACAGACTGGCGACCTGTCCAGGGTGTACTTTTGCCCTATGACAGCTGAAATACAACCTGAATAAAATAAGTAGGAGAAAATGAATGATGTTTATGAACTGTAGTTAATGTAGTCAGACAATAAGTTACCGAGCAACAGGCCACAAGTCTTGGTGCAGAATCATACTAAGATTTAAAAAATAAAATGTTGGCACTGGTGTTTGAAACAGTATACTGTCAGTAAGACTGGAGCAACTGCACACATCTGGAAACTAATAACTAGAGTAGTTAGTAACATTTTGTTACTGCATCCATTTAGCCAGGTATAATTAGCATGTCTACATACATGTCATTTCTAATGTGGTCCTATGTGGTATGTTGTAGGACAGTGAAGTGTCTGACACTGACCATGTACCAGTGCCTGAGAACACTGGTATGGAGGGGGAGAACGCACCTCTTTACTGTATTTGTCGGAAACCAGACATCAACTGCTTCATGATGTAAGTATATATCAGTTTTATATTTGCAGTATGCGCAGTAGGGGTGGGCGCTAGCTTCAGCAATGTTATCAGAGATTTTTTTTTTAAATGAAGAGCTTCTATTTCGAGAAAACTACCAATAAGGATATATGCACAGATATAGAAAACAATACTGTAACATTTTATTGATGCTTGCAGTTTGGAGGCAGCAGTATTTGCAAGTGTAACTAAATTCCAGGCATTTTCCATCCTTCTTTTCCTATCAGCTTTTTTCTAGTTGTCAGTGTGAACCAAGGTGTCAGCAGCAGCATTATAGTGCAAAAGTAGTGACCCAGCATAGATCAAATGTAAGCACAAAAGTAGCCAAGGTAGTGTTTTTCCTGGAAATTTTAAGTGAAAGGATAAAGTAACTGCTTACCACTTTAGTTTAACAATGATTAATGAAATGTAACCGTGTAACTCATCAGCAGTCTGCACAGTATGGTCACATATTAAAACTGAAGAATATGTTGTACTTGTTGTAGTGTTTCATCATGGGTCCAGTTTTTACCCAGGTGCTTAAAGCCCTTCTTTACCCTCATGTAACACCAACAGTAATTTCCAACCACTATTTCCTGTTCCTGTCAGTCAAACAAACAGACGACAAACATCTTCTATAAACAGGAATAATGTCATTTTATCGGATTAGAAAACATCTAATCTAGCGTTGATATTACACTGCTGTTTAGTGTCTGGCTGATCTCAGTGTCACCAAAATATCTGCCCTACATGTCAAACAATGAGAGAACTTGAAACAGTAACATCACCTAGCAGCTTATTTTAATTAGTGCTAACGTTTTGTTTGCTGGCTAACATTGCTATTATTATAGTCACAGTTAATTGACTTTGAATAGCTTTATTTCAAAAGTAATTTTACAATTTCACAGCCATTTAGCTGTGTTAACTGTACATGCTGTAGGTCATAAGGCGTGCATGGATCATTTTTATAATCAGCCTCTTATCTTTTGTCCACCACAGGCTTTGCCATGATAAATTGGTCAGTTGACAACCAGGAGCCGTACACCTTAACCTCAGAGGCCAGGACATCCAGGGGCAGTGTGAACACGCACTTGCTTAAATGGGACGCAAGACGGACTATAGAGGGCCACCCGCTTGCCAGACAACCAAGTGCTGTCCCTGTCCACGGCCAGTGTGAGAAGGACTCTCACTAAAGTCAACCCACACAAAGCTGCTGGACCAGACAATATACCTGGACGCGTGCTCGGAGCCCGTGCTGACCAGCTGACTGATGTCCTAGCGGGCATCTTTAACATCTCCCTGAGTCAAGCTGTTGTGCCACAGTGCTTTAAAACCACCACCATCATACCTGTCCCCAGACCTTCCCAAAGCCTAATTCCACAATGATTGCCTGAGCCTATTCTTGTTAAATGATGAAAAACTCAAAGGCACGTTTGGGCAGTGGATCTGTGTGAAATCAGCAGCTTGCAAAACGAAATCAAAATGTGTGCAATTGATTCTAAAAATAGAAATCACAATAAAGTTCAACATTTACTAAAACCGCCATTCAGTCATCTGAGAGTCTTTACTCATGAAATTATAACGGTTAGATGAATGTATATGCAGTGATTTACTGATCAATGATAAAAGGGGAGATTTATGCAATAACGAAGACTGTCATGAAAAGTATTTGGCATCTGATCTCCTGTAACCTGCGGAGCTAAGCTGTTTTACCAGCTCTGCTCTCTGATTTTTCTTTTATGAAAAAACACAAGTTGTCAAAGTTATTTGTTTGCAAATGTATTTCAGAAATATCAACATACTTTTTTTTAATCAGCAGAAACTTTATGTCAGTAGTGCAAAAACCTGCACTGATCTGACCTCATTTCTTCCTCATCCTGATTCCTGACCTGGGAAGGGAGAGAAATATTTGTTTTTGTTTGTCTTCTTGTTTTATTTAATTCCTTGTGGGATTTGGATCCAACACGTAAAGTATGCATATTATGCACACACACAAACACACATGCAGCTATTACCCATTTCTTGTATTCTTGAATAAAGACATTGATTTGACACATTTAATTAGTGACCAATTGTTTTTATTGTTCAATTATTAAGAAAAAAGAAAAGGTGGGGGTGGGTGGGATGGAAAGTAAAGGGAGAGAGGAGAGAAAACCCCAACAATCCCCTCTGAGCAAGCACTAGGCGACAGTGGATAGGAAAAACTCCCTTTAAAGGAAGAAACCTATGACAGAACCAGGCTCTAGAGGGGGCAGTCAACTGTCGGGACTGGTTGGGGGGTGACTGTGAAAAAACGGGAGGGAGATGGGAGAGGTGTTAGTAGTTAAGGGGGGGGGGGGGGGGGGATTAAGCTGGAACAGAGGTGGGAGAGGAAGAGGTGACATTGGCAGTACTGAAAGAAGGAGTGTTCCTCCTCCAGAAGAAGCAGAAGCGTTTTTTCTTTTTCTTCAGCTGCTCTTCCACGAGCACCTTTTTCTCGAGGATGAGGATTTTCAGCTCCTCGATTGTTTCGGTGTTTTGCTTCTGCAGCTTGTTGCATTTTTTCTCCACTTCTTCTATTTCAGCTTGTTTTTCTTCCAACCTTTCTTTCAGCACTTTAGATGTTGCCTCCTGTTTCTCAAACTCCTGGAGAAGAAGTTTTTCTTCTCTCTGCTTATTGACCAGCTGTTCTCTCTCTTGAAGCAGGTCTTGATATTTGTGCAGTGTCTCTTCGAACTTTACCTGCAGCATCCTGTTGTTTCCCTCCATGAGCTGGAGTTGGCACTCCATGTCTCCCTGCTTTCTGTCCAGCTGCTCTTTCTCTTGAAGGATTTCTTTATTTTGTCGCAGAGCTTCATCAAGCTTTCCTTGCAAGCTTTCATTTTGTTGCTTGATGCTCTGCAGATTGGAATCCATTTCTTTTTGTTTGATTTCTTGTTCCCTTTTCTCTTGGAGAAGCTTCTCATTTGCTTGCTCTGTGCGATCAAGCCTTTTTTTGTCAACATTGTACATTAGCTCCATGTCTCGGAGATTGGAGTGCAGCCCTCTCTTCTTCGTGCTGTCTTTCATCTTCTCCTGGAGGAGTTTTCTATTTTGCCGCAGAGCTTGATCAAGCTTTCCTTGCAAGCTTTCGTTGTGTTGCTTGATGCTCTGAAGCTTGGAATGCATTTCTTTTTCTTTTAACTCCTGTTGCCTTTTCTCTTGGAGGAGCTTCTCATTTGCTTGCGCTGTGCGATCAAGCCTTTTTTTGTCTACACTGTACATTAGCTCCATTTCTTGGAGATTGCTGTGCAGCCCTCTCTTCTTCATGCCGTCTTGTTTCTTCTCTTGGACAAGTTTTTTATTTTGTTGCAGGGCTTCATCAAGTTTTCCTTGGAGCTCCTGGTTCTTTTTGTCCATGTCATGGAGATCCTGTTGTTTCCCCTCAATAATAGCTTCCTTTTCTTGAAGCTGGAATGACAACTTTTTTAGTTGAGCGCTCTTTTGCTCATTTTCCTCCATCAAGAACTTAATCTTCTCTGCGTTTCTGAGCGCTTCATCCTCCAGTTCTTCCAAACGCTTTTCCTCTAGTTCCACTTGGTCACACCAGGGAAGAGAGGAAAGGGAAGAGTCTAGTGGCTCATCCCAAGGAAGAGCGTATGGGTCAACTTCTTGTCCCTTTGGATTTTTTTGAGACATGTTGGGTCTGGATACAGTTACAATTGCAAAGGATCCAAATATTTCAAAAGGCTTTTCTGGCGAACGGTTCAATGCTGCACACATCAAGGCTGCGAGAAACGGACTAAAAGTCGTTGCTCTTCACCCCTATTTATAGGTTTTTGGATCAAAGGAAAGAATGGTGGTAAGATTCTACGTGTGTGACGTCATAATTCTGTAAGGCAATGAGGTTGTCACGTGATATTTTTGGAGGAGGGCATTTTTCAACTTGGACAAATTATCAGTAAAGTTTCAATCTCTGTTATTTTCCCCAAAAAACGTGTTGTCGCAATCATGTTTTCTACTGTAATTGGTGCCAACAGATGGCGCAGTTTAAAGTTGGCTGTTACTCTGCCCAGGCTGCTACCATAGAAGAAGAATGTAGACCAATAGTACTTTAACGATGTCCGCTGATCGTTTCCGTGTAAATCTTAGCATTGCTTTAGCCGTCAAGCTAAAGGTTTAGCTTCATACTGCCATATTTTCAGAGTAACAAAATATTTAAACGGTCTCAGATCATGGTGAGTATTTGAAAAAATGTTTATTTAATGTGAAGCCTGTGATGTGGAAAGGTTAGCAAGCGTAATTTTGCCTATTGTGTTATACACGGGTGCTTACATCCGAGTAGTGTTGATCTTTTCTAAGGTCCATGGGTTTATCCAACGAGCAGCTAAGTCACCGTTATAGCTGTAATTTTGTGTGCAACGTCTTAATGCAAAAAACAAAAACACAATGCGTTTTTAAGCTCTCTCTGCGTTCACTGCCTCTGCAAGTGTCAAACTTCCTCGCTTTAGCTGATGCTAACCAACATTAGCGCTTACGGTTCGTATATAAACACAACTGTCAGCCCTTCACTTTTGGTGCCGACAACATTTTGAGCATTTTCTACAGTTTGTGAAATGGTCGCCATTGGCATTACATGCCAGTAGTGTTCGCTAATTGACTTTACCGGGGATTATATTTATTACAACGTTACTGCGTGGAAGTGATCATAGTGTATGCTTATGAACGTGAGTGGTAGGTGTTATTAGTGCGACTTTACCCTTAATTAGTTTTCCCACCGGAAGTAGAGTTGTTTATGCGACGTGATGGCTAGAGCAGTCCCAAACAATCGATTGCGTTTCTTAACAGACCAATTCTCTCCAAACTTTTAGGGTAAGCTAGACTCGAGATATGGTTGCAATAATACGAACAAGAGCGCAACAGCATATTGACAATGGCGAGAACTTTAATATTTACATTGTGTTAGTGCACCCATCGCTCCGCATCCTTAACGCTACATTGATGTCGAGAGTCTCTGACACAGCTGTGCTCTGCAGCACAGACACCCTGCTTATCTGTGATTCGGCCAGACTGGTGTTGAACTCCAAAGACATGCGCGGGGTTAGGTTAGTTGGCTGTTGGTGTGAGTGGTTGTCTGAGTCTCTCTAATAACCCTCCAACAGACTGGCGACCTGTCCAGGGTGTACTTTTGCCCTATGACAGCTGAAATACAACCTGAATAAAATAAGTAGGAGAAAATGAATGATGTTTATGAACTGTAGTTAATGTAGTCAGACAATAAGTTACCGAGCAACAGGCCACAAGTCTTGGTGCAGAATCATACTAAGATTTAAAAAATAAAATGTTGGCACTGGTGTTTGAAACAGTATACTGTCAGTAAGACTGGAGCAACTGCACACATCTGGAAACTAATAACTAGAGTAGTTAGTAACATTTTGTTACTGCATCCATTTAGCCAGGTATAATTAGCATGTCTACATACATGTCATTTCTAATGTGGTCCTATGTGGTATGTTGTAGGACAGTGAAGTGTCTGACACTGACCATGTACCAGTGCCTGAGAACACTGGTATGGAGGGGGAGAACGCACCTCTTTACTGTATTTGTCGGAAACCAGACATCAACTGCTTCATGATGTAAGTATATATCAGTTTTATATTTGCAGTATGCGCAGTAGGGGTGGGCGCTAGCTTCAGCAATGTTATCAGAGGTTTTTTTTTTTAAATGAAGAGCTTCTATTTCGAGAAAACTACCAATAAGGATATATGCACAGATATAGAAAACAATACTGTAACATTTTATTGATGCTTGCAGTTTGGAGGCAGCAGTATTTGCAAGTGTAACTAAATTCCAGGCATTTTCCATCCTTCTTTTCCTATCAGCTTTTTTCTAGTTGTCAGTGTGAACCAAGGTGTCAGCAGCAGCATTATAGTGCAAAAGTAGTGACCCAGCATAGATCAAATGTAAGCACAAAAGTAGCCAAGGTAGTGTTTTTCCTGGAAATTTTAAGTGAAAGGATAAAGTAACTGCTTACCACTTTAGTTTAACAATGATTAATGAAATGTAACCGTGTAACTCATCAGCAGTCTGCACAGTATGGTCACATATTAAAACTGAAGAATATGTTGTACTTGTTGTAGTGTTTCATCATGGGTCCAGTTTTTACCCAGGTGCTTAAAGCCCTTCTTTACCCTCATGTAACACCAACAGTAATTTCCAACCACTATTTCCTGTTCCTGTCAGTCAAACAAACAGACGACAAACATCTTCTATAAACAGGAATAATGTCATTTTATCGGATTAGAAAACATCTAATCTAGCGTTGATATTACACTGCTGTTTAGTGTCTGGCTGATCTCAGTGTCACCAAAATATCTGCCCTACATGTCAAACAATGAGAGAACTTGAAACAGTAACATCACCTAGCAGCTTATTTTAATTAGTGCTAACGTTTTGTTTGCTGGCTAACATTGCTATTATTATAGTCACAGTTAATTGACTTTGAATAGCTTTATTTCAAAAGTAATTTTACAATTTCACAGCCATTTAGCTGTGTTAACTGTACATGCTGTAGGTCATAAGGCGTGCATGGATCATTTTTATAATCAGCCTCTTATCTTTTGTCCACCACAGGCTTTGCCATGATAAATTGGTCAGTTGACAACCAGGAGCCGTACACCTTAACCTCAGAGGCCAGGACATCCAGGGGCAGTGTGAACACGCACTTGCTTAAATGGGACGCAAGACGGACTATAGAGGGCCACCCGCTTGCCAGACAACCAAGTGCTGTCCCTGTCCACGGCCAGTGTGAGAAGGACTCTCACTAAAGTCAACCCACACAAAGCTGCTGGACCAGACAATATACCTGGACGCGTGCTCGGAGCCCGTGCTGACCAGCTGACTGATGTCCTAGCGGGCATCTTTAACATCTCCCTGAGTCAAGCTGTTGTGCCACAGTGCTTTAAAACCACCACCATCATACCTGTCCCCAGACCTTCCCAAAGCCTAATTCCACAATGATTGCCTGAGCCTATTCTTGTTAAATGATGAAAAACTCAAAGGCACGTTTGGGCAGTGGATCTGTGTGAAATCAGCAGCTTGCAAAACGAAATCAAAATGTGTGCAATTGATTCTAAAAATAGAAATCACAATAAAGTTCAACATTTACTAAAACCGCCATTCAGTCATCTGAGAGTCTTTACTCATGAAATTATAACGGTTAGATGAATGTATATGCAGTGATTTACTGATCAATGATAAAAGGGGAGATTTATGCAATAACGAAGACTGTCATGAAAAGTATTTGGCATCTGATCTCCTGTAACCTGCGGAGCTAAGCTGTTTTACCAGCTCTGCTCTCTGATTTTTCTTTTTTCTTTTATGAAAAAACACAAGTTGTCAAAGTTATTTGTTTGCAAATGTATTTCAGAAATATCAACATACTTTTTTTTAATCAGCAGAAACTTTATGTCAGTAGTGCAAAAACCTGCACTGATCTGACCTCATTTCTTCCTCATCCTGATTCCTGACCTGGGAAGGGAGAGAAATATTTGTTTTTGTTTGTCTTCTTGTTTTATTTAATTCCTTGTGGGATTTGGATCCAACACGTAAAGTATGCATATTATGCACACACACAAACACACATGCAGCTATTACCCATTTCTTGTATTCTTGAATAAAGACATTGATTTGACACATTTAATTAGTGACCAATTGTTTTTATTGTTCAATTATTAAGAAAAAAGAAAAGGTGGGGGTGGGTGGGATGGAAAGTAAAGGGAGAGAGGAGAGAAAACCCCAACAATCCCCTCTGAGCAAGCACTAGGCGACAGTGGATAGGAAAAACTCCCTTTAAAGGAAGAAACCTATGACAGAACCAGGCTCTAGAGGGGGCAGTCAACTGTCGGGACTGGTTGGGGGGTGACTGTGAAAAAACGGGAGGGAGATGGGAGAGGTGTTAGTAGTTAAGGGGGGGGGGATTAAGCTGGAACAGAGGTGGGAGAGGAAGAGGTGACATTGGCAGTACTGAAAGAAGGAGTGTTCCTCCTCCAGAAGAAGCAGAAGCGTTTTTTCTTTTTCTTCAGCTGCTCTTCCACGAGCACCTTTTTCTCGAGGATGAGGATTTTCAGCTCCTCGATTGTTTCGGTGTTTTGCTTCTGCAGCTTGTTGCATTTTTTCTCCACTTCTTCTATTTCAGCTTGTTTTTCTTCCAACCTTTCTTTCAGCACTTTAGATGTTGCCTCCTGTTTCTCAAACTCCTGGAGAAGAAGTTTTTCTTCTCTCTGCTTACTGACCAGCTGTTCTCTCTCTTGAAGCAGGTCTTGATATTTGTGCAGTGTCTCTTCGAACTTTACCTGCAGCATCCTGTTGTTTCCCTCCATGAGCTGGAGTTGGCACTCCATGTCTCCCTGCTTTCTGTCCAGCTGCTCTTTCTCTTGAAGGATTTCTTTATTTTGTCGCAGAGCTTCATCAAGCTTTCCTTGCAAGCTTTCATTTTGTTGCTTGATGCTCTGCAGATTGGAATCCATTTCTTTTTGTTTGATTTCTTGTTCCCTTTTCTCTTGGAGAAGCTTCTCATTTGCTTGCTCTGTGCGATCAAGCCTTTTTTTGTCAACATTGTACATTAGCTCCATGTCTCGGAGATTGGAGTGCAGCCCTCTCTTCTTCGTGCTGTCTTTCATCTTCTCCTGGAGGAGTTTTCTATTTTGCCGCAGAGCTTGATCAAGCTTTCCTTGCAAGCTTTCGTTGTGTTGCTTGATGCTCTGAAGCTTGGAATGCATTTCTTTTTCTTTTAACTCCTGTTGCCTTTTCTCTTGGAGGAGCTTCTCATTTGCTTGCGCTGTGCGATCAAGCCTTTTTTTGTCTACACTGTACATTAGCTCCATTTCTTGGAGATTGCTGTGCAGCCCTCTCTTCTTCATGCCGTCTTGTTTCTTCTCTTGGACAAGTTTTTTATTTTGTTGCAGGGCTTCATCAAGTTTTCCTTGGAGCTCCTGGTTCTTTTTGTCCATGTCATGGAGATCCTGTTGTTTCCCCTCAATAATAGCTTCCTTTTCTTGAAGCTGGAATGACAACTTTTTTAGTTGAGCGCTCTTTTGCTCATTTTCCTCCATCAAGAACTTAATCTTCTCTGCGTTTCTGAGCGCTTCATCCTCCAGTTCTTCCAAACGCTTTTCCTCTAGTTCCACTTGGTCACACCAGGGAAGAGAGGAAAGGGAAGAGTCTAGTGGCTCATCCCAAGGAAGAGCGTATGGGTCAACTTCTTGTCCCTTTGGATTTTTTTGAGACATGTTGGGTCTGGATACAGTTACAATTGCAAAGGATCCAAATATTTCAAAAGGCTTTTCTGGCGAACGGTTCAATGCTGCACACATCAAGGCTGCGAGAAACGGACTAAAAGTCGTTGCTCTTCACCCCTATTTATAGGTTTTTGGATCAAAGGAAAGAATGGTGGTAAGATTCTACGTGTGTGACGTCATAATTCTGTAAGGCAATGAGGTTGTCACGTGATATTTTTGGAGGAGGGCATTTTTCAACTTGGACAAATTATCAGTAAAGTTTCAATCTCTGTTATTTTCCCCAAAAAACGTGTTGTCGCAATCATGTTTTCTACTGTAATTGGTGCCAACAGATGGCGCAGTTTAAAGTTGGCTGTTACTCTGCCCAGGCTGCTACCATAGAAGAAGAATGTAGACCAATCCGGTTGTTCAGTGATGACGCGACGAATCCTACTTCCGGGTCTAAAGTAGTCTGCGTTTAATATGGCTTTTGTGTTGTTAACATGTTTAGTGTTATGTATTTTCTTCTATTTGATCTCAAAAAGCTCCTAAAACAGTCAGTGATCACTGTTGACCTCCCTCGGCTTTTATTACCGCTAATCATTTATTTAAGCTCAGTTTTTAAAACCTTACGATGTAACTACAGCCCAGCCCATGCAGCAGTATATGAATGACTAACCTCGTATTGTGGATGGGTTATCTCAGTTGTTCTCCTGGCTGAAGTTTGGTCCTTTTACAGCATCCTGCCATGCGATTACATTTGTTCCTGACCACCGAGAACACTCACATTAACTTTTATCGAGTGGAAAAAAGTTAGCTTGTTTATATTATGCTAACATAGCTGTGTCGCTAGCGGTCACGTAGCACATCATTATATACCAGCTAGCCCAACTTCAGTAACCCTACAAACGTCACTGCTGTTTAGTTTTCTGTCTTCATTTATGCTGGAAGTGATAGCAGAGCTGTACGTTTTAATTTGTTTCCAAAACCCCACAGTCAGGACATGCTATATTGTATTTAGATAGAAGCTAGCGAGCTAACTCCCTGCTAACTTCTAACTCCGTTAAATGTCATAAATTCCGTTTTCATGGATGCCTGGATGTTAAACTCAATTGTTACACCTGGTAGAGCAGAACGCTGATCATTTTATTAAAGATGAAAGACTTTAGACAGTTTTTCAACTCTCAGTAATCCCATAGTGATCGTTTGATATATGGACCTGCAGCGGAGTTTAGACCCAGACACGGCTAGTGACGTCAGACTGAACAACCGGATAGTACTTTAACGATGTCCGCTGATCGTTTCCGTGTAAATCTTAGCATTGCTTTAGCCGTCAAGCTAAAGGTTTAGCTTCATACTGCCATATTTTCAGAGTAACAAAATATTTAAACGGTCTCAGATCATGGTGAGTATTTGAAAAAATGTTTATTTAATGTGAAGCCTGTGATGTGGAAAGGTTAGCAAGCGTAATTTTGCCTATTGTGTTATACACGGGTGCTTACATCCGAGTAGTGTTGATCTTTTCTAAGGTCCATGGGTTTATCCAACGAGCAGCTAAGTCACCGTTATAGCTGTAATTTTGTGTGCAACGTCTTAATGCAAAAAACAAAAACAAAAACACAATGCGTTTTTAAGCTCTCTCTGCGTTCACTGCCTCTGCAAGTGTCAAACTTCCTCGCTTTAGCTGATGCTAACCAACATTAGCGCTTACGGTTCGTATATAAACACAACTGTCAGCCCTTCACTTTTGGTGCCGACAACATTTTGAGCATTTTCTACAGTTTGTGAAATGGTCGCCATTGGCATTACATGCCAGTAGTGTTCGCTAATTGACTTTACCGGGGATTATATTTATTACAACGTTACTGCGTGGAAGTGATCATAGTGTATGCTTATGAACGTGAGTGGTAGGTGTTATTAGTGCGACTTTACCCTTAATTAGTTTTCCCACCGGAAGTAGAGTTGTTTATGCGACGTGATGGCTAGAGCAGTCCCAAACAATCGATTGCGTTTCTTAACAGACCAATTCTCTCCAAACTTTTAGGGTAAGCTAGACTCGAGATATGGTTGCAATAATACGAACAAGAGCGCAACAGCATATTGACAATGGCGAGAACTTTAATATTTACATTGTGTTAGTGCACCCATCGCTCCGCATCCTTAACGCTACATTGATGTCGAGAGTCTCTGACACAGCTGTGCTCTGCAGCACAGACACCCTGCTTATCTGTGATTCGGCCAGACTGGTGTTGAACTCCAAAGACATGCGCGGGGTTAGGTTAGTTGGCTGTTGGTGTGAGTGGTTGTCTGAGTCTCTCTAATAACCCTCCAACAGACTGGCGACCTGTCCAGGGTGTACTTTTGCCCTATGACAGCTGAAATACAACCTGAATAAAATAAGTAGGAGAAAATGAATGATGTTTATGAACTGTAGTTAATGTAGTCAGACAATAAGTTACCGAGCAACAGGCCACAAGTCTTGGTGCAGAATCATACTAAGATTTAAAAAATAAAATGTTGGCACTGGTGTTTGAAACAGTATACTGTCAGTAAGACTGGAGCAACTGCACACATCTGGAAACTAATAACTAGAGTAGTTAGTAACATTTTGTTACTGCATCCATTTAGCCAGGTATAATTAGCATGTCTACATACATGTCATTTCTAATGTGGTCCTATGTGGTATGTTGTAGGACAGTGAAGTGTCTGACACTGACCATGTACCAGTGCCTGAGAACACTGGTATGGAGGGGGAGAACGCACCTCTTTACTGTATTTGTCGGAAACCAGACATCAACTGCTTCATGATGTAAGTATATATCAGTTTTATATTTGCAGTATGCGCAGTAGGGGTGGGCGCTAGCTTCAGCAATGTTATCAGAGGTTTTTTTTTTTAAATGAAGAGCTTCTATTTCGAGAAAACTACCAATAAGGATATATGCACAGATATAGAAAACAATACTGTAACATTTTATTGATGCTTGCAGTTTGGAGGCAGCAGTATTTGCAAGTGTAACTAAATTCCAGGCATTTTCCATCCTTCTTTTCCTATCAGCTTTTTTCTAGTTGTCAGTGTGAACCAAGGTGTCAGCAGCAGCATTATAGTGCAAAAGTAGTGACCCAGCATAGATCAAATGTAAGCACAAAAGTAGCCAAGGTAGTGTTTTTCCTGGAAATTTTAAGTGAAAGGATAAAGTAACTGCTTACCACTTTAGTTTAACAATGATTAATGAAATGTAACCGTGTAACTCATCAGCAGTCTGCACAGTATGGTCACATATTAAAACTGAAGAATATGTTGTACTTGTTGTAGTGTTTCATCATGGGTCCAGTTTTTACCCAGGTGCTTAAAGCCCTTCTTTACCCTCATGTAACACCAACAGTAATTTCCAACCACTATTTCCTGTTCCTGTCAGTCAAACAAACAGACGACAAACATCTTCTATAAACAGGAATAATGTCATTTTATCGGATTAGAAAACATCTAATCTAGCGTTGATATTACACTGCTGTTTAGTGTCTGGCTGATCTCAGTGTCACCAAAATATCTGCCCTACATGTCAAACAATGAGAGAACTTGAAACAGTAACATCACCTAGCAGCTTATTTTAATTAGTGCTAACGTTTTGTTTGCTGGCTAACATTGCTATTATTATAGTCACAGTTAATTGACTTTGAATAGCTTTATTTCAAAAGTAATTTTACAATTTCACAGCCATTTAGCTGTGTTAACTGTACATGCTGTAGGTCATAAGGCGTGCATGGATCATTTTTATAATCAGCCTCTTATCTTTTGTCCACCACAGGCTTTGCCATGATAAATTGGTCAGTTGACAACCAGGAGCCGTACACCTTAACCTCAGAGGCCAGGACATCCAGGGGCAGTGTGAACACGCACTTGCTTAAATGGGACGCAAGACGGACTATAGAGGGCCACCCGCTTGCCAGACAACCAAGTGCTGTCCCTGTCCACGGCCAGTGTGAGAAGGACTCTCACTAAAGTCAACCCACACAAAGCTGCTGGACCAGACAATATACCTGGACGCGTGCTCGGAGCCCGTGCTGACCAGCTGACTGATGTCCTAGCGGGCATCTTTAACATCTCCCTGAGTCAAGCTGTTGTGCCACAGTGCTTTAAAACCACCACCATCATACCTGTCCCCAGACCTTCCCAAAGCCTAATTCCACAATGATTGCCTGAGCCTATTCTTGTTAAATGATGAAAAACTCAAAGGCACGTTTGGGCAGTGGATCTGTGTGAAATCAGCAGCTTGCAAAACGAAATCAAAATGTGTGCAATTGATTCTAAAAATAGAAATCACAATAAAGTTCAACATTTACTAAAACCGCCATTCAGTCATCTGAGAGTCTTTACTCATGAAATTATAACGGTTAGATGAATGTATATGCAGTGATTTACTGATCAATGATAAAAGGGGAGATTTATGCAATAACGAAGACTGTCATGAAAAGTATTTGGCATCTGATCTCCTGTAACCTGCGGAGCTAAGCTGTTTTACCAGCTCTGCTCTCTGATTTTTCTTTTTTCTTTTATGAAAAAACACAAGTTGTCAAAGTTATTTGTTTGCAAATGTATTTCAGAAATATCAACATACTTTTTTTTAATCAGCAGAAACTTTATGTCAGTAGTGCAAAAACCTGCACTGATCTGACCTCATTTCTTCCTCATCCTGATTCCTGACCTGGGAAGGGAGAGAAATATTTGTTTTTGTTTGTCTTCTTGTTTTATTTAATTCCTTGTGGGATTTGGATCCAACACGTAAAGTATGCATATTATGCACACACACAAACACACATGCAGCTATTACCCATTTCTTGTATTCTTGAATAAAGACATTGATTTGACACATTTAATTAGTGACCAATTGTTTTTATTGTTCAATTATTAAGAAAAAAGAAAAGGTGGGGGTGGGTGGGATGGAAAGTAAAGGGAGAGAGGAGAGAAAACCCCAACAATCCCCTCTGAGCAAGCACTAGGCGACAGTGGATAGGAAAAACTCCCTTTAAAGGAAGAAACCTATGACAGAACCAGGCTCTAGAGGGGGCAGTCAACTGTCGGGACTGGTTGGGGGGTGACTGTGAAAAAACGGGAGGGAGATGGGAGAGGTGTTAGTAGTTAAGGAGGGGGGGGGGGGGGGGGGGATTAAGCTGGAACAGAGGTGGGAGAGGAAGAGGTGACATTGGCAGTACTGAAAGAAGGAGTGTTCCTCCTCCAGAAGAAGCAGAAGCGTTTTTTCTTTTTCTTCAGCTGCTCTTCCACGAGCACCTTTTTCTCGAGGATGAGGATTTTCAGCTCCTCGATTGTTTCGGTGTTTTGCTTCTGCAGCTTGTTGCATTTTTTCTCCACTTCTTCTATTTCAGCTTGTTTTTCTTCCAACCTTTCTTTCAGCACTTTAGATGTTGCCTCCTGTTTCTCAAACTCCTGGAGAAGAAGTTTTTCTTCTCTCTGCTTATTGACCAGCTGTTCTCTCTCTTGAAGCAGGTCTTGATATTTGTGCAGTGTCTCTTCGAACTTTACCTGCAGCATCCTGTTGTTTCCCTCCATGAGCTGGAGTTGGCACTCCATGTCTCCCTGCTTTCTGTCCAGCTGCTCTTTCTCTTGAAGGATTTCTTTATTTTGTTGCAGAGCTTCATCAAGCTTTCCTTGCAAGCTTTCATTTTGTTGCTTGATGCTCTGCAGATTGGAATCCATTTCTTTTTGTTTGATTTCTTGTTCCCTTTTCTCTTGGAGAAGCTTCTCATTTGCTTGCTCTGTGCGATCAAGCCTTTTTTTGTCAACATTGTACATTAGCTCCATGTCTCGGAGATTGGAGTGCAGCCCTCTCTTCTTCGTGCTGTCTTTCATCTTCTCCTGGAGGAGTTTTCTATTTTGCCGCAGAGCTTGATCAAGCTTTCCTTGCAAGCTTTCGTTGTGTTGCTTGATGCTCTGAAGCTTGGAATGCATTTCTTTTTCTTTTAACTCCTGTTGCCTTTTCTCTTGGAGGAGCTTCTCATTTGCTTGCGCTGTGCGATCAAGCCTTTTTTTGTCTACACTGTACATTAGCTCCATTTCTTGGAGATTGCTGTGCAGCCCTCTCTTCTTCATGCCGTCTTGTTTCTTCTCTTGGACAAGTTTTTTATTTTGTTGCAGGGCTTCATCAAGTTTTCCTTGGAGCTCCTGGTTCTTTTTGTCCATGTCATGGAGATCCTGTTGTTTCCCCTCAATAATAGCTTCCTTTTCTTGAAGCTGGAATGACAACTTTTTTAGTTGAGCGCTCTTTTGCTCATTTTCCTCCATCAAGAACTTAATCTTCTCTGCGTTTCTGAGCGCTTCATCCTCCAGTTCTTCCAAACGCTTTTCCTCTAGTTCCACTTGGTCACACCAGGGAAGAGAGGAAAGGGAAGAGTCTAGTGGCTCATCCCAAGGAAGAGCGTATGGGTCAACTTCTTGTCCCTTTGGATTTTTTTGAGACATGTTGGGTCTGGATACAGTTACAATTGCAAAGGATCCAAATATTTCAAAAGGCTTTTCTGGCGAACGGTTCAATGCTGCACACATCAAGGCTGCGAGAAACGGACTAAAAGTCGTTGCTCTTCACCCCTATTTATAGGTTTTTGGATCAAAGGAAAGAATGGTGGTAAGATTCTACGTGTGTGACGTCATAATTCTGTAAGGCAATGAGGTTGTCACGTGATATTTTTGGAGGAGGGCATTTTTCAACTTGGACAAATTATCAGTAAAGTTTCAATCTCTGTTATTTTCCCCAAAAAACGTGTTGTCGCAATCATGTTTTCTACTGTAATTGGTGCCAACAGATGGCGCAGTTTAAAGTTGGCTGTTACTCTGCCCAGGCTGCTACCATAGAAGAAGAATGTAGACCAATAGTACTTTAACGATGTCCGCTGATCGTTTCCGTGTAAATCTTAGCATTGCTTTAGCCGTCAAGCTAAAGGTTTAGCTTCATACTGCCATATTTTCAGAGTAACAAAATATTTAAACGGTCTCAGATCATGGTGAGTATTTGAAAAAATGTTTATTTAATGTGAAGCCTGTGATGTGGAAAGGTTAGCAAGCGTAATGTTGCCTATTGTGTTATACACGGGTGCTTACATCCGAGTAGTGTTGATCTTTTCTAAGGTCCATGGGTTTATCCAACGAGCAGCTAAGTCACCGTTATAGCTGTAATTTTGTGTGCAACGTCTTAATGCAAAAAAAAAACAAAACAAAAACACAATGCGTTTTTAAGCTCTCTCTGCGTTCACTGCCTCTGCAAGTGTCAAACTTCCTCGCTTTAGCTGATGCTAACCAACATTAGCGCTTACGGTTCGTATATAAACACAACTGTCAGCCCTTCACTTTTGGTGCCGACAACATTTTGAGCATTTTCTACAGTTTGTGAAATGGTCGCCATTGGCATTACATGCCAGTAGTGTTCGCTAATTGACTTTACCGGGGATTATATTTATTACAACGTTACTGCGTGGAAGTGATCATAGTGTATGCTTATGAACGTGAGTGGTAGGTGTTATTAGTGCGACTTTACCCTTAATTAGTTTTCCCACCGGAAGTAGAGTTGTTTATGCGACGTGATGGCTAGAGCAGTCCCAAACAATCGATTGCGTTTCTTAACAGACCAATTCTCTCCAAACTTTTAGGGTAAGCTAGACTCGAGATATGGTTGCAATAATACGAACAAGAGCGCAACAGCATATTGACAATGGCGAGAACTTTAATATTTACATTGTGTTAGTGCACCCATCGCTCCGCATCCTTAACGCTACATTGATGTCGAGAGTCTCTGACACAGCTGTGCTCTGCAGCACAGACACCCTGCTTATCTGTGATTCGGCCAGACTGGTGTTGAACTCCAAAGACATGCGCGGGGTTAGGTTAGTTGGCTGTTGGTGTGAGTGGTTGTCTGAGTCTCTCTAATAACCCTCCAACAGACTGGCGACCTGTCCAGGGTGTACTTTTGCCCTATGACAGCTGAAATACAACCTGAATAAAATAAGTAGGAGAAAATGAATGATGTTTATGAACTGTAGTTAATGTAGTCAGACAATAAGTTACCGAGCAACAGGCCACAAGTCTTGGTGCAGAATCATACTAAGATTTAAAAAATAAAATGTTGGCACTGGTGTTTGAAACAGTATACTGTCAGTAAGACTGGAGCAACTGCACACATCTGGAAACTAATAACTAGAGTAGTTAGTAACATTTTGTTACTGCATCCATTTAGCCAGGTATAATTAGCATGTCTACATACATGTCATTTCTAATGTGGTCCTATGTGGTATGTTGTAGGACAGTGAAGTGTCTGACACTGACCATGTACCAGTGCCTGAGAACACTGGTATGGAGGGGGAGAACGCACCTCTTTACTGTATTTGTCGGAAACCAGACATCAACTGCTTCATGATGTAAGTATATATCAGTTTTATATTTGCAGTATGCGCAGTAGGGGTGGGCGCTAGCTTCAGCAATGTTATCAGAGGTTTTTTTTTTTAAATGAAGAGCTTCTATTTCGAGAAAACTACCAATAAGGATATATGCACAGATATAGAAAACAATACTGTAACATTTTATTGATGCTTGCAGTTTGGAGGCAGCAGTATTTGCAAGTGTAACTAAATTCCAGGCATTTTCCATCCTTCTTTTCCTATCAGCTTTTTTCTAGTTGTCAGTGTGAACCAAGGTGTCAGCAGCAGCATTATAGTGCAAAAGTAGTGACCCAGCATAGATCAAATGTAAGCACAAAAGTAGCCAAGGTAGTGTTTTTCCTGGAAATTTTAAGTGAAAGGATAAAGTAACTGCTTACCACTTTAGTTTAACAATGATTAATGAAATGTAACCGTGTAACTCATCAGCAGTCTGCACAGTATGGTCACATATTAAAACTGAAGAATATGTTGTACTTGTTGTAGTGTTTCATCATGGGTCCAGTTTTTACCCAGGTGCTTAAAGCCCTTCTTTACCCTCATGTAACACCAACAGTAATTTCCAACCACTATTTCCTGTTCCTGTCAGTCAAACAAACAGACGACAAACATCTTCTATAAACAGGAATAATGTCATTTTATCGGATTAGAAAACATCTAATCTAGCGTTGATATTACACTGCTGTTTAGTGTCTGGCTGATCTCAGTGTCACCAAAATATCTGCCCTACGTGTCAAACAATGAGAGAACTTGAAACAGTAACATCACCTAGCAGCTTATTTTAATTAGTGCTAACGTTTTGTTTGCTGGCTAACATTGCTATTATTATAGTCACAGTTAATTGACTTTGAATAGCTTTATTTCAAAAGTAATTTTACAATTTCACAGCCATTTAGCTGTGTTAACTGTACATGCTGTAGGTCATAAGGCGTGCATGGATCATTTTTATAATCAGCCTCTTATCTTTTGTCCACCACAGGCTTTGCCATGATAAATTGGTCAGTTGACAACCAGGAGCCGTACACCTTAACCTCAGAGGCCAGGACATCCAGGGGCAGTGTGAACACGCACTTGCTTAAATGGGACGCAAGACGGACTATAGAGGGCCACCCGCTTGCCAGACAACCAAGTGCTGTCCCTGTCCACGGCCAGTGTGAGAAGGACTCTCACTAAAGTCAACCCACACAAAGCTGCTGGACCAGACAATATACCTGGACGCGTGCTCGGAGCCCGTGCTGACCAGCTGACTGATGTCCTAGCGGGCATCTTTAACATCTCCCTGAGTCAAGCTGTTGTGCCACAGTGCTTTAAAACCACCACCATCATACCTGTCCCCAGACCTTCCCAAAGCCTAATTCCACAATGATTGCCTGAGCCTATTCTTGTTAAATGATGAAAAACTCAAAGGCACGTTTGGGCAGTGGATCTGTGTGAAATCAGCAGCTTGCAAAACGAAATCAAAATGTGTGCAATTGATTCTAAAAATAGAAATCACAATAAAGTTCAACATTTACTAAAACCGCCATTCAGTCATCTGAGAGTCTTTACTCATGAAATTATAACGGTTAGATGAATGTATATGCAGTGATTTACTGATCAATGATAAAAGGGGAGATTTATGCAATAACGAAGACTGTCATGAAAAGTATTTGGCATCTGATCTCCTGTAACCTGCGGAGCTAAGCTGTTTTACCAGCTCTGCTCTCTGATTTTTCTTTTTTCTTTTATGAAAAAACACAAGTTGTCAAAGTTATTTGTTTGCAAATGTATTTCAGAAATATCAACATACTTTTTTTTAATCAGCAGAAACTTTATGTCAGTAGTGCAAAAACCTGCACTGATCTGACCTCATTTCTTCCTCATCCTGATTCCTGACCTGGGAAGGGAGAGAAATATTTGTTTTTGTTTGTCTTCTTGTTTTATTTAATTCCTTGTGGGATTTGGATCCAACACGTAAAGTATGCATATTATGCACACACACAAACACACATGCAGCTATTACCCATTTCTTGTATTCTTGAATAAAGACATTGATTTGACACATTTAATTAGTGACCAATTGTTTTTATTGTTCAATTATTAAGAAAAAAGAAAAGGTGGGGGTGGGTGGGATGGAAAGTAAAGGGAGAGAGGAGAGAAAACCCCAACAATCCCCTCTGAGCAAGCACTAGGCGACAGTGGATAGGAAAAACTCCCTTTAAAGGAAGAAACCTATGACAGAACCAGGCTCTAGAGGGGGCAGTCAACTGTCGGGACTGGTTGGGGGGTGACTGTGAAAAAACGGGAGGGAGATGGGAGAGGTGTTAGTAGTTAAGGAGGGGGGGGGGGGGGGGGGGATTAAGCTGGAACAGAGGTGGGAGAGGAAGAGGTGACATTGGCAGTACTGAAAGAAGGAGTGTTCCTCCTCCAGAAGAAGCAGAAGCGTTTTTTCTTTTTCTTCAGCTGCTCTTCCACGAGCACCTTTTTCTCGAGGATGAGGATTTTCAGCTCCTCGATTGTTTCGGTGTTTTGCTTCTGCAGCTTGTTGCATTTTTTCTCCACTTCTTCTATTTCAGCTTGTTTTTCTTCCAACCTTTCTTTCAGCACTTTAGATGTTGCCTCCTGTTTCTCAAACTCCTGGAGAAGAAGTTTTTCTTCTCTCTGCTTATTGACCAGCTGTTCTCTCTCTTGAAGCAGGTCTTGATATTTGTGCAGTGTCTCTTCGAACTTTACCTGCAGCATCCTGTTGTTTCCCTCCATGAGCTGGAGTTGGCACTCCATGTCTCCCTGCTTTCTGTCCAGCTGCTCTTTCTCTTGAAGGATTTCTTTATTTTGTTGCAGAGCTTCATCAAGCTTTCCTTGCAAGCTTTCATTTTGTTGCTTGATGCTCTGCAGATTGGAATCCATTTCTTTTTGTTTGATTTCTTGTTCCCTTTTCTCTTGGAGAAGCTTCTCATTTGCTTGCTCTGTGCGATCAAGCCTTTTTTTGTCAACATTGTACATTAGCTCCATGTCTCGGAGATTGGAGTGCAGCCCTCTCTTCTTCGTGCTGTCTTTCATCTTCTCCTGGAGGAGTTTTCTATTTTGCCGCAGAGCTTGATCAAGCTTTCCTTGCAAGCTTTCGTTGTGTTGCTTGATGCTCTGAAGCTTGGAATGCATTTCTTTTTCTTTTAACTCCTGTTGCCTTTTCTCTTGGAGGAGCTTCTCATTTGCTTGCGCTGTGCGATCAAGCCTTTTTTTGTCTACACTGTACATTAGCTCCATTTCTTGGAGATTGCTGTGCAGCCCTCTCTTCTTCATGCCGTCTTGTTTCTTCTCTTGGACAAGTTTTTTATTTTGTTGCAGGGCTTCATCAAGTTTTCCTTGGAGCTCCTGGTTCTTTTTGTCCATGTCATGGAGATCCTGTTGTTTCCCCTCAATAATAGCTTCCTTTTCTTGAAGCTGGAATGACAACTTTTTTAGTTGAGCGCTCTTTTGCTCATTTTCCTCCATCAAGAACTTAATCTTCTCTGCGTTTCTGAGCGCTTCATCCTCCAGTTCTTCCAAACGCTTTTCCTCTAGTTCCACTTGGTCACACCAGGGAAGAGAGGAAAGGGAAGAGTCTAGTGGCTCATCCCAAGGAAGAGCGTATGGGTCAACTTCTTGTCCCTTTGGATTTTTTTGAGACATGTTGGGTCTGGATACAGTTACAATTGCAAAGGATCCAAATATTTCAAAAGGCTTTTCTGGCGAACGGTTCAATGCTGCACACATCAAGGCTGCGAGAAACGGACTAAAAGTCGTTGCTCTTCACCCCTATTTATAGGTTTTTGGATCAAAGGAAAGAATGGTGGTAAGATTCTACGTGTGTGACGTCATAATTCTGTAAGGCAATGAGGTTGTCACGTGATATTTTTGGAGGAGGGCATTTTTCAACTTGGACAAATTATCAGTAAAGTTTCAATCTCTGTTATTTTCCCCAAAAAACGTGTTGTCGCAATCATGTTTTCTACTGTAATTGGTGCCAACAGATGGCGCAGTTTAAAGTTGGCTGTTACTCTGCCCAGGCTGCTACCATAGAAGAAGAATGTAGACCAATAGTACTTTAACGATGTCCGCTGATCGTTTCCGTGTAAATCTTAGCATTGCTTTAGCCGTCAAGCTAAAGGTTTAGCTTCATACTGCCATATTTTCAGAGTAACAAAATATTTAAACGGTCTCAGATCATGGTGAGTATTTGAAAAAATGTTTATTTAATGTGAAGCCTGTGATGTGGAAAGGTTAGCAAGCGTAATGTTGCCTATTGTGTTATACACGGGTGCTTACATCCGAGTAGTGTTGATCTTTTCTAAGGTCCATGGGTTTATCCAACGAGCAGCTAAGTCACCGTTATAGCTGTAATTTTGTGTGCAACGTCTTAATGCAAAAAAAAAACAAAACAAAAACACAATGCGTTTTTAAGCTCTCTCTGCGTTCACTGCCTCTGCAAGTGTCAAACTTCCTCGCTTTAGCTGATGCTAACCAACATTAGCGCTTACGGTTCGTATATAAACACAACTGTCAGCCCTTCACTTTTGGTGCCGACAACATTTTGAGCATTTTCTACAGTTTGTGAAATGGTCGCCATTGGCATTACATGCCAGTAGTGTTCGCTAATTGACTTTACCGGGGATTATATTTATTACAACGTTACTGCGTGGAAGTGATCATAGTGTATGCTTATGAACGTGAGTGGTAGGTGTTATTAGTGCGACTTTACCCTTAATTAGTTTTCCCACCGGAAGTAGAGTTGTTTATGCGACGTGATGGCTAGAGCAGTCCCAAACAATCGATTGCGTTTCTTAACAGACCAATTCTCTCCAAACTTTTAGGGTAAGCTAGACTCGAGATATGGTTGCAATAATACGAACAAGAGCGCAACAGCATATTGACAATGGCGAGAACTTTAATATTTACATTGTGTTAGTGCACCCATCGCTCCGCATCCTTAACGCTACATTGATGTCGAGAGTCTCTGACACAGCTGTGCTCTGCAGCACAGACACCCTGCTTATCTGTGATTCGGCCAGACTGGTGTTGAACTCCAAAGACATGCGCGGGGTTAGGTTAGTTGGCTGTTGGTGTGAGTGGTTGTCTGAGTCTCTCTAATAACCCTCCAACAGACTGGCGACCTGTCCAGGGTGTACTTTTGCCCTATGACAGCTGAAATACAACCTGAATAAAATAAGTAGGAGAAAATGAATGATGTTTATGAACTGTAGTTAATGTAGTCAGACAATAAGTTACCGAGCAACAGGCCACAAGTCTTGGTGCAGAATCATACTAAGATTTAAAAAATAAAATGTTGGCACTGGTGTTTGAAACAGTATACTGTCAGTAAGACTGGAGCAACTGCACACATCTGGAAACTAATAACTAGAGTAGTTAGTAACATTTTGTTACTGCATCCATTTAGCCAGGTATAATTAGCATGTCTACATACATGTCATTTCTAATGTGGTCCTATGTGGTATGTTGTAGGACAGTGAAGTGTCTGACACTGACCATGTACCAGTGCCTGAGAACACTGGTATGGAGGGGGAGAACGCACCTCTTTACTGTATTTGTCGGAAACCAGACATCAACTGCTTCATGATGTAAGTATATATCAGTTTTATATTTGCAGTATGCGCAGTAGGGGTGGGCGCTAGCTTCAGCAATGTTATCAGAGGTTTTTTTTTTTAAATGAAGAGCTTCTATTTCGAGAAAACTACCAATAAGGATATATGCACAGATATAGAAAACAATACTGTAACATTTTATTGATGCTTGCAGTTTGGAGGCAGCAGTATTTGCAAGTGTAACTAAATTCCAGGCATTTTCCATCCTTCTTTTCCTATCAGCTTTTTTCTAGTTGTCAGTGTGAACCAAGGTGTCAGCAGCAGCATTATAGTGCAAAAGTAGTGACCCAGCATAGATCAAATGTAAGCACAAAAGTAGCCAAGGTAGTGTTTTTCCTGGAAATTTTAAGTGAAAGGATAAAGTAACTGCTTACCACTTTAGTTTAACAATGATTAATGAAATGTAACCGTGTAACTCATCAGCAGTCTGCACAGTATGGTCACATATTAAAACTGAAGAATATGTTGTACTTGTTGTAGTGTTTCATCATGGGTCCAGTTTTTACCCAGGTGCTTAAAGCCCTTCTTTACCCTCATGTAACACCAACAGTAATTTCCAACCACTATTTCCTGTTCCTGTCAGTCAAACAAACAGACGACAAACATCTTCTATAAACAGGAATAATGTCATTTTATCGGATTAGAAAACATCTAATCTAGCGTTGATATTACACTGCTGTTTAGTGTCTGGCTGATCTCAGTGTCACCAAAATATCTGCCCTACATGTCAAACAATGAGAGAACTTGAAACAGTAACATCACCTAGCAGCTTATTTTAATTAGTGCTAACGTTTTGTTTGCTGGCTAACATTGCTATTATTATAGTCACAGTTAATTGACTTTGAATAGCTTTATTTCAAAAGTAATTTTACAATTTCACAGCCATTTAGCTGTGTTAACTGTACATGCTGTAGGTCATAAGGCGTGCATGGATCATTTTTATAATCAGCCTCTTATCTTTTGTCCACCACAGGCTTTGCCATGATAAATTGGTCAGTTGACAACCAGGAGCCGTACACCTTAACCTCAGAGGCCAGGACATCCAGGGGCAGTGTGAACACGCACTTGCTTAAATGGGACGCAAGACGGACTATAGAGGGCCACCCGCTTGCCAGACAACCAAGTGCTGTCCCTGTCCACGGCCAGTGTGAGAAGGACTCTCACTAAAGTCAACCCACACAAAGCTGCTGGACCAGACAATATACCTGGACGCGTGCTCGGAGCCCGTGCTGACCAGCTGACTGATGTCCTAGCGGGCATCTTTAACATCTCCCTGAGTCAAGCTGTTGTGCCACAGTGCTTTAAAACCACCACCATCATACCTGTCCCCAGACCTTCCCAAAGCCTAATTCCACAATGATTGCCTGAGCCTATTCTTGTTAAATGATGAAAAACTCAAAGGCACGTTTGGGCAGTGGATCTGTGTGAAATCAGCAGCTTGCAAAACGAAATCAAAATGTGTGCAATTGATTCTAAAAATAGAAATCACAATAAAGTTCAACATTTACTAAAACCGCCATTCAGTCATCTGAGAGTCTTTACTCATGAAATTATAACGGTTAGATGAATGTATATGCAGTGATTTACTGATCAATGATAAAAGGGGAGATTTATGCAATAACGAAGACTGTCATGAAAAGTATTTGGCATCTGATCTCCTGTAACCTGCGGAGCTAAGCTGTTTTACCAGCTCTGCTCTCTGATTTTTCTTTTTTCTTTTATGAAAAAACACAAGTTGTCAAAGTTATTTGTTTGCAAATGTATTTCAGAAATATCAACATACTTTTTTTTAATCAGCAGAAACTTTATGTCAGTAGTGCAAAAACCTGCACTGATCTGACCTCATTTCTTCCTCATCCTGATTCCTGACCTGGGAAGGGAGAGAAATATTTGTTTTTGTTTGTCTTCTTGTTTTATTTAATTCCTTGTGGGATTTGGATCCAACACGTAAAGTATGCATATTATGCACACACACAAACACACATGCAGCTATTACCCATTTCTTGTATTCTTGAATAAAGACATTGATTTGACACATTTAATTAGTGACCAATTGTTTTTATTGTTCAATTATTAAGAAAAAAGAAAAGGTGGGGGTGGGTGGGATGGAAAGTAAAGGGAGAGAGGAGAGAAAACCCCAACAATCCCCTCTGAGCAAGCACTAGGCGACAGTGGATAGGAAAAACTCCCTTTAAAGGAAGAAACCTATGACAGAACCAGGCTCTAGAGGGGGCAGTCAACTGTCGGGACTGGTTGGGGGGTGACTGTGAAAAAACGGGAGGGAGATGGGAGAGGTGTTAGTAGTTAAGGAGGGGGGGGGGGGGGGGATTAAGCTGGAACAGAGGTGGGAGAGGAAGAGGTGACATTGGCAGTACTGAAAGAAGGAGTGTTCCTCCTCCAGAAGAAGCAGAAGCGTTTTTTCTTTTTCTTCAGCTGCTCTTCCACGAGCACCTTTTTCTCGAGGATGAGGATTTTCAGCTCCTCGATTGTTTCGGTGTTTTGCTTCTGCAGCTTGTTGCATTTTTTCTCCACTTCTTCTATTTCAGCTTGTTTTTCTTCCAACCTTTCTTTCAGCACTTTAGATGTTGCCTCCTGTTTCTCAAACTCCTGGAGAAGAAGTTTTTCTTCTCTCTGCTTACTGACCAGCTGTTCTCTCTCTTGAAGCAGGTCTTGATATTTGTGCAGTGTCTCTTCGAACTTTACCTGCAGCATCCTGTTGTTTCCCTCCATGAGCTGGAGTTGGCACTCCATGTCTCCCTGCTTTCTGTCCAGCTGCTCTTTCTCTTGAAGGATTTCTTTATTTTGTCGCAGAGCTTCATCAAGCTTTCCTTGCAAGCTTTCATTTTGTTGCTTGATGCTCTGCAGATTGGAATCCATTTCTTTTTGTTTGATTTCTTGTTCCCTTTTCTCTTGGAGAAGCTTCTCATTTGCTTGCTCTGTGCGATCAAGCCTTTTTTTGTCAACATTGTACATTAGCTCCATGTCTCGGAGATTGGAGTGCAGCCCTCTCTTCTTCGTGCTGTCTTTCATCTTCTCCTGGAGGAGTTTTCTATTTTGCCGCAGAGCTTGATCAAGCTTTCCTTGCAAGCTTTCGTTGTGTTGCTTGATGCTCTGAAGCTTGGAATGCATTTCTTTTTCTTTTAACTCCTGTTGCCTTTTCTCTTGGAGGAGCTTCTCATTTGCTTGCGCTGTGCGATCAAGCCTTTTTTTGTCTACACTGTACATTAGCTCCATTTCTTGGAGATTGCTGTGCAGCCCTCTCTTCTTCATGCCGTCTTGTTTCTTCTCTTGGACAAGTTTTTTATTTTGTTGCAGGGCTTCATCAAGTTTTCCTTGGAGCTCCTGGTTCTTTTTGTCCATGTCATGGAGATCCTGTTGTTTCCCCTCAATAATAGCTTCCTTTTCTTGAAGCTGGAATGACAACTTTTTTAGTTGAGCGCTCTTTTGCTCATTTTCCTCCATCAAGAACTTAATCTTCTCTGCGTTTCTGAGCGCTTCATCCTCCAGTTCTTCCAAACGCTTTTCCTCTAGTTCCACTTGGTCACACCAGGGAAGAGAGGAAAGGGAAGAGTCTAGTGGCTCATCCCAAGGAAGAGCGTATGGGTCAACTTCTTGTCCCTTTGGATTTTTTTGAGACATGTTGGGTCTGGATACAGTTACAATTGCAAAGGATCCAAATATTTCAAAAGGCTTTTCTGGCGAACGGTTCAATGCTGCACACATCAAGGCTGCGAGAAACGGACTAAAAGTCGTTGCTCTTCACCCCTATTTATAGGTTTTTGGATCAAAGGAAAGAATGGTGGTAAGATTCTACGTGTGTGACGTCATAATTCTGTAAGGCAATGAGGTTGTCACGTGATATTTTTGGAGGAGGGCATTTTTCAACTTGGACAAATTATCAGTAAAGTTTCAATCTCTGTTATTTTCCCCAAAAAACGTGTTGTCGCAATCATGTTTTCTACTGTAATTGGTGCCAACAGATGGCGCAGTTTAAAGTTGGCTGTTACTCTGCCCAGGCTGCTACCATAGAAGAAGAATGTAGACCAATAGTACTTTAACGATGTCCGCTGATCGTTTCCGTGTAAATCTTAGCATTGCTTTAGCCGTCAAGCTAAAGGTTTAGCTTCATACTGCCATATTTTCAGAGTAACAAAATATTTAAACGGTCTCAGATCATGGTGAGTATTTGAAAAAATGTTTATTTAATGTGAAGCCTGTGATGTGGAAAGGTTAGCAAGCGTAATTTTGCCTATTGTGTTATACACGGGTGCTTACATCCGAGTAGTGTTGATCTTTTCTAAGGTCCATGGGTTTATCCAACGAGCAGCTAAGTCACCGTTATAGCTGTAATTTTGTGTGCAACGTCTTAATGCAAAAAACAAAAACAAAAACACAATGCGTTTTTAAGCTCTCTCTGCGTTCACTGTCTCTGCAAGTGTCAAACTTCCTCGCTTTAGCTGATGCTAACCAACATTAGCGCTTACGGTTCGTATATAAACACAACTGTCAGCCCTTCACTTTTGGTGCCGACAACATTTTGAGCATTTTCTACAGTTTGTGAAATGGTCGCCATTGGCATTACATGCCAGTAGTGTTCGCTAATTGACTTTACCGGGGATTATATTTATTACAACGTTACTGCGTGGAAGTGATCATAGTGTATGCTTATGAACGTGAGTGGTAGGTGTTATTAGTGCGACTTTACCCTTAATTAGTTTTCCCACCGGAAGTAGAGTTGTTTATGCGACGTGATGGCTAGAGCAGTCCCAAACAATCGATTGCGTTTCTTAACAGACCAATTCTCTCCAAACTTTTAGGGTAAGCTAGACTCGAGATATGGTTGCAATAATACGAACAAGAGCGCAACAGCATATTGACAATGGCGAGAACTTTAATATTTACATTGTGTTAGTGCACCCATCGCTCCGCATCCTTAACGCTACATTGATGTCGAGAGTCTCTGACACAGCTGTGCTCTGCAGCACAGACACCCTGCTTATCTGTGATTCGGCCAGACTGGTGTTGAACTCCAAAGACATGCGCGGGGTTAGGTTAGTTGGCTGTTGGTGTGAGTGGTTGTCTGAGTCTCTCTAATAACCCTCCAACAGACTGGCGACCTGTCCAGGGTGTACTTTTGCCCTATGACAGCTGAAATACAACCTGAATAAAATAAGTAGGAGAAAATGAATGATGTTTATGAACTGTAGTTAATGTAGTCAGACAATAAGTTACCGAGCAACAGGCCACAAGTCTTGGTGCAGAATCATACTAAGATTTAAAAAATAAAATGTTGGCACTGGTGTTTGAAACAGTATACTGTCAGTAAGACTGGAGCAACTGCACACATCTGGAAACTAATAACTAGAGTAGTTAGTAACATTTTGTTACTGCATCCATTTAGCCAGGTATAATTAGCATGTCTACATACATGTCATTTCTAATGTGGTCCTATGTGGTATGTTGTAGGACAGTGAAGTGTCTGACACTGACCATGTACCAGTGCCTGAGAACACTGGTATGGAGGGGGAGAACGCACCTCTTTACTGTATTTGTCGGAAACCAGACATCAACTGCTTCATGATGTAAGTATATATCAGTTTTATATTTGCAGTATGCGCAGTAGGGGTGGGCGCTAGCTTCAGCAATGTTATCAGAGGTTTTTTTTTTTAAATGAAGAGCTTCTATTTCGAGAAAACTACCAATAAGGATATATGCACAGATATAGAAAACAATACTGTAACATTTTATTGATGCTTGCAGTTTGGAGGCAGCAGTATTTGCAAGTGTAACTAAATTCCAGGCATTTTCCATCCTTCTTTTCCTATCAGCTTTTTTCTAGTTGTCAGTGTGAACCAAGGTGTCAGCAGCAGCATTATAGTGCAAAAGTAGTGACCCAGCATAGATCAAATGTAAGCACAAAAGTAGCCAAGGTAGTGTTTTTCCTGGAAATTTTAAGTGAAAGGATAAAGTAACTGCTTACCACTTTAGTTTAACAATGATTAATGAAATGTAACCGTGTAACTCATCAGCAGTCTGCACAGTATGGTCACATATTAAAACTGAAGAATATGTTGTACTTGTTGTAGTGTTTCATCATGGGTCCAGTTTTTACCCAGGTGCTTAAAGCCCTTCTTTACCCTCATGTAACACCAACAGTAATTTCCAACCACTATTTCCTGTTCCTGTCAGTCAAACAAACAGACGACAAACATCTTCTATAAACAGGAATAATGTCATTTTATCGGATTAGAAAACATCTAATCTAGCGTTGATATTACACTGCTGTTTAGTGTCTGGCTGATCTCAGTGTCACCAAAATATCTGCCCTACGTGTCAAACAATGAGAGAACTTGAAACAGTAACATCACCTAGCAGCTTATTTTAATTAGTGCTAACGTTTTGTTTGCTGGCTAACATTGCTATTATTATAGTCACAGTTAATTGACTTTGAATAGCTTTATTTCAAAAGTAATTTTACAATTTCACAGCCATTTAGCTGTGTTAACTGTACATGCTGTAGGTCATAAGGCGTGCATGGATCATTTTTATAATCAGCCTCTTATCTTTTGTCCACCACAGGCTTTGCCATGATAAATTGGTCAGTTGACAACCAGGAGCCGTACACCTTAACCTCAGAGGCCAGGACATCCAGGGGCAGTGTGAACACGCACTTGCTTAAATGGGACGCAAGACGGACTATAGAGGGCCACCCGCTTGCCAGACAACCAAGTGCTGTCCCTGTCCACGGCCAGTGTGAGAAGGACTCTCACTAAAGTCAACCCACACAAAGCTGCTGGACCAGACAATATACCTGGACGCGTGCTCGGAGCCCGTGCTGACCAGCTGACTGATGTCCTAGCGGGCATCTTTAACATCTCCCTGAGTCAAGCTGTTGTGCCACAGTGCTTTAAAACCACCACCATCATACCTGTCCCCAGACCTTCCCAAAGCCTAATTCCACAATGATTGCCTGAGCCTATTCTTGTTAAATGATGAAAAACTCAAAGGCACGTTTGGGCAGTGGATCTGTGTGAAATCAGCAGCTTGCAAAACGAAATCAAAATGTGTGCAATTGATTCTAAAAATAGAAATCACAATAAAGTTCAACATTTACTAAAACCGCCATTCAGTCATCTGAGAGTCTTTACTCATGAAATTATAACGGTTAGATGAATGTATATGCAGTGATTTACTGATCAATGATAAAAGGGGAGATTTATGCAATAACGAAGACTGTCATGAAAAGTATTTGGCATCTGATCTCCTGTAACCTGCGGAGCTAAGCTGTTTTACCAGCTCTGCTCTCTGATTTTTCTTTTTTCTTTTATGAAAAAACACAAGTTGTCAAAGTTATTTGTTTGCAAATGTATTTCAGAAATATCAACATACTTTTTTTTAATCAGCAGAAACTTTATGTCAGTAGTGCAAAAACCTGCACTGATCTGACCTCATTTCTTCCTCATCCTGATTCCTGACCTGGGAAGGGAGAGAAATATTTGTTTTTGTTTGTCTTCTTGTTTTATTTAATTCCTTGTGGGATTTGTATCCAACACGTAAAGTATGCATATTATGCACACACACAAACACACATGCAGCTATTACCCATTTCTTGTATTCTTGAATAAAGACATTGATTTGACACATTTAATTAGTGACCAATTGTTTTTATTGTTCAATTATTAAGAAAAAAGAAAAGGTGGGGGTGGGTGGGATGGAAAGTAAAGGGAGAGAGGAGAGAAAACCCCAACAATCCCCTCTGAGCAAGCACTAGGCGACAGTGGATAGGAAAAACTCCCTTTAAAGGAAGAAACCTATGACAGAACCAGGCTCTAGAGGGGGCAGTCAACTGTCGGGACTGGTTGGGGGGTGACTGTGAAAAAACGGGAGGGAGATGGGAGAGGTGTTAGTAGTTAAGGGGGGGGGGATTAAGCTGGAACAGAGGTGGGAGAGGAAGAGGTGACATTGGCAGTACTGAAAGAAGGAGTGTTCCTCCTCCAGAAGAAGCAGAAGCGTTTTTTCTTTTTCTTCAGCTGCTCTTCCACGAGCACCTTTTTCTCGAGGATGAGGATTTTCAGCTCCTCGATTGTTTCGGTGTTTTGCTTCTGCAGCTTGTTGCATTTTTTCTCCACTTCTTCTATTTCAGCTTGTTTTTCTTCCAACCTTTCTTTCAGCACTTTAGATGTTGCCTCCTGTTTCTCAAACTCCTGGAGAAGAAGTTTTTCTTCTCTCTGCTTACTGACCAGCTGTTCTCTCTCTTGAAGCAGGTCTTGATATTTGTGCAGTGTCTCTTCGAACTTTACCTGCAGCATCCTGTTGTTTCCCTCCATGAGCTGGAGTTGGCACTCCATGTCTCCCTGCTTTCTGTCCAGCTGCTCTTTCTCTTGAAGGATTTCTTTATTTTGTCGCAGAGCTTCATCAAGCTTTCCTTGCAAGCTTTCATTTTGTTGCTTGATGCTCTGCAGATTGGAATCCATTTCTTTTTGTTTGATTTCTTGTTCCCTTTTCTCTTGGAGAAGCTTCTCATTTGCTTGCTCTGTGCGATCAAGCCTTTTTTTGTCAACATTGTACATTAGCTCCATGTCTCGGAGATTGGAGTGCAGCCCTCTCTTCTTCGTGCTGTCTTTCATCTTCTCCTGGAGGAGTTTTCTATTTTGCCGCAGAGCTTGATCAAGCTTTCCTTGCAAGCTTTCGTTGTGTTGCTTGATGCTCTGAAGCTTGGAATGCATTTCTTTTTCTTTTAACTCCTGTTGCCTTTTCTCTTGGAGGAGCTTCTCATTTGCTTGCGCTGTGCGATCAAGCCTTTTTTTGTCTACACTGTACATTAGCTCCATTTCTTGGAGATTGCTGTGCAGCCCTCTCTTCTTCATGCCGTCTTGTTTCTTCTCTTGGACAAGTTTTTTATTTTGTTGCAGGGCTTCATCAAGTTTTCCTTGGAGCTCCTGGTTCTTTTTGTCCATGTCATGGAGATCCTGTTGTTTCCCCTCAATAATAGCTTCCTTTTCTTGAAGCTGGAATGACAACTTTTTTAGTTGAGCGCTCTTTTGCTCATTTTCCTCCATCAAGAACTTAATCTTCTCTGCGTTTCTGAGCGCTTCATCCTCCAGTTCTTCCAAACGCTTTTCCTCTAGTTCCACTTGGTCACACCAGGGAAGAGAGGAAAGGGAAGAGTCTAGTGGCTCATCCCAAGGAAGAGCGTATGGGTCAACTTCTTGTCCCTTTGGATTTTTTTGAGACATGTTGGGTCTGGATACAGTTACAATTGCAAAGGATCCAAATATTTCAAAAGGCTTTTCTGGCGAACGGTTCAATGCTGCACACATCAAGGCTGCGAGAAACGGACTAAAAGTCGTTGCTCTTCACCCCTATTTATAGGTTTTTGGATCAAAGGAAAGAATGGTGGTAAGATTCTACGTGTGTGACGTCATAATTCTGTAAGGCAATGAGGTTGTCACGTGATATTTTTGGAGGAGGGCATTTTTCAACTTGGACAAATTATCAGTAAAGTTTCAATCTCTGTTATTTTCCCCAAAAAACGTGTTGTCGCAATCATGTTTTCTACTGTAATTGGTGCCAACAGATGGCGCAGTTTAAAGTTGGCTGTTACTCTGCCCAGGCTGCTACCATAGAAGAAGAATGTAGACCAATAGTACTTTAACGATGTCCGCTGATCGTTTCCGTGTAAATCTTAGCATTGCTTTAGCCGTCAAGCTAAAGGTTTAGCTTCATACTGCCATATTTTCAGAGTAACAAAATATTTAAACGGTCTCAGATCATGGTGAGTATTTGAAAAAATGTTTATTTAATGTGAAGCCTGTGATGTGGAAAGGTTAGCAAGCGTAATTTTGCCTATTGTGTTATACACGGGTGCTTACATCCGAGTAGTGTTGATCTTTTCTAAGGTCCATGGGTTTATCCAACGAGCAGCTAAGTCACCGTTATAGCTGTAATTTTGTGTGCAACGTCTTAATGCAAAAAACAAAAACAAAAACACAATGCGTTTTTAAGCTCTCTCTGCGTTCACTGCCTCTGCAAGTGTCAAACTTCCTCGCTTTAGCTGATGCTAACCAACATTAGCGCTTACGGTTCGTATATAAACACAACTGTCAGCCCTTCACTTTTGGTGCCGACAACATTTTGAGCATTTTCTACAGTTTGTGAAATGGTCGCCATTGGCATTACATGCCAGTAGTGTTCGCTAATTGACTTTACCGGGGATTATATTTATTACAACGTTACTGCGTGGAAGTGATCATAGTGTATGCTTATGAACGTGAGTGGTAGGTGTTATTAGTGCGACTTTACCCTTAATTAGTTTTCCCACCGGAAGTAGAGTTGTTTATGCGACGTGATGGCTAGAGCAGTCCCAAACAATCGATTGCGTTTCTTAACAGACCAATTCTCTCCAAACTTTTAGGGTAAGCTAGACTCGAGATATGGTTGCAATAATACGAACAAGAGCGCAACAGCATATTGACAATGGCGAGAACTTTAATATTTACATTGTGTTAGTGCACCCATCGCTCCGCATCCTTAACGCTACATTGATGTCGAGAGTCTCTGACACAGCTGTGCTCTGCAGCACAGACACCCTGCTTATCTGTGATTCGGCCAGACTGGTGTTGAACTCCAAAGACATGCGCGGGGTTAGGTTAGTTGGCTGTTGGTGTGAGTGGTTGTCTGAGTCTCTCTAATAACCCTCCAACAGACTGGCGACCTGTCCAGGGTGTACTTTTGCCCTATGACAGCTGAAATACAACCTGAATAAAATAAGTAGGAGAAAATAAATGATGTTTATGAACTGTAGTTAATGTAGTCAGACAATAAGTTACCGAGCAACAGGCCACAAGTCTTGGTGCAGAATCATACTAAGATTTAAAAAATAAAATGTTGGCACTGGTGTTTGAAACAGTATACTGTCAGTAAGACTGGAGCAACTGCACACATCTGGAAACTAATAACTAGAGTAGTTAGTAACATTTTGTTACTGCATCCATTTAGCCAGGTATAATTAGCATGTCTACATACATGTCATTTCTAATGTGGTCCTATGTGGTATGTTGTAGGACAGTGAAGTGTCTGACACTGACCATGTACCAGTGCCTGAGAACACTGGTATGGAGGGGGAGAACGCACCTCTTTACTGTATTTGTCGGAAACCAGACATCAACTGCTTCATGATGTAAGTATATATCAGTTTTATATTTGCAGTATGCGCAGTAGGGGTGGGCGCTAGCTTCAGCAATGTTATCAGAGGTTTTTTTTTTTAAATGAAGAGCTTCTATTTCGAGAAAACTACCAATAAGGATATATGCACAGATATAGAAAACAATACTGTAACATTTTATTGATGCTTGCAGTTTGGAGGCAGCAGTATTTGCAAGTGTAACTAAATTCCAGGCATTTTCCATCCTTCTTTTCCTATCAGCTTTTTTCTAGTTGTCAGTGTGAACCAAGGTGTCAGCAGCAGCATTATAGTGCAAAAGTAGTGACCCAGCATAGATCAAATGTAAGCACAAAAGTAGCCAAGGTAGTGTTTTTCCTGGAAATTTTAAGTGAAAGGATAAAGTAACTGCTTACCACTTTAGTTTAACAATGATTAATGAAATGTAACCGTGTAACTCATCAGCAGTCTGCACAGTATGGTCACATATTAAAACTGAAGAATATGTTGTACTTGTTGTAGTGTTTCATCATGGGTCCAGTTTTTACCCAGGTGCTTAAAGCCCTTCTTTACCCTCATGTAACACCAACAGTAATTTCCAACCACTATTTCCTGTTCCTGTCAGTCAAACAAACAGACGACAAACATCTTCTATAAACAGGAATAATGTCATTTTATCGGATTAGAAAACATCTAATCTAGCGTTGATATTACACTGCTGTTTAGTGTCTGGCTGATCTCAGTGTCACCAAAATATCTGCCCTACGTGTCAAACAATGAGAGAACTTGAAACAGTAACATCACCTAGCAGCTTATTTTAATTAGTGCTAACGTTTTGTTTGCTGGCTAACATTGCTATTATTATAGTCACAGTTAATTGACTTTGAATAGCTTTATTTCAAAAGTAATTTTACAATTTCACAGCCATTTAGCTGTGTTAACTGTACATGCTGTAGGTCATAAGGCGTGCATGGATCATTTTTATAATCAGCCTCTTATCTTTTGTCCACCACAGGCTTTGCCATGATAAATTGGTCAGTTGACAACCAGGAGCCGTACACCTTAACCTCAGAGGCCAGGACATCCAGGGGCAGTGTGAACACGCACTTGCTTAAATGGGACGCAAGACGGACTATAGAGGGCCACCCGCTTGCCAGACAACCAAGTGCTGTCCCTGTCCACGGCCAGTGTGAGAAGGACTCTCACTAAAGTCAACCCACACAAAGCTGCTGGACCAGACAATATACCTGGACGCGTGCTCGGAGCCCGTGCTGACCAGCTGACTGATGTCCTAGCGGGCATCTTTAACATCTCCCTGAGTCAAGCTGTTGTGCCACAGTGCTTTAAAACCACCACCATCATACCTGTCCCCAGACCTTCCCAAAGCCTAATTCCACAATGATTGCCTGAGCCTATTCTTGTTAAATGATGAAAAACTCAAAGGCACGTTTGGGCAGTGGATCTGTGTGAAATCAGCAGCTTGCAAAACGAAATCAAAATGTGTGCAATTGATTCTAAAAATAGAAATCACAATAAAGTTCAACATTTACTAAAACCGCCATTCAGTCATCTGAGAGTCTTTACTCATGAAATTATAACGGTTAGATGAATGTATATGCAGTGATTTACTGATCAATGATAAAAGGGGAGATTTATGCAATAACGAAGACTGTCATGAAAAGTATTTGGCATCTGATCTCCTGTAACCTGCGGAGCTAAGCTGTTTTACCAGCTCTGCTCTCTGATTTTTCTTTTTTCTTTTATGAAAAAACACAAGTTGTCAAAGTTATTTGTTTGCAAATGTATTTCAGAAATATCAACATACTTTTTTTAATCAGCAGAAACTTTATGTCAGTAGTGCAAAAACCTGCACTGATCTGACCTCATTTCTTCCTCATCCTGATTCCTGACCTGGGAAGGGAGAGAAATATTTGTTTTTGTTTGTCTTCTTGTTTTATTTAATTCCTTGTGGGATTTGTATCCAACACGTAAAGTATGCATATTATGCACACACACAAACACACATGCAGCTATTACCCATTTCTTGTATTCTTGAATAAAGACATTGATTTGACACATTTAATTAGTGACCAATTGTTTTTATTGTTCAATTATTAAGAAAAAAGAAAAGGTGGGGGTGGGTGGGATGGAAAGTAAAGGGAGAGAGGAGAGAAAACCCCAACAATCCCCTCTGAGCAAGCACTAGGCGACAGTGGATAGGAAAAACTCCCTTTAAAGGAAGAAACCTATGACAGAACCAGGCTCTAGAGGGGGCAGTCAACTGTCGGGACTGGTTGGGGGGTGACTGTGAAAAAACGGGAGGGAGATGGGAGAGGTGTTAGTAGTTAAGGGGGGGGGGATTAAGCTGGAACAGAGGTGGGAGAGGAAGAGGTGACATTGGCAGTACTGAAAGAAGGAGTGTTCCTCCTCCAGAAGAAGCAGAAGCGTTTTTTCTTTTTCTTCAGCTGCTCTTCCACGAGCACCTTTTTCTCGAGGATGAGGATTTTCAGCTCCTCGATTGTTTCGGTGTTTTGCTTCTGCAGCTTGTTGCATTTTTTCTCCACTTCTTCTATTTCAGCTTGTTTTTCTTCCAACCTTTCTTTCAGCACTTTAGATGTTGCCTCCTGTTTCTCAAACTCCTGGAGAAGAAGTTTTTCTTCTCTCTGCTTATTGACCAGCTGTTCTCTCTCTTGAAGCAGGTCTTGATATTTGTGCAGTGTCTCTTCGAACTTTACCTGCAGCATCCTGTTGTTTCCCTCCATGAGCTGGAGTTGGCACTCCATGTCTCCCTGCTTTCTGTCCAGCTGCTCTTTCTCTTGAAGGATTTCTTTATTTTGTCGCAGAGCTTCATCAAGCTTTCCTTGCAAGCTTTCATTTTGTTGCTTGATGCTCTGCAGATTGGAATCCATTTCTTTTTGTTTGATTTCTTGTTCCCTTTTCTCTTGGAGAAGCTTCTCATTTGCTTGCTCTGTGCGATCAAGCCTTTTTTTGTCAACATTGTACATTAGCTCCATGTCTCGGAGATTGGAGTGCAGCCCTCTCTTCTTCGTGCTGTCTTTCATCTTCTCCTGGAGGAGTTTTCTATTTTGCCGCAGAGCTTGATCAAGCTTTCCTTGCAAGCTTTCGTTGTGTTGCTTGATGCTCTGAAGCTTGGAATGCATTTCTTTTTCTTTTAACTCCTGTTGCCTTTTCTCTTGGAGGAGCTTCTCATTTGCTTGCGCTGTGCGATCAAGCCTTTTTTTGTCTACACTGTACATTAGCTCCATTTCTTGGAGATTGCTGTGCAGCCCTCTCTTCTTCATGCCGTCTTGTTTCTTCTCTTGGACAAGTTTTTTATTTTGTTGCAGGGCTTCATCAAGTTTTCCTTGGAGCTCCTGGTTCTTTTTGTCCATGTCATGGAGATCCTGTTGTTTCCCCTCAATAATAGCTTCCTTTTCTTGAAGCTGGAATGACAACTTTTTTAGTTGAGCGCTCTTTTGCTCATTTTCCTCCATCAAGAACTTAATCTTCTCTGCGTTTCTGAGCGCTTCATCCTCCAGTTCTTCCAAACGCTTTTCCTCTAGTTCCACTTGGTCACACCAGGGAAGAGAGGAAAGGGAAGAGTCTAGTGGCTCATCCCAAGGAAGAGCGTATGGGTCAACTTCTTGTCCCTTTGGATTTTTTTGAGACATGTTGGGTCTGGATACAGTTACAATTGCAAAGGATCCAAATATTTCAGAAGGCTTTTCTGGCGAACGGTTCAATGCTGCACACATCAAGGCTGCGAGAAACGGACTAAAAGTCGTTGCTCTTCACCCCTATTTATAGGTTTTTGGATCAAAGGAAAGAATGGTGGTAAGATTCTACGTGTGTGACGTCATAATTCTGTAAGGCAATGAGGTTGTCACGTGATATTTTTGGAGGAGGGCATTTTTCAACTTGGACAAATTATCAGTAAAGTTTCAATCTCTGTTATTTTCCCCAAAAAACGTGTTGTCGCAATCATGTTTTCTACTGTAATTGGTGCCAACAGATGGCGCAGTTTAAAGTTGGCTGTTACTCTGCCCAGGCTGCTACCATAGAAGAAGAATGTAGACCAATAGTACTTTAACGATGTCCGCTGATCGTTTCCGTGTAAATCTTAGCATTGCTTTAGCCGTCAAGCTAAAGGTTTAGCTTCATACTGCCATATTTTCAGAGTAACAAAATATTTAAACGGTCTCAGATCATGGTGAGTATTTGAAAAAATGTTTATTTAATGTGAAGCCTGTGATGTGGAAAGGTTAGCAAGCGTAATTTTGCCTATTGTGTTATACACGGGTGCTTACATCCGAGTAGTGTTGATCTTTTCTAAGGTCCATGGGTTTATCCAACGAGCAGCTAAGTCACCGTTATAGCTGTAATTTTGTGTGCAACGTCTTAATGCAAAAAACAAAAACAAAAACACAATGCGTTTTTAAGCTCTCTCTGCGTTCACTGCCTCTGCAAGTGTCAAACTTCCTCGCTTTAGCTGATGCTAACCAACATTAGCGCTTACGGTTCGTATATAAACACAACTGTCAGCCCTTCACTTTTGGTGCCGACAACATTTTGAGCATTTTCTACAGTTTGTGAAATGGTCGCCATTGGCATTACATGCCAGTAGTGTTCGCTAATTGACTTTACCGGGGATTATATTTATTACAACGTTACTGCGTGGAAGTGATCATAGTGTATGCTTATGAACGTGAGTGGTAGGTGTTATTAGTGCGACTTTACCCTTAATTAGTTTTCCCACCGGAAGTAGAGTTGTTTATGCGACGTGATGGCTAGAGCAGTCCCAAACAATCGATTGCGTTTCTTAACAGACCAATTCTCTCCAAACTTTTAGGGTAAGCTAGACTCGAGATATGGTTGCAATAATACGAACAAGAGCGCAACAGCATATTGACAATGGCGAGAACTTTAATATTTACATTGTGTTAGTGCACCCATCGCTCCGCATCCTTAACGCTACATTGATGTCGAGAGTCTCTGACACAGCTGTGCTCTGCAGCACAGACACCCTGCTTATCTGTGATTCGGCCAGACTGGTGTTGAACTCCAAAGACATGCGCGGGGTTAGGTTAGTTGGCTGTTGGTGTGAGTGGTTGTCTGAGTCTCTCTAATAACCCTCCAACAGACTGGCGACCTGTCCAGGGTGTACTTTTGCCCTATGACAGCTGAAATACAACCTGAATAAAATAAGTAGGAGAAAATGAATGATGTTTATGAACTGTAGTTAATGTAGTCAGACAATAAGTTACCGAGCAACAGGCCACAAGTCTTGGTGCAGAATCATACTAAGATTTAAAAAATAAAATGTTGGCACTGGTGTTTGAAACAGTATACTGTCAGTAAGACTGGAGCAACTGCACACATCTGGAAACTAATAACTAGAGTAGTTAGTAACATTTTGTTACTGCATCCATTTAGCCAGGTATAATTAGCATGTCTACATACATGTCATTTCTAATGTGGTCCTATGTGGTATGTTGTAGGACAGTGAAGTGTCTGACACTGACCATGTACCAGTGCCTGAGAACACTGGTATGGAGGGGGAGAACGCACCTCTTTACTGTATTTGTCGGAAACCAGACATCAACTGCTTCATGATGTAAGTATATATCAGTTTTATATTTGCAGTATGCGCAGTAGGGGTGGGCGCTAGCTTCAGCAATGTTATCAGAGGTTTTTTTTTTTAAATGAAGAGCTTCTATTTCGAGAAAACTACCAATAAGGATATATGCACAGATATAGAAAACAATACTGTAACATTTTATTGATGCTTGCAGTTTGGAGGCAGCAGTATTTGCAAGTGTAACTAAATTCCAGGCATTTTCCATCCTTCTTTTCCTATCAGCTTTTTTCTAGTTGTCAGTGTGAACCAAGGTGTCAGCAGCAGCATTATAGTGCAAAAGTAGTGACCCAGCATAGATCAAATGTAAGCACAAAAGTAGCCAAGGTAGTGTTTTTCCTGGAAATTTTAAGTGAAAGGATAAAGTAACTGCTTACCACTTTAGTTTAACAATGATTAATGAAATGTAACCGTGTAACTCATCAGCAGTCTGCACAGTATGGTCACATATTAAAACTGAAGAATATGTTGTACTTGTTGTAGTGTTTCATCATGGGTCCAGTTTTTACCCAGGTGCTTAAAGCCCTTCTTTACCCTCATGTAACACCAACAGTAATTTCCAACCACTATTTCCTGTTCCTGTCAGTCAAACAAACAGACGACAAACATCTTCTATAAACAGGAATAATGTCATTTTATCGGATTAGAAAACATCTAATCTAGCGTTGATATTACACTGCTGTTTAGTGTCTGGCTGATCTCAGTGTCACCAAAATATCTGCCCTACGTGTCAAACAATGAGAGAACTTGAAACAGTAACATCACCTAGCAGCTTATTTTAATTAGTGCTAACGTTTTGTTTGCTGGCTAACATTGCTATTATTATAGTCACAGTTAATTGACTTTGAATAGCTTTATTTCAAAAGTAATTTTACAATTTCACAGCCATTTAGCTGTGTTAACTGTACATGCTGTAGGTCATAAGGCGTGCATGGATCATTTTTATAATCAGCCTCTTATCTTTTGTCCACCACAGGCTTTGCCATGATAAATTGGTCAGTTGACAACCAGGAGCCGTACACCTTAACCTCAGAGGCCAGGACATCCAGGGGCAGTGTGAACACGCACTTGCTTAAATGGGACGCAAGACGGACTATAGAGGGCCACCCGCTTGCCAGACAACCAAGTGCTGTCCCTGTCCACGGCCAGTGTGAGAAGGACTCTCACTAAAGTCAACCCACACAAAGCTGCTGGACCAGACAATATACCTGGACGCGTGCTCGGAGCCCGTGCTGACCAGCTGACTGATGTCCTAGCGGGCATCTTTAACATCTCCCTGAGTCAAGCTGTTGTGCCACAGTGCTTTAAAACCACCACCATCATACCTGTCCCCAGACCTTCCCAAAGCCTAATTCCACAATGATTGCCTGAGCCTATTCTTGTTAAATGATGAAAAACTCAAAGGCACGTTTGGGCAGTGGATCTGTGTGAAATCAGCAGCTTGCAAAACGAAATCAAAATGTGTGCAATTGATTCTAAAAATAGAAATCACAATAAAGTTCAACATTTACTAAAACCGCCATTCAGTCATCTGAGAGTCTTTACTCATGAAATTATAACGGTTAGATGAATGTATATGCAGTGATTTACTGATCAATGATAAAAGGGGAGATTTATGCAATAACGAAGACTGTCATGAAAAGTATTTGGCATCTGATCTCCTGTAACCTGCGGAGCTAAGCTGTTTTACCAGCTCTGCTCTCTGATTTTTCTTTTTTCTTTTATGAAAAAACACAAGTTGTCAAAGTTATTTGTTTGCAAATGTATTTCAGAAATATCAACATACTTTTTTTTAATCAGCAGAAACTTTATGTCAGTAGTGCAAAAACCTGCACTGATCTGACCTCATTTCTTCCTCATCCTGATTCCTGACCTGGGAAGGGAGAGAAATATTTGTTTTTGTTTGTCTTCTTGTTTTATTTAATTCCTTGTGGGATTTGGATCCAACACGTAAAGTATGCATATTATGCACACACACAAACACACATGCAGCTATTACCCATTTCTTGTATTCTTGAATAAAGACATTGATTTGACACATTTAATTAGTGACCAATTGTTTTTATTGTTCAATTATTAAGAAAAAAGAAAAGGTGGGGGTGGGTGGGATGGAAAGTAAAGGGAGAGAGGAGAGAAAACCCCAACAATCCCCTCTGAGCAAGCACTAGGCGACAGTGGATAGGAAAAACTCCCTTTAAAGGAAGAAACCTATGACAGAACCAGGCTCTAGAGGGGGCAGTCAACTGTCGGGACTGGTTGGGGGGTGACTGTGAAAAAACGGGAGGGAGATGGGAGAGGTGTTAGTAGTTAAGGAGGGGGGGGGGGGGGATTAAGCTGGAACAGAGGTGGGAGAGGAAGAGGTGACATTGGCAGTACTGAAAGAAGGAGTGTTCCTCCTCCAGAAGAAGCAGAAGCGTTTTTTCTTTTTCTTCAGCTGCTCTTCCACGAGCACCTTTTTCTCGAGGATGAGGATTTTCAGCTCCTCGATTGTTTCGGTGTTTTGCTTCTGCAGCTTGTTGCATTTTTTCTCCACTTCTTCTATTTCAGCTTGTTTTTCTTCCAACCTTTCTTTCAGCACTTTAGATGTTGCCTCCTGTTTCTCAAACTCCTGGAGAAGAAGTTTTTCTTCTCTCTGCTTACTGACCAGCTGTTCTCTCTCTTGAAGCAGGTCTTGATATTTGTGCAGTGTCTCTTCGAACTTTACCTGCAGCATCCTGTTGTTTCCCTCCATGAGCTGGAGTTGGCACTCCATGTCTCCCTGCTTTCTGTCCAGCTGCTCTTTCTCTTGAAGGATTTCTTTATTTTGTCGCAGAGCTTCATCAAGCTTTCCTTGCAAGCTTTCATTTTGTTGCTTGATGCTCTGCAGATTGGAATCCATTTCTTTTTGTTTGATTTCTTGTTCCCTTTTCTCTTGGAGAAGCTTCTCATTTGCTTGCTCTGTGCGATCAAGCCTTTTTTTGTCAACATTGTACATTAGCTCCATGTCTCGGAGATTGGAGTGCAGCCCTCTCTTCTTCGTGCTGTCTTTCATCTTCTCCTGGAGGAGTTTTCTATTTTGCCGCAGAGCTTGATCAAGCTTTCCTTGCAAGCTTTCGTTGTGTTGCTTGATGCTCTGAAGCTTGGAATGCATTTCTTTTTCTTTTAACTCCTGTTGCCTTTTCTCTTGGAGGAGCTTCTCATTTGCTTGCGCTGTGCGATCAAGCCTTTTTTTGTCTACACTGTACATTAGCTCCATTTCTTGGAGATTGCTGTGCAGCCCTCTCTTCTTCATGCCGTCTTGTTTCTTCTCTTGGACAAGTTTTTTATTTTGTTGCAGGGCTTCATCAAGTTTTCCTTGGAGCTCCTGGTTCTTTTTGTCCATGTCATGGAGATCCTGTTGTTTCCCCTCAATAATAGCTTCCTTTTCTTGAAGCTGGAATGACAACTTTTTTAGTTGAGCGCTCTTTTGCTCATTTTCCTCCATCAAGAACTTAATCTTCTCTGCGTTTCTGAGCGCTTCATCCTCCAGTTCTTCCAAACGCTTTTCCTCTAGTTCCACTTGGTCACACCAGGGAAGAGAGGAAAGGGAAGAGTCTAGTGGCTCATCCCAAGGAAGAGCGTATGGGTCAACTTCTTGTCCCTTTGGATTTTTTTTGAGACATGTTGGGTCTGGATACAGTTACAATTGCAAAGGATCCAAATATTTCAAAAGGCTTTTCTGGCGAACGGTTCAATGCTGCACACATCAAGGCTGCGAGAAACGGACTAAAAGTCGTTGCTCTTCACCCCTATTTATAGGTTTTTGGATCAAAGGAAAGAATGGTGGTAAGATTCTACGTGTGTGACGTCATAATTCTGTAAGGCAATGAGGTTGTCACGTGATATTTTTGGAGGAGGGCATTTTTCAACTTGGACAAATTATCAGTAAAGTTTCAATCTCTGTTATTTTCCCCAAAAAACGTGTTGTCGCAATCATGTTTTCTACTGTAATTGGTGCCAACAGATGGCGCAGTTTAAAGTTGGCTGTTACTCTGCCCAGGCTGCTACCATAGAAGAAGAATGTAGACCAATAGTACTTTAACGATGTCCGCTGATCGTTTCCGTGTAAATCTTAGCATTGCTTTAGCCGTCAAGCTAAAGGTTTAGCTTCATACTGCCATATTTTCAGAGTAACAAAATATTTAAACGGTCTCAGATCATGGTGAGTATTTGAAAAAATGTTTATTTAATGTGAAGCCTGTGATGTGGAAAGGTTAGCAAGCGTAATTTTGCCTATTGTGTTATACACGGGTGCTTACATCCGAGTAGTGTTGATCTTTTCTAAGGTCCATGGGTTTATCCAACGAGCAGCTAAGTCACCGTTATAGCTGTAATTTTGTGTGCAACGTCTTAATGCAAAAAACAAAAACAAAAACACAATGCGTTTTTAAGCTCTCTCTGCGTTCACTGCCTCTGCAAGTGTCAAACTTCCTCGCTTTAGCTGATGCTAACCAACATTAGCGCTTACGGTTCGTATATAAACACAACTGTCAGCCCTTCACTTTTGGTGCCGACAACATTTTGAGCATTTTCTACAGTTTGTGAAATGGTCGCCATTGGCATTACATGCCAGTAGTGTTCGCTAATTGACTTTACCGGGGATTATATTTATTACAACGTTACTGCGTGGAAGTGATCATAGTGTATGCTTATGAACGTGAGTGGTAGGTGTTATTAGTGCGACTTTACCCTTAATTAGTTTTCCCACCGGAAGTAGAGTTGTTTATGCGACGTGATGGCTAGAGCAGTCCCAAACAATCGATTGCGTTTCTTAACAGACCAATTCTCTCCAAACTTTTAGGGTAAGCTAGACTCGAGATATGGTTGCAATAATACGAACAAGAGCGCAACAGCATATTGACAATGGCGAGAACTTTAATATTTACATTGTGTTAGTGCACCCATCGCTCCGCATCCTTAACGCTACATTGATGTCGAGAGTCTCTGACACAGCTGTGCTCTGCAGCACAGACACCCTGCTTATCTGTGATTCGGCCAGACTGGTGTTGAACTCCAAAGACATGCGCGGGGTTAGGTTAGTTGGCTGTTGGTGTGAGTGGTTGTCTGAGTCTCTCTAATAACCCTCCAACAGACTGGCGACCTGTCCAGGGTGTACTTTTGCCCTATGACAGCTGAAATACAACCTGAATAAAATAAGTAGGAGAAAATGAATGATGTTTATGAACTGTAGTTAATGTAGTCAGACAATAAGTTACCGAGCAACAGGCCACAAGTCTTGGTGCAGAATCATACTAAGATTTAAAAAATAAAATGTTGGCACTGGTGTTTGAAACAGTATACTGTCAGTAAGACTGGAGCAACTGCACACATCTGGAAACTAATAACTAGAGTAGTTAGTAACATTTTGTTACTGCATCCATTTAGCCAGGTATAATTAGCATGTCTACATACATGTCATTTCTAATGTGGTCCTATGTGGTATGTTGTAGGACAGTGAAGTGTCTGACACTGACCATGTACCAGTGCCTGAGAACACTGGTATGGAGGGGGAGAACGCACCTCTTTACTGTATTTGTCGGAAACCAGACATCAACTGCTTCATGATGTAAGTATATATCAGTTTTATATTTGCAGTATGCGCAGTAGGGGTGGGCGCTAGCTTCAGCAATGTTATCAGAGGTTTTTTTTTTTAAATGAAGAGCTTCTATTTCGAGAAAACTACCAATAAGGATATATGCACAGATATAGAAAACAATACTGTAACATTTTATTGATGCTTGCAGTTTGGAGGCAGCAGTATTTGCAAGTGTAACTAAATTCCAGGCATTTTCCATCCTTCTTTTCCTATCAGCTTTTTTCTAGTTGTCAGTGTGAACCAAGGTGTCAGCAGCAGCATTATAGTGCAAAAGTAGTGACCCAGCATAGATCAAATGTAAGCACAAAAGTAGCCAAGGTAGTGTTTTTCCTGGAAATTTTAAGTGAAAGGATAAAGTAACTGCTTACCACTTTAGTTTAACAATGATTAATGAAATGTAACCGTGTAACTCATCAGCAGTCTGCACAGTATGGTCACATATTAAAACTGAAGAATATGTTGTACTTGTTGTAGTGTTTCATCATGGGTCCAGTTTTTACCCAGGTGCTTAAAGCCCTTCTTTACCCTCATGTAACACCAACAGTAATTTCCAACCACTATTTCCTGTTCCTGTCAGTCAAACAAACAGACGACAAACATCTTCTATAAACAGGAATAATGTCATTTTATCGGATTAGAAAACATCTAATCTAGCGTTGATATTACACTGCTGTTTAGTGTCTGGCTGATCTCAGTGTCACCAAAATATCTGCCCTACGTGTCAAACAATGAGAGAACTTGAAACAGTAACATCACCTAGCAGCTTATTTTAATTAGTGCTAACGTTTTGTTTGCTGGCTAACATTGCTATTATTATAGTCACAGTTAATTGACTTTGAATAGCTTTATTTCAAAAGTAATTTTACAATTTCACAGCCATTTAGCTGTGTTAACTGTACATGCTGTAGGTCATAAGGCGTGCATGGATCATTTTTATAATCAGCCTCTTATCTTTTGTCCACCACAGGCTTTGCCATGATAAATTGGTCAGTTGACAACCAGGAGCCGTACACCTTAACCTCAGAGGCCAGGACATCCAGGGGCAGTGTGAACACGCACTTGCTTAAATGGGACGCAAGACGGACTATAGAGGGCCACCCGCTTGCCAGACAACCAAGTGCTGTCCCTGTCCACGGCCAGTGTGAGAAGGACTCTCACTAAAGTCAACCCACACAAAGCTGCTGGACCAGACAATATACCTGGACGCGTGCTCGGAGCCCGTGCTGACCAGCTGACTGATGTCCTAGCGGGCATCTTTAACATCTCCCTGAGTCAAGCTGTTGTGCCACAGTGCTTTAAAACCACCACCATCATACCTGTCCCCAGACCTTCCCAAAGCCTAATTCCACAATGATTGCCTGAGCCTATTCTTGTTAAATGATGAAAAACTCAAAGGCACGTTTGGGCAGTGGATCTGTGTGAAATCAGCAGCTTGCAAAACGAAATCAAAATGTGTGCAATTGATTCTAAAAATAGAAATCACAATAAAGTTCAACATTTACTAAAACCGCCATTCAGTCATCTGAGAGTCTTTACTCATGAAATTATAACGGTTAGATGAATGTATATGCAGTGATTTACTGATCAATGATAAAAGGGGAGATTTATGCAATAACGAAGACTGTCATGAAAAGTATTTGGCATCTGATCTCCTGTAACCTGCGGAGCTAAGCTGTTTTACCAGCTCTGCTCTCTGATTTTTCTTTTTTCTTTTATGAAAAAACACAAGTTGTCAAAGTTATTTGTTTGCAAATGTATTTCAGAAATATCAACATACTTTTTTTTAATCAGCAGAAACTTTATGTCAGTAGTGCAAAAACCTGCACTGATCTGACCTCATTTCTTCCTCATCCTGATTCCTGACCTGGGAAGGGAGAGAAATATTTGTTTTTGTTTGTCTTCTTGTTTTATTTAATTCCTTGTGGGATTTGGATCCAACACGTAAAGTATGCATATTATGCACACACACAAACACACATGCAGCTATTACCCATTTCTTGTATTCTTGAATAAAGACATTGATTTGACACATTTAATTAGTGACCAATTGTTTTTATTGTTCAATTATTAAGAAAAAAGAAAAGGTGGGGGTGGGTGGGATGGAAAGTAAAGGGAGAGAGGAGAGAAAACCCCAACAATCCCCTCTGAGCAAGCACTAGGCGACAGTGGATAGGAAAAACTCCCTTTAAAGGAAGAAACCTATGACAGAACCAGGCTCTAGAGGGGGCAGTCAACTGTCGGGACTGGTTGGGGGGTGACTGTGAAAAAACGGGAGGGAGATGGGAGAGGTGTTAGTAGTTAAGGGGGGGGGGATTAAGCTGGAACAGAGGTGGGAGAGGAAGAGGTGACATTGGCAGTACTGAAAGAAGGAGTGTTCCTCCTCCAGAAGAAGCAGAAGCGTTTTTTCTTTTTCTTCAGCTGCTCTTCCACGAGCACCTTTTTCTCGAGGATGAGGATTTTCAGCTCCTCGATTGTTTCGGTGTTTTGCTTCTGCAGCTTGTTGCATTTTTTCTCCACTTCTTCTATTTCAGCTTGTTTTTCTTCCAACCTTTCTTTCAGCACTTTAGATGTTGCCTCCTGTTTCTCAAACTCCTGGAGAAGAAGTTTTTCTTCTCTCTGCTTACTGACCAGCTGTTCTCTCTCTTGAAGCAGGTCTTGATATTTGTGCAGTGTCTCTTCGAACTTTACCTGCAGCATCCTGTTGTTTCCCTCCATGAGCTGGAGTTGGCACTCCATGTCTCCCTGCTTTCTGTCCAGCTGCTCTTTCTCTTGAAGGATTTCTTTATTTTGTCGCAGAGCTTCATCAAGCTTTCCTTGCAAGCTTTCATTTTGTTGCTTGATGCTCTGCAGATTGGAATCCATTTCTTTTTGTTTGATTTCTTGTTCCCTTTTCTCTTGGAGAAGCTTCTCATTTGCTTGCTCTGTGCGATCAAGCCTTTTTTTGTCAACATTGTACATTAGCTCCATGTCTCGGAGATTGGAGTGCAGCCCTCTCTTCTTCGTGCTGTCTTTCATCTTCTCCTGGAGGAGTTTTCTATTTTGCCGCAGAGCTTGATCAAGCTTTCCTTGCAAGCTTTCGTTGTGTTGCTTGATGCTCTGAAGCTTGGAATGCATTTCTTTTTCTTTTAACTCCTGTTGCCTTTTCTCTTGGAGGAGCTTCTCATTTGCTTGCGCTGTGCGATCAAGCCTTTTTTTGTCTACACTGTACATTAGCTCCATTTCTTGGAGATTGCTGTGCAGCCCTCTCTTCTTCATGCCGTCTTGTTTCTTCTCTTGGACAAGTTTTTTATTTTGTTGCAGGGCTTCATCAAGTTTTCCTTGGAGCTCCTGGTTCTTTTTGTCCATGTCATGGAGATCCTGTTGTTTCCCCTCAATAATAGCTTCCTTTTCTTGAAGCTGGAATGACAACTTTTTTAGTTGAGCGCTCTTTTGCTCATTTTCCTCCATCAAGAACTTAATCTTCTCTGCGTTTCTGAGCGCTTCATCCTCCAGTTCTTCCAAACGCTTTTCCTCTAGTTCCACTTGGTCACACCAGGGAAGAGAGGAAAGGGAAGAGTCTAGTGGCTCATCCCAAGGAAGAGCGTATGGGTCAACTTCTTGTCCCTTTGGATTTTTTTGAGACATGTTGGGTCTGGATACAGTTACAATTGCAAAGGATCCAAATATTTCAAAAGGCTTTTCTGGCGAACGGTTCAATGCTGCACACATCAAGGCTGCGAGAAACGGACTAAAAGTCGTTGCTCTTCACCCCTATTTATAGGTTTTTGGATCAAAGGAAAGAATGGTGGTAAGATTCTACGTGTGTGACGTCATAATTCTGTAAGGCAATGAGGTTGTCACGTGATATTTTTGGAGGAGGGCATTTTTCAACTTGGACAAATTATCAGTAAAGTTTCAATCTCTGTTATTTTCCCCAAAAAACGTGTTGTCGCAATCATGTTTTCTACTGTAATTGGTGCCAACAGATGGCGCAGTTTAAAGTTGGCTGTTACTCTGCCCAGGCTGCTACCATAGAAGAAGAATGTAGACCAATAGTACTTTAACGATGTCCGCTGATCGTTTCCGTGTAAATCTTAGCATTGCTTTAGCCGTCAAGCTAAAGGTTTAGCTTCATACTGCCATATTTTCAGAGTAACAAAATATTTAAACGGTCTCAGATCATGGTGAGTATTTGAAAAAATGTTTATTTAATGTGAAGCCTGTGATGTGGAAAGGTTAGCAAGCGTAATTTTGCCTATTGTGTTATACACGGGTGCTTACATCCGAGTAGTGTTGATCTTTTCTAAGGTCCATGGGTTTATCCAACGAGCAGCTAAGTCACCGTTATAGCTGTAATTTTGTGTGCAACGTCTTAATGCAAAAAACAAAAACAAAAACACAATGCGTTTTTAAGCTCTCTCTGCGTTCACTGCCTCTGCAAGTGTCAAACTTCCTCGCTTTAGCTGATGCTAACCAACATTAGCGCTTACGGTTCGTATATAAACACAACTGTCAGCCCTTCACTTTTGGTGCCGACAACATTTTGAGCATTTTCTACAGTTTGTGAAATGGTCGCCATTGGCATTACATGCCAGTAGTGTTCGCTAATTGACTTTACCGGGGATTATATTTATTACAACGTTACTGCGTGGAAGTGATCATAGTGTATGCTTATGAACGTGAGTGGTAGGTGTTATTAGTGCGACTTTACCCTTAATTAGTTTTCCCACCGGAAGTAGAGTTGTTTATGCGACGTGATGGCTAGAGCAGTCCCAAACAATCGATTGCGTTTCTTAACAGACCAATTCTCTCCAAACTTTTAGGGTAAGCTAGACTCGAGATATGGTTGCAATAATACGAACAAGAGCGCAACAGCATATTGACAATGGCGAGAACTTTAATATTTACATTGTGTTAGTGCACCCATCGCTCCGCATCCTTAACGCTACATTGATGTCGAGAGTCTCTGACACAGCTGTGCTCTGCAGCACAGACACCCTGCTTATCTGTGATTCGGCCAGACTGGTGTTGAACTCCAAAGACATGCGCGGGGTTAGGTTAGTTGGCTGTTGGTGTGAGTGGTTGTCTGAGTCTCTCTAATAACCCTCCAACAGACTGGCGACCTGTCCAGGGTGTACTTTTGCCCTATGACAGCTGAAATACAACCTGAATAAAATAAGTAGGAGAAAATGAATGATGTTTATGAACTGTAGTTAATGTAGTCAGACAATAAGTTACCGAGCAACAGGCCACAAGTCTTGGTGCAGAATCATACTAAGATTTAAAAAATAAAATGTTGGCACTGGTGTTTGAAACAGTATACTGTCAGTAAGACTGGAGCAACTGCACACATCTGGAAACTAATAACTAGAGTAGTTAGTAACATTTTGTTACTGCATCCATTTAGCCAGGTATAATTAGCATGTCTACATACATGTCATTTCTAATGTGGTCCTATGTGGTATGTTGTAGGACAGTGAAGTGTCTGACACTGACCATGTACCAGTGCCTGAGAACACTGGTATGGAGGGGGAGAACGCACCTCTTTACTGTATTTGTCGGAAACCAGACATCAACTGCTTCATGATGTAAGTATATATCAGTTTTATATTTGCAGTATGCACAGTAGGGGTGGGCGCTAGCTTCAGCAATGTTATCAGAGGTTTTTTTTTTTAAATGAAGAGCTTCTATTTCGAGAAAACTACCAATAAGGATATATGCACAGATATAGAAAACAATACTGTAACATTTTATTGATGCTTGCAGTTTGGAGGCAGCAGTATTTGCAAGTGTAACTAAATTCCAGGCATTTTCCATCCTTCTTTTCCTATCAGCTTTTTTCTAGTTGTCAGTGTGAACCAAGGTGTCAGCAGCAGCATTATAGTGCAAAAGTAGTGACCCAGCATAGATCAAATGTAAGCACAAAAGTAGCCAAGGTAGTGTTTTTCCTGGAAATTTTAAGTGAAAGGATAAAGTAACTGCTTACCACTTTAGTTTAACAATGATTAATGAAATGTAACCGTGTAACTCATCAGCAGTCTGCACAGTATGGTCACATATTAAAACTGAAGAATATGTTGTACTTGTTGTAGTGTTTCATCATGGGTCCAGTTTTTACCCAGGTGCTTAAAGCCCTTCTTTACCCTCATGTAACACCAACAGTAATTTCCAACCACTGTTTCCTGTTCCTGTCAGTCAAACAAACAGACGACAAACATCTTCTATAAACAGGAATAATGTCATTTTATCGGATTAGAAAACATCTAATCTAGCGTTGATATTACACTGCTGTTTAGTGTCTGGCTGATCTCAGTGTCACCAAAATATCTGCCCTACGTGTCAAACAATGAGAGAACTTGAAACAGTAACATCACCTAGCAGCTTATTTTAATTAGTGCTAACGTTTTGTTTGCTGGCTAACATTGCTATTATTATAGTCACAGTTAATTGACTTTGAATAGCTTTATTTCAAAAGTAATTTTACAATTTCACAGCCATTTAGCTGTGTTAACTGTACATGCTGTAGGTCATAAGGCGTGCATGGATCATTTTTATAATCAGCCTCTTATCTTTTGTCCACCACAGGCTTTGCCATGATAAATTGGTCAGTTGACAACCAGGAGCCGTACACCTTAACCTCAGAGGCCAGGACATCCAGGGGCAGTGTGAACACGCACTTGCTTAAATGGGACGCAAGACGGACTATAGAGGGCCACCCGCTTGCCAGACAACCAAGTGCTGTCCCTGTCCACGGCCAGTGTGAGAAGGACTCTCACTAAAGTCAACCCACACAAAGCTGCTGGACCAGACAATATACCTGGACGCGTGCTCGGAGCCCGTGCTGACCAGCTGACTGATGTCCTAGCGGGCATCTTTAACATCTCCCTGAGTCAAGCTGTTGTGCCACAGTGCTTTAAAACCACCACCATCATACCTGTCCCCAGACCTTCCCAAAGCCTAATTCCACAATGATTGCCTGAGCCTATTCTTGTTAAATGATGAAAAACTCAAAGGCACGTTTGGGCAGTGGATCTGTGTGAAATCAGCAGCTTGCAAAACGAAATCAAAATGTGTGCAATTGATTCTAAAAATAGAAATCACAATAAAGTTCAACATTTACTAAAACCGCCATTCAGTCATCTGAGAGTCTTTACTCATGAAATTATAACGGTTAGATGAATGTATATGCAGTGATTTACTGATCAATGATAAAAGGGGAGATTTATGCAATAACGAAGACTGTCATGAAAAGTATTTGGCATCTGATCTCCTGTAACCTGCGGAGCTAAGCTGTTTTACCAGCTCTGCTCTCTGATTTTTCTTTTTTCTTTTATGAAAAAACACAAGTTGTCAAAGTTATTTGTTTGCAAATGTATTTCAGAAATATCAACATACTTTTTTTTAATCAGCAGAAACTTTATGTCAGTAGTGCAAAAACCTGCACTGATCTGACCTCATTTCTTCCTCATCCTGATTCCTGACCTGGGAAGGGAGAGAAATATTTGTTTTTGTTTGTCTTCTTGTTTTATTTAATTCCTTGTGGGATTTGTATCCAACACGTAAAGTATGCATATTATGCACACACACAAACACACATGCAGCTATTACCCATTTCTTGTATTCTTGAATAAAGACATTGATTTGACACATTTAATTAGTGACCAATTGTTTTTATTGTTCAATTATTAAGAAAAAAGAAAAGGTGGGGGTGGGTGGGATGGAAAGTAAAGGGAGAGAGGAGAGAAAACCCCAACAATGCCCTCTGAGCAAGCACTAGGCGACAGTGGATAGGAAAAACTCCCTTTAAAGGAAGAAACCTATGACAGAACCAGGCTCTAGAGGGGGCAGTCAACTGTCGGGACTGGTTGGGGGGTGACTGTGAAAAAACGGGAGGGAGATGGGAGAGGTGTTAGTAGTTAAGGGGGGGGGGATTAAGCTGGAACAGAGGTGGGAGAGGAAGAGGTGACATTGGCAGTACTGAAAGAAGGAGTGTTCCTCCTCCAGAAGAAGCAGAAGCGTTTTTTCTTTTTCTTCAGCTGCTCTTCCACGAGCACCTTTTTCTCGAGGATGAGGATTTTCAGCTCCTCGATTGTTTCGGTGTTTTGCTTCTGCAGCTTGTTGCATTTTTTCTCCACTTCTTCTATTTCAGCTTGTTTTTCTTCCAACCTTTCTTTCAGCACTTTAGATGTTGCCTCCTGTTTCTCAAACTCCTGGAGAAGAAGTTTTTCTTCTCTCTGCTTACTGACCAGCTGTTCTCTCTCTTGAAGCAGGTCTTGATATTTGTGCAGTGTCTCTTCGAACTTTACCTGCAGCATCCTGTTGTTTCCCTCCATGAGCTGGAGTTGGCACTCCATGTCTCCCTGCTTTCTGTCCAGCTGCTCTTTCTCTTGAAGGATTTCTTTATTTTGTCGCAGAGCTTCATCAAGCTTTCCTTGCAAGCTTTCATTTTGTTGCTTGATGCTCTGCAGATTGGAATCCATTTCTTTTTGTTTGATTTCTTGTTCCCTTTTCTCTTGGAGAAGCTTCTCATTTGCTTGCTCTGTGCGATCAAGCCTTTTTTTGTCAACATTGTACATTAGCTCCATGTCTCGGAGATTGGAGTGCAGCCCTCTCTTCTTCGTGCTGTCTTTCATCTTCTCCTGGAGGAGTTTTCTATTTTGCCGCAGAGCTTGATCAAGCTTTCCTTGCAAGCTTTCGTTGTGTTGCTTGATGCTCTGAAGCTTGGAATGCATTTCTTTTTCTTTTAACTCCTGTTGCCTTTTCTCTTGGAGGAGCTTCTCATTTGCTTGCGCTGTGCGATCAAGCCTTTTTTTGTCTACACTGTACATTAGCTCCATTTCTTGGAGATTGCTGTGCAGCCCTCTCTTCTTCATGCCGTCTTGTTTCTTCTCTTGGACAAGTTTTTTATTTTGTTGCAGGGCTTCATCAAGTTTTCCTTGGAGCTCCTGGTTCTTTTTGTCCATGTCATGGAGATCCTGTTGTTTCCCCTCAATAATAGCTTCCTTTTCTTGAAGCTGGAATGACAACTTTTTTAGTTGAGCGCTCTTTTGCTCATTTTCCTCCATCAAGAACTTAATCTTCTCTGCGTTTCTGAGCGCTTCATCCTCCAGTTCTTCCAAACGCTTTTCCTCTAGTTCCACTTGGTCACACCAGGGAAGAGAGGAAAGGGAAGAGTCTAGTGGCTCATCCCAAGGAAGAGCGTATGGGTCAACTTCTTGTCCCTTTGGATTTTTTTGAGACATGTTGGGTCTGGATACAGTTACAATTGCAAAGGATCCAAATATTTCAAAAGGCTTTTCTGGCGAACGGTTCAATGCTGCACACATCAAGGCTGCGAGAAACGGACTAAAAGTCGTTGCTCTTCACCCCTATTTATAGGTTTTTGGATCAAAGGAAAGAATGGTGGTAAGATTCTACGTGTGTGACGTCATAATTCTGTAAGGCAATGAGGTTGTCACGTGATATTTTTGGAGGAGGGCATTTTTCAACTTGGACAAATTATCAGTAAAGTTTCAATCTCTGTTATTTTCCCCAAAAAACGTGTTGTCGCAATCATGTTTTCTACTGTAATTGGTGCCAACAGATGGCGCAGTTTAAAGTTGGCTGTTACTCTGCCCAGGCTGCTACCATAGAAGAAGAATGTAGACCAATAGTACTTTAACGATGTCCGCTGATCGTTTCCGTGTAAATCTTAGCATTGCTTTAGCCGTCAAGCTAAAGGTTTAGCTTCATACTGCCATATTTTCAGAGTAACAAAATATTTAAACGGTCTCAGATCATGGTGAGTATTTGAAAAAATGTTTATTTAATGTGAAGCCTGTGATGTGGAAAGGTTAGCAAGCGTAATTTTGCCTATTGTGTTATACACGGGTGCTTACATCCGAGTAGTGTTGATCTTTTCTAAGGTCCATGGGTTTATCCAACGAGCAGCTAAGTCACCGTTATAGCTGTAATTTTGTGTGCAACGTCTTAATGCAAAAAACAAAAACAAAAACGCAATGCGTTTTTAAGCTCTCTCTGCGTTCACTGCCTCTGCAAGTGTCAAACTTCCTCGCTTTAGCTGATGCTAACCAACATTAGCGCTTACGGTTCGTATATAAACACAACTGTCAGCCCTTCACTTTTGGTGCCGACAACATTTTGAGCATTTTCTACAGTTTGTGAAATGGTCGCCATTGGCATTACATGCCAGTAGTGTTCGCTAATTGACTTTACCGGGGATTATATTTATTACAACGTTACTGCGTGGAAGTGATCATAGTGTATGCTTATGAACGTGAGTGGTAGGTGTTATTAGTGCGACTTTACCCTTAATTAGTTTTCCCACCGGAAGTAGAGTTGTTTATGCGACGTGATGGCTAGAGCAGTCCCAAACAATCGATTGCGTTTCTTAACAGACCAATTCTCTCCAAACTTTTAGGGTAAGCTAGACTCGAGATATGGTTGCAATAATACGAACAAGAGCGCAACAGCATATTGACAATGGCGAGAACTTTAATATTTACATTGTGTTAGTGCACCCATCGCTCCGCATCCTTAACGCTACATTGATGTCGAGAGTCTCTGACACAGCTGTGCTCTGCAGCACAGACACCCTGCTTATCTGTGATTCGGCCAGACTGGTGTTGAACTCCAAAGACATGCGCGGGGTTAGATTAGATTAGATTAGATTAGATAGAACTTTATTAATCCCTCGGGTGGGTTCCTCTGGGAAATTCGATTTCCAAAAAAGCACAGGTTAGTTGGCTGTTGGTGTGAGTGGTTGTCTGAGTCTCTCTAATAACCCTCCAACAGACTGGCGACCTGTCCAGGGTGTACTTTTGCCCTATGACAGCTGAAATACAACCTGAATAAAATAAGTAGGAGAAAATGAATGATGTTTATGAACTGTAGTTAATGTAGTCAGACAATAAGTTACCGAGCAACAGGCCACAAGTCTTGGTGCAGAATCATACTAAGATTTAAAAAATAAAATGTTGGCACTGGTGTTTGAAACAGTATACTGTCAGTAAGACTGGAGCAACTGCACACATCTGGAAACTAATAACTAGAGTAGTTAGTAACATTTTGTTACTGCATCCATTTAGCCAGGTATAATTAGCATGTCTACATACATGTCATTTCTAATGTGGTCCTATGTGGTATGTTGTAGGACAGTGAAGTGTCTGACACTGACCATGTACCAGTGCCTGAGAACACTGGTATGGAGGGGGAGAACGCACCTCTTTACTGTATTTGTCGGAAACCAGACATCAACTGCTTCATGATGTAAGTATATATCAGTTTTATATTTGCAGTATGCGCAGTAGGGGTGGGCGCTAGCTTCAGCAATGTTATCAGAGGTTTTTTTTTTTAAATGAAGAGCTTCTATTTCGAGAAAACTACCAATAAGGATATATGCACAGATATAGAAAACAATACTGTAACATTTTATTGATGCTTGCAGTTTGGAGGCAGCAGTATTTGCAAGTGTAACTAAATTCCAGGCATTTTCCATCCTTCTTTTCCTATCAGCTTTTTTCTAGTTGTCAGTGTGAACCAAGGTGTCAGCAGCAGCATTATAGTGCAAAAGTAGTGACCCAGCATAGATCAAATGTAAGCACAAAAGTAGCCAAGGTAGTGTTTTTCCTGGAAATTTTAAGTGAAAGGATAAAGTAACTGCTTACCACTTTAGTTTAACAATGATTAATGAAATGTAACCGTGTAACTCATCAGCAGTCTGCACAGTATGGTCACATATTAAAACTGAAGAATATGTTGTACTTGTTGTAGTGTTTCATCATGGGTCCAGTTTTTACCCAGGTGCTTAAAGCCCTTCTTTACCCTCATGTAACACCAACAGTAATTTCCAACCACTATTTCCTGTTCCTGTCAGTCAAACAAACAGACGACAAACATCTTCTATAAACAGGAATAATGTCATTTTATCGGATTAGAAAACATCTAATCTAGCGTTGATATTACACTGCTGTTTAGTGTCTGGCTGATCTCAGTGTCACCAAAATATCTGCCCTACGTGTCAAACAATGAGAGAACTTGAAACAGTAACATCACCTAGCAGCTTATTTTAATTAGTGCTAACGTTTTGTTTGCTGGCTAACATTGCTATTATTATAGTCACAGTTAATTGACTTTGAATAGCTTTATTTCAAAAGTAATTTTACAATTTCACAGCCATTTAGCTGTGTTAACTGTACATGCTGTAGGTCATAAGGCGTGCATGGATCATTTTTATAATCAGCCTCTTATCTTTTGTCCACCACAGGCTTTGCCATGATAAATTGGTCAGTTGACAACCAGGAGCCGTACACCTTAACCTCAGAGGCCAGGACATCCAGGGGCAGTGTGAACACGCACTTGCTTAAATGGGACGCAAGACGGACTATAGAGGGCCACCCGCTTGCCAGACAACCAAGTGCTGTCCCTGTCCACGGCCAGTGTGAGAAGGACTCTCACTAAAGTCAACCCACACAAAGCTGCTGGACCAGACAATATACCTGGACGCGTGCTCGGAGCCCGTGCTGACCAGCTGACTGATGTCCTAGCGGGCATCTTTAACATCTCCCTGAGTCAAGCTGTTGTGCCACAGTGCTTTAAAACCACCACCATCATACCTGTCCCCAGACCTTCCCAAAGCCTAATTCCACAATGATTGCCTGAGCCTATTCTTGTTAAATGATGAAAAACTCAAAGGCACGTTTGGGCAGTGGATCTGTGTGAAATCAGCAGCTTGCAAAACGAAATCAAAATGTGTGCAATTGATTCTAAAAATAGAAATCACAATAAAGTTCAACATTTACTAAAACCGCCATTCAGTCATCTGAGAGTCTTTACTCATGAAATTATAACGGTTAGATGAATGTATATGCAGTGATTTACTGATCAATGATAAAAGGGGAGATTTATGCAATAACGAAGACTGTCATGAAAAGTATTTGGCATCTGATCTCCTGTAACCTGCGGAGCTAAGCTGTTTTACCAGCTCTGCTCTCTGATTTTTCTTTTTTCTTTTATGAAAAAACACAAGTTGTCAAAGTTATTTGTTTGCAAATGTATTTCAGAAATATCAACATACTTTTTTTTAATCAGCAGAAACTTTATGTCAGTAGTGCAAAAACCTGCACTGATCTGACCTCATTTCTTCCTCATCCTGATTCCTGACCTGGGAAGGGAGAGAAATATTTGTTTTTGTTTGTCTTCTTGTTTTATTTAATTCCTTGTGGGATTTGGATCCAACACGTAAAGTATGCATATTATGCACACACACAAACACACATGCAGCTATTACCCATTTCTTGTATTCTTGAATAAAGACATTGATTTGACACATTTAATTAGTGACCAATTGTTTTTATTGTTCAATTATTAAGAAAAAAGAAAAGGTGGGGGTGGGTGGGATGGAAAGTAAAGGGAGAGAGGAGAGAAAACCCCAACAATCCCCTCTGAGCAAGCACTAGGCGACAGTGGATAGGAAAAACTCCCTTTAAAGGAAGAAACCTATGACAGAACCAGGCTCTAGAGGGGGCAGTCAACTGTCGGGACTGGTTGGGGGGTGACTGTGAAAAAACGGGAGGGAGATGGGAGAGGTGTTAGTAGTTAAGGGGGGGGGGGATTAAGCTGGAACAGAGGTGGGAGAGGAAGAGGTGACATTGGCAGTACTGAAAGAAGGAGTGTTCCTCCTCCAGAAGAAGCAGAAGCGTTTTTTCTTTTTCTTCAGCTGCTCTTCCACGAGCACCTTTTTCTCGAGGATGAGGATTTTCAGCTCCTCGATTGTTTCGGTGTTTTGCTTCTGCAGCTTGTTGCATTTTTTCTCCACTTCTTCTATTTCAGCTTGTTTTTCTTCCAACCTTTCTTTCAGCACTTTAGATGTTGCCTCCTGTTTCTCAAACTCCTGGAGAAGAAGTTTTTCTTCTCTCTGCTTACTGACCAGCTGTTCTCTCTCTTGAAGCAGGTCTTGATATTTGTGCAGTGTCTCTTCGAACTTTACCTGCAGCATCCTGTTGTTTCCCTCCATGAGCTGGAGTTGGCACTCCATGTCTCCCTGCTTTCTGTCCAGCTGCTCTTTCTCTTGAAGGATTTCTTTATTTTGTCGCAGAGCTTCATCAAGCTTTCCTTGCAAGCTTTCATTTTGTTGCTTGATGCTCTGCAGATTGGAATCCATTTCTTTTTGTTTGATTTCTTGTTCCCTTTTCTCTTGGAGAAGCTTCTCATTTGCTTGCTCTGTGCGATCAAGCCTTTTTTTGTCAACATTGTACATTAGCTCCATGTCTCGGAGATTGGAGTGCAGCCCTCTCTTCTTCGTGCTGTCTTTCATCTTCTCCTGGAGGAGTTTTCTATTTTGCCGCAGAGCTTGATCAAGCTTTCCTTGCAAGCTTTCGTTGTGTTGCTTGATGCTCTGAAGCTTGGAATGCATTTCTTTTTCTTTTAACTCCTGTTGCCTTTTCTCTTGGAGGAGCTTCTCATTTGCTTGCGCTGTGCGATCAAGCCTTTTTTTGTCTACACTGTACATTAGCTCCATTTCTTGGAGATTGCTGTGCAGCCCTCTCTTCTTCATGCCGTCTTGTTTCTTCTCTTGGACAAGTTTTTTATTTTGTTGCAGGGCTTCATCAAGTTTTCCTTGGAGCTCCTGGTTCTTTTTGTCCATGTCATGGAGATCCTGTTGTTTCCCCTCAATAATAGCTTCCTTTTCTTGAAGCTGGAATGACAACTTTTTTAGTTGAGCGCTCTTTTGCTCATTTTCCTCCATCAAGAACTTAATCTTCTCTGCGTTTCTGAGCGCTTCATCCTCCAGTTCTTCCAAACGCTTTTCCTCTAGTTCCACTTGGTCACACCAGGGAAGAGAGGAAAGGGAAGAGTCTAGTGGCTCATCCCAAGGAAGAGCGTATGGGTCAACTTCTTGTCCCTTTGGATTTTTTTGAGACATGTTGGGTCTGGATACAGTTACAATTGCAAAGGATCCAAATATTTCAAAAGGCTTTTCTGGCGAACGGTTCAATGCTGCACACATCAAGGCTGCGAGAAACGGACTAAAAGTCGTTGCTCTTCACCCCTATTTATAGGTTTTTGGATCAAAGGAAAGAATGGTGGTAAGATTCTACGTGTGTGACGTCATAATTCTGTAAGGCAATGAGGTTGTCACGTGATATTTTTGGAGGAGGGCATTTTTCAACTTGGACAAATTATCAGTAAAGTTTCAATCTCTGTTATTTTCCCCAAAAAACGTGTTGTCGCAATCATGTTTTCTACTGTAATTGGTGCCAACAGATGGCGCAGTTTAAAGTTGGCTGTTACTCTGCCCAGGCTGCTACCATAGAAGAAGAATGTAGACCAATAGTACTTTAACGATGTCCGCTGATCGTTTCCGTGTAAATCTTAGCATTGCTTTAGCCGTCAAGCTAAAGGTTTAGCTTCATACTGCCATATTTTCAGAGTAACAAAATATTTAAACGGTCTCAGATCATGGTGAGTATTTGAAAAAATGTTTATTTAATGTGAAGCCTGTGATGTGGAAAGGTTAGCAAGCGTAATTTTGCCTATTGTGTTATACACGGGTGCTTACATCCGAGTAGTGTTGATCTTTTCTAAGGTCCATGGGTTTATCCAACGAGCAGCTAAGTCACCGTTATAGCTGTAATTTTGTGTGCAACGTCTTAATGCAAAAAACAAAAACAAAAACACAATGCGTTTTTAAGCTCTCTCTGCGTTCACTGCCTCTGCAAGTGTCAAACTTCCTCGCTTTAGCTGATGCTAACCAACATTAGCGCTTACGGTTCGTATATAAACACAACTGTCAGCCCTTCACTTTTGGTGCCGACAACATTTTGAGCATTTTCTACAGTTTGTGAAATGGTCGCCATTGGCATTACATGCCAGTAGTGTTCGCTAATTGACTTTACCGGGGATTATATTTATTACAACGTTACTGCGTGGAAGTGATCATAGTGTATGCTTATGAACGTGAGTGGTAGGTGTTATTAGTGCGACTTTACCCTTAATTAGTTTTCCCACCGGAAGTAGAGTTGTTTATGCGACGTGATGGCTAGAGCAGTCCCAAACAATCGATTGCGTTTCTTAACAGACCAATTCTCTCCAAACTTTTAGGGTAAGCTAGACTCGAGATATGGTTGCAATAATACGAACAAGAGCGCAACAGCATATTGACAATGGCGAGAACTTTAATATTTACATTGTGTTAGTGCACCCATCGCTCCGCATCCTTAACGCTACATTGATGTCGAGAGTCTCTGACACAGCTGTGCTCTGCAGCACAGACACCCTGCTTATCTGTGATTCGGCCAGACTGGTGTTGAACTCCAAAGACATGCGCGGGGTTAGGTTAGTTGGCTGTTGGTGTGAGTGGTTGTCTGAGTCTCTCTAATAACCCTCCAACAGACTGGCGACCTGTCCAGGGTGTACTTTTGCCCTATGACAGCTGAAATACAACCTGAATAAAATAAGTAGGAGAAAATGAATGATGTTTATGAACTGTAGTTAATGTAGTCAGACAATAAGTTACCGAGCAACAGGCCACAAGTCTTGGTGCAGAATCATACTAAGATTTAAAAAATAAAATGTTGGCACTGGTGTTTGAAACAGTATACTGTCAGTAAGACTGGAGCAACTGCACACATCTGGAAACTAATAACTAGAGTAGTTAGTAACATTTTGTTACTGCATCCATTTAGCCAGGTATAATTAGCATGTCTACATACATGTCATTTCTAATGTGGTCCTATGTGGTATGTTGTAGGACAGTGAAGTGTCTGACACTGACCATGTACCAGTGCCTGAGAACACTGGTATGGAGGGGGAGAACGCACCTCTTTACTGTATTTGTCGGAAACCAGACATCAACTGCTTCATGATGTAAGTATATATCAGTTTTATATTTGCAGTATGCGCAGTAGGGGTGGGCGCTAGCTTCAGCAATGTTATCAGAGGTTTTTTTTTTTAAATGAAGAGCTTCTATTTCGAGAAAACTACCAATAAGGATATATGCACAGATATAGAAAACAATACTGTAACATTTTATTGATGCTTGCAGTTTGGAGGCAGCAGTATTTGCAAGTGTAACTAAATTCCAGGCATTTTCCATCCTTCTTTTCCTATCAGCTTTTTTCTAGTTGTCAGTGTGAACCAAGGTGTCAGCAGCAGCATTATAGTGCAAAAGTAGTGACCCAGCATAGATCAAATGTAAGCACAAAAGTAGCCAAGGTAGTGTTTTTCCTGGAAATTTTAAGTGAAAGGATAAAGTAACTGCTTACCACTTTAGTTTAACAATGATTAATGAAATGTAACCGTGTAACTCATCAGCAGTCTGCACAGTATGGTCACATATTAAAACTGAAGAATATGTTGTACTTGTTGTAGTGTTTCATCATGGGTCCAGTTTTTACCCAGGTGCTTAAAGCCCTTCTTTACCCTCATGTAACACCAACAGTAATTTCCAACCACTATTTCCTGTTCCTGTCAGTCAAACAAACAGACGACAAACATCTTCTATAAACAGGAATAATGTCATTTTATCGGATTAGAAAACATCTAATCTAGCGTTGATATTACACTGCTGTTTAGTGTCTGGCTGATCTCAGTGTCACCAAAATATCTGCCCTACGTGTCAAACAATGAGAGAACTTGAAACAGTAACATCACCTAGCAGCTTATTTTAATTAGTGCTAACGTTTTGTTTGCTGGCTAACATTGCTATTATTATAGTCACAGTTAATTGACTTTGAATAGCTTTATTTCAAAAGTAATTTTACAATTTCACAGCCATTTAGCTGTGTTAACTGTACATGCTGTAGGTCATAAGGCGTGCATGGATCATTTTTATAATCAGCCTCTTATCTTTTGTCCACCACAGGCTTTGCCATGATAAATTGGTCAGTTGACAACCAGGAGCCGTACACCTTAACCTCAGAGGCCAGGACATCCAGGGGCAGTGTGAACACGCACTTGCTTAAATGGGACGCAAGACGGACTATAGAGGGCCACCCGCTTGCCAGACAACCAAGTGCTGTCCCTGTCCACGGCCAGTGTGAGAAGGACTCTCACTAAAGTCAACCCACACAAAGCTGCTGGACCAGACAATATACCTGGACGCGTGCTCGGAGCCCGTGCTGACCAGCTGACTGATGTCCTAGCGGGCATCTTTAACATCTCCCTGAGTCAAGCTGTTGTGCCACAGTGCTTTAAAACCACCACCATCATACCTGTCCCCAGACCTTCCCAAAGCCTAATTACACAATGATTGCCTGAGCCTATTCTTGTTAAATGATGAAAAACTCAAAGGCACGTTTGGGCAGTGGATCTGTGTGAAATCAGCAGCTTGCAAAACGAAATCAAAATGTGTGCAATTGATTCTAAAAATAGAAATCACAATAAAGTTCAACATTTACTAAAACCGCCATTCAGTCATCTGAGAGTCTTTACTCATGAAATTATAACGGTTAGATGAATGTATATGCAGTGATTTACTGATCAATGATAAAAGGGGAGATTTATGCAATAACGAAGACTGTCATGAAAAGTATTTGGCATCTGATCTCCTGTAACCTGCGGAGCTAAGCTGTTTTACCAGCTCTGCTCTCTGATTTTTCTTTTTTCTTTTATGAAAAAACACAAGTTGTCAAAGTTATTTGTTTGCAAATGTATTTCAGAAATATCAACATACTTTTTTTTAATCAGCAGAAACTTTATGTCAGTAGTGCAAAAACCTGCACTGATCTGACCTCATTTCTTCCTCATCCTGATTCCTGACCTGGGAAGGGAGAGAAATATTTGTTTTTGTTTGTCTTCTTGTTTTATTTAATTCCTTGTGGGATTTGGATCCAACACGTAAAGTATGCATATTATGCACACACACAAACACACATGCAGCTATTACCCATTTCTTGTATTCTTGAATAAAGACATTGATTTGACACATTTAATTAGTGACCAATTGTTTTTATTGTTCAATTATTAAGAAAAAAGAAAAGGTGGGGGTGGGTGGGATGGAAAGTAAAGGGAGAGAGGAGAGAAAACCCCAACAATCCCCTCTGAGCAAGCACTAGGCGACAGTGGATAGGAAAAACTCCCTTTAAAGGAAGAAACCTATGACAGAACCAGGCTCTAGAGGGGGCAGTCAACTGTCGGGACTGGTTGGGGGGTGACTGTGAAAAAACGGGAGGGAGATGGGAGAGGTGTTAGTAGTTAAGGGGGGGGGGATTAAGCTGGAACAGAGGTGGGAGAGGAAGAGGTGACATTGGCAGTACTGAAAGAAGGAGTGTTCCTCCTCCAGAAGAAGCAGAAGCGTTTTTTCTTTTTCTTCAGCTGCTCTTCCACGAGCACCTTTTTCTCGAGGATGAGGATTTTCAGCTCCTCGATTGTTTCGGTGTTTTGCTTCTGCAGCTTGTTGCATTTTTTCTCCACTTCTTCTATTTCAGCTTGTTTTTCTTCCAACCTTTCTTTCAGCACTTTAGATGTTGCCTCCTGTTTCTCAAACTCCTGGAGAAGAAGTTTTTCTTCTCTCTGCTTACTGACCAGCTGTTCTCTCTCTTGAAGCAGGTCTTGATATTTGTGCAGTGTCTCTTCGAACTTTACCTGCAGCATCCTGTTGTTTCCCTCCATGAGCTGGAGTTGGCACTCCATGTCTCCCTGCTTTCTGTCCAGCTGCTCTTTCTCTTGAAGGATTTCTTTATTTTGTCGCAGAGCTTCATCAAGCTTTCCTTGCAAGCTTTCATTTTGTTGCTTGATGCTCTGCAGATTGGAATCCATTTCTTTTTGTTTGATTTCTTGTTCCCTTTTCTCTTGGAGAAGCTTCTCATTTGCTTGCTCTGTGCGATCAAGCCTTTTTTTGTCAACATTGTACATTAGCTCCATGTCTCGGAGATTGGAGTGCAGCCCTCTCTTCTTCGTGCTGTCTTTCATCTTCTCCTGGAGGAGTTTTCTATTTTGCCGCAGAGCTTGATCAAGCTTTCCTTGCAAGCTTTCGTTGTGTTGCTTGATGCTCTGAAGCTTGGAATGCATTTCTTTTTCTTTTAACTCCTGTTGCCTTTTCTCTTGGAGGAGCTTCTCATTTGCTTGCGCTGTGCGATCAAGCCTTTTTTTGTCTACACTGTACATTAGCTCCATTTCTTGGAGATTGCTGTGCAGCCCTCTCTTCTTCATGCCGTCTTGTTTCTTCTCTTGGACAAGTTTTTTATTTTGTTGCAGGGCTTCATCAAGTTTTCCTTGGAGCTCCTGGTTCTTTTTGTCCATGTCATGGAGATCCTGTTGTTTCCCCTCAATAATAGCTTCCTTTTCTTGAAGCTGGAATGACAACTTTTTTAGTTGAGCGCTCTTTTGCTCATTTTCCTCCATCAAGAACTTAATCTTCTCTGCGTTTCTGAGCGCTTCATCCTCCAGTTCTTCCAAACGCTTTTCCTCTAGTTCCACTTGGTCACACCAGGGAAGAGAGGAAAGGGAAGAGTCTAGTGGCTCATCCCAAGGAAGAGCGTATGGGTCAACTTCTTGTCCCTTTGGATTTTTTTGAGACATGTTGGGTCTGGATACAGTTACAATTGCAAAGGATCCAAATATTTCAAAAGGCTTTTCTGGCGAACGGTTCAATGCTGCACACATCAAGGCTGCGAGAAACGGACTAAAAGTCGTTGCTCTTCACCCCTATTTATAGGTTTTTGGATCAAAGGAAAGAATGGTGGTAAGATTCTACGTGTGTGACGTCATAATTCTGTAAGGCAATGAGGTTGTCACGTGATATTTTTGGAGGAGGGCATTTTTCAACTTGGACAAATTATCAGTAAAGTTTCAATCTCTGTTATTTTCCCCAAAAAACGTGTTGTCGCAATCATGTTTTCTACTGTAATTGGTGCCAACAGATGGCGCAGTTTAAAGTTGGCTGTTACTCTGCCCAGGCTGCTACCATAGAAGAAGAATGTAGACCAATAGTACTTTAACGATGTCCGCTGATCGTTTCCGTGTAAATCTTAGCATTGCTTTAGCCGTCAAGCTAAAGGTTTAGCTTCATACTGCCATATTTTCAGAGTAACAAAATATTTAAACGGTCTCAGATCATGGTGAGTATTTGAAAAAATGTTTATTTAATGTGAAGCCTGTGATGTGGAAAGGTTAGCAAGCGTAATTTTGCCTATTGTGTTATACACGGGTGCTTACATCCGAGTAGTGTTGATCTTTTCTAAGGTCCATGGGTTTATCCAACGAGCAGCTAAGTCACCGTTATAGCTGTAATTTTGTGTGCAACGTCTTAATGCAAAAAACAAAAACAAAAACACAATGCGTTTTTAAGCTCTCTCTGCGTTCACTGCCTCTGCAAGTGTCAAACTTCCTCGCTTTAGCTGATGCTAACCAACATTAGCGCTTACGGTTCGTATATAAACACAACTGTCAGCCCTTCACTTTTGGTGCCGACAACATTTTGAGCATTTTCTACAGTTTGTGAAATGGTCGCCATTGGCATTACATGCCAGTAGTGTTCGCTAATTGACTTTACCGGGGATTATATTTATTACAACGTTACTGCGTGGAAGTGATCATAGTGTATGCTTATGAACGTGAGTGGTAGGTGTTATTAGTGCGACTTTACCCTTAATTAGTTTTCCCACCGGAAGTAGAGTTGTTTATGCGACGTGATGGCTAGAGCAGTCCCAAACAATCGATTGCGTTTCTTAACAGACCAATTCTCTCCAAACTTTTAGGGTAAGCTAGACTCGAGATATGGTTGCAATAATACGAACAAGAGCGCAACAGCATATTGACAATGGCGAGAACTTTAATATTTACATTGTGTTAGTGCACCCATCGCTCCGCATCCTTAACGCTACATTGATGTCGAGAGTCTCTGACACAGCTGTGCTCTGCAGCACAGACACCCTGCTTATCTGTGATTCGGCCAGACTGGTGTTGAACTCCAAAGACATGCGCGGGGTTAGGTTAGTTGGCTGTTGGTGTGAGTGGTTGTCTGAGTCTCTCTAATAACCCTCCAACAGACTGGCGACCTGTCCAGGGTGTACTTTTGCCCTATGACAGCTGAAATACAACCTGAATAAAATAAGTAGGAGAAAATGAATGATGTTTATGAACTGTAGTTAATGTAGTCAGACAATAAGTTACCGAGCAACAGGCCACAAGTCTTGGTGCAGAATCATACTAAGATTTAAAAAATAAAATGTTGGCACTGGTGTTTGAAACAGTATACTGTCAGTAAGACTGGAGCAACTGCACACATCTGGAAACTAATAACTAGAGTAGTTAGTAACATTTTGTTACTGCATCCATTTAGCCAGGTATAATTAGCATGTCTACATACATGTCATTTCTAATGTGGTCCTATGTGGTATGTTGTAGGACAGTGAAGTGTCTGACACTGACCATGTACCAGTGCCTGAGAACACTGGTATGGAGGGGGAGAACGCACCTCTTTACTGTATTTGTCGGAAACCAGACATCAACTGCTTCATGATGTAAGTATATATCAGTTTTATATTTGCAGTATGCGCAGTAGGGGTGGGCGCTAGCTTCAGCAATGTTATCAGAGGTTTTTTTTTTTAAATGAAGAGCTTCTATTTCGAGAAAACTACCAATAAGGATATATGCACAGATATAGAAAACAATACTGTAACATTTTATTGATGCTTGCAGTTTGGAGGCAGCAGTATTTGCAAGTGTAACTAAATTCCAGGCATTTTCCATCCTTCTTTTCCTATCAGCTTTTTTCTAGTTGTCAGTGTGAACCAAGGTGTCAGCAGCAGCATTATAGTGCAAAAGTAGTGACCCAGCATAGATCAAATGTAAGCACAAAAGTAGCCAAGGTAGTGTTTTTCCTGGAAATTTTAAGTGAAAGGATAAAGTAACTGCTTACCACTTTAGTTTAACAATGATTAATGAAATGTAACCGTGTAACTCATCAGCAGTCTGCACAGTATGGTCACATATTAAAACTGAAGAATATGTTGTACTTGTTGTAGTGTTTCATCATGGGTCCAGTTTTTACCCAGGTGCTTAAAGCCCTTCTTTACCCTCATGTAACACCAACAGTAATTTCCAACCACTATTTCCTGTTCCTGTCAGTCAAACAAACAGACGACAAACATCTTCTATAAACAGGAATAATGTCATTTTATCGGATTAGAAAACATCTAATCTAGCGTTGATATTACACTGCTGTTTAGTGTCTGGCTGATCTCAGTGTCACCAAAATATCTGCCCTACGTGTCAAACAATGAGAGAACTTGAAACAGTAACATCACCTAGCAGCTTATTTTAATTAGTGCTAACGTTTTGTTTGCTGGCTAACATTGCTATTATTATAGTCACAGTTAATTGACTTTGAATAGCTTTATTTCAAAAGTAATTTTACAATTTCACAGCCATTTAGCTGTGTTAACTGTACATGCTGTAGGTCATAAGGCGTGCATGGATCATTTTTATAATCAGCCTCTTATCTTTTGTCCACCACAGGCTTTGCCATGATAAATTGGTCAGTTGACAACCAGGAGCCGTACACCTTAACCTCAGAGGCCAGGACATCCAGGGGCAGTGTGAACACGCACTTGCTTAAATGGGACGCAAGACGGACTATAGAGGGCCACCCGCTTGCCAGACAACCAAGTGCTGTCCCTGTCCACGGCCAGTGTGAGAAGGACTCTCACTAAAGTCAACCCACACAAAGCTGCTGGACCAGACAATATACCTGGACGCGTGCTCGGAGCCCGTGCTGACCAGCTGACTGATGTCCTAGCGGGCATCTTTAACATCTCCCTGAGTCAAGCTGTTGTGCCACAGTGCTTTAAAACCACCACCATCATACCTGTCCCCAGACCTTCCCAAAGCCTAATTCCACAATGATTGCCTGAGCCTATTCTTGTTAAATGATGAAAAACTCAAAGGCACGTTTGGGCAGTGGATCTGTGTGAAATCAGCAGCTTGCAAAACGAAATCAAAATGTGTGCAATTGATTCTAAAAATAGAAATCACAATAAAGTTCAACATTTACTAAAACCGCCATTCAGTCATCTGAGAGTCTTTACTCATGAAATTATAACGGTTAGATGAATGTATATGCAGTGATTTACTGATCAATGATAAAAGGGGAGATTTATGCAATAACGAAGACTGTCATGAAAAGTATTTGGCATCTGATCTCCTGTAACCTGCGGAGCTAAGCTGTTTTACCAGCTCTGCTCTCTGATTTTTCTTTTTTCTTTTATGAAAAAACACAAGTTGTCAAAGTTATTTGTTTGCAAATGTATTTCAGAAATATCAACATACTTTTTTTTAATCAGCAGAAACTTTATGTCAGTAGTGCAAAAACCTGCACTGATCTGACCTCATTTCTTCCTCATCCTGATTCCTGACCTGGGAAGGGAGAGAAATATTTGTTTTTGTTTGTCTTCTTGTTTTATTTAATTCCTTGTGGGATTTGTATCCAACACGTAAAGTATGCATATTATGCACACACACAAACACACATGCAGCTATTACCCATTTCTTGTATTCTTGAATAAAGACATTGATTTGACACATTTAATTAGTGACCAATTGTTTTTATTGTTCAATTATTAAGAAAAAAGAAAAGGTGGGGGTGGGTGGGATGGAAAGTAAAGGGAGAGAGGAGAGAAAACCCCAACAATCCCCTCTGAGCAAGCACTAGGCGACAGTGGATAGGAAAAACTCCCTTTAAAGGAAGAAACCTATGACAGAACCAGGCTCTAGAGGGGGCAGTCAACTGTCGGGACTGGTTGGGGGGTGACTGTGAAAAAACGGGAGGGAGATGGGAGAGGTGTTAGTAGTTAAGGGGGGGGGGATTAAGCTGGAACAGAGGTGGGAGAGGAAGAGGTGACATTGGCAGTACTGAAAGAAGGAGTGTTCCTCCTCCAGAAGAAGCAGAAGCGTTTTTTCTTTTTCTTCAGCTGCTCTTCCACGAGCACCTTTTTCTCGAGGATGAGGATTTTCAGCTCCTCGATTGTTTCGGTGTTTTGCTTCTGCAGCTTGTTGCATTTTTTCTCCACTTCTTCTATTTCAGCTTGTTTTTCTTCCAACCTTTCTTTCAGCACTTTAGATGTTGCCTCCTGTTTCTCAAACTCCTGGAGAAGAAGTTTTTCTTCTCTCTGCTTACTGACCAGCTGTTCTCTCTCTTGAAGCAGGTCTTGATATTTGTGCAGTGTCTCTTCGAACTTTACCTGCAGCATCCTGTTGTTTCCCTCCATGAGCTGGAGTTGGCACTCCATGTCTCCCTGCTTTCTGTCCAGCTGCTCTTTCTCTTGAAGGATTTCTTTATTTTGTCGCAGAGCTTCATCAAGCTTTCCTTGCAAGCTTTCATTTTGTTGCTTGATGCTCTGCAGATTGGAATCCATTTCTTTTTGTTTGATTTCTTGTTCCCTTTTCTCTTGGAGAAGCTTCTCATTTGCTTGCTCTGTGCGATCAAGCCTTTTTTTGTCAACATTGTACATTAGCTCCATGTCTCGGAGATTGGAGTGCAGCCCTCTCTTCTTCGTGCTGTCTTTCATCTTCTCCTGGAGGAGTTTTCTATTTTGCCGCAGAGCTTGATCAAGCTTTCCTTGCAAGCTTTCGTTGTGTTGCTTGATGCTCTGAAGCTTGGAATGCATTTCTTTTTCTTTTAACTCCTGTTGCCTTTTCTCTTGGAGGAGCTTCTCATTTGCTTGCGCTGTGCGATCAAGCCTTTTTTTGTCTACACTGTACATTAGCTCCATTTCTTGGAGATTGCTGTGCAGCCCTCTCTTCTTCATGCCGTCTTGTTTCTTCTCTTGGACAAGTTTTTTATTTTGTTGCAGGGCTTCATCAAGTTTTCCTTGGAGCTCCTGGTTCTTTTTGTCCATGTCATGGAGATCCTGTTGTTTCCCCTCAATAATAGCTTCCTTTTCTTGAAGCTGGAATGACAACTTTTTTAGTTGAGCGCTCTTTTGCTCATTTTCCTCCATCAAGAACTTAATCTTCTCTGCGTTTCTGAGCGCTTCATCCTCCAGTTCTTCCAAACGCTTTTCCTCTAGTTCCACTTGGTCACACCAGGGAAGAGAGGAAAGGGAAGAGTCTAGTGGCTCATCCCAAGGAAGAGCGTATGGGTCAACTTCTTGTCCCTTTGGATTTTTTTGAGACATGTTGGGTCTGGATACAGTTACAATTGCAAAGGATCCAAATATTTCAAAAGGCTTTTCTGGCGAACGGTTCAATGCTGCACACATCAAGGCTGCGAGAAACGGACTAAAAGTCGTTGCTCTTCACCCCTATTTATAGGTTTTTGGATCAAAGGAAAGAATGGTGGTAAGATTCTACGTGTGTGACGTCATAATTCTGTAAGGCAATGAGGTTGTCACGTGATATTTTTGGAGGAGGGCATTTTTCAACTTGGACAAATTATCAGTAAAGTTTCAATCTCTGTTATTTTCCCCAAAAAACGTGTTGTCGCAATCATGTTTTCTACTGTAATTGGTGCCAACAGATGGCGCAGTTTAAAGTTGGCTGTTACTCTGCCCAGGCTGCTACCATAGAAGAAGAATGTAGACCAATAGTACTTTAACGATGTCCGCTGATCGTTTCCGTGTAAATCTTAGCATTGCTTTAGCCGTCAAGCTAAAGGTTTAGCTTCATACTGCCATATTTTCAGAGTAACAAAATATTTAAACGGTCTCAGATCATGGTGAGTATTTGAAAAAATGTTTATTTAATGTGAAGCCTGTGATGTGGAAAGGTTAGCAAGCGTAATTTTGCCTATTGTGTTATACACGGGTGCTTACATCCGAGTAGTGTTGATCTTTTCTAAGGTCCATGGGTTTATCCAACGAGCAGCTAAGTCACCGTTATAGCTGTAATTTTGTGTGCAACGTCTTAATGCAAAAAACAAAAACAAAAACACAATGCGTTTTTAAGCTCTCTCTGCGTTCACTGCCTCTGCAAGTGTCAAACTTCCTCGCTTTAGCTGATGCTAACCAACATTAGCGCTTACGGTTCGTATATAAACACAACTGTCAGCCCTTCACTTTTGGTGCCGACAACATTTTGAGCATTTTCTACAGTTTGTGAAATGGTCGCCATTGGCATTACATGCCAGTAGTGTTCGCTAATTGACTTTACCGGGGATTATATTTATTACAACGTTACTGCGTGGAAGTGATCATAGTGTATGCTTATGAACGTGAGTGGTAGGTGTTATTAGTGCGACTTTACCCTTAATTAGTTTTCCCACCGGAAGTAGAGTTGTTTATGCGACGTGATGGCTAGAGCAGTCCCAAACAATCGATTGCGTTTCTTAACAGACCAATTCTCTCCAAACTTTTAGGGTAAGCTAGACTCGAGATATGGTTGCAATAATACGAACAAGAGCGCAACAGCATATTGACAATGGCGAGAACTTTAATATTTACATTGTGTTAGTGCACCCATCGCTCCGCATCCTTAACGCTACATTGATGTCGAGAGTCTCTGACACAGCTGTGCTCTGCAGCACAGACACCCTGCTTATCTGTGATTCGGCCAGACTGGTGTTGAACTCCAAAGACATGCGCGGGGTTAGGTTAGTTGGCTGTTGGTGTGAGTGGTTGTCTGAGTCTCTCTAATAACCCTCCAACAGACTGGCGACCTGTCCAGGGTGTACTTTTGCCCTATGACAGCTGAAATACAACCTGAATAAAATAAGTAGGAGAAAATGAATGATGTTTATGAACTGTAGTTAATGTAGTCAGACAATAAGTTACCGAGCAACAGGCCACAAGTCTTGGTGCAGAATCATACTAAGATTTAAAAAATAAAATGTTGGCACTGGTGTTTGAAACAGTATACTGTCAGTAAGACTGGAGCAACTGCACACATCTGGAAACTAATAACTAGAGTAGTTAGTAACATTTTGTTACTGCATCCATTTAGCCAGGTATAATTAGCATGTCTACATACATGTCATTTCTAATGTGGTCCTATGTGGTATGTTGTAGGACAGTGAAGTGTCTGACACTGACCATGTACCAGTGCCTGAGAACACTGGTATGGAGGGGGAGAACGCACCTCTTTACTGTATTTGTCGGAAACCAGACATCAACTGCTTCATGATGTAAGTATATATCAGTTTTATATTTGCAGTATGCGCAGTAGGGGTGGGCGCTAGCTTCAGCAATGTTATCAGAGGTTTTTTTTTTTAAATGAAGAGCTTCTATTTCGAGAAAACTACCAATAAGGATATATGCACAGATATAGAAAACAATACTGTAACATTTTATTGATGCTTGCAGTTTGGAGGCAGCAGTATTTGCAAGTGTAACTAAATTCCAGGCATTTTCCATCCTTCTTTTCCTATCAGCTTTTTTCTAGTTGTCAGTGTGAACCAAGGTGTCAGCAGCAGCATTATAGTGCAAAAGTAGTGACCCAGCATAGATCAAATGTAAGCACAAAAGTAGCCAAGGTAGTGTTTTTCCTGGAAATTTTAAGTGAAAGGATAAAGTAACTGCTTACCACTTTAGTTTAACAATGATTAATGAAATGTAACCGTGTAACTCATCAGCAGTCTGCACAGTATGGTCACATATTAAAACTGAAGAATATGTTGTACTTGTTGTAGTGTTTCATCATGGGTCCAGTTTTTACCCAGGTGCTTAAAGCCCTTCTTTACCCTCATGTAACACCAACAGTAATTTCCAACCACTATTTCCTGTTCCTGTCAGTCAAACAAACAGACGACAAACATCTTCTATAAACAGGAATAATGTCATTTTATCGGATTAGAAAACATCTAATCTAGCGTTGATATTACACTGCTGTTTAGTGTCTGGCTGATCTCAGTGTCACCAAAATATCTGCCCTACGTGTCAAACAATGAGAGAACTTGAAACAGTAACATCACCTAGCAGCTTATTTTAATTAGTGCTAACGTTTTGTTTGCTGGCTAACATTGCTATTATTATAGTCACAGTTAATTGACTTTGAATAGCTTTATTTCAAAAGTAATTTTACAATTTCACAGCCATTTAGCTGTGTTAACTGTACATGCTGTAGGTCATAAGGCGTGCATGGATCATTTTTATAATCAGCCTCTTATCTTTTGTCCACCACAGGCTTTGCCATGATAAATTGGTCAGTTGACAACCAGGAGCCGTACACCTTAACCTCAGAGGCCAGGACATCCAGGGGCAGTGTGAACACGCACTTGCTTAAATGGGACGCAAGACGGACTATAGAGGGCCACCCGCTTGCCAGACAACCAAGTGCTGTCCCTGTCCACGGCCAGTGTGAGAAGGACTCTCACTAAAGTCAACCCACACAAAGCTGCTGGACCAGACAATATACCTGGACGCGTGCTCGGAGCCCGTGCTGACCAGCTGACTGATGTCCTAGCGGGCATCTTTAACATCTCCCTGAGTCAAGCTGTTGTGCCACAGTGCTTTAAAACCACCACCATCATACCTGTCCCCAGACCTTCCCAAAGCCTAATTCCACAATGATTGCCTGAGCCTATTCTTGTTAAATGATGAAAAACTCAAAGGCACGTTTGGGCAGTGGATCTGTGTGAAATCAGCAGCTTGCAAAACGAAATCAAAATGTGTGCAATTGATTCTAAAAATAGAAATCACAATAAAGTTCAACATTTACTAAAACCGCCATTCAGTCATCTGAGAGTCTTTACTCATGAAATTATAACGGTTAGATGAATGTATATGCAGTGATTTACTGATCAATGATAAAAGGGGAGATTTATGCAATAACGAAGACTGTCATGAAAAGTATTTGGCATCTGATCTCCTGTAACCTGCGGAGCTAAGCTGTTTTACCAGCTCTGCTCTCTGATTTTTCTTTTTTCTTTTATGAAAAAACACAAGTTGTCAAAGTTATTTGTTTGCAAATGTATTTCAGAAATATCAACATACTTTTTTTTAATCAGCAGAAACTTTATGTCAGTAGTGCAAAAACCTGCACTGATCTGACCTCATTTCTTCCTCATCCTGATTCCTGACCTGGGAAGGGAGAGAAATATTTGTTTTTGTTTGTCTTCTTGTTTTATTTAATTCCTTGTGGGATTTGTATCCAACACGTAAAGTATGCATATTATGCACACACACAAACACACATGCAGCTATTACCCATTTCTTGTATTCTTGAATAAAGACATTGATTTGACACATTTAATTAGTGACCAATTGTTTTTATTGTTCAATTATTAAGAAAAAAGAAAAGGTGGGGGTGGGTGGGATGGAAAGTAAAGGGAGAGAGGAGAGAAAACCCCAACAATCCCCTCTGAGCAAGCACTAGGCGACAGTGGATAGGAAAAACTCCCTTTAAAGGAAGAAACCTATGACAGAACCAGGCTCTAGAGGGGGCAGTCAACTGTCGGGACTGGTTGGGGGGTGACTGTGAAAAAACGGGAGGGAGATGGGAGAGGTGTTAGTAGTTAAGGGGGGGGGGGATTAAGCTGGAACAGAGGTGGGAGAGGAAGAGGTGACATTGGCAGTACTGAAAGAAGGAGTGTTCCTCCTCCAGAAGAAGCAGAAGCGTTTTTTCTTTTTCTTCAGCTGCTCTTCCACGAGCACCTTTTTCTCGAGGATGAGGATTTTCAGCTCCTCGATTGTTTCGGTGTTTTGCTTCTGCAGCTTGTTGCATTTTTTCTCCACTTCTTCTATTACGGCTTGTTTTTCTTCCAACCTTTCTTTCAGCACTTTAGATGTTGCCTCCTGTTTCTCAAACTCCTGGAGAAGAAGTTTTTCTTCTCTCTGCTTACTGACCAGCTGTTCTCTCTCTTGAAGCAGGTCTTGATATTTGTGCAGTGTCTCTTCGAACTTTACCTGCAGCATCCTGTTGTTTCCCTCCATGAGCTGGAGTTGGCACTCCATGTCTCCCTGCTTTCTGTCCAGCTGCTCTTTCTCTTGAAGGATTTCTTTATTTTGTCGCAGAGCTTCATCAAGCTTTCCTTGCAAGCTTTCATTTTGTTGCTTGATGCTCTGCAGATTGGAATCCATTTCTTTTTGTTTGATTTCTTGTTCCCTTTTCTCTTGGAGAAGCTTCTCATTTGCTTGCTCTGTGCGATCAAGCCTTTTTTTGTCAACATTGTACATTAGCTCCATGTCTCGGAGATTGGAGTGCAGCCCTCTCTTCTTCGTGCTGTCTTTCATCTTCTCCTGGAGGAGTTTTCTATTTTGCCGCAGAGCTTGATCAAGCTTTCCTTGCAAGCTTTCGTTGTGTTGCTTGATGCTCTGAAGCTTGGAATGCATTTCTTTTTCTTTTAACTCCTGTTGCCTTTTCTCTTGGAGGAGCTTCTCATTTGCTTGCGCTGTGCGATCAAGCCTTTTTTTGTCTACACTGTACATTAGCTCCATTTCTTGGAGATTGCTGTGCAGCCCTCTCTTCTTCATGCCGTCTTGTTTCTTCTCTTGGACAAGTTTTTTATTTTGTTGCAGGGCTTCATCAAGTTTTCCTTGGAGCTCCTGGTTCTTTTTGTCCATGTCATGGAGATCCTGTTGTTTCCCCTCAATAATAGCTTCCTTTTCTTGAAGCTGGAATGACAACTTTTTTAGTTGAGCGCTCTTTTGCTCATTTTCCTCCATCAAGAACTTAATCTTCTCTGCGTTTCTGAGCGCTTCATCCTCCAGTTCTTCCAAACGCTTTTCCTCTAGTTCCACTTGGTCACACCAGGGAAGAGAGGAAAGGGAAGAGTCTAGTGGCTCATCCCAAGGAAGAGCGTATGGGTCAACTTCTTGTCCCTTTGGATTTTTTTGAGACATGTTGGGTCTGGATACAGTTACAATTGCAAAGGATCCAAATATTTCAAAAGGCTTTTCTGGCGAACGGTTCAATGCTGCACACATCAAGGCTGCGAGAAACGGACTAAAAGTCGTTGCTCTTCACCCCTATTTATAGGTTTTTGGATCAAAGGAAAGAATGGTGGTAAGATTCTACGTGTGTGACGTCATAATTCTGTAAGGCAATGAGGTTGTCACGTGATATTTTTGGAGGAGGGCATTTTTCAACTTGGACAAATTATCAGTAAAGTTTCAATCTCTGTTATTTTCCCCAAAAAACGTGTTGTCGCAATCATGTTTTCTACTGTAATTGGTGCCAACAGATGGCGCAGTTTAAAGTTGGCTGTTACTCTGCCCAGGCTGCTACCATAGAAGAAGAATGTAGACCAATAGTACTTTAACGATGTCCGCTGATCGTTTCCGTGTAAATCTTAGCATTGCTTTAGCCGTCAAGCTAAAGGTTTAGCTTCATACTGCCATATTTTCAGAGTAACAAAATATTTAAACGGTCTCAGATCATGGTGAGTATTTGAAAAAATGTTTATTTAATGTGAAGCCTGTGATGTGGAAAGGTTAGCAAGCGTAATTTTGCCTATTGTGTTATACACGGGTGCTTACATCCGAGTAGTGTTGATCTTTTCTAAGGTCCATGGGTTTATCCAACGAGCAGCTAAGTCACCGTTATAGCTGTAATTTTGTGTGCAACGTCTTAATGCAAAAAACAAAAACAAAAACACAATGCGTTTTTAAGCTCTCTCTGCGTTCACTGCCTCTGCAAGTGTCAAACTTCCTCGCTTTAGCTGATGCTAACCAACATTAGCGCTTACGGTTCGTATATAAACACAACTGTCAGCCCTTCACTTTTGGTGCCGACAACATTTTGAGCATTTTCTACAGTTTGTGAAATGGTCGCCATTGGCATTACATGCCAGTAGTGTTCGCTAATTGACTTTACCGGGGATTATATTTATTACAACGTTACTGCGTGGAAGTGATCATAGTGTATGCTTATGAACGTGAGTGGTAGGTGTTATTAGTGCGACTTTACCCTTAATTAGTTTTCCCACCGGAAGTAGAGTTGTTTATGCGACGTGATGGCTAGAGCAGTCCCAAACAATCGATTGCGTTTCTTAACAGACCAATTCTCTCCAAACTTTTAGGGTAAGCTAGACTCGAGATATGGTTGCAATAATACGAACAAGAGCGCAACAGCATATTGACAATGGCGAGAACTTTAATATTTACATTGTGTTAGTGCACCCATCGCTCCGCATCCTTAACGCTACATTGATGTCGAGAGTCTCTGACACAGCTGTGCTCTGCAGCACAGACACCCTGCTTATCTGTGATTCGGCCAGACTGGTGTTGAACTCCAAAGACATGCGCGGGGTTAGGTTAGTTGGCTGTTGGTGTGAGTGGTTGTCTGAGTCTCTCTAATAACCCTCCAACAGACTGGCGACCTGTCCAGGGTGTACTTTTGCCCTATGACAGCTGAAATACAACCTGAATAAAATAAGTAGGAGAAAATGAATGATGTTTATGAACTGTAGTTAATGTAGTCAGACAATAAGTTACCGAGCAACAGGCCACAAGTCTTGGTGCAGAATCATACTAAGATTTAAAAAATAAAATGTTGGCACTGGTGTTTGAAACAGTATACTGTCAGTAAGACTGGAGCAACTGCACACATCTGGAAACTAATAACTAGAGTAGTTAGTAACATTTTGTTACTGCATCCATTTAGCCAGGTATAATTAGCATGTCTACATACATGTCATTTCTAATGTGGTCCTATGTGGTATGTTGTAGGACAGTGAAGTGTCTGACACTGACCATGTACCAGTGCCTGAGAACACTGGTATGGAGGGGGAGAACGCACCTCTTTACTGTATTTGTCGGAAACCAGACATCAACTGCTTCATGATGTAAGTATATATCAGTTTTATATTTGCAGTATGCGCAGTAGGGGTGGGCGCTAGCTTCAGCAATGTTATCAGAGGTTTTTTTTTTTAAATGAAGAGCTTCTATTTCGAGAAAACTACCAATAAGGATATATGCACAGATATAGAAAACAATACTGTAACATTTTATTGATGCTTGCAGTTTGGAGGCAGCAGTATTTGCAAGTGTAACTAAATTCCAGGCATTTTCCATCCTTCTTTTCCTATCAGCTTTTTTCTAGTTGTCAGTGTGAACCAAGGTGTCAGCAGCAGCATTATAGTGCAAAAGTAGTGACCCAGCATAGATCAAATGTAAGCACAAAAGTAGCCAAGGTAGTGTTTTTCCTGGAAATTTTAAGTGAAAGGATAAAGTAACTGCTTACCACTTTAGTTTAACAATGATTAATGAAATGTAACCGTGTAACTCATCAGCAGTCTGCACAGTATGGTCACATATTAAAACTGAAGAATATGTTGTACTTGTTGTAGTGTTTCATCATGGGTCCAGTTTTTACCCAGGTGCTTAAAGCCCTTCTTTACCCTCATGTAACACCAACAGTAATTTCCAACCACTATTTCCTGTTCCTGTCAGTCAAACAAACAGACGACAAACATCTTCTATAAACAGGAATAATGTCATTTTATCGGATTAGAAAACATCTAATCTAGCGTTGATATTACACTGCTGTTTAGTGTCTGGCTGATCTCAGTGTCACCAAAATATCTGCCCTACGTGTCAAACAATGAGAGAACTTGAAACAGTAACATCACCTAGCAGCTTATTTTAATTAGTGCTAACGTTTTGTTTGCTGGCTAACATTGCTATTATTATAGTCACAGTTAATTGACTTTGAATAGCTTTATTTCAAAAGTAATTTTACAATTTCACAGCCATTTAGCTGTGTTAACTGTACATGCTGTAGGTCATAAGGCGTGCATGGATCATTTTTATAATCAGCCTCTTATCTTTTGTCCACCACAGGCTTTGCCATGATAAATTGGTCAGTTGACAACCAGGAGCCGTACACCTTAACCTCAGAGGCCAGGACATCCAGGGGCAGTGTGAACACGCACTTGCTTAAATGGGACGCAAGACGGACTATAGAGGGCCACCCGCTTGCCAGACAACCAAGTGCTGTCCCTGTCCACGGCCAGTGTGAGAAGGACTCTCACTAAAGTCAACCCACACAAAGCTGCTGGACCAGACAATATACCTGGACGCGTGCTCGGAGCCCGTGCTGACCAGCTGACTGATGTCCTAGCGGGCATCTTTAACATCTCCCTGAGTCAAGCTGTTGTGCCACAGTGCTTTAAAACCACCACCATCATACCTGTCCCCAGACCTTCCCAAAGCCTAATTCCACAATGATTGCCTGAGCCTATTCTTGTTAAATGATGAAAAACTCAAAGGCACGTTTGGGCAGTGGATCTGTGTGAAATCAGCAGCTTGCAAAACGAAATCAAAATGTGTGCAATTGATTCTAAAAATAGAAATCACAATAAAGTTCAACATTTACTAAAACCGCCATTCAGTCATCTGAGAGTCTTTACTCATGAAATTATAACGGTTAGATGAATGTATATGCAGTGATTTACTGATCAATGATAAAAGGGGAGATTTATGCAATAACGAAGACTGTCATGAAAAGTATTTGGCATCTGATCTCCTGTAACCTGCGGAGCTAAGCTGTTTTACCAGCTCTGCTCTCTGATTTTTCTTTTTTCTTTTATGAAAAAACACAAGTTGTCAAAGTTATTTGTTTGCAAATGTATTTCAGAAATATCAACATACTTTTTTTTAATCAGCAGAAACTTTATGTCAGTAGTGCAAAAACCTGCACTGATCTGACCTCATTTCTTCCTCATCCTGATTCCTGACCTGGGAAGGGAGAGAAATATTTGTTTTTGTTTGTCTTCTTGTTTTATTTAATTCCTTGTGGGATTTGTATCCAACACGTAAAGTATGCATATTATGCACACACACAAACACACATGCAGCTATTACCCATTTCTTGTATTCTTGAATAAAGACATTGATTTGACACATTTAATTAGTGACCAATTGTTTTTATTGTTCAATTATTAAGAAAAAAGAAAAGGTGGGGGTGGGTGGGATGGAAAGTAAAGGGAGAGAGGAGAGAAAACCCCAACAATCCCCTCTGAGCAAGCACTAGGCGACAGTGGATAGGAAAAACTCCCTTTAAAGGAAGAAACCTATGACAGAACCAGGCTCTAGAGGGGGCAGTCAACTGTCGGGACTGGTTGGGGGGTGACTGTGAAAAAACGGGAGGGAGATGGGAGAGGTGTTAGTAGTTAAGGGGGGGGGGATTAAGCTGGAACAGAGGTGGGAGAGGAAGAGGTGACATTGGCAGTACTGAAAGAAGGAGTGTTCCTCCTCCAGAAGAAGCAGAAGCGTTTTTTCTTTTTCTTCAGCTGCTCTTCCACGAGCACCTTTTTCTCGAGGATGAGGATTTTCAGCTCCTCGATTGTTTCGGTGTTTTGCTTCTGCAGCTTGTTGCATTTTTTCTCCACTTCTTCTATTTCAGCTTGTTTTTCTTCCAACCTTTCTTTCAGCACTTTAGATGTTGCCTCCTGTTTCTCAAACTCCTGGAGAAGAAGTTTTTCTTCTCTCTGCTTACTGACCAGCTGTTCTCTCTCTTGAAGCAGGTCTTGATATTTGTGCAGTGTCTCTTCGAACTTTACCTGCAGCATCCTGTTGTTTCCCTCCATGAGCTGGAGTTGGCACTCCATGTCTCCCTGCTTTCTGTCCAGCTGCTCTTTCTCTTGAAGGATTTCTTTATTTTGTCGCAGAGCTTCATCAAGCTTTCCTTGCAAGCTTTCATTTTGTTGCTTGATGCTCTGCAGATTGGAATCCATTTCTTTTTGTTTGATTTCTTGTTCCCTTTTCTCTTGGAGAAGCTTCTCATTTGCTTGCTCTGTGCGATCAAGCCTTTTTTTGTCAACATTGTACATTAGCTCCATGTCTCGGAGATTGGAGTGCAGCCCTCTCTTCTTCGTGCTGTCTTTCATCTTCTCCTGGAGGAGTTTTCTATTTTGCCGCAGAGCTTGATCAAGCTTTCCTTGCAAGCTTTCGTTGTGTTGCTTGATGCTCTGAAGCTTGGAATGCATTTCTTTTTCTTTTAACTCCTGTTGCCTTTTCTCTTGGAGGAGCTTCTCATTTGCTTGCGCTGTGCGATCAAGCCTTTTTTTGTCTACACTGTACATTAGCTCCATTTCTTGGAGATTGCTGTGCAGCCCTCTCTTCTTCATGCCGTCTTGTTTCTTCTCTTGGACAAGTTTTTTATTTTGTTGCAGGGCTTCATCAAGTTTTCCTTGGAGCTCCTGGTTCTTTTTGTCCATGTCATGGAGATCCTGTTGTTTCCCCTCAATAATAGCTTCCTTTTCTTGAAGCTGGAATGACAACTTTTTTAGTTGAGCGCTCTTTTGCTCATTTTCCTCCATCAAGAACTTAATCTTCTCTGCGTTTCTGAGCGCTTCATCCTCCAGTTCTTCCAAACGCTTTTCCTCTAGTTCCACTTGGTCACACCAGGGAAGAGAGGAAAGGGAAGAGTCTAGTGGCTCATCCCAAGGAAGAGCGTATGGGTCAACTTCTTGTCCCTTTGGATTTTTTTGAGACATGTTGGGTCTGGATACAGTTACAATTGCAAAGGATCCAAATATTTCAAAAGGCTTTTCTGGCGAACGGTTCAATGCTGCACACATCAAGGCTGCGAGAAACGGACTAAAAGTCGTTGCTCTTCACCCCTATTTATAGGTTTTTGGATCAAAGGAAAGAATGGTGGTAAGATTCTACGTGTGTGACGTCATAATTCTGTAAGGCAATGAGGTTGTCACGTGATATTTTTGGAGGAGGGCATTTTTCAACTTGGACAAATTATCAGTAAAGTTTCAATCTCTGTTATTTTCCCCAAAAAACGTGTTGTCGCAATCATGTTTTCTACTGTAATTGGTGCCAACAGATGGCGCAGTTTAAAGTTGGCTGTTACTCTGCCCAGGCTGCTACCATAGAAGAAGAATGTAGACCAATAGTACTTTAACGATGTCCGCTGATCGTTTCCGTGTAAATCTTAGCATTGCTTTAGCCGTCAAGCTAAAGGTTTAGCTTCATACTGCCATATTTTCAGAGTAACAAAATATTTAAACGGTCTCAGATCATGGTGAGTATTTGAAAAAATGTTTATTTAATGTGAAGCCTGTGATGTGGAAAGGTTAGCAAGCGTAATTTTGCCTATTGTGTTATACACGGGTGCTTACATCCGAGTAGTGTTGATCTTTTCTAAGGTCCATGGGTTTATCCAACGAGCAGCTAAGTCACCGTTATAGCTGTAATTTTGTGTGCAACGTCTTAATGCAAAAAACAAAAACAAAAACACAATGCGTTTTTAAGCTCTCTCTGCGTTCACTGCCTCTGCAAGTGTCAAACTTCCTCGCTTTAGCTGATGCTAACCAACATTAGCGCTTACGGTTCGTATATAAACACAACTGTCAGCCCTTCACTTTTGGTGCCGACAACATTTTGAGCATTTTCTACAGTTTGTGAAATGGTCGCCATTGGCATTACATGCCAGTAGTGTTCGCTAATTGACTTTACCGGGGATTATATTTATTACAACGTTACTGCGTGGAAGTGATCATAGTGTATGCTTATGAACGTGAGTGGTAGGTGTTATTAGTGCGACTTTACCCTTAATTAGTTTTCCCACCGGAAGTAGAGTTGTTTATGCGACGTGATGGCTAGAGCAGTCCCAAACAATCGATTGCGTTTCTTAACAGACCAATTCTCTCCAAACTTTTAGGGTAAGCTAGACTCGAGATATGGTTGCAATAATACGAACAAGAGCGCAACAGCATATTGACAATGGCGAGAACTTTAATATTTACATTGTGTTAGTGCACCCATCGCTCCGCATCCTTAACGCTACATTGATGTCGAGAGTCTCTGACACAGCTGTGCTCTGCAGCACAGACACCCTGCTTATCTGTGATTCGGCCAGACTGGTGTTGAACTCCAAAGACATGCGCGGGGTTAGGTTAGTTGGCTGTTGGTGTGAGTGGTTGTCTGAGTCTCTCTAATAACCCTCCAACAGACTGGCGACCTGTCCAGGGTGTACTTTTGCCCTATGACAGCTGAAATACAACCTGAATAAAATAAGTAGGAGAAAATGAATGATGTTTATGAACTGTAGTTAATGTAGTCAGACAATAAGTTACCGAGCAACAGGCCACAAGTCTTGGTGCAGAATCATACTAAGATTTAAAAAAATAAAATGTTGGCACTGGTGTTTGAAACAGTATACTGTCAGTAAGACTGGAGCAACTGCACACATCTGGAAACTAATAACTAGAGTAGTTAGTAACATTTTGTTACTGCATCCATTTAGCCAGGTATAATTAGCATGTCTACATACATGTCATTTCTAATGTGGTCCTATGTGGTATGTTGTAGGACAGTGAAGTGTCTGACACTGACCATGTACCAGTGCCTGAGAACACTGGTATGGAGGGGGAGAACGCACCTCTTTACTGTATTTGTCGGAAACCAGACATCAACTGCTTCATGATGTAAGTATATATCAGTTTTATATTTGCAGTATGCGCAGTAGGGGTGGGTGCTAGCTTCAGCAATGTTATCAGAGGTTTTTTTTTTTAAATGAAGAGCTTCTATTTCGAGAAAACTACCAATAAGGATATATGCACAGATATAGAAAACAATACTGTAACATTTTATTGATGCTTGCAGTTTGGAGGCAGCAGTATTTGCAAGTGTAACTAAATTCCAGGCATTTTCCATCCTTCTTTTCCTATCAGCTTTTTTCTAGTTGTCAGTGTGAACCAAGGTGTCAGCAGCAGCATTATAGTGCAAAAGTAGTGACCCAGCATAGATCAAATGTAAGCACAAAAGTAGCCAAGGTAGTGTTTTTCCTGGAAATTTTAAGTGAAAGGATAAAGTAACTGCTTACCACTTTAGTTTAACAATGATTAATGAAATGTAACCGTGTAACTCATCAGCAGTCTGCACAGTATGGTCACATATTAAAACTGAAGAATATGTTGTACTTGTTGTAGTGTTTCATCATGGGTCCAGTTTTTACCCAGGTGCTTAAAGCCCTTCTTTACCCTCATGTAACACCAACAGTAATTTCCAACCACTATTTCCTGTTCCTGTCAGTCAAACAAACAGACGACAAACATCTTCTATAAACAGGAATAATGTCATTTTATCGGATTAGAAAACATCTAATCTAGCGTTGATATTACACTGCTGTTTAGTGTCTGGCTGATCTCAGTGTCACCAAAATATCTGCCCTACGTGTCAAACAATGAGAGAACTTGAAACAGTAACATCACCTAGCAGCTTATTTTAATTAGTGCTAACGTTTTGTTTGCTGGCTAACATTGCTATTATTATAGTCACAGTTAATTGACTTTGAATAGCTTTATTTCAAAAGTAATTTTACAATTTCACAGCCATTTAGCTGTGTTAACTGTACATGCTGTAGGTCATAAGGCGTGCATGGATCATTTTTATAATCAGCCTCTTATCTTTTGTCCACCACAGGCTTTGCCATGATAAATTGGTCAGTTGACAACCAGGAGCCGTACACCTTAACCTCAGAGGCCAGGACATCCAGGGGCAGTGTGAACACGCACTTGCTTAAATGGGACGCAAGACGGACTATAGAGGGCCACCCGCTTGCCAGACAACCAAGTGCTGTCCCTGTCCACGGCCAGTGTGAGAAGGACTCTCACTAAAGTCAACCCACACAAAGCTGCTGGACCAGACAATATACCTGGACGCGTGCTCGGAGCCCGTGCTGACCAGCTGACTGATGTCCTAGCGGGCATCTTTAACATCTCCCTGAGTCAAGCTGTTGTGCCACAGTGCTTTAAAACCACCACCATCATACCTGTCCCCAGACCTTCCCAAAGCCTAATTACACAATGATTGCCTGAGCCTATTCTTGTTAAATGATGAAAAACTCAAAGGCACGTTTGGGCAGTGGATCTGTGTGAAATCAGCAGCTTGCAAAACGAAATCAAAATGTGTGCAATTGATTCTAAAAATAGAAATCACAATAAAGTTCAACATTTACTAAAACCGCCATTCAGTCATCTGAGAGTCTTTACTCATGAAATTATAACGGTTAGATGAATGTATATGCAGTGATTTACTGATCAATGATAAAAGGGGAGATTTATGCAATAACGAAGACTGTCATGAAAAGTATTTGGCATCTGATCTCCTGTAACCTGCGGAGCTAAGCTGTTTTACCAGCTCTGCTCTCTGATTTTTCTTTTTTCTTTTATGAAAAAACACAAGTTGTCAAAGTTATTTGTTTGCAAATGTATTTCAGAAATATCGACATACTTTTTTTAATCAGCAGAAACTTTATGTCAGTAGTGCAAAAACCTGCACTGATCTGACCTCATTTCTTCCTCATCCTGATTCCTGACCTGGGAAGGGAGAGAAATATTTGTTTTTGTTTGTCTTCTTGTTTTATTTAATTCCTTGTGGGATTTGGATCCAACACGTAAAGTATGCATATTATGCACACACACAAACACACATGCAGCTATTACCCATTTCTTGTATTCTTGAATAAAGACATTGATTTGACACATTTAATTAGTGACCAATTGTTTTTATTGTTCAATTATTAAGAAAAAAGAAAAGGTGGGGGTGGGTGGGATGGAAAGTAAAGGGAGAGAGGAGAGAAAACCCCAACAATCCCCTCTGAGCAAGCACTAGGCGACAGTGGATAGGAAAAACTCCCTTTAAAGGAAGAAACCTATGACAGAACCAGGCTCTAGAGGGGGCAGTCAACTGTCGGGACTGGTTGGGGGGTGACTGTGAAAAAACGGGAGGGAGATGGGAGAGGTGTTAGTAGTTAAGGGGGGGGGATTAAGCTGGAACAGAGGTGGGAGAGGAAGAGGTGACATTGGCAGTACTGAAAGAAGGAGTGTTCCTCCTCCAGAAGAAGCAGAAGCGTTTTTTCTTTTTCTTCAGCTGCTCTTCCACGAGCACCTTTTTCTCGAGGATGAGGATTTTCAGCTCCTCGATTGTTTCGGTGTTTTGCTTCTGCAGCTTGTTGCATTTTTTCTCCACTTCTTCTATTTCAGCTTGTTTTTCTTCCAACCTTTCTTTCAGCACTTTAGATGTTGCCTCCTGTTTCTCAAACTCCTGGAGAAGAAGTTTTTCTTTTCTCTGCTTATTGACCAGCTGTTCTCTCTCTTGAAGCAGGTCTTGATATTTGTGCAGTGTCTCTTCGAACTTTACCTGCAGCATCCTGTTGTTTCCCTCCATGAGCTGGAGTTGGCACTCCATGTCTCCCTGCTTTCTGTCCAGCTGCTCTTTCTCTTGAAGGATTTCTTTATTTTGTCGCAGAGCTTCATCAAGCTTTCCTTGCAAGCTTTCATTTTGTTGCTTGATGCTCTGCAGATTGGAATCCATTTCTTTTTGTTTGATTTCTTGTTCCCTTTTCTCTTGGAGAAGCTTCTCATTTGCTTGCTCTGTGCGATCAAGCCTTTTTTTGTCAACATTGTACATTAGCTCCATGTCTCGGAGATTGGAGTGCAGCCCTCTCTTCTTCGTGCTGTCTTTCATCTTCTCCTGGAGGAGTTTTCTATTTTGCCGCAGAGCTTGATCAAGCTTTCCTTGCAAGCTTTCGTTGTGTTGCTTGATGCTCTGAAGCTTGGAATGCATTTCTTTTTCTTTTAACTCCTGTTGCCTTTTCTCTTGGAGGAGCTTCTCATTTGCTTGCTCTGTGCGATCAAGCCTTTTTTTGTCTACACTGTACATTAGCTCCATTTCTTGGAGATTGCTGTGCAGCCCTCTCTTCTTCATGCCGTCTTGTTTCTTCTCTTGGACAAGTTTTTTATTTTGTTGCAGGGCTTCATCAAGTTTTCCTTGGAGCTCCTGGTTCTTTTTGTCCATGTCATGGAGATCCTGTTGTTTCCCCTCAATAATAGCTTCCTTTTCTTGAAGCTGGAATGACAACTTTTTTAGTTGAGCGCTCTTTTGCTCATTTTCCTCCATCAAGAACTTAATCTTCTCTGCGTTTCTGAGCGCTTCATCCTCCAGTTCTTCCAAACGCTTTTCCTCTAGTTCCACTTGGTCACACCAAGGAAGAGAGGAAAGGGAAGAGTCTAGTGGCTCATCCCAAGGAAGAGCGTATGGGTCAACTTCTTGTCCCTTTGGATTTTTTTGAGACATGTTGGGTCTGGATACAGTTACAATTGCAAAGGATCCAAATATTTCAAAAGGCTTTTCTGGCGAACGGTTCAATGCTGCACACATCAAGGCTGCGAGAAACGGACTAAAAGTCGTTGCTCTTCACCCCTATTTATAGGTTTTTGGATCAAAGGAAAGAATGGTGGTAAGATTCTACGTGTGTGACGTCATAATTCTGTAAGGCAATGAGGTTGTCACGTGATATTTTTGGAGGAGGGCATTTTTCAACTTGGACAAATTATCAGTAAAGTTTCAATCTCTGTTATTTTCCCCAAAAAACGTGTTGTCGCAATCATGTTTTCTACTGTAATTGGTGCCAACAGATGGCGCAGTTTAAAGTTGGCTGTTACTCTGCCCAGGCTGCTACCATAGAAGAAGAATGTAGACCAATAGTACTTTAACGATGTCCGCTGATCGTTTCCGTGTAAATCTTAGCATTGCTTTAGCCGTCAAGCTAAAGGTTTAGCTTCATACTGCCATATTTTCAGAGTAACAAAATATTTAAACGGTCTCAGATCATGGTGAGTATTTGAAAAAATGTTTATTTAATGTGAAGCCTGTGATGTGGAAAGGTTAGCAAGCGTAATTTTGCCTATTGTGTTATACACGGGTGCTTACATCCGAGTAGTGTTGATCTTTTCTAAGGTCCATGGGTTTATCCAACGAGCAGCTAAGTCACCGTTATAGCTGTAATTTTGTGTGCAACGTCTTAATGCAAAAAAACAAACAAAAACACAATGCGTTTTTAAGCTCTCTCTGCGTTCACTGCCTCTGCAAGTGTCAAACTTCCTCGCTTTAGCTGATGCTAACCAACATTAGCGCTTACGGTTCGTATATAAACACAACTGTCAGCCCTTCACTTTTGGTGCCGACAACATTTTGAGCATTTTCTACAGTTTGTGAAATGGTCGCCATTGGCATTACATGCCAGTAGTGTTCGCTAATTGACTTTACCGGGGATTATATTTATTACAACGTTACTGCGTGGAAGTGATCATAGTGTATGCTTATGAACGTGAGTGGTAGGTGTTATTAGTGCGACTTTACCCTTAATTAGTTTTCCCACCGGAAGTAGAGTTGTTTATGCGACGTGATGGCTAGAGCAGTCCCAAACAATCGATTGCGTTTCTTAACAGACCAATTCTCTCCAAACTTTTAGGGTAAGCTAGACTCGAGATATGGTTGCAATAATACGAACAAGAGCGCAACAGCATATTGACAATGGCGAGAACTTTAATATTTACATTGTGTTAGTGCACCCATCGCTCCGCATCCTTAACGCTACATTGATGTCGAGAGTCTCTGACACAGCTGTGCTCTGCAGCACAGACACCCTGCTTATCTGTGATTCGGCCAGACTGGTGTTGAACTCCAAAGACATGCGCGGGGTTAGGTTAGTTGGCTGTTGGTGTGAGTGGTTGTCTGAGTCTCTCTAATAACCCTCCAACAGACTGGCGACCTGTCCAGGGTGTACTTTTGCCCTATGACAGCTGAAATACAACCTGAATAAAATAAGTAGGAGAAAATGAATGATGTTTATGAACTGTAGTTAATGTAGTCAGACAATAAGTTACCGAGCAACAGGCCACAAGTCTTGGTGCAGAATCATACTAAGATTTAAAAAATAAAATGTTGGCACTGGTGTTTGAAACAGTATACTGTCAGTAAGACTGGAGCAACTGCACACATCTGGAAACTAATAACTAGAGTAGTTAGTAACATTTTGTTACTGCATCCATTTAGCCAGGTATAATTAGCATGTCTACATACATGTCATTTCTAATGTGGTCCTATGTGGTATGTTGTAGGACAGTGAAGTGTCTGACACTGACCATGTACCAGTGCCTGAGAACACTGGTATGGAGGGGGAGAACGCACCTCTTTACTGTATTTGTCGGAAACCAGATATCAACTGCTCCATGATGTAAGTATATATCAGTTTTATATTTGCAGTATGCGCAGTAGGGGTGGGCGCTAGCTTCAGCAATGTTATCAGAGGTTTTTTTTTTTTTTTAAATGAAGAGCTTCTATTTCGAGAAAACTACCAATAAGGATATATGCACAGATATAGAAAACAATACTGTAACATTTTATTGATGCTTGCAGTTTGGAGGCAGCAGTATTTGCAAGTGTAACTAAATTCCAGGCATTTTCCATCCTTCTTTTCCTATCAGCTTTTTTCTAGTTGTCAGTGTGAACCAAGGTGTCAGCAGCAGCATTATAGTGCAAAAGTAGTGACCCAGCATAGATCAAATGTAAGCACAAAAGTAGCCAAGGTAGTGTTTTTCCTGGAAATTTTAAGTGAAAGGATAAAGTAACTGCTTACCACTTTAGTTTAACAATGATTAATGAAATGTAACCGTGTAACTCATCAGCAGTCTGCACAGTATGGTCACATATTAAAACTGAAGAATATGTTGTACTTGTTGTAGTGTTTCATCATGGGTCCAGTTTTTACCCAGGTGCTTAAAGCCCTTCTTTACCCTCATGTAACACCAACAGTAATTTCCAACCACTATTTCCTGTTCCTGTCAGTCAAACAAACAGACGACAAACATCTTCTATAAACAGGAATAATGTCATTTTATCGGATTAGAAAACATCTAATCTAGCGTTGATATTACACTGCTGTTTAGTGTCTGGCTGATCTCAGTGTCACCAAAATATCTGCCCTACATGTCAAACAATGAGAGAACTTGAAACAGTAACATCACCTAGCAGCTTATTTTAATTAGTGCTAACGTTTTGTTTGCTGGCTAACATTGCTATTATTATAGTCACAGTTAATTGACTTTGAATAGCTTTATTTCAAAAGTAATTTTACAATTTCACAGCCATTTAGCTGTGTTAACTGTACATGCTGTAGGTCATAAGGCGTGCATGGATCATTTTTATAATCAGCCTCTTATCTTTTGTCCACCACAGGCTTTGCCATGATAAATTGGTCAGTTGACAACCAGGAGCCGTACACCTTAACCTCAGAGGCCAGGACATCCAGGGGCAGTGTGAACACGCACTTGCTTAAATGGGACGCAAGACGGACTATAGAGGGCCACCCGCTTGCCAGACAACCAAGTGCTGTCCCTGTCCACGGCCAGTGTGAGAAGGACTCTCACTAAAGTCAACCCACACAAAGCTGCTGGACCAGACAATATACCTGGACGCGTGCTCGGAGCCCGTGCTGACCAGCTGACTGATGTCCTAGCGGGCATCTTTAACATCTCCCTGAGTCAAGCTGTTGTGCCACAGTGCTTTAAAACCACCACCATCATACCTGTCCCCAGACCTTCCCAAAGCCTAATTACACAATGATTGCCTGAGCCTATTCTTGTTAAATGATGAAAAACTCAAAGGCACGTTTGGGCAGTGGATCTGTGTGAAATCAGCAGCTTGCAAAACGAAATCAAAATGTGTGCAATTGATTCTAAAAATAGAAATCACAATAAAGTTCAACATTTACTAAAACCGCCATTCAGTCATCTGAGAGTCTTTACTCATGAAATTATAACGGTTAGATGAATGTATATGCAGTGATTTACTGATCAATGATAAAAGGGGAGATTTATGCAATAACGAAGACTGTCATGAAAAGTATTTGGCATCTGATCTCCTGTAACCTGCGGAGCTAAGCTGTTTTACCAGCTCTGCTCTCTGATTTTTCTTTTTTCTTTTATGAAAAAACACAAGTTGTCAAAGTTATTTGTTTGCAAATGTATTTCAGAAATATCGACATACTTTTTTTAATCAGCAGAAACTTTATGTCAGTAGTGCAAAAACCTGCACTGATCTGACCTCATTTCTTCCTCATCCTGATTCCTGACCTGGGAAGGGAGAGAAATATTTGTTTTTGTTTGTCTTCTTGTTTTATTTAATTCCTTGTGGGATTTGGATCCAACACGTAAAGTATGCATATTATGCACACACACAAACACACATGCAGCTATTACCCATTTCTTGTATTCTTGAATAAAGACATTGATTTGACACATTTAATTAGTGACCAATTGTTTTTATTGTTCAATTATTAAGAAAAAAGAAAAGGTGGGGGTGGGTGGGATGGAAAGTAAAGGGAGAGAGGAGAGAAAACCCCAACAATCCCCTCTGAGCAAGCACTAGGCGACAGTGGATAGGAAAAACTCCCTTTAAAGGAAGAAACCTATGACAGAACCAGGCTCTAGAGGGGGCAGTCAACTGTCGGGACTGGTTGGGGGGTGACTGTGAAAAAACGGGAGGGAGATGGGAGAGGTGTTAGTAGTTAAGGGGGGGGGGATTAAGCTGGAACAGAGGTGGGAGAGGAAGAGGTGACATTGGCAGTACTGAAAGAAGGAGTGTTCCTCCTCCAGAAGAAGCAGAAGCGTTTTTTCTTTTTCTTCAGCTGCTCTTCCACGAGCACCTTTTTCTCGAGGATGAGGATTTTCAGCTCCTCGATTGTTTCGGTGTTTTGCTTCTGCAGCTTGTTGCATTTTTTCTCCACTTCTTCTATTTCAGCTTGTTTTTCTTCCAACCTTTCTTTCAGCACTTTAGATGTTGCCTCCTGTTTCTCAAACTCCTGGAGAAGAAGTTTTTCTTCTCTCTGCTTACTGACCAGCTGTTCTCTCTCTTGAAGCAGGTCTTGATATTTGTGCAGTGTCTCTTCGAACTTTACCTGCAGCATCCTGTTGTTTCCCTCCATGAGCTGGAGTTGGCACTCCATGTCTCCCTGCTTTCTGTCCAGCTGCTCTTTCTCTTGAAGGATTTCTTTATTTTGTCGCAGAGCTTCATCAAGCTTTCCTTGCAAGCTTTCATTTTGTTGCTTGATGCTCTGCAGATTGGAATCCATTTCTTTTTGTTTGATTTCTTGTTCCCTTTTCTCTTGGAGAAGCTTCTCATTTGCTTGCTCTGTGCGATCAAGCCTTTTTTTGTCAACGTTGTACATTAGCTCCATGTCTCGGAGATTGGAGTGCAGCCCTCTCTTCTTCGTGCTGTCTTTCATCTTCTCCTGGAGGAGTTTTCTATTTTGCCGCAGAGCTTGATCAAGCTTTCCTTGCAAGCTTTCGTTGTGTTGCTTGATGCTCTGAAGCTTGGAATGCATTTCTTTTTCTTTTAACTCCTGTTGCCTTTTCTCTTGGAGGAGCTTCTCATTTGCTTGCTCTGTGCGATCAAGCCTTGTTTTGTCTACACTGTACATTAGCTCCATGTCTCTGAGATTGCTGTGCAGCCCTCTCTTCTTCATGCCGTCTTGTTTCTTCTCTTGGACAAGTTTTTTATTTTGTTGCAGGGCTTCATCAAGTTTTCCTTGGAGCTCCTGGTTCTTTTTGTCCATGTCATGGAGATCCTGTTGTTTCCCCTCAATAATAGCTTCCTTTTCTTGAAGCTGGAATGACAACTTTTTTAGTTGAGCGCTCTTTTGCTCATTTTCCTCCATCAAGAACTTAATCTTCTCTGCGTTTCTGAGCGCTTCATCCTCCAGTTCTTCCAAACGCTTTTCCTCTAGTTCCACTTGGTCACACCAAGGAAGAGAGGAAAGGGAAGAGTCTAGTGGCTCATCCCAAGGAAGAGCGTATGGGTCAACTTCTTGTCCCTTTGGATTTTTTTGAGACATGTTGGGTCTGGATACAGTTACAATTGCAAAGGATCCAAATATTTCAAAAGGCTTTTCTGGCGAACGGTTCAATGCTGCACACATCAAGGCTGCGAGAAACGGACTAAAAGTCGTTGCTCTTCACCCCTATTTATAGGTTTTTGGATCAAAGGAAAGAATGGTGGTAAGATTCTACGTGTGTGACGTCATAATTCTGTAAGGCAATGAGGTTGTCACGTGATATTTTTGGAGGAGGGCATTTTTCAACTTGGACAAATTATCAGTAAAGTTTCAATCTCTGTTATTTTCCCCAAAAAACGTGTTGTCGCAATCATGTTTTCTACTGTAATTGGTGCCAACAGATGGCGCAGTTTAAAGTTGGCTGTTACTCTGCCCAGGCTGCTACCATAGAAGAAGAATGTAGACCAATAGTACTTTAACGATGTCCGCTGATCGTTTCCGTGTAAATCTTAGCATTGCTTTAGCCGTCAAGCTAAAGGTTTAGCTTCATACTGCCATATTTTCAGAGTAACAAAATATTTAAACGGTCTCAGATCATGGTGAGTATTTGAAAAAATGTTTATTTAATGTGAAGCCTGTGATGTGGAAAGGTTAGCAAGCGTAATTTTGCCTATTGTGTTATACACGGGTGCTTACATCCGAGTAGTGTTGATCTTTTCTAAGGTCCATGGGTTTATCCAACGAGCAGCTAAGTCACCGTTATAGCTGTAATTTTGTGTGCAACGTCTTAATGCAAAAAACAAAAACAAAAACACAATGCGTTTTTAAGCTCTCTCTGCGTTCACTGCCTCTGCAAGTGTCAAACTTCCTCGCTTTAGCTGATGCTAACCAACATTAGCGCTTACGGTTCGTATATAAACACAACTGTCAGCCCTTCACTTTTGGTGCCGACAACATTTTGAGCATTTTCTACAGTTTGTGAAATGGTCGCCATTGGCATTACATGCCAGTAGTGTTCGCTAATTGACTTTACCGGGGATTATATTTATTACAACGTTACTGCGTGGAAGTGATCATAGTGTATGCTTATGAACGTGAGTGGTAGGTGTTATTAGTGCGACTTTACCCTTAATTAGTTTTCCCACCGGAAGTAGAGTTGTTTATGCGACGTGATGGCTAGAGCAGTCCCAAACAATCGATTGCGTTTCTTAACAGACCAATTCTCTCCAAACTTTTAGGGTAAGCTAGACTCGAGATATGGTTGCAATAATACGAACAAGAGCGCAACAGCATATTGACAATGGCGAGAACTTTAATATTTACATTGTGTTAGTGCACCCATCGCTCCGCATCCTTAACGCTACATTGATGTCGAGAGTCTCTGACACAGCTGTGCTCTGCAGCACAGACACCCTGCTTATCTGTGATTCGGCCAGACTGGTGTTGAACTCCAAAGACATGCGCGGGGTTAGGTTAGTTGGCTGTTGGTGTGAGTGGTTGTCTGAGTCTCTCTAATAACCCTCCAACAGACTGGCGACCTGTCCAGGGTGTACTTTTGCCCTATGACAGCTGAAATACAACCTGAATAAAATAAGTAGGAGAAAATGAATGATGTTTATGAACTGTAGTTAATGTAGTCAGACAATAAGTTACCGAGCAACAGGCCACAAGTCTTGGTGCAGAATCATACTAAGATTTAAAAAATAAAATGTTGGCACTGGTGTTTGAAACAGTATACTGTCAGTAAGACTGGAGCAACTGCACACATCTGGAAACTAATAACTAGAGTAGTTAGTAACATTTTGTTACTGCATCCATTTAGCCAGGTATAATTAGCATGTCTACATACATGTCATTTCTAATGTGGTCCTATGTGGTATGTTGTAGGACAGTGAAGTGTCTGACACTGACCATGTACCAGTGCCTGAGAACACTGGTATGGAGGGGGAGAACGCACCTCTTTACTGTATTTGTCGGAAACCAGACATCAACTGCTTCATGATGTAAGTATATATCAGTTTTATATTTGCAGTATGCGCAGTAGGGGTGGGCGCTAGCTTCAGCAATGTTATCAGAGGTTTTTTTTTTTTAAAATGAAGAGCTTCTATTTCGAGAAAACTACCAATAAGGATATATGCACAGATATAGAAAACAATACTGTAACATTTTATTGATGCTTGCAGTTTGGAGGCAGCAGTATTTGCAAGTGTAACTAAATTCCAGGCATTTTCCATCCTTCTTTTCCTATCAGCTTTTTTCTAGTTGTCAGTGTGAACCAAGGTGTCAGCAGCAGCATTATAGTGCAAAAGTAGTGACCCAGCATAGATCAAATGTAAGCACAAAAGTAGCCAAGGTAGTGTTTTTCCTGGAAATTTTAAGTGAAAGGATAAAGTAACTGCTTACCACTTTAGTTTAACAATGATTAATGAAATGTAACCGTGTAACTCATCAGCAGTCTGCACAGTATGGTCACATATTAAAACTGAAGAATATGTTGTACTTGTTGTAGTGTTTCATCATGGGTCCAGTTTTTACCCAGGTGCTTAAAGCCCTTCTTTACCCTCATGTAACACCAACAGTAATTTCCAACCACTATTTCCTGTTCCTGTCAGTCAAACAAACAGACGACAAACATCTTCTATAAACAGGAATAATGTCATTTTATCGGATTAGAAAACATCTAATCTAGCGTTGATATTACACTGCTGTTTAGTGTCTGGCTGATCTCAGTGTCACCAAAATATCTGCCCTACATGTCAAACAATGAGAGAACTTGAAACAGTAACATCACCTAGCAGCTTATTTTAATTAGTGCTAACGTTTTGTTTGCTGGCTAACATTGCTATTATTATAGTCACAGTTAATTGACTTTGAATAGCTTTATTTCAAAAGTAATTTTACAATTTCACAGCCATTTAGCTGTGTTAACTGTACATGCTGTAGGTCATAAGGCGTGCATGGATCATTTTTATAATCAGCCTCTTATCTTTTGTCCACCACAGGCTTTGCCATGATAAATTGGTCAGTTGACAACCAGGAGCCGTACACCTTAACCTCAGAGGCCAGGACATCCAGGGGCAGTGTGAACACGCACTTGCTTAAATGGGACGCAAGACGGACTATAGAGGGCCACCCGCTTGCCAGACAACCAAGTGCTGTCCCTGTCCACGGCCAGTGTGAGAAGGACTCTCACTAAAGTCAACCCACACAAAGCTGCTGGACCAGACAATATACCTGGACGCGTGCTCGGAGCCCGTGCTGACCAGCTGACTGATGTCCTAGCGGGCATCTTTAACATCTCCCTGAGTCAAGCTGTTGTGCCACAGTGCTTTAAAACCACCACCATCATACCTGTCCCCAGACCTTCCCAAAGCCTAATTCCACAATGATTGCCTGAGCCTATTCTTGTTAAATGATGAAAAACTCAAAGGCACGTTTGGGCAGTGGATCTGTGTGAAATCAGCAGCTTGCAAAACGAAATCAAAATGTGTGCTATTGATTCTAAAAATAGAAATCACAATAAAGTTAAACATTTACTAAAACCGGAGTCTCGGAGTTTTAAGACAATGGATGATTCGATCTCATTGGCACTCCACATAGCCCTATCACAACTGGATCAACGCAACACCCACCTAAGAATGCTGTTCACTGATTTCATCTTAGCATTCAACACCATCATTGCCCAGCAGCTGATCGGCAAGCTGGACCTGCTCAGACTAAGCAACTCCACCTTCAACAGGATGCTGGACTTTCTTACTTTGTATGAAAACGTAATAAATTGGTATTAGTATGTAAAACCTATGTTTGTCTGGCGTTAGAGCATTTTTTTTTGTAAATTAGCATTTTCGATCCCTTTTCACTGTGTGTACATTGTCCACTGCAGCAGCCTGGTAGGGGTGAGAAGCCATTTCTGTTGACTCGGTTTTCTCCTGTTTTTCACTTAGGTCAGGTAAGTCTTTTGGTTGGTGTTTTGTTTTTTTTTTATAGGGAAGTTTAGGGATGTTTAGGGGTTTGTTATTTTGGCATTGCTCACTGCCAATGTAAGTAAATGTCTTCATAGTGCTTTGAAAAGTACCGTAGTTTTCGGGTCATAAGCCGATACTTTTTTCCCCACACCGTGAACACTTATACTGACGTGCGGCTAATGCATTTTTTTTTTCATGCGGCCAAAAAATTTTTGCCTGGTAACAGTAGACTAGTAAAACCTGGACCTGCATGCATCCACATTCCTCTCATTAAGCAGGCATTAAAATCAAAAGTTACAATTCCACGAACAGCGTAAACATGTCCAAAACCAGTCAAGCCTACAGTCATTTTACATGAATGAAAATCAGTTAATAAAGGTGGGCGGATTGATCTGAGGTTGATCCCAACCTATAAGAATAATATAATCTTGATATAATATCCTTAAGTTGTTTGACAACATTCATTTCTGTACAATATAGTCTGGCTTTACCACAGTCTGCTAGAGGCGGGCGGATCAATCGATTGATACCAACCAGTTTCAATAGTGTTATCGGCAATATTGATCCTGCATTTACTTGGTATTGGATCAATAATTGGCAGAAAGATTGCACCAGCTGTGGACTCATAACCCCTTTTGTGAGTGATTATCTAACATGCCAACATATCCTGCTGCTTTGGGCACATCTGTGATATGAAGATCACGCAGTGATGTGTTTAAACAGAGAAGACTGAAGCCCAAAAGTCATATTTTAGATCACATATTCTCTTCCAGATCTCTGCCACTTTTTGATTAGTGGCAACTGACCCATGTAGGGTTGCTATAGTTTGATAGTAGTTTCAAGTTTATTTATTTATATAGTACTTTTAAAAACAACAGTTGTTGACCAAAGTACTGTACAGTAAAATAGTCAAAGCAGAAGACATACCAAATAAAATAGAATATAGATTAAGAGAAAATTGAATCATGGAATGAACAATAGAAACAGAGCCATCTTGATTTAAAAGCCAGAGAATAAAAGTGAGTCTTTTGACATGTTTTGAAAGTCTCAAGTGTTGGAGAGGTCCTGATATGCAAGGGCAATGAGTACACTGCTGTGGCATAATAAACCGTTTCAACTTATAATAATAATATGATCTTTGTATAATATCCTTGAGTTGTTTGACAACATTTGTATGATGTGTATAACCACTGTCGATCCAGATATTGATATTATCAGTACCAGTGTTGGTATTAGTAGACTGATATACTTTGTTTGTATCCTCTAAGTTAGTATGTGTACCACTGAACAGGGTCAAATACATAAAAAAGACTACCTCAAACATCTACTATGAAAAAAACCTTTTTGTCTTGACTGCAGTGTTTTTTTTAATTTATTATTATTTACAGCCTATATCACATTTAAACAACAGAAGCTGAATGAAAGTGTGTTAGTGACAGGCACATTTAAATTCCAGGTCTCCAAAAAACAACAACAGAGTTTCGAAATACACAAAAAGCTAAAAGGAGTGTTTCTGTTCCTGTTTTTGCTTATGAGACTATATATAGATGACATTTAGTGCTGAATGAAATGGCTATGTAGGAGTTTAAATTGGTTTATCCACTCAAAATCGGGGACAAGCTGGAATCTCAGTGACCTTGACATTAAGGTCAGGGCAGAGGTCAAATTTTCTGAAGATCTTGTGAATGTGATTACTCCAGAAGGGGATCACTTAGGATTCACAAAATGATACCACAGATGGAGTTTGAATCCTGCTGACATCCACGTCAAGGTCAGAGGTCAGCTTACTGAAAATCAACCAAATCACCACTGGGTTTACTTTTACTGTCTTCCTGTTTCTAGCTGGGAAGAATGGTAACTGCGGGTGAGAGAACATTATTATTATTAGTAGTAGAAGTAGTTGGAGGAGAAGGAGCAGTACTTAATGTATGCTAGTTGTCCATTGATGTTCCAATATTGTGATCAAGTTCAACGCCTTCGTTTTGCGGAAGCGCTGCTCAGTTTGCATGAGTAAGTTCGCCGTTTCTTTCTTTTGTTGTGAAAAGCTTGAAGCGGAAATGTCGTCGTTATCGTTGCCCGCCAGAGGCAGAGGAGTCGGCTGTCTCCGGTGCAGACGATCGAAAGATGGAGCGGACAACGCTGCTGCTGCTGCTCGGACTCGCTGTGTCGTGCCGTGCACAGTTTGCTCCACCCACGGTGAACATCAGTCTGGATGAAGATCCAGCAGTGCGATGGATGCCTCTTGCGAAAGTCTTCGACATAGACTACGTGAATAAAGCTGCTGTAGAGGTCATTGAGTAAGTTTGCCAGAAAGTATGCAACAAAAAAGTGCCACTTGCGAACTTTATCTTCGAAGTGGGTTTCGGGGGGTTTGAAGGGTTACTTCAAACATGCCTCTGTTTCAGCGCAGATTACAAAATCCGTGGTTTTAAATGTGGTTGGTGACGTATTGCGTTAGGTTGCTCAAAGCGATTAACATGTTTAAAGTACTCGGTAATTCTACATCATTGTTTGCTTGATCTTGTGTAACGATGCGATTTAAAAGCGATCTTCACATAATATTGCTACCGGAAGAAAGCAGGGGTCGCTCTCATGAGGTCCGCCTGGCAGATTTTCTGAAGTTTTTCTTGACCTTTTGTTTGCGACAGTACTATTTTTTTTATTTAGGTTGTGCAATCAAAAAGTGGTTGCCGGGAGGCGTAGACTGCGGTCAAGTGAGCCCTCACTTACGAAGTCGCAGTCAAGCTAGCCGCCCCGCCAGCCGCACCGAAAATGTGGTTGCACTACTCTTACGTATATTACGGTATGGGTGAAGACCGGCTTAGAAACGCAGTGTTTTGTGTCCTGACACTATTTTACTTCACAATCCACTCCCATTTTTAGTGTATCTCCACTTTCCCCCCTGTGATCCACAGCCCAAATTACTGTATGATTCAGAGAAAATTAACAATAAAATTTACCCAATTTACTCAACTATACTTTTAATGTCCTCATCTTTGACCTCAGATTACAGGAAAACTGTAAGAGGTGACGCAGATATTTCACTGGATTCTGACTCTAGGCTGTCGCCACTCTTCACCCTGTGATCCACAGCCAAAATTACTGTATGGATTTTGAGAAAATTCATAGCAAAATCTTCTCATTATGCTTTACTGTACTCCACATATTGACATCTTTGAGCTCTGATTACAGGAAAACTGTAAGAGGTGACACAGATATTTCACTGGATTCTGACTCTGGGGGACCCCCACTCTGCACCCTGTGATCCACAGCCAAAATTACTGTACGGATTTTGAGAAAATTGATAGTAAACTTTGCACAATTTACTCTACTGTACTCTATATATTCTCATCTTTGAGCTTAGATTAAAGGAAAACTGTAAGAGGTGACGCAGATATCTCACTGGATTATGACTCTGGGTGACCCCCACTGCACCCTGTGATCCACAGCAAAAATTACTGTATGGATTTTGAGAAAATTCATAGCAAAATCTTCCCATTTTGCTTTACTGTACTTTATACATTGACATCTTTGATCTCCGATTACAGGAAAACTGTAAGAGGTGACGCAGATATTTCACTGGATTATGAATCTAGGCTGTTGCCACTCTTCACCCTGTGATCCACAGCCAAAATTACTGTACAGTTTTTGAGAAAATTGATAGTAAACTTTGCACAATTTACTCTACTGTACTCTATATATTCTCATCTTTGAGCTCAGATTACAGGAAAACTATAAGAGGTGACACAGATATCTCACTGGATTATGACTCTGGGTGACCCCCACTCTTCACCCTGTTATCCACAGCCCAAATTACTGTACGGATTTTTAGAAAATTGATAGTAAACTTTGCACAATTTACTGTACTATACTCTATATATTCTTATCTTTGAGCTCAGATTACAGGAAAACTGTAAGAGGTGACGCAGATATTTCACTGGATTATGAATCTAGGCTGTCGCCACTCTGCACCCTGTCATCCACAGCCAAAATTACTGTACGGATTTTGAGAAAATTGATAGTAAAATCTTCCCATTTTGCTTTACTGTACTCTACATATTGACATCTTTGAGCTCAGATTACAGGAAAACTATAAGAGGTGACGCAGATATTTCACTGGATTCTGACTCTAGGCTGTCTCCACTCTGCACCCTGTGATCCACAGCCAAAATTACTGTACGGATTTTGAGAAAATTGATAGTAAACTTTGCACAATTTACTGTACTGTACTTTATATATTGACATCTTTGAGCTCAGATTACAGGAAAACTGTAAGAGGTGACGCAGATATCTCACTGGATTATGACTCTAGGCTGTCGCCACTCTTCACCCTGTGATCCACAGAAAAAATTACTGTACGGTTTTTGAGAAAATTGATAGTAAACTTTGCACAATTTACTCTACTGTACTTTTAATATTCTCATCTTTGACCTCAGATTACAGGAAAACTATAAGAGGTGACGCAGATATCTCACTGGATTATGACTCTGGGTGACCCCCACTCTGCACCCTGTGATCCACAGCCAAAATTACTGTACGGATTTCTGATAAAATTAAATCCTATTCCATTACCAAACAAAATGAGTTCATTGAAGTATTTGCTTAACTACAAGAAATGTCTTTCCACACACAATTTAAATTTTTCAAAATGTCATTCACACACCACCTCAAGTATCAACTTCAGTTTTAGACATTATTTATTCAGTGCTTAATCACAACAATAGTCAACTTAAGGCACTTACATAATAAGTTAAACCTTACAATAATACATACAGAGAAAAACCCAACAATCATATGACCCCCTATGAGCAACAGTGGGAAGGAAAAACTCCCTTTTAACAGGAAGAAACCTCCGGCAGAACCAGGCTCAGGGAGGGGCGGCCATCTGCCTCAACCGGTCAGGGTGAGAAATTACATTTCTCAGATTACTGATTTCTCATATTACTACTACACAGTTTAGATACACTCAACAAAAATATAAACGCAACACCTTTGTTACTGCTCCCATTCCCCATGGGATGGACGTAGAGACCGAAAATTCATTCCAGATACACAATATAACCATCCCTCCCAAACAGTGGTCACAAATCAGTCCAAATGTGTGGTAGTGGGCACATCTGCCATATTGAGATAATCCATCCCACCTCACAGGTGTGCCACATCAGGATGCTGATCTGACATCATGAGTAGTGCACAGGTGTACCTCAGACTGCCCACAACAAAAGGCCACCCTGGAATGTGCAGTTTTTTGCGCTATTGGGGGTCTGGGGACCCAGAACCGGTCAGTATCTGGTGTGACCACCATTTGCCTCATGCAGTGCAACACATCGTCGCATGGAGTCTATCAGATTGTCAATTGTGGCCTTTGGAATGTTGGTCCACTCCACTTCAATGGCTGTGCGAGGTTGTTGGATATTCGTGGGAACTGGTACACGCTGTCGTATACGCCGGTCAAGCACATCCCGAACATGCTCAATGGGTGACATGTCCGGTGAGTATGCTGGCCATGCAAGAACTGGGACATTCTCAGCTGCCATCTGCCCTGAACAATGTGAACCATGATTCATCCGTGAAGCGCACACCTCTCCAACGTGCCAGACGCCATCGAATGTGAGCATTTGCCCACACAAGTCTGTTACGGCGACGAGCTGGAGTCAGGTCAAGACCCCGATGAGGACGACGGGCATGCAGTTGAGCTTCCCTGAGACGGTTTCTGACAGTTTGTGCAGAAAGTGTTTGGTTGTGCAAACCAATTGTTCCAGCAGCTGTCTGGGTGGCTGGTCTCAGACGATCTTGGAGGTGAACCTGCTGGATGTGGAGGTCCTGGGCTGGTGTGGTTACACGAGGTCTGCGGTTGTGAGGCCGGTTGGATGTGCTGCCATATTCTCTGAAACGCCTGTGGAGACGGCTTATGGTTGAGAAATGAACATTCAATGCACGGGCGACAGATCTGGTTGACATTCCTGCTGTCAGCATGCCAATTGCACGCTCCCTCATTGCTTGTGGCATCTGTGGCATTTTGCTGTGAGACAAAACTGCACATTCCAGGGTGGCCTTTTGTTGTGGGCAGTCTGAGGTACACCTGTGCACTACTCATGATGTCAGATCAGCATCCTGATGTGACACACCTGTGAGGTGGGATGGATTATCTCAATATGGCAGATGTGCCCACTACCACACATTTGGACTGATTTGTGACCACTGTTTGGGAGGGATGGTTATATTGTGTATCTGGAATGAATTTTCGGTCTCTACGTCCATCCCATGGGGAATGGGAGCAGTAACAAAGGTGTTGCGTTTATATTTTTGTTGAGTGTATCTAAACTGTGTAGTAGTAATATGAGAAATCAGTAATCTGAGAAATGTAATTTCTCACCCTGACCGGTTGAGGCAGATGGCCGCCCCTCCCTGAGCCTGGTTCTGCCGGAGGTTTCTTCCTGTTAAAAGGGAGTTTTTCCTTCCCACTGTTGCTCATAGGGGGTCATATGATTGTTGGGTTTTTCTCTGTATGTATTATTGTAAGGTTTAACTTATTATGTAAGTGCCTTAAGTTGACTATTGTTGTGATTAAGCACTGAATAAATAATGTCTAAAACTGAAGTTGATACTTGAGGTGGTGTGTGAATGACATTTTGAAAAATTTAAATTGTGTGTGGAAAGACATTTCTTGTAGTTAAGCAAATACTTCAATGAACTCATTTTGTTTGGTAATGGAATAGGATTTAATTTTATCAGAAATCCGTACAGTAATTTTGGCTGTGGATCACAGGGTGCAGAGTGGGGGTCACCCAGAGTCATAATCCAGTGAGATATCTGCGTCACCTCTTACAGTTTTCCTGTAATCTGAGCTCAAAGATGTCAATATATAAAGTACAGTAGAGTAAATTGTGCAAAGTTTACTATCAATTTTCTCAAAATCCGTACAGTAATTTTGGCTGTGGATCACAGGGTGCAGAGTGGAGATGGCCTAGAGTCATAATCCAGTGAAATATCTGCGTCACCTCTTATAGTTTTCCTGTAATCTGAGCTCAAAGATGTCAATATGTAGAGTACAGTAAAGCAAAATGGGAAGATTTTACTATCAATTTTCTCAAAAACCGTACAGTAATTTTGGCTGTGGATCACAGGGTGCAGAGTGGCAACAGCCTAGATTCATAATCCAGTGAAATATCTGCGTCACCTCTTATAGTTTTCCTGTAATCTGAGCTCAAAGATGAGAATATATAGAGTACAGTACAGTAAATTGTGCAAAGTTTACTATCAATTTTCTAAAAATCCGTACAGTAATTTTGGCTGTGGATAACAGGGTGCAGAGTGGCAACAGCCTAGATTCATAATCCAGTGAAATATCTGCGTCACCTCTTACAGTTTTCCTGTAATCGGAACTCAAAGATGTCAATATGTAGAGTACAGTAAAGCAAAATGGGAAGATTTTACTATCAATTTTCTCAAAATCCATACAGTAATTTTTGCTGTGGATCACAGGGTGCAGAGTGGAGATGGCCTAGATTCATAATCCAGTGAGATATCTGCGTCACCTCTTACAGTTTTCCTGTAATCTGAGCTCAAAGATGTCAATATATAAAGTACAGTACAGTAAATTGTGCAAAGTTTACTATCAATTTTCTCAAAATCCGTACAGTAATTTTGGCTGTGGATCACAGGGTGAAGAGTGGGGGTCACCCAGAGTCATAATCCAGTGAGATATCTGTGTCACCTCTTATAGTTTTCCTGTAATCTGAGCTCAAAGATGAGAATATATAGAGTACAGTAGAGTAAATTGTGCAAAGTTTACTATCAATTTTCTCAAAAACCGTACAGTAATTTTGGCTGTGGATCACAGGGTGCAGAGTGGCGACAGCCTAGAGTCAGAATCCAGTGAGATATCTGCGTCACCTCTTATAGTTTTCCTGTAATCTGAGGCCAAAGATGTCAATATGTAGAGTACAGTAAAGCAAAATGGGAAGATTTTGCTATGAATTTTCTCAAAATCCATACAGTAATTTTTGCTGTGGATCACAGGGTGCAGTGGGGGTCACCCAGAGTCATAATCCAGTGAGATATCTGCGTCACCTCTTACAGTTTTCCTGTAATCTAAGCTCAAAGATGAGAATATATAGAGTACAGTAGAGTAAATTGTGCAAAGTTTACTATCAATTTTCTCAAAATCCGTACAGTAATTTTGGCTGTGGATCACAGGGTGCAGAGTGGGGGTCACCCAGAGTCATAATCCAGTGAGATATCTGCGTCACCTCTTACAGTTTTCCTGTAATCTAAGCTCAAAGATGAGAATATATAGAGTACAGTAGAGTAAATTGTGCAAAGTTTGCTATCAATTTTCTCAAAATCCGTACAGTAATTTTGGCTGTGGATCACAGGGTGAAGAGTGGAGATGGCCTAGATTCATAATCCAGTGAAATATCTGTGTCACCTCTTACAGTTTTCCTGTAATCGGAGATCAAAGATGTCAATATGTAGAGTACAGTAAAGCAAAATGGGAAGATTTTACTATCAATTTTCTCAAAAACTGTACAGTAATTTTGGCTGTGGATCACAGCATGCAGAGTGGGGGTCACCCAGAGTCAGAATCCAGTGAGATATCTGCGTCACCTCTTTCAGTTTTCCTGTAATCTGAGCTCAAAGATGAGGACATTAAAAGTATAGTTGAGTAAATTGGGTAAATTTTATTGTTAATTTTCTCTGAATCATACAGTAATTTGGGCTGTGGATCACAGGGGTGAAAGTGGAGATTAACCAAAACTGGGAGTGGATTGTGAAGTAAAATAGTGTCAGGACAGAAAACACTGCGTTTCTAAGCCAGTCGGCACCTATACCGTAATATGCGTAAGAGTAGTGCAACAACATTTTAGGTGCGGCTGGCGGGGCGGCTAGCTTGACTGCGACTTCGTAAGTGAGGGCTCACTTGACCGCAGTAGGCGTAGGCAGTCAAAACAATAACTGCCTATGCTTCCAAGCAGTTATTGTTTTAACTGACATCAACCTCATTGGCAGGAGAACCAGGCTTACAAGAAAAACTGGGTTTCTACACGCGGTTTTTACCAACGTTTCAATTCTGTGAAATGTTAAGAATGCATGTCAGTATTAAAAGTTGCCACATTATGTTTTAATTAAACCTGGGATCTGTTTAACATGAATGACTGGGTGGCCGGTAACACTGATGTTATAGAGTGTTACCAGAGTAAAAGGGCAGAGCAGCTAGTTGTTACTGTTTTATTACTTTATCGAGCACACACCTGTAAATTTATGACTGGATGTTGTGAAAGGCAGTTTTATTCAAAGGGGGGAAGTGGGAGTCCCTTTTACATGAGGTGTCTTCAAGGTTGTGATTGCTCTCACAAACACGTTCACACTTACAAGTAAAGATCTGCTAGTATACTTGTCACCCATCAACTGTCAGCGCCTGCAGCACCTCTGTTTTCCTGATAGTTGGAAATTCGAGCAGCAAGAGTCCAGTTAAACTAGAAACTGCTTTTCAATTTTAGTATCATGGTCCTTTGAATGTTCTTGGATTTGTGTTGATTCTTTTTGGTTTCACTGCTGCTTTAGTGCTCTTAGCTTTTGATAGTTGTCAGGAGTTTTTTGGTTTATGTTTTGTTTTCATCATGATTCTGTTCATTTGGATTTTGCTTCTTGTTGCATTTAGAGGTCTAGTTAATGTTTAAGTCAGATTCTTGGTAATGTAACAAGATTAGAATTTTACGGCTCTGGTCTGGTGACATTACTATCTTCCTGGGTGTGTGTTTTGCTTTATGTCTTATTTAAGTTTTGGTTTCTGTCACGTTTTTTTGTTCCTCCTTCTGTCTGATCTTTCTGTTAGTGATATATTAACATGTTCAGTGTGAACCCTCTCGTTTTGTGGGCTGTTTCCTGTTCTGCTTTGACTTTGGCTTTCTCTTGAGCCATGTTTCGGTGTTATTTCCCGTTTGTCCAGTTGTGGTTGTTACTTTTGCCTGTGTCTCCTTCAGCTTGTGTTTATCAGCCCCGGTCAGCCCTCTGGTTTTGAAAACATTTTGTTGTGTCCTTTGTGGACTCTATTATCAGCTATTATCTACAGTGGTCCTGAGAGATCAAATGTACTGCAGCTTAAGAAAACACCAGCAAATAGAAAAAGGCTGTAGAAGAACAAAACACAGTGGAAGTTGAATAAGACACAAAAATGTCTCAAAAGCTCACAAAAATAAATGAATACAAAAAGAAAAGTTCACAAAAAAATGTAACTTTTTGTGCGTTTGTTTTCTTCTGTTGTATTTATTTCACTTTTGTTGTGTTCTGTTTTGTCTCCATAAACCTCTATTGCATTTTATTCAGCTTTCACTGTGTTTTTTTGCTTTTGCAGCATTTTTCTGTTGCCTGGTGTTTCTTTAATTTACAGTATGTTTGACCCCTTAGGACCACTGTACCCAAGTGTACCCCAGCATTTGGGCATTTTAACTTAATCGTGATTTTCATACATAATACAGACTTTAATAGAGTAAACTGTAAAATTGAATTTTGTAGTCTGCTTACTACCTGTTTTTGGGGGGGTTGGATTCTTAATACTTAGCTCTAACATATAACGGTTTCCAGTGAAAATCGAAAACTTTATTGATTCGTTGACTTTATTGACTTTATCGGACTCGTGTCTCCTTCATTTGCCTGTGATCTAAAAATAGCAGCAGCCCTGCGTTCCACAGGCGTATGAGAAAATTAACTTGAAGGGGAGGACGGACAAAATGTAATCATAATGGCTTTTGATTTCCTTACGCCACACCACTTTAAGCTACATGTAGTCGGTGTATTAGAAAGTGGAAGATACTGATGCGAGCAGTGCCTAAGCTAAGCAATGCACTGTAGTGCATGTATGTAGGGAACCACTGTTAGCCACTTAAACACAGGCTGCCTGAAAAACGCCAAGGCAGTCAGTCCAGGGGAAGCATTGCAGGCACTACACACAACTAGCTCTACAGCAGAAAAGCAGAGTATCTTCAGAGATTGACACCATCAAACTCGCACTATGTTGCTTTGAGACACCAAAACACAAAGAGCATTGAGCCTCACAAAGGATTATTTTATGTACAGTGTTTTTTTTATTGTGTTTTTGTTGCTTTTTCCCCATCCATTGTTTGAGTAGTTGCAAAGGACAACTCACTGAAACCCTCACAGCACAGATTAAACTTAACCTCCTCTCTCATTGCTTTATCTTATTTCTGCCTTTGCTGTGTTGTCATGTTTATCTTCCACTACATCTCTGCTGACAGGGATTGGAGACCAACATGCTAAAGTTGCTTTGTTTGCTCCAGTTCCACGATTCCAAAATGGTTGCATCATGCAGTCAAACCTATTGTGATGGCCCTGGAAAAGTACGTTCCTCAGCCATATGCGGGGGAGATCCGCGGCCTGGCCTCACACTTGGGAGGAACGCTGTCCGATGTCATCCTGCTCAACTTTGCCTATGAAGTATCTGCGTATGTGTGATTTTTAAATCCACCTAGACATTTGTAGTGAAGCCCCACAGTGAGCACACTAAACAACTTCATCCACTTCCAGATTCTGCACAAGCATTGTGGCTCAGGACACAAAGGGGCACGTGTACCACGGCAGGAACCTCGATTACCCGCATCCTGTTCTGAAGAATCTGACTTTTAACGCAGTCTTCCTCAAGAATGGAAAGGTACATCATGCATTAGCAGGTGCACAGCTAAAGTAATTACGTAGCAACTTTAATTTTTCAGACATTAAATCCAGTTTGTGTTTTATTGACACACCATTTCAGGAGGTATACCGTGGAACTTCGTTTGCGGGCTATGTCGGGCTATGGACGGGACAAAGCCCTAACAAGTTTACTGTCTCAGGTGACCAGCGAGGTAAGACCACACATGGCTGTGGAAAAGGTAGCATCTTCATTTTTCTTCTTGTCTCCAAGCTTGTTTTTTTCCTAAGGAACTGAACACTGGTATAACTGGTGGAAGAACATCGTCTCTGCTTTCCTGTATAAGAGATCCCCCGTTAGTTGGCTGGTGAGGGAGGTGAGAAAAATTAGTGTAGGGAAAAAGAAAAAAGAAAAAGTTGACAATATGCGGAAGTGAAAGTATTCTTTGTGTGGCCTGACAGACACTGGAGGAAGCAGAGGACTTTCAGGATGCAGTCATGCGTCTTTCAAAAGTCCCCATCATCACTGGGGTGTATTACATAGTCGGCGGGGTGCGAGCCGGGGAAGGGGTCGTGATCACCAGAGATCGAGAGGGCCCTGCTGATATCTGGCCTCTGGAAACTGCAAAGGGAGGGTAGGTGAAAAAAAAAAGATCTGAGGAGGAGGATGGAAAATGATTGTATCGCTCAGTAAGCATTTCAATGTGTGTTTTGGGGATTGCTTTCAGATGGTTCAGAGTGGAGACAAACTTTGACCACTGGCTTCCTCCTCCTGCTAAAGATCATCGGAGGTGAGTCATGTCTCATGATGAGCAGGCTTGCTGTGTTGCTGCTGCTGTTATTACACCGCTGCTGTGTGCTCATTTCTTAGAGAAGCGGCTAACAAAGCTCTAAATGCTACTGGCCAGGCGCACATCAATATGAATACACTCTATCAGGTAAGTCAATTAACCTCAACCTTGGTTCACGAAGTCACACTTCTGGTAATCGGAGACGATGTATGGGCTTATAACTCTGTCTCTTCCCCCAGGTTTTGTCCCTGAATCCAGTGTGTAATGGGTAAGAAGGACGTTATTCCTGTTTGATGCCCTTATTTGTCCTCCAGCAACTCTATAAATGCTGGTGTTGCTTAGATGGGATAGTTCACTTAGTGTGTTCATCACATACTTCCCCTTTTCCGACTTCAGCAGTTATGTCAGTGGGCCCTTCGTTGACATGTAGCACATACACTGTATTGCCAAACGAATTCGATCACCCATCCAAATGATTGAGTTCAGGTGTTCCAATCACGTCCATGGCCACAGGTGTATAAAATCAAACACCTAGACATGGAGGCCGCTTCTACAAACATTTGTGAAAGAATGGCTCCCTCTCAGGAGCTCAGTGAATCCCAGTGTGGTACTGTGATAGGATGCCAGCTGTGCAACAAGTCCAGACGTGAAATTTCCTCAGAATTCAAAATTCCACAGTCAACTGTTAGTGGTATTATTAACAGTGTGTAAATGATTGGGAACGACGGCAGCTCAGCCATGAAGTGATAGGCCACGCACTGTTGGGATTGTGGGATCGTTGTTTAGAAGTTGGGCTCAACTCTTTACTTCCAGTGAAAGGAACTCTTCATGCTCCAACATACCAAGAGATTTTGGATGATTCCATACGCCCAACTTTGAGGGGACAGTTTGGGGATAGCTCCTTCCTGTTACAACATGACTGTGCACCAGCACACAAAACAATGTCCATGAAGACACGGATGAGCGAGTTTTGTGTGGGAGATCTTAACTGGCCTGCACAGAGTCCCGACCAAATCTGATAGGACACCTTTGGGTTGAATGAGAGTGGAGAGTGCGAGCCAGGCCTTCTCATCCAACATCAATGTCTGACTTCACTGACATCACATTAAACCCTATGGATTAAGAATGGGATGTCACTCAAATTCATATGTGTGTTAAAGCAGAAGAGTGAATACTTTTGACGGTATAGTGTAGCAAGTAGATTACAGAGAAACAATAGCTGAATGAATATCTCGATGTCTATTTTTCTGCTTTTTAAAAAATAAAACCTCACGCAATGAATCGCATTAAATAGTGACCGTCGTCTGTCTTAATATCCTCCCAGAATTACTATTTACACGACAGTGATGAGCGCAGCAGCCCCTGAGAAGTACATCACACTCCTTAGGCTGCAGGTAATTCAGTTTACACCTTAAACATTTATGCTCAATGAGGCGGTGATAATGTCAATGAAAAAAAATATATAACATTTACTCAATTGTCTCTTCAAATCTTTTTCAAGGACTGCAACAAGACAGACTGAGCTGACAGAGGTGGAGCAGTAAAGGACGCAGACTCCTTTTTCTTGCGGCAGGCGGCGATCTTCACGACTACTTGGAGGCTGCGCGATCAATGAGATGACAAGGGAATGCACCTGAAATATTCAATGACACTGTGCTAGTGCCTTTAATAAAATAACATTTGCTGTGATTGTTTTTGCCATTTTATGCACCTTATCTTCCAATAAAACGTGGCTTTATTTTAATTATTGTCCTTACTTTATAAGCATGACGAGAAGGACGCCCTGCCGGTTTCACGTCGTTAACTGCCAAGTGCAACAGATTATGCGATGCAGTGCGCTCATGTTGTTTGCATGTTGTTTGTTATTTAAATGAAAACCATGCACGCACACTCAAACCCTATTAGTTTGTGTTTCTAATGTGTCTATTCAGAAGGTGGCGGTGTACAGTTTTAGCTATCAGTTTATTGGTGTCCAGAACGTTTGGTCCTCTATTATAACCAGATCAAAGAATGGAAGGTGAAGAGAAATGCTTTTCTAGTCTTGTTTTTTGTGCTGATCTATCACCGCATAATGTGTAAAATGTACCTGCAGGGCGCACTTTGAAGTGCACATGTTCATGTTCGTTACTAAAATTAACATTACCGCGCTAGCGAGAGGTTGCGGGTGGAAAAATCAGAGTCAGCTTTCATGTTTTGGTGACCCAAAACATACTAAAACCCTGGTGCCAGCTGGAGGAAAGACGCCTATGCTCTAACCTTTATTCCAGAGAGTTGATCAAGATCTGCTAAATCCTGAGATAAGACACGCGAAAAATGATAACTTCTGCATTTCCAAATAGCGCAATAGTGAGTCATCTGGCACACAACAAGCAAATTCACATATTTCTAAGTTAAAAAAGGTGAGCCCAGCAGGCTTAAACGTGTGAGGAAACACACGCATGAGTGGAGGACGAAAGAGTGCGATCACAGGCACACACATTTGTTTATTAAAATCAGACGGAGAGGAGACTGTGGAAAGGCTGGGAACAGAACTGGGCTTGCTAGATTATAGTGAGACAACTGCATTCAACGATGAGGTAGGAGAGAAAAGAGGATACGAGGGATGCCAAGCTCATTTTATGTCACCGGCCACATACAGCCCACTTTGAAACCCCCCTTTCTGTCAGTGTAAAGAAGTTTAACTACTCATTTAATTGATGGGATATCGTCTTTTTTTTTATAATATAAAAAGTGTAATTTCAGCAGTACGTCTTACTTTTTATTGCACGATAAAGATGTGCCTCTGTAGTAGATGAAAGAAATCTGTCAGCGTGGTTCTTTGAGCTTAAATGTAAGAAGTAAATTAATTATTTTGGTTTAGTATGAATGCTCACGGGGAGGTCTTTATTGATAGGAAAAGCTGTAAGCCCTGTGAAAGTACAGTTAAAATTTAAAAAAAAAATTATGTCCTCCTTCATGATGATGTTATTTGAGTCTTTGCTGGGCTGATTTTGCCCCCTGGGCCCTCTGTTGTATGATACAGTCATAATCAGTAAGGCTGAACACTGGGGAAAGTAATGTTTTCGTAACT